>NW_027507686.1:25799823-26399823 GCF_037356315.1 Lithobates pipiens
AGAGGGGATGGGAATGAGGGAGAAAGAAAATAGGGAAAGAGAAGAAGGGGGTGAGAGAGGAGGAGAGAGAGAGAGTAGACGGAAGAGAAAAAAGGGGGGGAGAGCGCGAGAGAGGATGGGAGAGAGAAAAGGAGGGGAGAGAAGAAAAGGGGAAGAGAAAAAAAGGGGGGGAAGAGTGAGGGGGATAGAGAGGGAGGAGAAAATGAAGAGTGGTAAAGAGAGGGGGAGGGGAGAGAAAAAATAGAAGGGGCAAGAAAAAAAGGGGGAGGTTGGGGAGAGAAAAGTGAGGGGAAAAAGAAAAGATGGAAAGAAAAGAAGGGGGTGAGTGAGGGAGGAGGGAGAGAGGAGGGGAAAAAAGAAGGGAAGAGAGAAAAGAGGGGAAGAAAAAAAAGGGGGAGAGAGAGAAGGGGGGGGAAGAGGGAGGGAGAGAGAAAAGGAGGGGGAGAGAGAGAGAAGAGGGTAGAGAAAAGGGAGAAATAGAAGAGGGAAAGAAATGAAGGCAGTGAAAGAGAAGGAGGGAGAGAAAAGAGGGAGAAAGAGAGAAGGAAGGGGGGGGTTGGGGGAAAGAGAGAGACGGGGTATAGGAAGGGGAGGGAGAGAAAGGGAAGAGGGGTAAAGAGAAGGGGATGGGTGAGAAATAATATTGAACTTCTTATCCTCTTTATATCATCCCTTACCCTATTTTACTAGGAAGTGTGGAGGTCGGGACCACAATGATTTTTTTATTTTTTTATTTTACTATAGTGGTAGTCCAGTAAATCCAGAAGAATTTTTCTCCACAGGCGATCGCAAGAAAAAATCTATGCGATTTGGTGGCTCAGTTCTCCCCGTTCATCAGGGTTGGGAAACTACAGAACACAAAATAAAAATCTAATTGTATAGATGCATTTTAAGATGTCTTAATGCCCAAGATGTGGTTATATGAGAACCATGTTCTGTAATATTCTATGTAGTCTGTAATGTTCTATAATTATACACTACCAACACACCTGATCATTTTCTATGACCTATCTGTTCCCACACACCTCCATTCCTACCTGTTATTATTATTACTGTATTATTATACACGATTTATATAGCGCCAACAGTTTTACGCAGCGCTTTACAATGTATAGGAGGGGACAACACAGTAGGCAATGCTGAAATGTATTCGGTCCTCCCAATAAGTAAACATATGGGATAGATGGATGGCTGGATTTGTTTATATTTTATATATATATATATATATATATATATATATATATATATATATATATATATATATATATATATATATATATATATATATATATATATATACACACACACTGTAGATAGACAGATAATATTATAGAATAACCTCATACAATAACCTCATACAATTAATTAGTGCGACATCACACATCATAAATTGGTCACACTAAGGATACAGCACTGATGATCGTACACCCCTCCAGTGTCTCCTACCCTGTTTCCCCAAAAATAAGACCTATCGGCGATGGCTGCAATATGAGCCCTACCCCCCAAATAAGCCTAGTCCTTGTAGGTCTTATTTTCAGAGTAGGGCTTATTTTTGGGGAAACAGGGTAGGGCTTATATTGCAGCCATCACTGACAATCACGCTAGGTCTTATTTTCGGGGGGAAACGGGGTATGTGCCAGTACACACTTGTTGGCGGTTGTACATGTAGAGCACACCGTCAGCACAGATATAGGCTCTGGTGTGGGAACTCATTGCAGATTATGGTGGAGAGCCATGCTGGCCTGTCTTTATGGGTAAATCTGAACTAGTTTGGAATGGGATTGATCCGCCAAGCAGCCAGAACACAATTATCATCTCTTCTTATGACTAATTATCTCTGTTATGTTCCAGTTTTACTCTAGGTTACATTTTTCTCCCGGATGGTAGGAAGGAGGGAATCCAGAGCTCCAATGTTCACCTCTCACAGTATGCGGAGGATGAGGACATCAAAGATCATTACGTGTTCAACTTCACAGCAGGTGAGAGCGAGCGCACAATTCCGAGACAGTTGTCACCTCATAACAAGAACATAACACCTGCATTTTTCTGCCTGTTGTAACTCACCTTCATCCAATCTTGCAGGAGGTAAAACATACAATGTGTGCGCCAATCTCAAACAGAAGACAAGCCCCTTTGTCTATAACGGAAAGCCGCCAGTAGGATTCACACACGAATGTATCGCCGATTTCACGATGGCTCCTGCGCACAAAGGGTGGGGCGTAGTTGAGTTTTATTTCAGGTGAGTTATTTTTGACGCTGGCCGCATTCTGGTGATTTGTTTTTTTTTAATACTAACGGTTATTTTTATTGTAGAATAAAAAACAAATAGCAAGGAAATACATTTAATACACATACAAAAACTTGTACAAAACAGGATAGTAAGAAGCATTCCAAAATATGTCCAACCTGTGTATATATAATGCCATGGGCATAGTTCTTAGTTGAGCCTTAACCAGAAGGTAAAGTACAAGAGTTACTTATCAATAACCAAACATAAAGTAGAGAAATGAAAACAATAGAAGTACATCAAAGAAAAGAAAATACTACGAAAATGAAAAAAAAAAAAGAAATATAAGGGTACCAAAACAATACGTGCAGAATTGCTAGTATCTCACAAGCTATGAGTCTATACACACACAAAGCCATAGGCTGACCAAAGCTCCCATTTTTGGTTATTATTTGGCATAGTGTCGATAATTGTATGATGAACCCTTTCCATGAGTTGAATGCCAGCTATACGTTTCAAAATCTGATCCCAGGGTATCCTGGGTGTGCTCCAGTGCAATGCAATTTTCCAGTGGACTGCGCGAAACAAGGTATTGGGCAGTTTCTGTCTGGGAGGCAGGCATGTACTGGCCATCGGGACTACAGGGAGTTTCCCGGTGGGCCGATGGCTCAGTGGGCCGGTTTCAGTGACAGCCCGTCAAAGTAATGGCTGCGCGGCTCTCCCTCAACTTCACACAGTGATGTGAGAAGGATGAGAAAAATGCAGAGAAGAATAAGTGAAATAATAAAAGAGGTTAGTGAGGACTCATGTTTTTTTGCACAATTGCGTATAGTTTATATACTGTTTTGTGCTTGTTTGCAAAATTAAAGTGGGTCGGGCTGGATGAAGTCCTGGGCCAAATTTTTGTCCCAGTCCAGTCCTGCTGGGAGGTGAGACCTCTTGTAGGTCAGCAAAAAAAAAAAGGCACATTTGGTATGTCAAGGTCAGTTGCATCTAGGCAACCTTGGAGGACACCCTTTGCCAGACTGTTTCTATTGCCATACAGCTACAGAAAATATGTAAGTGTGTGCCCCTGTCCGGACATCCTCTGAAACGGGACTCCGAGAAGGTGGGATAAAACCTGTGCTGTTTTGAAGGTGTATAATATTACCTAGTGTGGAGCTTAACTAGCGTTTCCTTCACTGCCATGGATTTCGTGCATTTGTGCATATTAGTAAGAATATCCTATCCACCCAGTCTTCAGGGGAAATTTCCTGACCCGTCTCCTCCTCCCAACCCATCACTGAAGATTTGGCAGGGAGATTCATCTCATTGAGGTAACTGTACATCAGGGATATGCAATTAGTGGACCTCCAGCTGTTGCAGAACTACAAGTCCCATGAGGCATAGCAAGATTCTGACAGCCACAAGCATGACACCCAGAGGCAGAGGCATGATGGGACTTGTAGTTTTGCAACAGCTGGAGGTCCGCTAATTGCATATCCCTGCTGTACATAATGGAGGTTGTACCCTTCTCCCTGGAGGAGGACATACACATATGTTCAAAAGTAGAACCTGTGCTGGGCCCATCCGGGGGGAATCATTCTGGTGATTTGATCGATGTAGGGGCTTGTTCAGACTTGACTACATTTCTAACACTTAACAAACGCTTCTATTGCATTTGTATGGCGTTAGTATGGGTTGTTTTAAAAAAAACGCTCCCTAAACGCCCTACGCACACTTTTGAAGCATTTGATAAGCGTTAAGGCGCATTAAAACTGCCCCACAATGGAAAGTGCAAGAAATAAACAAATTTTAATTCCCCGCAACCGCGCCGCAAACGCCTGTGTACCATAGACTTGAAAGGGAGGCGTTGAAGGGCTCGCGCATGCACAGTAGGAAACCGGCTGTGAAGCCTGAAGGCTCCACTGCTAGTTTGCCTTATGCCGCATACACACGATCGGAATTCCGGGCAGAAAAAGACAGATTTTCATCGGAAAATG
Source organism: Lithobates pipiens (assembly GCF_037356315.1). Taxonomy (NCBI): domain Eukaryota; kingdom Metazoa; phylum Chordata; class Amphibia; order Anura; family Ranidae; genus Lithobates; species Lithobates pipiens. The sequence continues at coordinate 25,804,033 of NW_027507686.1, forward strand.
CGGCCGTGTGTATGCTCCATCGGAATTTAGCTGTCCGAATTTCCGCCAGCCAAAAATTGATAGCATGTTCTCAGTTTTCCCGACAGGAAAACTTTCTATCGGTAATTCCGATCGTGTGTATGCAATTCCGACACGCCAAAAATCAGACAGAAGCTATTGGCTACTGGCTATTGAACTTCCTTTTTCTAGTCACGTCGTACGTGTTGTACGTCACCGCGTTATAAACGATCGGAATTTGATGTGACCGTATGTAGGTAAGACAGCTTGAGCCGAATTCCGTCGGAATTCCTTCGGGAAAACCATCAGAGCTTTTTCCGACGAGAATTCCGATTGTGTGTACGCGGCATAAGTCGTAATGGCAGTGCCTGCACCCGAGCTGATGGATGAATTGGCTTCAGGGGGCCGACATTGCGGGATCCCTGGACAGGTAAGTGTCCTTTATATTTATATTATATATATTACTGCTGACTCTAAAAAAAATCTTTTTTTGAGGCCGGAACTCCGCTTTTAAAATAAACCCCCCTTACCTGCTCTGTGCAATAGAATTGCACAGAGTGGCTGCGAACCTCCTCTTCTTGGGTCCCCCATCGAAAGCCCATGGGGGCATTCATGCGTGCTCACTCCTGAGCCCTCTTGGCCACCCCCCCCACTGGCTTTGACTGACAGCACTGGGAGCCAATGGCTCCTGGTGCCCCCAGCAGAGCAAGTAAGACCCAGAAGTGAGGGGAGAGAAGAGTTGCAGACATGCACAGCACTGGATCGAATGAGGGCTCAGATAAGTAAATAGCGTGGGTAGGGGGGGGGGGGGATGAGAGGAAATGCTGAGGGATACCCATGATCATCTCACGGGGAAGCTGAACAGGCAGATGCGGAAGTAAACAGCATCTCCCTGTTCTGCCTAGCAACAAGTGACACTGATCTCTGCTCCCTGTGATTGGAGCAGAGATCAGTGTTCACTAACACACAGCCACGCCCCCCACAGTTAGTAACATGCCCCTAGGACACACTTAACCCCTACACTGCCACTCCCTGGTTAACCCCTTCACTGCCAGTGTCATTTACACAGGAATCGTTGCATTTGTATAGCACTGATTGCTGTATAAATGACAATGGTCCCAAAAATGTGTCAAAAATGTCCAATGTGTCCGCCACAATGTTGCAGTCACAATAAAAATCGCTTATCGCCACCATTACTAGTAAAAAAAAAAAATTATTAATATAAATGCCATAAAACTATCCCTTATTTTGTAAACGCTATAAATTTTGCGCAAACCAATTAATAATCGCTTATTGCAATTTTTTTTTTTAACCAAAAATATGTAGAAGAATACGTATTGGCCTAAACTGAGGAAAAAAAACGTTTTTTTATATATTTTTGGGGGATATTTATTACAGCAAAAAGTAAAAAATAATGCGTTTTTTTTTTTTTCAAAAACGTAATGCGTTTTTTTTTTCAAAATTTACGCTCTTTTTTTTGTTTATAGCGCAAAAAATAAAAACCGCAGAGGTGATCAAATACCACCAAAAGAAATCTCTATTTGTGTGAAAAAAAGGACTTCAATTTTGTTTGGGAGCCACGTCGCATGACCGCGCAATTGTCAATTAAAGCGACGCAGTGCCGAATCGCAAAAAGTGGTCTGGTCTTAAGCCAGCAAAATGGTCCGGGACTGAAAGTGGTTAAAGAAGGAGGCAGGGTGATGCTCAATTTGGAATGAATTTGGTTAAAATGTTTCAATATTTTTATTTCTGTTATTGATAAACTTTTATCTTTGATTTGACAGGAAGAAGCAATGACTCTCTGGCCATGTTATCATCATTGTCCATCCTGGAATGTTATCAGCCATACAGTATGTCATTATCATTCAGGGCTGGTGCAAGGATTTTTGACACCCTAGGCGAAACCTCAATTTGCCGCCCCCCCGGCTCCACCCATTACTCCACCCTCTTTGCTCTACCCATGTATACCCCACCTTTTTATTGAAGCACCCATCAAATGCAGCCTCACCAGCACCCATCAAATGCAGCCTCACCAGCGCCCATCAAATGCATCCTACCCAACAATGAATGTTTGCTTGCTTCCATTCAATCGGGACACCTATGTGCGAATGAAACATCGGCTGCCTGCTGATACTGAGCCTTAGTTGCTTGCTGCAGACGGAGTAGCACATCAGTAGCCGGGCGCCCTAGGCAGCAGTGCGCCCTAGGCGGCTGTCTAGTTTGCCTAGTGGTAGCACCGGCCCTGTTATCATTGTTCCTGTTGTATCGGATTCTTTCTCCTGTCGATATTTTAGGCATGTCTGATCTTTGTATGATGTTTATTCTTATAGTAGGGGGATCCTGTATATTAGAAGATGAATCTCACTATACAGTGGGGGCTTGTCAATACCGTATGGCTTTCTCATCTGTCTGCCAAGCTAAGACCTCTGTTTGTATTTAAATATTTTAATGGCTAACTGGGGAAGTTTTCTAATGTTCAATATCACTAAAAAGCTGCAGTCCTATCTATGGGATAAAAAATGTATTTTTGCATCCAACTTCTTGTGTTTACTCATTAAATCATGACTTTATGACCCGTTATTATTTTCTGACAAGACTTTATGAAGTATTCAGTGACATCTTCTACACAAGATTTGCAACAGGTCACTGATCATCAGTAATCTGTATAAAAAGGTGACAGTGTGTGTCTTGTCAGGTAGTGGAGGAGGAAGCAGTAAGATTGCCACCTGTCCGGGATGCACCCGGACAGTTCGGGCTTGGAGTCATGCGTTCGGGGTTCAAACCACCTGCAACCCAGACACATTATTCAGACCAGACTATGGCTTTACACAAGAGGCCACCGTGTTCCCCCTTACATCAGAGTTCTCAGTGTTCCCCCTTACATCAGAGTCCTCTCTGTACATCAGAGTTCTCAGTGTTCCCCCTTACATCAGAGTCCTCTCTGTACATCATAGTTCTCAGTTTTCCCCCTTACATCAGAGTCCTCTCTGTACATCAGAGTTCTCAGTGTTCCCCCCTTAAATCAGGGTTCCCAGACCATCCCTTATGTCAGAGTCCCCAGAGTTCTCCCTTAAATCAGAGTCTGCAGAGTCCCCCCTTACAGTGAAAGGGAACTCTGCAAGTTCAGATGTAAAAGGGGAACTCTGTGGCCTCTGATATAAAGGGGAACTCTAGTGATTAACTTAATTTAGATTAGAAATGTTATTTAATTGCAAAATATATGTATAGTTTATACTATAAAAAAAATAATTGCTGTGCGCCACTAAAGTGTTCGGGTTTGACTTGAAGAAAAGGTGGCAACCCTTGGAAGCAGTGCTGCTGGATCAGTAATCTGTATATAAAATGACAGTACACTAAAACTGCTCTCTTCTTTATTCTCTAATGTTACACAACACTGGGATCTTGCTTTCCATGGGACATGTGGCCTCAGTAGTGATTCTGATTGGAGAAAAGTAATGAGACACATTTGGTCTGAATTGATGGATTCCACTAATCTGGAATCTGAGACAAAAATAAACTGTCAGCGGATTCGGCATCTCTCAGACTCGGAGTTCCTCATTAGTATATAATGCTTTATATCAACACACCACCACGGAGAGCAAATTTCCCGTAACACAGTGCAGACCCGAGATAAACAATTCCTTCTATTCACACACGGGGGAGCAATTAGTGACGCAGGATCTTGGTTGGATTGTAATATTACTGCGGTTCTCTTTAATTGCTCACAGAAGTCTAATGCTGCTTTCCCCATCCTTGTTACATTGTTACTGCAGGAGAGTAGGGATGAGCCGAACACATTCTCCCCCCCCCCCCCCGGGTGTTACCAGACGAAAATGTTTTAACTTAAAAGGTTTATATGCAAGTTATTGCCATAAAAAGTGTTTGGGGACCCGGGGTCCGGCCCCAGGGGACATGTATTAATGCAAAAAAAAGTTTAAAAAATTTCAGTTTTTTCGGGAGCAGTGATTTTATTAATGCTTAACCACTTGAGGACCGCCGTATTGCCATTGTACGTCAGCACAATGGCACAGGCAGGCATAATCACGTACATCTACGTGATTGCCTTCCAGCGGGTGGGGGGTCCGATCGGACCTCCTCCCGCTGGTTACGGCGGTCCGATTCGGTCCAGGAGCGCTCCGTGATGAGGGGATGGCCGTTGGTTTTCGGCCACCCCCTCTGGATCGCTCCTGGCCAATGAGAAGCTTCCTCCCCTGTGTATTGTTTACACAGGAAGGAGGAAGTGATGTCATTCTCCTCGGGGCGGTCTTTTTGACCGGACTACGAGGAGAAGAGTAAAAGTAAGTCTGCACGAACACTACACTGACATGTAGGTACACACAGGCACACAAAGCCCCCCCGATCCCCCCCCCGCCCCCCCTCCCCCCCCCAGTCACAGTGTCACTGATTGCATTGATCATTTCTTTACTGATCAATGCATTCAGTGTCAGTTGTGACAGTAAAAACTGTCAGGACAGTTAGTGTTAGGTCCAGGGTAGCCCCCTATCACCCCCCAATAAAGATTTAACCCCCTGATTGCCCCTAGAGTTAACCCTTTCACCCCCTTTTGCCAGTGTCACTAAGCGATCATTTTTCTGATCGCTGCATGTGTCGCTAGTGTCGCTAGGTAGCTAGTTATTTTTTTAGGTTCACCGCCAGGTTTTTATATCGCTAGGTACCCCGATATACTACCCAATAATGTTTTTAACCCCCTTTTTGCCGCTAGTTAACCCTTTCACCCCCTTTTGCCAGTGTCACTAAGCGATCGTTTTTCTGATCGCTGCATTAGTGTCGCTACAGTCGCTAGGTAGCTAGTTATTTTTTTAGGTTCACCGCCAGGTTTTTATAGCGCTAGGTACCCCGATATACTACCCAATAATGTTTTTAACCCCCTGATTGCCGCTAGTTAACCCTTTCACCCCCTTTTGCCAGTGTCACTAAGCGATCATTTTTCTGATCGCTGCATGTGTCGCTAGGTAGCTAGTTATTTTTTTAGGTTCACCGCCAGGTTTTTATATCGCTAGGTACCCCGATATACTACCCAATAATGTTTTTAACCCCCTGATTGCCGCTAGTTAACCCTTTCACCCCCTTTTGCCAGTGTCACTAAGCGATCGTTTTTCTGATCGCTGCATTAGTGTCGCTACAGTCGCTAGGTAGCTAGTTATTTTTTTAGGTTCACCGCCAGGTTTTTATAGCGCTAGGTACCCCGATATACTACCCAATAATGGTTTTAACCCCCTGATTTCCGCTAGTTAACCCTTTCACCCCCTTTTGCCAGTGTCACTAAGCGATAATTTTTCTGAACGCTGCATCAGTGTCGCTAGTGTCGCTAGGTAGCTAGTTAACTAGGCTCCCAAAAAGTCCCCCACATGTGGTATCCCCGTACTCGGGAGAAGCAGCAGAATTTATTTTGGGGTGTAATTTGACTTCTGCCCATAGCATGTGTGAGCAATATATCATTTAGTGACAACTTTGTGCAAAAAAAAAAAAGTTTGTAATATTCCCGCAACTTTTGGCAAAATATAAAATATTCCATGGACTCAACATGCCTCTCAGTAAATAGCTTGGGGTGTCTACTTTCCAAAATGGGGTCATTTGGGGGGGGTTTTGTGCTATTTTGGCATTTTATGGCCTTCGAAACTGTGATAGGTAGTGAGGAGTTAAATCAAAAATTTGCACCCTTAGAAATCCTGAAGGTGGTGATTGGTTTTCGGGGTGCCGTGCGCGACTAGACTCCCAAAAAGTCCCACACATGTGGTATCCCCGTACTCGGGAGAAGCAGCAGAATGTATTTTGGGGTGTCATTTCACATATAACCATGGCATGTGTGAGCAATATATCATTTAGTGACAACTTTTTGTAAAAAAAATTTTTTTTTTTTTTTTTGTCATCATTCAATCCCTTAGGACAAAAAAAATAAATATTCAATGGGCTCAACATACCCATCAGCAATTTCCTTGGGGTGTCTACTTTCCAAAATGGGGTCATTTGGGGGGGATTTGTACTGCCCTGCCATTTTAGCACCTCAAGAAATGAGATCGGCAGTCATAAATTAAAAGCTGTGTAAATTCCAGAAAATGTACTCTAGTTTGTAGACGCTATAACTTTTGCGCAAACCAAAAAATATACGCTTATTGACATTTTTTTTACTAAAGACATGTGGCTGAATAAATTTTGCCCTCAATGTATGACTAAAATTTAGTTTATTCGATTTTTCTTATAACAAAAAGAAGAAAATATCTTTTTTTTTCAAAATTTTCGCTCTTTTTCCATTTATATCGCAAAAAAAAAAAATCGCAGAGGCAATCAAATACCATCAAAAGAAAGCTCTATTTGTGGGAAGAAAAGGACGCAAATTTCGTTTGGGTGCAATATTGCATGACCGCGCAATTACCAGTTAAAGCAGCGCAGTGCGAAATTGCAAAAAGACCTCTGGTCCTTAAGGTGTTTATTGGTCCGGAGCTGAAGTGGTTAAAGTGAAACAATAAAAAAATCGGGCCTTTGGTGGTGGTGGTACCAGAACACTGTAAGCCCTCACAGTTAATCTTGTTGGGTGCAGGAACGGGGCCTGCTGTGAAATATTATATCAAGATTTGGAATTACATACCCCTGTTAAACAGGGGCAGAAAAATTGGGCCTTGGGTGGTGGTGGTGGTGCCCTAAACCAAAAATATTGTTGGAAGCTAGCATCATCAAGATTGAGGAGGAATAGGATAGTCACTCAGCATAGGCAGTCTTCAAAGGATCCCACATCCATAGAAAATTCAATCAGTTACATCAGCATCAGGTGCTTGATAGCTGCTGATCCAAGACTGATTAATTTTTATGAATGTGAGCCTATCAACGGGAGTCTGTGGACAGGCGCACTCTATGATCCATTACAAACCCTCCAGCAGCACAGAATGTGCGTTCAGGAAGAACGCTGGATGCAGGACAGGCCAGTAGCTCAATTGCATATTGAGCAAGTTCTAGCCAGTGGTCCATCCAGTAACCCAGTGGATGCTCTATTGGAAAGGTCTCCAAGTCTGCTCTTGCCCCTATATATTCCTGCACTATGTAATGCAGACGCTGGTGATTGTTACTTGAACTGATTAGACCTTGGCGCTGAGGACTGAAAAATTGTTTAAAGACGCCGGTCAGTCGGCCACCTTTTTCACCGCTCTTCCTCTGACTGAACGAAGCCTCAGCAACACGTTGTCCAGCACCAGGAAATTGTAACCTCCCAGGGTCTGGAAATGCATTGCACAAACCTTTCTCCAAGGCCTCCTGAAGATGTTTCATCCTCTGCTCCCTCTGCGAAGGCAGGATGAATTCTGCAACCTTACCCTTGTAACGTGGATCAAGAAGGGTTGCCAACCAGTAATGATCCCCCTCCTTGATACCACGAATCCTAGGGTCCTTTCGTAGGCTTTGCAGAATCAGGGAGGCCATGCAGCGTAAGTTTGCAGAGGCATTTGATTCTGAGTCCTCTGGGTCACTAAGGATCACATGATTCGTAACAACCTCCTCCCGGCCACATACAACTCCTTGGGTTTCTTGGGACTGAAAATCATCCTTTGAAGACTGCTGCTGCTGAGTGTTATCTCCACATCCATGCTGACACAATCCTCCTCCTCTTCTTCTTCCTGTGTGTTTGGCGGACCCGCAGGAATACTATCTGGATGAAAGGGACCTTGAGAGGTAAGGAAGTCCTCTTCTGTTCTGCCTCAAGTGCCCTGACCATTATTCCACGAAGCGTGTGCTTCAACAGGAAGACAAGAGGGACAGTGTCACTGATGCATGCATTGTCGCTGCTCACCATCCTTGTGGCCTCCTCAAATGGTGATGGGACAGTGCATGCATCCTTGATCAGTAGAAACTGGCATGGTGAAAAGAAGCCAAGCTTCCCTGACCCTGTCCTGGTGCCACACTCACACAGGTACTCATTGATGGCCCTCTGCTGTGTGCAGCGACAGCAGCATTGCCAACGTTGAGTTCCACCTGGTGGTCATGTCAAAAATGAGGTGGTTGGTGGGCAGGTTTCATTCTCTTTGAATGTCAGCCAGCCAAGCACTGGCATTGCATGACTGGCGGCAATGACCACAGACTTTTCTGGCCTGCCCCAGGAGATCTTGTAAGCCTGGGTACCTGCTCAATAACTGCTGCACCACCAAATTCAGGACGTGTGCCAAAAATGGAACATGGGTCAAGTGTCCCTGTCAGAGAGAAGGTTGGTGCCATTGTCGCATACAACCATTCCTGGCTAAAGCTGGCGTGGCATCAACCACTTCTGAGCCTGCCCCTGCAGAGCAGACAGAATCTCTGCCCCAGTGTGGCTCCTGACCCCTAAGCAGACCAACTCAACCACCGAATGGCACTTTTTGCCTGACTGCTTGCGTAGCCCCTTGAATGCTTACGGAGCACCGCTGGTTCAGAGAAAAAATCTGCAGAAGAGGCCATAGAGGAAGAAGAAGAGGAGGGGGTGGAGGAGAGAGCTGTGGCAGAATCACCACTAGCATTTTGGAGGCGTGGTGTAGGACACAAGCTCCAACAATACTGAACTGTCCTGCATTCTTCCCAGCTGCCAGCAGAGTTACCCAATGCACCGAGAACGAAAGTTAACGTCCCTCCCCATGCCCGCAGGACCATGAGTCAGCGGTTATATGCACCTTATTGTTAAATGCCCTGTCCACGAGGCCAAAACATTGCCTTCCACATGGTGGTAGAGAGCCGGAATGGCCTTCTGTGAAAAGAAATGGTGTTTTGGAACCTGCCACTGAGGTACAGCACATGCCACAAATTCACAAAAGGGGGCAGAGTCTACCAGCTGAAACCATTACACAAGGCAGGTAAGTATAACATGTTTGTTGTTTTAAAAAAAAAAATCACTTTAAAGACTCTGTGCAGGGAAGATCAGGATCTGAACCCATAGAAGGTGAAGACTGATAGCCTGGAGGTAACAGAAGGCATTACAATTACATTTAAACTAATCTTTTACCAGTATTGTGCATTTTATATTTAAAATAATTATATCCATGAAAAGAAAAAAAAGGGGACATACCAAAAAAAAGTCTCAGCTTTTAGTAGTGCTTTATTATAAAACATTTATATCTCCCTTCCACCCTTCGTGTCTGACTCCTTCTTAAAATGCCCATATATCCTACTTCTGGGTGTATTTAATATATAATATATATTGTTACTGTCACTGTTTCACAGTATAAATGAATACCTTATATTATCTACTCTTTTTGTGCTATAAAGGGCTAATTTTTTTTTTTTTTTAATCCCATTATGACAGGTGATACAAAAAAAAGCATGCTGTTGCTACTAAACGTCTTAGGCCTGCTTCACACCTATGCGTTTTTTGGTGCTTTTTGCAGAAACGCACTACAGTTAATTTAAGATGGTTTCCTATGGGACACGTTTCCATATTATCCGATTAATCAAAATAATAATCGGGCAACTAATTGAAGTGTATTAGAAACAGAAAACCACAGAATGCACTGTAGCTATAGTGTACACTGGATGCAGAGTATATATATATATATATATATATATATATATATATATATATATATATATATATACATACACACACAAGATGCATTAAAGCGGGGTTCCACCCTAAAGTGGAACCTCCACTGATCGGAACCCTCCCCCCCTCCGGTGTCACAATTGGCACCTTACAGGGGGGAGGAGGGTGGAGATACCTGTCAAAGACAGGTATTTACACCCACTTCCGGGCATAGACTCCCGTGGGAGTCTATGCCATTTCCTGTCCTGCCGCACTGTCTGCTGGGACACACACGGGTCCCAGTGACAGCGCGGAGAATTCCTATTGCGCTGCGTGACTCGCGCATGCGCAGTAGGGAACCGGGAAGTGAAGCCGATTCGCTTCACTTCCTGATTCCCTCACCTAGAATGGTGACGGCAGCAGCCGAGAGCCGAGCGATCGATCGGCCTCGGCTGCCGGCATCGCTGGAACCCGGGACGGGTGAGTGTCCATTTATTAAAAGTCAGCAGCTGTAGTATTTATAGCTGCTGGCTTTTAATATTTTTTTTTTAGGTGGAATCCCTCTTTAAAGCGGTAGTAAACCCGCAAATTATTATTATTTTTTTTTTAAACCTGCAAAGCAAAAGGCATAATGAGCTAGTATGCACCGCATACTAGCTCTAGGGTTGCCACCTTTTCTTCAAGCCAAACCCGAATACTTTAGCGACACGGGGCACATTTTTATTCGTAGCATACACTATAGGATTATAAAAGACCTGGGACACCTTTGGGTGCCCCAAGGAAAGTGGTAATGCAGCATGCTGCGGCAAACAGTGGGTGTGGTCAAACTGCTTTTGCTGACATCATGCCCCCCCCCCCCCCCCCAAGTGATGCCAAACCTGTCTCCAGACAGCGTCTCGCAGCTCACGAATGGCAACAGATTTTTGTGTGACTATCTCAGTTAGTTGAGGAGTCACAGCTCAGTCTAAATAATGTGTTCGGGTTTCAGGCAGACTGAAACCCTGACACAAGATTCCAAACCCGAACTGTCCGGGTGAATCCTGGACAGGTGGCAACCCTAACTAGCTCATTATGAAATACTTACCTTAGAACGAGGCCCCGACATCTGGCCGACATGCTCCCTCTGCGTTTCTTCCGGGTATCGCGGCTCCGGCGCTGTGAGTGGCCAGAGCCGCGATATCGTCACTCCCGCGCATGGGCGCGGGAGATTTCATTCCGGCCGGCCGGCCACTGCCGGATTTTCAGGCCGAGAATCCCCTTGTGCGCATGCTCCGCTGCAGTCAGCGGCGCATACCGAGGGGAATATCTCCTAAACCGTACAGGTTTAGGAGATATTTTTTTACCTACAGGTAAGCCTTATTATAGGCTTTCCTGTAGGTAAAAGTTAAAAAATTGAATATACAACCAAGGTGAAAAAAACACATGGATTTTTCGACCCCTTTAACTTTTTGATGATATTCAATTTTTTTGAGAGAACATTGGGTGCCATCTAGTGAACATTAATGGAAAGTGCAATATTGAGTTTTAAAGCAGAACTTCAGCCTGGTCATCAGTTGCACAGCCTCCTCTTCTGTACTGAAATTGCGGGGTTCCACTGTCTCCAACGTTTTTTGTTTTTTTTTGCATCATAACAATGATTAATATATGTAAAGATATAACTCATTTGATCATTTTAAAAAGAATTCTGCAGTCCGTTTTCACCACAAAAACGAAGTTATAAAAGTGTATGCTGACGGTTGTCATTTTGCCTGTGGGCATGTGAAGCCCACAGGCATCCTCTTCTGGGACACTGTGCGTCTAATGGTCCAGCATGCACCTCCGTATCCCTGATCTTGCGCATGCGCAGTAATCGGTGCACCGTTCATCTTTGGATATTTTTGCAAGCTGCTTGTCATCCATACTGTGCATGCGCAGTACACAACGGCACTATCCGACGGGATAGTATTCGACAGGACACCGTCAACAGCTCACAACGGTGGCACGGCTCTATCGAAATCCCGCGAGATCTCGTGGCAGGCATCGGCAATGACTCCTGGGAATAATGACAGGAGTCATTGCAGGTAAAAAGGAAATGACGAAATAGCCGCAGTTGACCCGCCCATATCCACAGATAAGAGACAGGAAGCAAAGAAAGACATTACAAAAAAAGGTACAGAAGAAAAAAAATAAAAAATATCCATTTAGTTAAAAACACATTCATGGCATTTGATTGAGCAAAACATTGAAAATAGGATGGAGCTCCGCTTTTTGTTTTTTCCCCTTTTTTGATGGATAGTACACATACAAATATGGAGAAAAACAGCATGGGGTTCCCCATTAAATTCCAACCAGACCCTTGTCAAAGCATGCAGCCTGGGTGGCTACAAAAGGGAGGGCAGTGAGTGTGTGGCCCCTCTTCTGCACCCTTTTAGTCTATATACATTTCAATATTGGGGGGGGGGGGGGAGTACCTTGCAAGGGAAGAGGTGTTCATGCCTTTCCCTTCACAAGGCCCTTTGTCCTAATATTGATGGGCAAGGGGCATCTTCCCATATCTGGTACCCAAAAGGATGTGGGGGTTTATAGTAAGGGGGCCCTCAAATATCCACCCTTCCCAGAAGAAGAAGTACAGAGGTACATTAGTACTTTAAAATCCCCCAACAATTGAAGTCTCATGCACATGGACCTAATTAGACATAAAATATGCCTAATGTAGAAAACATGTAATTTTCCTGCGGCCAGGGAGCAAAAGGTAGGGGTGCACAGCCGGCCATAGTAATGAATGTCTGCAGTTGTATAAACACTGATGCTACTATGATTCAGCATTTACCAGTTTATGTGTGTACCAGGGGCGTCGAGAGGGGGTGGCTGGGGGGGGGGGGGGGGGGGCTGAAGCCCCGAATGTGACCACGAAAAGCCCCAGGTCTATTGAATGCTGCATTCCATTGTTAGCCCTGAGCGCCGGCCGCCGGGACCGATCTACGGCCAAAAGGGGCCGAGTGCCATAGCGGCTGAAAGTGGGCAAGTGCCATAGCGGGCAAAAGTGACTGAGTGCCGCAGGTCCCGCCTTATGGAGCCTGCATGCCAGGACCACGGGACGTGTGACCTGACGTCCATCTTAGCCTGCAGGCTTCAGAAGGCTGGAACGCTACATCCCCGCTCCTCCTCGGCTGGGCTCCTCTCTGACGGTGACAAGTGACTGACTGACTGCCTGCTGTGACTGCACACCACGGCTGAGCTGAGGTAGGTCAGACACACAGTGTGTGTATGTATGTCATTGTCAGTGCATGTAGGTCAGGCAGGTCAGGGGTCAGTGTATGTAGGTCAGGCAGGTCAGTGCATGTAGGTCAGGCAGGTCAGTGGTCAGTGCATGTAGGTCAGGCAGGTCAGTGCATGTAGGTCAGGCAGGTTAGGGGTCAGTGTGTGGAGGTCAGTGTATGTATGTCAGGCAGGTCAGTGTATGTAGGTGGGTGTATAATGTAGGTCAGTGTATGTAGATCAGGCAGGTCAGTGTATGTAGGTCAGTGTTTAATGTAGGTCAGTGTATGTAGGTCAGGTAGGTCAGTGTATGTAGGTCAGTGTATAATGTAGGTCAGTTTATGTAGGTCAGGTAGGTCAGTGTATAATGTAGGTCAGTTTATGTAGGTCAGGTAGGTCAGTGTATGTAGGTCAGTGTAATGGTCAGTGTCAGGCAGCTGTGTTTACTGGTCAGCATTGATGGGCACTGGTAAGTCACACAATCCCACCACCCAGCCCACAAGAAGGTGGTATATTAGATCCAAGGAGTTCAAAAAAGTGAGAAAGATCATATGGATAAGAGTGAAAATAAGATGAGACCAAAGACCCAGAAAGGTGCCAGAAGTGGGGAGGCTAGGTGCACAGTAAGTAGTAAATAGGTGTGTAAGAATGGTGGTAAACAATTGTTACTCACCATAATATAGCGTAATTCTAAAAATAAAAATTGCGCTAGGTGGACAAGTAAATTCTGGCTGAATAATAAATAAATAATAAGTGAAAAAACCTGTGAAAGGTGTCCTGCTGCTGAACACTATAACCCTGATAAGGGGCACTAGATAAACATATATAGAAAAAGAGCGCTGGATAAATATACCATAACAATTTTGATAACTTTAAAATTATATATATATATATATATATATAAATATTGCAAAAGATGTAAATATTAAATAAAAAATCTATAATCAAAATGAATTGAAAATAAATTAATTGTGCATGTGACCTTGATTTATATCAAAAGAAACATAATTTCATAAACAATAAAGTCCATAAATTATTATACAATGTGAAATGGTGAAATAAGCGTCTTCACTGCAGATGTAAGCGACTTCCACCGCAATATGTTGCCCATCACCATAAAAAGATAGGCGTCCAATCACAGCGCCTGCCGTTTCAGCTGTTCAGGTGATGGGTAACAGATCCTGGCACCTGATTGGTGGAGATGTGGTTTAGTTTTAGGAAAGCGAATATTCATTCGCTTTTCTAACACAGTTGAGTGACCTGCGAGCTCCCAGGATGGCGCTCGCAGTTCACCTTTTTTTTATGCCCATTAGAACCTATGGCTCTAATCATGTGCTTCAAACACCCCCCCCCCCCCCCGCTGTAATTCAGGCACTCGACACCCGAAAAGGGCCTGGGCACCTGAACAGGGGGTGGCAGCGGCAGCCATAGATAAATTCATGCATAGCATGCATAGAATTTGATAATTCAGCTGCTTAGCTTAACACTTTCCACAGTGCACACAGGAGGAGAGGGGCAGGAGGAGAAGGAGCAGATCGGCTCTCTCCTGTCCTGTTTGTGCGAGGGAGAAGGGAGAGGGAACTGTCAGTGCAGGCTCTGAGCTGTATGAGAGAGATGCTCTCAGCTCAGAGTCCTGCTGATGAGTACGGATAGGTGGCATTAATGAGCACTGATAAGTGTCACTGATGGGCACGGATAAAATGCATGATGAGCACAGATAGGGGGCATTGATGGGCACTGATAGGGGGCATTGATGAGCACTGATATGTGGCACTGACAGACATCACCGATGGCCATTGATTGGCAGCATTGATAGGCGGCATTGATGAGCACTGATAGGTGGCACTGTTAAGTGGCATTGATGAACACTGATAGGCGGCACCGATGGACACTAATAGGTGGCATTAATGGGCACTGATAGACAGCACTGATGGCACTAATAGGTAGCACAGATGGGCAATAATAAGTGGCATTGGTGAGCACTGATGAGTGGCACTGGTGAGAACTGATAGGTGGCACTGATGGGCACCGATGGCAACACTGATGGGGCTGCACTGATAATCAGGGCACTGATGGGGCTGCACTGATAATCAGGGCACTGATGGGGCTGCACTGATAATCAGGGCACTGATGAGGCTGCACTGATAATCAGGGCACTGATGAGGCTGCACTGATAATCAGGGCATGGATGATCTGTGCCCTGATTATCAGTGTAAATAATGTACCGACAGTCTTGCTGGTTAATGGCTCTCCTTTCCTTAAACAGACACATTGTGGGAAGAAAGGACTTCCGATAACTGGCAAGTCTGTTTACATGTGATCAGCTGATCACATGGTAAAGGGGCGCTGTGGTTAGTCCTGTACTGTGATCTGTGATCCGCTGTGTCCCAGAGCATGCTGGATGAGCACGCCAGGCGGCACGCGGGAGACAAGGTTCTGGGAGGATGTCCATGGACAGAACTAGAAGCCCAGGGCTTGGATGGAAGGGGAAGGGGGTGGGGGGGGGTAGGTTTCTTGCCCCAGGCCCCTGAAGGATCTAGTTATGCCTCTGCCTCTAGGGGTGTACACCCCAGAATAAATAAACAGTTAAGTGATACAATTACATGTAGGACCAAGTAATAGTAAATGAAAGATATAAAAATTATTCCACATTCAACAGTGTAAATGTACCAAGTGACTGCAAGAAAATGTGTGTACAGATAATAGCAGAAGATATCGTCACCGAAAAGCAAAAAAAAAAGCAAAGAGAAGAAGAAGTAGGGTGTCACCGAGGGAATCTCCGAGGCGCACTACACCCTATCAAGGTAATGAATCCATGGCTGATGCGTTTTATCAAACTTTGATTGAGTATTGGTGAGAATAGATGACAATTTCTCATTGATCATTATCCAGTTCAGTTTATGCTTTAATATATTGAGATTCTTTTTTTAATGCCATCTGAATGTACTAAGGCAACACAGCTCCAATGGAGCACATCACAACGCACAGTAATGCACTACCATGCGTTGTGGTGCGATGCCTTGCCAAAAATGGTGCATGTCCGATTTCTTGGACATTTTGGTTGCTTTGCGTGCCTGTGCATTTTAACGGCTGGCCTTAACATAATGCACATCAACGTGAAAATAAATGCATGTGCATTAACAAAACTCACCCGGATGCCAAGCTCTAAATAAGCCCTCAATACAGATTCTGTGAGCGATCATTTATCGCTGCTGAATGTCAAAATTTTACAAACCAGCAAATGATGGTTTAGATTTTTTTTTTTTGCTTCTACATTTTGGCTCATGCAGCTAGTTTTCCCCAAATACGAATCGCCATGGTAACTATCTGGCCTTCATGGCCACGGGCATAGATGGCGAACGCATAATCCCCCACCCCAGTTGTGTTATCGCAGCTCGCAGGCGGTTTTATTTGTCCGTGTATTCCTGGCTGCGGGTTGCATGTGGTCTATCTGGACCGTCATGCCGCGTGGAATGACCCCAGCGGGGCTCCACATCCTGTTATGAGGATCCTAATGGTAATCAGGGACCACCAATCCAACTTTCCCTTTATTTTCAGACAGATAACACTGCAGAGGGCGATTAATCAGCGGCATAATGAGCGCGCTGGGAATTCGAAGGGGGACACTTTTTTTTTCTTCTGGAGAGGAACATCAACATCTATCACAGACTGGGCTTCCGTCCAAATCCAGGCGTGGAGTCCCAGTGCGGTGACACTAATTAATGTGTGATTGCCAACGGTTGAAGGGAAAACGGCATTCTCATTACAGTGCGTCTCAGATAGATGTTTAACCCGTTCAGCCCTCACACCTGTGTACCCCTTATGGAGCATTTTTACATTAAAGTGGTTCTAAAGCCTCAGCATTTTTTACCATAATGCATTCCCTTCATTGGCCCATTAACACCAGAAACTGCCCATACAGTATCTCACAAAAGTAAGTACACCCCTAACATTTTTTTTAAATATTTTATTCTATCTTTTCATGTGACAACACTGAAGAAATGACACTTGTCTACAATGTAAAGTAGTGAGTGTACAGCTTGTATAACAGTGTACATTTGCTGTCCCCTCAAAATAGATCAACACACAGCCATTAATGTCTAAACCGCTGGCAACAAAAGTGAGTACACCCCTAAGTGAAAATGTCCAAATTGAGCCCAAAGTGTCAATATTTTGTGTGGCCACCATTATTTTCCAGCACTGCCTTAACCCTCTTGGGCATGGAGGTCACCAGAGCTTCACAGGTTGGCACTGGAGTCCTCTTCCCCTCCTCCATGATGACATCACAGGGCTGGTGGATGTTAGAGACCTTGCGCTCCTCCACCTTCTGTTTGAGGATGTCCCACAGATGCTCAATAGGGTTTAGGTCTGGAGACATGCTTGGTCAGTCCATCACCTTTACCCTCAGCTTCTATAACAATGCAGTGGTCAACTTGGAGGTGTGTTTGGGGTCATTATCATGTTGGAATACTGCCTTGCAGCCCAGTCTCTGCAGGGAGGGGATCATGCTCTGCTTCAGTATGTCACAGTACATGTTGGCATTCATGGTTCCCTCAATGAACTGTAGATCCCCAGTGCCGGCAGCACTCATGTAGCCCCAGACCATGACACTCCCACCACCATGCTTGACTGTAGGCAAGACACATTTGTCTTTGTACTCCTCACCGGGTTGTCACCACACACGCTTCACACCATCTGAACCAAATAAGTTTATCTTGGTCTCATCAGACCACAGGACATGGTTCCAGTAATCCATGTCCTTAGTCTATTGTCTTCAGCAAACTGTTTGTGGGCTTTCTTGTGCATCATCTTTAGAAGAGGCTTCCTTCTGGGATGGCAGCCATGCAGACCAATTTGATTCAGCGTGCGGCGTATGGTCTGAGCACAGACGGGCTGACCCTCCAGGCCTCCAACCCTTCAACCTCTGCAGCAATGCTGGCAGCACTCATACATCTATTTCCCAAAGACAACCTCTGTATATGATGCTGAGCACGTGACCTCAACTTCTTTGGTCGACCATGGCGAGGCCTGTTCTGAGTGGAACATGTTAAACCGCTGTATGATCTTGGCCACCGTGCTGCAGCTCAATTTCAGGGTCTTGACAATCTTCTTATAGCCTAGGCCATCTTTATGTAGAGAGACAATTCTTTTTTTCAGATCCTCAGAGAGTTCTTTGCCATGAGGTGCCATGTTGAACTTCCAGTGACCAGTATGAGAGAGTGAGAGGGCGTTGACACCAAATTTAACACACCTGCTCCCCATTCACACCTTAGACCTTGTAACACTAACGAATCACATCACACCGGGGAGGAAAAATGGCTAATTGGGTCCAATTTGGACATTTTCACTTAGGGGTGTACTCACTTTTGTTGCCAGCGGTTTAGACATTATTGGCTGTGTGTTGAATTATTTTGAGGGGACAGCAAATTTACACTGTTATACAAGCTGTACACTCACTACTTTACATTGTAGACAAGATTTACAAAAATGTGAGGGGTGTACTCACTTTTCTGAGATACTGTATATCACTAGCTTGCCTATTTGATTAATAAGCCATTGTTTCCATTAAGAGGATCGTTTGATCGATCCAAAATGAATTGTCAGCTCGCCGGGTCATGTATGGCAAGAAAACGGGTCATCTCTGACCTGTTAGAAAGTTCACCTTTTTGTCATTTCTGAGCGTGTAATCGCAGCATCTTGTGGTACGTATGATTGACAACACAACAGCCGATGATTGGCGTGTGTGCTGGGGGGGGTCAGTGTTTTGTCTGCACCTCTCATCGCCAATTAGATCAGTGTCCTATCAGACGGAGGGAGGTGGCGGTTCCCCCGGGGTGATTTCCAGAGTGTTTATCTTATTGGCTTCTCCCAACAAACAGATGATGGCGAGGATCTTGTATCAACAACGGCTGAGGACAGACAGGCATGTGGAGGGTATGGGGGGGAATGTGACAGCGCAGTCCGGAGGTGATGAGAGGCGCAGAGGATTCTGGGAGATGGGCAGACTGGGTACATGAATATCCATCCATGGCAAATAAACATCGACCTGTCAGAGGGGAGAATGTCTGACAAGACAATGACGTGTCTAGATGTGGAAGATGAGGGGGTGTATCTACACATCACAGGGGGCCCCCAGTGACCTCTGTCAGTGCTGTCATTTGTATTAAACTAGTACTAAGGCCTAGTTTTTTTTGTTTTTATAGACAACAATATGAACTTCCAGTCAGGGTGCGTGCGTGAAAAATCCCTCTCCTCCGGATTATCCTTGGAATTTTCATTTCTGCATCTGTGTCCGGAGCTAATTATGGTTCTAAAAGTGGGAGGAGCTTAAAGGATAGGTCCAAAGTCCACAGAATGGTGGATCAATGGGAGCCAGGCACTGTGTGCTGTATATTCCAATGACACCGACAGAGCACCCAACTCCCATCTATTCACCATTCCAATGACACTGACAGTGCACCCGACTAACGTCTATTCACCATTCCAATGACACTGACAGTGCACCCGACTCCCATCTATTCGCCATTCCAATGACTCTGACAGAGCACCCGGCTCCCATCTATTCACCATTCCAATGACACCGACAGTGCACCCGACTCCCATCTATTCACCATTCCAATGACACCGACAGTGCACCCGACTCCCATCTATTCACCATTCCAATGACACTGACAGTGCACCCGACTAACGTCTATTCACCATTCCAATGACACTGACAGTGCACCCGACTCCCATCTATTCGCCATTCCAATGACTCTGACAGAGCACCCGGCTCTCATCTATTCACCATTCCAATGACTCTGACAGAGCACCCGGCTCTCATCTATTCACCATTCCAATGACACCGACAGTGCACCCGGCTCCCATCTATTCGCCATTCCAATGACTCTGACAGTGCACCCGGCTCTCATCTATTCACCATTCCAATGACTCTGACAGAGCACCCGACTCCCATCTATTCACCATTCCAATGACACAGACAGTGCACCCGGCTCTCATCTATTCACCATTCCAATGACACCGACAGTGCACCCGACTCCCATCTATTCACCATTCCAATGACACCGACAGTGCACCCGGCTCCCATCTATTCGCCATTCCAATGACTCTGACAGAGCACCCGACTCCCATCTATTCACCATTCCAATGACACAGACAGTGCACCCGACTCCCATCTATTCACCATTCCAATGACACCGACAGTGCACCCGACTCCCATCTATTCACCATTCCAATGACACCGACAGTGCACCCGGCTCCCATCTATTCACCATTCCAATGACACCAACAGTGCACCCGGCTCCCATCTATTCGCCATTCCAATGACTCTGACAGAGCACCCGGCTCTCATCTATTCACCATTCCAATGACACCAACAGTGCACCCGACTCCCATCTATTCACCATTCCAATGACACCGACAGTGCACCCGACTCCCATCTATTCACCATTCCAATGACACTGACAGTGCACCCGACTCCCGTCTATTCGCCATTCCAATGACACTGACAGAGCACCCGACTCCCGTCTATTCGCCATTCCAATGACACCGACAGTGCACCCGCCTTCCGTCTATTCGGCATTCCAATGACACTGACAGTGCACCCGACTCCCATCTATTCACCATTCCAATGACACCAACAGTGCACCCGGCTCCCGTCTATTCACCATTCCAATGACACTGACAGTGCACCCGACTCCCATCTATTCACCATTCCAATGACACTGATAGTGCACCCGACTCCCATCTATTCATTATTCCAATGATACTGACAGTGTACCCGACTCCCATCTATTCACCATTCCAATGACACCGACAGTGCACCCGGCTCTCATCTATTCACCATTCCAATGACACAGACAGTGCACCCGACTCCCATCTATTCACCATTCCAATGACACCGACAGTGCACCCGGCTCCCATCTATTCACCATTCCAATGACACCGACAGTGCACCCGGCTCCCATCTATTCGCCATTCCAATGACTCTGACAGAGCACCCGGCTCTCATCTATTCACCATTCCAATGACACCAACAGTGCACCCGACTCCCATCTATTCACCATTCCAATGACACCGACAGTGCACCCGGCTCCCATCTATTCACCATTCCAATGACACCAACAGTGCACCCGGCTCCCATCTATTCGCCATTCCAATGACTCTGACAGAGCACCCGGCTCTCATCTATTCACCATTCCAATGACACCAACAGTGCACCCGACTCCCATCTATTCACCATTCCAATGACACCGACAGTGCACCCGACTCCCATCTATTCACCATTCCAATGACACTGACAGTGCACCCGACTCCCGTCTATTCGCCATTCCAATGACACTGACAGAGCACCCGACTCCCGTCTATTCGCCATTCCAATGACACCGACAGTGCACCCGCCTTCCGTCTATTCGGCATTCCAATGACACTGACAGTGCACCCGACTCCCATCTATTCACCATTCCAATGACACCAACAGTGCACCCGGCTCCCGTCTATTCACCATTCCAATGACACTGACAGTGCACCCGACTCCCATCTATTCACCATTCCAATGACACTGATAGTGCACCCGACTCCCATCTATTCATTATTCCAATGATACTGACAGTGTACCCGACTCCCATCTATTCACCATTCCAATGACACCGACAGTGCACCCGGCTCTCATCTATTCACCATTCCAATGACACAGACAGTGCACCCGACTCCCATCTATTCACCATTCCAATGACACCGACAGTGCACCCGGCTCCCATCTATTCACCATTCCAATGACACCGACAGTGCACCCGGCTCCCATCTATTCGCCATTCCAATGACTCTGACAGAGCACCCGGCTCTCATCTATTCACCATTCCAATGACACCAACAGTGCACCCGACTCCCATCTATTCACCATTCCAATGACACCGACAGTGCACCCGGCTCCCATCTATTCATCATTCCAATGACACCGACAGTGCACCCGACTCCCATCTATTCACCATTCCAATGACACCGACAGTGCACCCGGCTCTCATCTATTCACCATTCCAATGACACCGACAGTGCACCCGACTCCCGTCTATTCGCCATTCCAATGACACTGACAGTGCACCCGACTCCCGTCTATTCGCCATTCCAATGACACCGACAGTGCACCCGCCTTCCGTCTATTCGCCATTCCAATGACACCGACAATGCATCCGGCTCCCGTCTATTCACCATTCCAATGACACTGACAGTGCACCCGACTCCCATCTATTCACCATTCCAATGACACTGATAGTGCACCCGACTCCCATCTATTCATTATTCCAATGATACTGACAGTGTACCCGGCTCCCATCTATTCACCATTCCAATGACACTGACAGTGACTGAGCCGGGAGGAGGCGAGTCAAGCTGAGTACACAGAAACGCGGCTAAATACGAGTTACCGTGTTTAAAAGCGTTTGGCGCTCGAAATGCCTCTAAACTCAGCGTCTGACCCCATTTTTTGCGTTCCAAAAAAAGCCTCTAAACTCAACTGCCTAGAGAGGACTATAAATGACCCTGTGTACATGTACTGATAAATGACCCTGTGTACATGTACTGATAAATGACCCTGTGTACATGTACTGATAAACGACCCTGTGTACATGTACTGATAAACGACCCTGTGTACATGTACTGATAAACGACCCTGTGTACATGTACTGATAAACGACCCTGTGTACATGTACTGATAAATGACCCTGTGTACATGTACTGATAACCCTGTGTACATGTACTGATAAACGACCCTGTGTACATGTACTGATAAACGACCCTGTGTACATGTACTGATAAATGACCCTGTGTACATGTACTGATAAATGACCCTGTGTACATGTACTGATAAACAACCCTGTGTACATGTACTGATAAATGACCCTGTGTACATGTACTGATAAATGACCCTGTGTACATGTACTGATAAACGACCCTGTGTACATGTACTGATAAATGACCCTGTGTACATGTACTGATAAATGACCCTGTGTACATGTACTGATAAATGACCCTGTGTACATGTACTGATAAACGACCCTGTGTACATGTACTGATAAATGACCCTGTGTACATGTACTGATAAATGACCCTGTGTACATGTACTGATAAACGACCCTGTGTACATGTACTGATAAATGACCCTGTGTACATGTACTGATAAATGACCCTGTGTACATGTACTGATAACCCTGTGTACATGTACTGATAAACGACCCTGTGTACATGTACTGATAAACGCCCCTGTGTACATGTACTGATAAATGACCCTGTGTACATGTACTGATAAATGACCCTGTGTACATGTACTAATAAATGACCCCGTGTACATGTACTGATAAATGACCCCGTGTACAGTACTGAGAAGATCACATAGAGGAGAGTTCAGGGGCAGCTGAAAAAAATGCCCAACTTCTCCTAAACGTCTGTTTACCAGCAGCCGTGTACATGAGGCCTAGGAAACGAGGCTAAACACGAGTTAATGCGTTTACGCGCATTTACAAGCTGTTACAGGCATTTGGCATTTCAAATGCCTCTGAACATCCATGCTGAACGCGACAGTTGCCAAAGTGGCACGAGAAGTCAGCGCTGTACTGTGGGAGGAGCTACACAGTGAGGTAACGCCTGTTCCAACTGAGCTTATTTGGCAAGACGCGATGAATGAGTTTTGGGTCAAAACGGACTTTCCAAACTGCATTGGAGCATTAGATGGCAAACATGTCAGAGTAAGCCACCAAAATCAGGATCTACGGTATGTATTTTTTTTTTTTTTTTTTTTTTGTTTCAATGTTTTTATTGATTATTATTGATAAAACAAATATTGCATGTTACATACACATAGTAAAACATAAATCTGAATATCATTGTAATTATGAAATACAGAAGTTGAAAATAAAGCAACAATATGAATTGATATTTGGCATAAGATAGACATGCATAGATCAATAAAAAAAATAAAAATTAAACAAAAAAAAAAAAACACACTTGTAAATATCTATCATATAGATGAAATTACTCCAAGGTGGATAAAATTGATTTAAACAGCACATGCGTATATATGGAGTCATATTAGTCGCATACCTACATCTCATAAGAAACCAAAAAAAAGGTGTAACAAACTAGAGTAACAATGAATCTGTAAATTCCATATTATCTCACGCACCCCTAATGGGATCAAACTGTGCGCAAAAATAATTTGAGTCTTAACATCTGACTATATATAAGGTAGTGGTCTGTATGGCTTTAATCTGAGCTACAACCAACATGGTTGTCTACCTTATAAGGGATTAGTATCCAGAATTGAGTACAAGCTGCTATATAAAAGCAGTGAAATGTAATTTATTCTATTATATTATGTTGGGGTCCCCAGGTCAAGCTAAACAGGGACAGATATTAGGGTTAGTGATGGACGAACTTCCGACGGGACGTTTCGCGAACGCGAAATGCGAACGGACCCAAACGTTCGCGAAACCGACCGTTCGCCGCGGGCCCCATTGACTTCAATGGGAGGCGAACTTTGCAAACCTTCATGTCGAATTTGCGGCCACGTGGTAATTATTAGGGGGTAAAACGTAGTCCCACCATCTGGACAATGACATAATACATGTATGAGGTGAATTTGGGATCGATAACTACAAGCATTTTTATTTTATTTGGGAAATTGTTCTAACAATTCAGGACTATGGAGCTAATGAAGGCAATGGAGGAGAGGGAAGGTCAGGGACCAGGGTAGGCAAAGAAGAGGGTGCAGGAGATGATCACCAGCAGCGTGACATACCGGAATGACACATGCACCGTGATAGAGGCATCTGACAGCAGCACCGTAATACAGAGCACTGACAGCAGCACCGTGACATACAGCGCTGACAGCAGCACCGTGACATACAGCGCTGACAGCAGCACCGTGACATACAGCGCTGACAGCAGCACCGTGACATACAGCGCTGACAGCAGCACCGTGACATACAGCGCTGACAGCAGCACCGTGACATACAGCGCTGACAGCAGCACCGTGACATACAGCGCTGACAGCAGCACCGTGACATACAGCGCTGACAGCAGCACCGTGACATACAGCGCTGACAGCAGCACCGTGACATACAGCGCTGACAGCAGCACCGTGACATACAGCACTGACAGCAGCACCGTAAGCAGCCCCAGGAGGAAGTCAGCACAGCACAGGGATGGTGTGATCCCCTCATAATAAGAACCCCCAGGAGGAAGTCAGCACAGCACAGGGATAGTGTGATCCCTTCATAATAAGAACCCCCAGGAGGAAGTCAGCACAGCACAGGGATATCATAAGCAGCCCCAGTAGAAATATGACACCGCTCAACCTCTTCAAAGAGGAGGGTAGGGGCATATAGTACGGTGTGCTTTTTTGGGTCAAGGAAGTGAGCCAAATGAATTAAGAAGGTCTGTGTGCTTGATTAAAAAAATAGTTTATAGACATATACATGGTCTACTGGTCACATGTGTTGAATTCCTCCGAGATCCATGCCTCATTCATTTTTAGAAATGTGAGGTAGTTAACACTGTGGTGAGCTAGGCGAGTACGCTTATCGGTCACAATCCCCCCTGCTGCGCTGAACGTCCTTTCGGACAGGACACTGGATGAGGGGCAAGCCAACAGTTCGATTGCAAATTGGGCAAGCTCTGGCCAGAGGTCAAGCCTGCCCACCCAGTAGTCTAGGGGTTCATCACTCCTCAGAGCGTCCACATCGGCCGTTAACCCAATGTAGTCGGACACCTGACGGTCTAGGCGTTCCCTGATGCTGGATCCGGATGACACCTGTCGATGGGTCGGCTGAAAGAATGACCTCATATCCGAAGTCACCAACACATCTTCAAACCGGCCTCTTCTTGCAGGCGCTGTTGGATTGGTACCCGCAAATCCTTCTCTGGGAGTGGGAATTGCTCCTCTGCCAGCGCACGCAAAAGCAGAATGCAGCATTTCTCGAAGCAAGGCCTGGAAGTGCTGCATTCTGACAGCCCTCTGCGACGGCGGTAACATTTCCGCCATTTTGTGTTTGTACCGGGGGTCTAAGTACGTTGCCACCCAGTACTGGTCCTTGACCCTCATGCTTTTTATACGGGGGTCCCTATTAAAACACTGGAGCATGAAGGCCCCCATTTGCACTAAAGTGGAAGCGGTGTGGTGGCCTGGCTCCTGCTCATCATCCAGGATAATGTCGTCCTCTTCATTCTCCTCTCCCCATCCTCGCACAACAGGGATCCCAGAAAGGTTTAAAGCATGCTCTTCTTGCTCCTGCTCATCCGCCCCGGCACCATCCTCCTCTGACTCCTCATCAGACTCCTGTTGTTGACTTGTCTCAGATAGAGTAGCCCCCCCTGGGAATTCATCCAGCATTGCGACTTCCTCATCTTCCCGCTCCTGCTCCTCCACAGCCTGATCAATGACACGACGCAATGCACGCTCCAGAAAGAAGGCATAAGGTACCATGTCACTGATGGCGCCATGGCTGCGACTGACCAGTTTGGTGATCTCCTCAAATGGCCGCAGAAGTCTGCATGTGTCGCGCATGAGCAGCCACTGGCGCGGTGAAAAAAAACCCAGCTCCCCAGAACCGTTTCTTTCGCAGAGTTCATACAGGTAGACGTTAACTGCACGTTTCTGCTGGAGCAGCCTATCAAGCATATAGAAGGTTGAGTTCCATCGCGTCGGGCAATCGCAAATAAGACGTCTGACCGGCAGATGGTGTCGCCGCTGAATGTCAGCAAGGCGAGCCATGGCCGTGTAAGATCTTCTGAAATGGGCCGAGATTTTCCTTGCCTGCCGCAAGATGTCCTGGACCCCAGGGTATTTGACAAGGAATCGCTGCACGACCAAGTTTAAGACGTGTGCCATGCACGGCACGTGCGTGATTTTGCCCTGTTTCAATGCGCTAAGCAGATTGGCACCGTTGTCACACACCACTTTACCAACTGTCAAATTGAGCGGTGTTAGCCACTCATCTGCCTGTGAACGCAAAGCTGAAAGGAGTGCCGGGCCAGTGTGGCTCTTTGCTTCCAGGCACAACAGACGCAGCACGGCATGGCAACGTCTCACCTGGCATGTGGAATAGGTTCTGGGGAGCTTGGGCGGTGCAGTGGAAGAGACGCTAGCAGCGGAAAAGGAGGAGGCAGCTGAGGAGGAGAGGGAGGAGGATGGAGTAGGAGGAGGAGAAGAAGAGTCAGGCCTGCATGCAATCCGTGGCGGTAAAACCAAATCTACACGGGTGCCACGGGTTACATGCTTGACGGCCGTCAGAAGGTTCACCCAGTGGGCAGTAAAAGTGATATACCTTCCCTGCCCGTGTTTGCTAGACCACGTGTCTGTGGTCAGATGTATCTTGGCACCGACACTGTGTGCCAGAGATACATTCACTTGCCGCTGAACATGGCCATATAGCTCTGGGATGCCCTTCTCTGAGAAATACTTCCTTCCTGGGACCTTCCATTGTGGTGTTCCAATGGCCACAAATTTGCGAAAGGCCTCCGAGTCCACCAGTTTATATGGCAGTAGTTGGCGGGCTATGAGTTCTGACAAGCCAGCCGCCAACCGTTGGGCAAGAGGGTTATCCGGCATCATCATTTTTTTACGCTCAAACATTAGGCCCACGGAAGCCTGCCTTTTTGCAGAAAAATGTGAGCTTGGCGTGATGGAAGGTGGAGTGGAGGACAATTGTGAGGAGAGAGGAGAAGGAGAAGTAGAAGACGAGGCTGGACGGTGAGAGCCTGCAGTGTGGCTTTGTGTGTTCCGTTGCTCCCACTGGGCTCGGTGATGGCTGCTCATGTGCCTTCTTAAGGCGGTCGTCCCTAGGTGAGTATTGGGCTTACCGCGACTAACGCGTTGACTGCAAAGATTGCAGATGGCAACGCTATTGTCAGCAGCGGACACGTTAAAAAAAGCCCACACTGCGGAGCCATGTGCCGGTGTCCTGGGAGCGCCAGATGTGACCGTACATGGTCGATGACTCGCTCCTGATACATTTGCAGTCTGCTTTGTCCCTGCTGTGCAATGTAAGTCATTGCTGCTTCTCCTCCCTATCTGCTGGTCCATATCTCCCTCTGAACTCCCCTCCTCTTCCTCTCTTGTGGGCACCCACGTGACATCACTAGACATGTCATCATCAACGTCACCTTCCCCACCGCTATAAGTAGAGATCTCGGAGTAGGCAGCAACACCGGGGACCAACCTCCTCCTTGGGCTGATCTGGGTACTGGCGTCAGACTGCTGAGTAGCGCTTGTTGCTACCTCCTCTTCCTGATCCAATACCAAGAGTGGCTGCGCATCAGAAATGTCCTCTTGATATGGATCGGAAAATAATTCCAGTGACTCAAGCGGAAGGTATGTGGTGGTGGTGGTGGTGGTCGTGTTGTTGGTGGTAGTGTCTTTGGGGGTGCACATAGCAGAGAGTGAAGAAGAGGGTGCAGATCGAGAGGATGAGGAGGGTGCAGAAGAGTAAGGCTGAGCGAGCCACTCAACCAAGTCTGGTGCATCCTTTAAAGTAATTGAACGCACCTTCTGCAACTTCCCACTTTGGCTCAAGCCTGTTGCTCCTGCCCTACCCCTACCACCCCTGCGGAAGGGCCTGCCTCTTCCTCTGCATGTCATTTTTTAAATGACCCTGTGACAAAACTCTTAGTCCCTATACCGCTGAAGGACTGCTGCAGTATAGGTGAGCGGTCAGCAGTGGTGCACGTCAACCCTATCTATTGTGGACCGATAGCGGTCCTTACAGAACAGCAGACTGTACCGCACTCAAGCCTATGTACCGTAGCACCCTATACCAAGTTACCAGTCCTTATAAGAACTTTTGTGGAACAAGCAGGTTGTGTGTTAGTGATTAGCAGACTGTACGTCAGTCCCTATACCGCTGAAGGACTGCTGCAGTATAGGGCAGCGGTCAGCAGTGGTGCACGTCAACCCTATCTATTGTGGACCGATAGCGGTCCTTACAGAACAGCAGACTGTACCGCACTCAAGCCTATGTACCGTAGCACCCTATACCAAGTTACCAGTCCTTATAAGAACTTTTGTGGACCAAGCAGGTTGTGTATTAGTGTTTAGCAGACTGTACGTCAGTCCCTATACCGCTGAAGGACTGCTGCAGTATAGGTGAGCGGTCAGCAGTGGTGCACGTCAACCCTATCTATTGTGGACCGATAGCGGTCCTTACAGAACAGCAGACTGTACCGCACTCAAGCCTATGTACCGTAGCACCCTATACCAAGTTACCAGTCCTTATAAGAACTTTTGTGGACCAAGCAGGTTGTGTATTAGTGTTTAGCAGACTGTACGTCAGTCCCTATACCGCTGAAGGACTGCTGCAGTATAGGTGAGCGGTCAGCAGTGGTGCACGTCAACCCTATCTATTGTGGACCGATAGCGGTCCTTACAGAACAGCAGACTGTACCGCACTCAAGCCTATGTACCGTAGCACCCTATACCAAGTTACCAGTCCTTATAAGAACTTTTGTGGAACAAGCAGGTTGTGTGTTAGTGATTAGCAGACTGTACGTCAGTCCCTATACCGCTGAAGGACTGCTGCAGTATAGGGCAGCGGTCAGCAGTGGTGCACGTCAACCCTATCTATTGTGGACCGATAGCGGTCCTTACAGAACAGCAGACTGTACCGCACTCAAGCCTATGTACCGTAGCACCCTATACCAAGTTACCAGTCCTTATAAGAACTTTTGTGGACCAAGCAGGTTGTGTATTAGTGTTTAGCAGACTGTACGTCAGTCCCTATACCGCTGAAGGACTGCTGCAGTATAGGTGAGCGGTCAGCAGTGGTGCACGTCAACCCTATCTATTGTGGACCGATAGCGGTCCTTACAGAACAGCAGACTGTACCGCACTCAAGCCTATGTACCGTAGCACCCTATACCAAGTTACCAGTCCTTATAAGAACTTTTGTGGACCAAGCAGGTTGTGTATTAGTGTTTAGCAGACTGTACGTCAGTCCCTATACCGCTGAAGGACTGCTGCAGTATAGGTGAGCGGTCAGCAGTGGTGCACGTCAACCCTATCTATTGTGGACCGATAGCGGTCCTTACAGAACAGCAGACTGTACCGCACTCAAGCCTATGTACCGTAGCACCCTATACCAAGTTACCAGTCCTTATAAGAACTTTTGTGGACCAAGCAGGTTGTGTATTAGTGTTTAGCAGACTGTACGTCAGTCCCTATACCGCTGAAGGACTGCTGCAGTATAGGTGAGCGGTCAGCAGTGGTGCACGTCAACCCTATCTATTGTGGACCGATAGCGGTCCTTACAGAACAGCAGACTGTACCGCACTCAAGCCTATGTACCGTAGCACCCTATACCAAGTTACCAGTCCTTATAAGAACTTTTGTGGACCAAGCAGGTTGTGTATTAGTGTTTAGCAGACTGTACGTCAGTCCCTATACCGCTGAAGGACTGCTGCAGTATAGGTGAGCGGTCAGCAGTGGTGCACGTCAACCCTATCTATTGTGGACCGATAGCGGTCCTTACAGAACAGCAGACTGTACCGCACTCAAGCCTATGTACCGTAGCACCCTATACCAAGTTACCAGTCCTTATAAGAACTTTTGTGGACCAAGCAGGTTGTGTATTAGTGTTTAGCAGACTGTACGTCAGTCCCTATACCGCTGAAGGACTGCTGCAGTATAGGTGAGCGGTCAGCAGTGGTGCACGTCAACCCTATCTATTGTGGACCGATAGCGGTCCTTACAGAACAGCAGACTGTACCGCACTCAAGCCTATGTACCGTAGCACCCTATACCAAGTTACCAGTCCTTATAAGAACTTTTGTGGACCAAGCAGGTTGTGTATTAGTGTTTAGCAGACTGTACGTCAGTCCCTATACCGCTGAAGGACTGCTGCAGTATAGGTGAGCGGTCAGCAGTGGTGCACGTCAACCCTATCTATTGTGGACCGATAGCGGTCCTTACAGAACAGCAGACTGTACCGCACTCAAGCCTATGTACCGTAGCACCCTATACCAAGTTACCAGTCCTTATAAGAACTTTTGTGGACCAAGCAGGTTGTGTATTAGTGTTTAGCAGACTGTACGTCAGTCCCTATACCGCTGAAGGACTGCTGCAGTATAGGGCAGCGGTCAGCAGTGGTGCACGTCAACCCTATCTATTGTGGACCGATAGCGGTCCTTACAGAACAGCAGACTGTACCGCACTCAAGCCTATGTACCGTAGCACCCTATACCAAGTTACCAGTCCTTATAAGAACTTTTGTGGAACAAGCAGGTTGTGTGTTAGTGATTAGCAGACTGTACGTCAGTCCCTATACCGCTGAAGGACTGCTGCAGTATAGGGCAGCGGTCAGCAGTGGTGCACGTCAACCCTATCTATTGTGGACCGATAGCGGTCCTTACAGAACAGCAGACTGTACCGCACTCAAGCCTATGTACCGTAGCACCCTATACCAAGTTACCAGTCCTTATAAGAACTTTTGTGGAACAAGCAGGTTGTGTGTTAGTGATTAGCAGACTGTACGTCAGTCCCTATACCGCTGAAGGACTGCTGCAGTATAGGGCAGCGGTCAGCAGTGGTGCACGTCAACCCTATCTATTGTGGACCGATAGCGGTCCTTACAGAACAGCAGACTGTACCGCACTCAAGCCTATGTACCGTAGCACCCTATACCAAGTTACCAGTCCTTATAAGAACTTTTGTGGAACAAGTGAGTTGTGAATGTTTAGCAGACTGCAGCAGAAGGGCAGCAGTCAAGTATAATATCCTTTCTATATTTGGAAGAAAGAATATTATACATGTACAAGCCTATTACTGTACCACTGATACCAGTCCTGAAAAGAACCTTTGTGGAACTAATAATAACAGCAAGTCTTTAAAATTACCCTCACTGCCTGACAACACTGCTTCCTTCCTGTCCCTATACAAATTGGCAAAAAAAGAGAACGATTAGTGGTTACTGGAACAGCTCTTTTGTGGACCTTGATAGTAACAGCTAATGATGATGATGATGATGATGATGATGAAAGACTAATCTGGCTGTCCCTGTAGCATACACCGTCCTTTCCCTTTCTCTAAACTAACAAAAGACACTCAGGCTGCTGCAAGAATCAGCAGCACAGCAAACCTATCAACACCTAACACCTATACCAGTCCTGAAAAGAACTTTTGTGTACCAAATAGCTAGTGGTTTATCTCTCCCTACTCCACACAGGAACCTGTCCCTATCTTAACAGAAGAAAGAATGTAAAATGGCCACCGGATCGGGTGTATTTATAGGTTAGGGGGAATGTACAAGTGTCCATGTGCTGTCATGTCTCAATTGGCTGTCCTGTATCACATGATAAACGTGTCACCAAAGGTTAAAGTTCTTGTATACATTAAACACGTAAGTCCGCCGCGGCGAACGACGGAAAAAGGCGTTCGAACGTGCGGACCGCGAATGTCGGAAATTCGCCGCGAAACGACCGCCGGGCGAACCGTTCGGCCATCACTAATTAGGGTGTTATATGTAGTCGAGCACTTAAAATGTGACCAAAATGACCACGTTTTATAAAATTTAGTATGAGTATCTTTCGCTTGAGAGATCAAGCCCTCCATTTCAGCTATTTTCTCTATTCTGCGGAGCCATTCAGAAATAGTGGGGGGAGAGGTAGAACGCCAATGAACGGGGACGCAAAGCTTTGCTGCATTTATAAGATGTAATGTGAGGGATCTTTTATAAGTGGATTGCGGAATAGATGTATGATGCAGGAGGTATTGAGCTGGCGTGTAGTCTGGGGTATAGGTTGTGATTTTAGTGATGAGCTTATGGACTTCCTTCCAATATGGTTGGATTAAAGGACAATCCCACCATATGTGGAGAAGAGAACCGTGCGCTAGATTACATCTCCAACATGTGGGAGGGATAGTAGAATGGAATTTGTGAATTCGGTCAGGCGTTCTATACCATCTAGAGTATAATTTGTATCCATTTTCTTGAGCGGTAACATTTAGGGAGCCTGAATGTATGTGTGTGTATATGTTTTGCCAGTCCTCATGTGTTAAATCCAAGGACAGTTCTTTAACCCATTTCTTACATGTGGTGTCATTTGAGAAAGAAGCATCTGGGAACATTAAAGAATAGGTAAATGAAATGAGGTGTCTTTGAGGGTCTGTTTTGGAGCATAAGTTTTCAAACGGCGTATGGTCTCTATACCACAGAGATTGGGAGTTAGAGCTTTGCAAAAAATGTCTTATTTGAAGGTATTTAAAGAAAGGAATCTTCATTCCAGGGAAACGAGCTAAAATTTCTTGAAAAGATAATATCTGACCATTGTGATAGAAGGATTTAGCTCTCATGGGTTCCACTGCAGATATGTCAGCATCGGATTTAGGCAAAATACCAGGAGGGAAGTCCGGATTCTGGTCAATTGGGGTTAGTGGGCCCGGAAATGAGGCAATGTGGAGCTTCTTGCGAACTGAATGGAAGATTTGTAACGTGGGAGCTATTAGAGGATGTGATCTGACCTCATGTGTTAATTTTTGTGGATTGATCCATGGTAAATAAGACATTGGTAAATGGAGGACAGCTTCTTCCATACCTATCCAGGCCTTTGTCTTGTGATGTAAATGCCAATCTAATATTCTAGTCAGATGACAAGCCCAGTAATACTTTTGAATATCTGGAAGACCTATTCCCCCCTTCAATTTTGGGGACACTAGCTTACCCCATTTGACCCGTGATGGTTTCTCTGCCCAGATAAATTTTAAACATAATCTTTTGTATGTGGAGAAGAAAGCTGGCGGTAGTTTTATAGGAATTGTTTGGAGTAAATATAAGAGTCTAGGGAGTACATTCATTTTTATAATTGCTGCCCTACCAAACCAGGAAAAATTGCCTTTGTTCCAGTCTTGAAGGTTCTTCTGTATGGTTTTTAAAATGGGGGCGAAATTCTTATTGTAAAGATCAGGTAGTTTTGATGGTAATTGTATCCCTAGGTAGGTTATGGCTGATGCATCCCAGCCAAACGGGAAATTGGACTGACATTGCGATACAATGGAATCTGACAGAGAAATGTTGAGTGCTTTTGATTTGGATAAATTTATTTGGAGGTTGGAGATTTTTTTGAAAAGGTCAAAATCCTTCAATAAGTTCGGAATTGTTATGATGGGATCAGTAAGAAAAAGAAGAATATCATCTGCGTAAGCCGCTAATTTGTAATGAGTATTTGCTATTTCAACTCCTTTAATATCTCTGTTGGCTCTAATTTTGCTTAGAATAGGTTCCATGGTTAGTATAAATATAAGGGGGGATAAGGGACAACCCTGTCTAGTTCCATTCGACACGGAGAAAGCATCCGAAAGAAGACCATTAACTCTGATTTTTGCTGTTGGGGATGAATATAAGGTTAAGATATAGTTCATCATGCGTTCCTTGAAACCTATTTTGCGTAAGACTTCCGTCATATAGTCCCAGGCCACTCTGTCGAATGCTTTCTCCGCATCAAGGGAAAGGAAAAACGCAGGGGTGTTGGAAGATGTCAGCCAATGATGAATATTGAGTGCCTTCAAGGTATTGTCCCTAGCTTCTCTGCCTGGGACAAATCCCACTTGGTCCAGAGAAATCAAAGAGGACAGTAGAGGAAGTATACGATTAGCTAAAATTTTTGCATAAAGTTTCACATCAACATTTATTAAAGAAATGGGCCTGTAGTTAGAAACTATAGATGAATCTTTATTTGGTTTTGGTATCATAATTATATGGGCTTCTAAAAGATCTTTATTTTTATCTGAGAGGGTATCTAGGGAATTAAAGGTCTCTAAGAACCTTGGTATGAGAACTTCAGTGAATGTTTTATAGTAACTAACTGGAAGGCCATCTGGGCCAGGGCTTTTGTTTGGCTTCATAATTTTGAGGGCTTCCAGCGTTTCTTCCCTGGTAAGAGGTTTATCTAAATCATCTGCCTCCTCTTCAGTGATAGGGTGTGGACCATATTGTGTAAGGAAATCTTGTATTAATCTTATCCTGTCCTTGTTTGAGCCTGTCTGCGAATGGGATTGTATGTTGTAAAGTTTAGAAAAAAATTGTTTAAATTGATTTGCAATTCCACTGGATGATTCTATTTTATTCCCTTTGGGGTCCGTTATGTAATGAATGGTAGTATTTGCTTTTTTAGATTGCAGGGCTTTAGCTAGAAATTTGCTGGATTTATTCCCAAACTCATAGAAGGTTTTTTGTGATAGGGCATATTTGCGACGTATGGATTTCCCTAGTTCTTCTAGAAGTTCTTCCCTAGTTTTTAATAACTCTTGAAAAGTTTGATCAGCCGATGATTGTTTATGCTGTCTTTCCAGGGAATGAATTTTATCCCATAATTTGGATATCAGAGCTTGTCTAGCTTTTTGACATTGAGCGTTTATAGAAATTAGTTCTCCCCGTATGACACACTTATGTGCCGCCCAAAGGGTAACCGGGGTAATTTCGGAGGAATCATTCTACTGAAAATACTGCAACAAGCGATCATTTATACGCTTTACATTTACTGGATCCGTTAAAATAGAGCTATTCATTCGCCAGATTGATTGTCTAGTGTTGGATGTAAAAAATGTGATTGTGACAGAAATAGGGTGATGATCTGAAATTACCATTGGGTCAATTGTAGCTTGATGAAGTAGATCCAAATCTGGTTGTGATAAGAAGAAGTAGTCTATTCTTGTGTATCTACGATGCGGAGGGGAATAGAAAGTGAAATCTTTACAGTTTGGGTTCAATGTGCGCCAAGTATCGTGTAACTCCAGGTTAGATAGCTGTGTTTTTATTGCCCGAAGAGCCCTGTGTGTGATAGAGGAGGCACCTGAGGACGTATCAAGTGAGGGGTTCAAGGCCAAATTGAAATCACCCCCGACAATGAGCATGCCTGCGCGAAATGTACTAAGGTTTTGTAAGGCATCGCGGAAATAAGGAACGTGTTGTTTGTTAGGGGCGTACAAATTGGCCAAAGTAACGAGTTTGTTATGCAATTTGCCTTTTAAAAAAATATATCTTGCATTAGTATCAATCAAAGTATCTTGGATCTGCAATGGGCATTTTTTAGATATCAGAATAGATACTCCCTTTGATTTGGAGTCTGGATTAGTGGCATGAAATACTGTTGGATACTCTGGATTGAAAAGTTTGGGGATATTATCTGATCTAAAATGTGTTTCTTGGAGGTATACAATGTCCGCTTTAGCTTTTCTTAGTAACATAAACAACTGAGATCTTTTTTCTGGAGTGTTAAGACCCCTTATGTTTAAAGAATATAGCTTGACCTGGGGAGGAGGGCAGTGCCTTCCTGCAAGAGACATTGTATGTTTTGATTAGTAGCTTTCTTTTTGGATTAACTTTGGCAATAGGGGAAAGGGGGAGGGGGAATAGACCAGGTTATGTGATAAGGCTAAGATGGTGTAATGTGGGGAAAGGTCTGAAGCAATAACCGAGCAGGTTATGGGATCTATCCAAGACCTGTGTAAAATCGGAGAAG
Organism: Lithobates pipiens; assembly: GCF_037356315.1. Taxonomy (NCBI): domain Eukaryota; kingdom Metazoa; phylum Chordata; class Amphibia; order Anura; family Ranidae; genus Lithobates; species Lithobates pipiens. The sequence goes on from NW_027507686.1 coordinate 25,840,259, forward strand.
TACAGAGCAAGGCCAGAGAAAGCCTACATAACACAGGCCAACTCTGGTCCAAGCTACTGTGTGGGGGTTGGATAAAACCTCACAGAGAACAGGAGAATGAGTGACATGGTAATCCACTGTTATCAATGCCAAATGACTATAAAGGTGTAAATATGAGAAACTAAGGAAAATTTGTGTTGATATCGGTCATGTATTTGGCATGGGTGTGGAAGTACTAAATATCTAATTATGATAATAAACCCAAGCAACTACAAGAGTGACGCAAATCAGGACATGGTGTATGCGAGTAGAGACTTGTTTTGTGGAATCTGCAAATAAAAATACTGAGATGTTCTCACATAAAAATAAATAAATAAATAAATAAATTGTAAATTTATAAAGCATAGCAGTATCACGCCTATATAAACTTATACTTCTTTGGAAAGAACTAGAAACCCCAGCTCTGAATCCTATAGAACAACTAACAGGAAATATTAGTGGGTGTATGGAATAGACAGTGTAAAATTAGAAATATTTGCCACACCAGAATGTCCTTACCAATATACCATTAATAAGGTGTCTTTGGTGTACTTTAACCTTAATATTAAAGATTATCTTAACCTAAGAAGACAAGTACGGAACAGGAAAAAAAAGAAAAATAAATAAATAAAATAAATAAATAAAAAAATAAAATTACAAAATAAAATAAAAAATAAAATAAAAATAATGTAATAAAATAATTCTAGTGCAGTCGGAGTATTTTGGGCTTTCTTGAACCAAACTAGTATCTCCCAACTACTTGTGTAGTGTTTAATTTTATTGGTACTATACCTATGTATAAACCCATACACGTTCCTTAGTATATCCACAACGGTGGAAGAAATATAACAATCTCTCACAGCCACATTCCAGTGGGCGTGAGGATAGGTGGGGATAGTTTAAGGTAGAATCCTGGGATGGACTTATCAAGTGCTGGAAGTAAAATAGCCATACCTAACCACTAACTAGGACAACAGCACAAGTAATAATGCAAAACTAACAATTATAAAATGCGAGTCTCACTTAATGTCTTGACCGTAATGTAATTCAATAACGTTTTCTAGTATTTCATCCATAAGAACGAGACATAACCATTATGATGATTCCACTAAAGTGGTATACTATAACACTAATACTGAAATTAAAATTAAAATTAAAGGCCAATTTTACCTATGATGGCTTAAAAAATGCAAAAATAAATAAATAAATAAAAAAAAAATGCAAAAAAAAAAAAAAAAATATTAATAATGCTTCCGATTTTTCCTTGGGCCTTGTTGGACCACCTTTATGCCTTACATCTCATTTAAACATAGCCTAGCTTGACTGTTTCTAGGTATCATACAGAGGATGATACTAGTTCATTGGTCTCCTCAGAGCAGGATAACCGAAAACAAATCCTAATAACCGTAGTCCTACGGGTGTGATGAGGGGGGAGGGGAGTTCTGCATTGGAAAACCTTATATAGGACTAATTAACTGCTGGAAATTGAACGAAACAGACTAAGCAGTAACTAATATCAAAGCACTATAAATGAGGATGAGGATGTTTAAAAACTGTGCAATAGTACTTTCCTATGTACTCTTCTAGTGGGAACATGAGATTTGAATTGTGTAAGAGAATTTATCATATCCAATCTATAACAGTAACTTAACCCCAGAATTTATATGATGTTGACAGTCTCTAATCAGTTTAACCAAAGCAGATGAGTAAAGTCGGTGTAAAGAGGCTAGAAAAGGCATCTTGTACTGTGCAATAAACCCATTGAACTAGGAGATTATAAACAACCATGGATTAAACCAGTATACTCTCCAGGCTTGATTGTTAGCGTTGGTAAACACGGTTGCGCTGTGACCCGTGGTCCCTTCTGGCCTTTCTAGGTCGCGGTGATTCAGGTGAGCTTGTACCGTTGTGCTGTCTTCTTGTAGACATTGAAGACCTGTCGTCTGATGGAGATCTGCGACAACGGTGTCGGGTCTCCTGTGCCTCCATAGGCTCTTCATGTTGTTGTTCTTTTTTAGTCGCAGATTGTCGGAATTCAGCATACCAATTTGGGACTTCTGCTAGAGGAATGCCCATGGTGTTGCAAAAGGATCTATGTATTTTAATTACAAAAAATATATTTCGATTGTAATACATGCATTGGCGGACACAAATTCAAGATTCATCTGTGTGGATGTCGGAGCCTACAGCAGTCAGGGAGATTCTAGAATTTTTTATTGAATCTGCCATGGGCCGTCGTATTTATGAAGGCCATTTTGGGATTCCTGGTTGGAGGCCTCTTCCCAATACAACAGAGCCCATACCACCAGCGGGCATCATAGCCGATTAGGCATTCGGTCTTACTGAAAACATCATGAGGCCATACAGTGGACAAGGACATTGCCACAAAGAAAAAAAAAGTCAATTATCGACTAGTTGTTGAATGTGCTAAATAGATTGATAGATATATTGGGGCATGGGTTTAAATCATGATATACATACAATAAAAAGTTAATTACATTTTTTCTAACTGTTCATGCTCAGCCATCCATCCATACTCAGCAATACTCATCAATCCTTGCATGCTCAGTCATCCCACCCACCCTCATCTATACTCAGCCATACACAGCCATACTCAGCCGCACTCAGCCATACCCAGCTGTACCCGGCCATACACAGCCATACTCATTCATGCTCATCCATGCCACATCCATGCCACTACAGCGCCTCACAAAAGTGTAATAGGTAGTCAAATTAGATTTGACATTTATGCCCCTAGAACACCTGATGGTGCTCCCTGCATGTTGGGCCTCTCTATGTGGCCAGGCTGTGAAAAAGTCCCACACAAGTGGTATCATAATACTCAGGAGGAGTAGGAGAATCTATTTTATGGTCTAATTTTTGGTATATACATGTTATGTGTTAGAAATATTGTATAAATTACAACTTTGTTAAAAAAAAATGCGCATTCATTTCCTTTACACATTTTCCAAAAACTTGTAGAAAAAAATGACATGTTCAAAAGACTCATTATGCCTCATAGATTATACGTTGGGTTGCTTTATACGTTAGCATTTTTGGGGCGTTTCCGTTGTCCTGGGGCTCTATGGCCTTCAAAAGTTTAAGAGGTAGTCAAGAAATTATACGTGTAATTTATGATCCAAGAACACCTGATTGCGCTCCCTGCATGTTGGGCCTCTGTATGTGGCCACGCTGTGCAAAAGTATCACACATGTGAGACTTTTACACACTTCGGGCATGGCCTCACTTCGCTTGACATAAATGTAATCAGACTCTGTGTCCACTTGGATGGTGGGGCTTGACCTTGGACTCAGGGGTGGAATGCACATGGCGGCGTCGCACATGCGCAGTCCAGCGGGTAGCTGGCCCCATAGTACCTGCTACTGCTATAGTTAAGCCAGTGTAGGAGACATCCAATAGGAAAGTAAAATTGTAGGTTTTAAGGAGAAAGAAAATCAGGCTAATATGAGGAGGCCAACATACATCTATGACCTCTTCCCAGGGCACCAAATGATGGCTGGGTGGTGCAGCTTTCATTCCGTGTGGACTTCATATGACGGCCACCCAGAACGACTGCTCTCGTGCGCCCCCGGGGGCACGCAGTGCGGTGATCGCGGGCGACCCTGATCTGTGTAAAGAACCGTGGCTGCTGCTCTTTAACCATGTGATCGGCTGTGTCCAATCATAGCCGGTCACATGTAAACAGGGAGATCAGCTCTGAAAGAGTGTGAGGAGAGGAGAGCCAGTCAGCGGCATCTCCTGACAGAGGACATCTAGGGATGTAATGTGATCATCAGTGCCCTAAATACAATTAAGTGCCACCAGTGCCAGAAAGGTGTGCCCATCCCTGCCACCAATCTGTGCCCACAAGTGCCAGCAATCAGTGGCCATTAGTGATGCCAGTCAGTGCTGGCTCTCGGTGCTGCCCATCAGTGCCGCCTATCCATGCTGCCTATGTGTGTCCATCAGTGCTGCCTATCTGTGCCCAGCGCCTGCCAGTGCCACCCATCAGTGTCGCCCATCAGTGCCACATATCAGTGCCCATAAGTGAGGCATATTCGTGCCTCCTCATTAGTGCCATCTAATTAGTGCCCATAAGTGCCAACTCATCAGTGCCCATAAGTGCCACCTCATCAGTGCCCATAAGTGCAGCCTATCAGTGCCCATAAGTGCAGCCTATCAGTGCCCATCAGTGCAGCCTCATCAGCGCCCATCGGTGAGGGAGAAAAATTACTTATTTACAAACTTAAGTGACAGAAACTAAGAAAAACATTTTTGTTTTCAAAAATATTGGTCTTATTTATTTTTTTAGGAAAAAATAAAAAACCCAGGAGTGATTAAATACCATCAAAAGAAAGCTCTATTTGTGTGAAGAAGATAATAATTTCACAAGGTTGCAGTGTAGCATGACCACGCAATTGTCATTAAAAGTGTGACAGCACTGAAAGCTGAGAAAGGAAAGGGCCTGGGCAGGAAGGGGGTGTAAGTGCCCGGTATTGAGGTGGTTAATGATCATAAGGGATGAGTGCAGGGATTTTTATATTCTCATCCATATTGATTGAGCTGCCGATTGCCAATTTTCACTGTCGCTCAATAAAAAATGAGCTAAAGTCTAGGGGGAGGGGGGGGGGGGGTGTTCACCATTGGCTGGTATTGCATTTTGTGTAATGGCTAGGTTGCTGTTTGGAAGTGTATATGTTCAGTATTTTTCTATTGCATTAAAGAGGAACCGCAGTCTGCTCACATAATTTGTAATAAAGACACCTTTGCCATTCTGAAGCTTCCCTCCAACCACTTTGCATATTATTTTTTATATACTGTGATTCTGTACTTACCAGTTATGCTGCAGAAATCTCCCTCCACTGAGTCTTGCTGCTGCCTGTTCACTTCCTGGATTTACACAGAAGCACATCTGCAGCCCTGCAGTTTTCATTGGCCCTCTTATGACTCACCCTCCTTTCCTGGCAAACGCTCATGAGAGTGAGAGAGAGAGAGCTGTGCATGATGTCATAAAAAGGGTAGAAATAGGAAGCGCCACCTGAGTGCAGTATTAAGGAGTATTGTTTAATGACACAATGTATGGTTTACACTTACAGGACAACAAAGATTAAAAAGCTCATCTGTTAATAGGTAGTCCAAGGTGGGTTTCTCAAATCCCGATCCGGATGATGCTGCAGAGATGTAGGGCTGCAGATAGATGGTTATCAGCAAAGAGTTCCTCCTGTGGCCATCGGGATGGAGCGCACGTGGAACGCACGTGACGTCACGGGTCATCCGGCCGCTTCTGGATACACTTCCGGGAGGAGGGCTTCCACCAAGGGGAGGAACTGCCACTGGATTGGCTATGCGCTCGGAGCTACTGCTCCTTCAATAGGCCTCCATGCTGGTGTCCTATCATATAGAGTCCCCCATCGGATAGTGTCCGCTGTGTACTGCGCATGCGCAGTACACAGCACACACAGATTAGAAATAGCCGAAGATGAACGGCGCCTGCGTCGTGAGTCCAGGTTCTATCCCCACCATCCAAGCGGACATAGAGTTGGAATATAAAAGAGCCGAGCAAAGCGAGGCCGAGCCCGAAGCGTGGCGAGCGAAGCAGGCCCGCGAGGGGCCCTCTAATATCGCCAGCCCTATGTCCACTTGGATGGTGGGGCTACCACCTCGACTCACGGCGCAGGCGCCGTTAATCTTCGGAGATTTTCCGAAGCTTCCTCTGCTCCGTGCTGCACATGCGCAGTACGGGGCGGACAGTATCCGATGCCAGGACACTATATGCCAGAACACCGGCCCCAGCGTCTTCCTGATGGCCACAGGAGGAACTCTTTGCCGATAACCATCTATCTGCAGCCCTACATCTCTGCAGCATCATCCGGATTCGGATTTCTACCCTTCTCTACTACAGAGCCAGCTCTCTGAGGACAGCAGCCGCCTTGTCGATCGGCCATTATATTTATTTTTAACCTTTGAAATGTCAGATACCAGTTTAACCCTTGGACTGCCAGTTCTATTACCTCGGACTTAATGCTTAGTGAGCTATCACTTCCCAAGTATTGTATGCACTTTTTGTATTTGGGTTTACAGTTACCATCACCTTCATCATGTGATGAGCCTAGGCTAATGACCGGACAAGAAACAGGAAGTGGGCTGTATAAGAAAAAAATAATGTTTTACTACCTAAAGTTAAAACAACAACAAGGGCAGAAGATTTAATAGATGGAAAGCTGAAAAAATGACTGAAGGTCCGCTTTAAGGCTAGGTTCACACAGCCACAGTGAAAACGAACCACTCTGTGGAAATGGGCGGGGCCTAGGGTTGCCACCTGTCCAGGATTCACCCGGACAGTTCGGGTTTGGAATCATGCGTCCGGGTTTCAGACTGCCTGAAACCCGGACACATTATTTAGATTGACTATGGCTTCCCTGCAGCTTCCACCCCCCCCCCCAAACACTCCTACACCTCTGTGTCTGCCCACACTCCAATCCCCGGCGCTGTGCCTCAGAAATGGAAAGTTGGGGCTGGAAATTTGAAGGTGCTGACTGCCAAGGAGTGAGTGAGTGAATACACTAAGGCAAGTCAGGGTTCTCAGAGCACCCTTTACATCAGAGTTCCCCTTTACACCAGAGGCCACAGTGTTCCCCCTTACATCAGAATCTTCTCCATACATCAGAGGTCTCAATGTTCCACCTTAAATCAGGGTTCCCAGAGCATCCCTTATGACAGAGTCCCCAGAGTTATCCCTTACATCAGAGTCTGCAGAGTCCCCCTTACAGTGAAAGGGAACTCCGTGAGTTCAGATGTAAAAGAGGAACTCTGCAGACTCTGATGTAAAGGGGAACTCTTGTGATTAACTTCATATGATTAGAAATGTTATTTAATAGCAAAAATATGTATAGTTTATACTATTAAAAAAAATTGCTGCGTGGCGCTAAAGTGTTCGGGTTTGACTTAAAGAAAAGGTGGCAACCCTAGCGGGGCCCCCTGCGCATTCAAAATTGCAGTACATGTGCGGGTACCACAGGGAAATGGTGAAAAAGACCATGCCATTTCCCTGTGCACGTGTTTTTGAAAAGGTGCATGCATTTTTTTCTTTTTGCAAAAATGCAGCCCCGCCCTGGCCGTCCCGCATGCAAAATACGCAACCTAGTCAACTAATGTTAAAGTCATCCTAGCATTAGGGCCCACAGACACTCTGCCTCAGTATTGCATGCAACATGCTCAGTGGCGTCGGCAGGGGGGGCTGACAGTGGCTGAAGCCCCGAGTGGGTCCCCAAAAAGCCCTGGGTCTTGGGTGGGCACTGTTCTAATATTAGCTCTGAGTGGCGCCGCCCACCGCCAAGCGGGGACCGATCTGATTCCGAGCGCGACCGAGTCACATAACCGTTCCCGCCTTCTGGAGCCTGCGGCGCCTATAATGGATGTCCCACTGGTCCAAAGGCGGGACCGCGGGACGTGTGAAGTCTGTCTCCTGGTAAGGTAGGTCAGTGTATGTCAGGTAGTAGGTCAGTGTGTGTATGTCAGGTAGATAGGTCAGTGTATGTCAGTGCATATCAGTTAGGGTAGGTCAGTGTATGTCAGTTAGGTAAGTCAGTGTATGTCAGGTAGGTCAGTGTATATCAGATAGGTAGGTCAATGTATGTCAGGTAGGTTAGTGTATATCAGGTAGGTAGGTCAGGGTATGTCAGGTAGGTAGGTCAGTGTATGTTAGTTAGGTAGGTCAGTGTATGACAGGTAGGTAGGTCAGTGTATGGCAGTGTATGTCAGGTAGGTAGGTCAGTGTATGTCAGGTAGGTCAGTGTATATCAGATAGGTAGGTCAGTGTATGTCAGGTAGGTAGGTCAGTGTATGGCAGGTAGGTAGGTCAGTGTATGGCAGTGTATGTCAGGTAGGTAGGTCAGTGTATATCAGGTAGGTAGGTCAGTGTATGTCAGGTAGGTAAGTTTAGTGGTCAGCATTGATGGTCATCAACCAGCAAGTTAGCTTACCCCCCGCCACACAACCCCACCGCCCAGCCAAAAAACCCTATGCCACTAACGCCCACCCCCTGTCCCCCCCCCCCCGCTGGCCTTGGACTTCGGGCTGAAGCCCCTGGTCTTGTTGCCACCTAGCAACTCCCCTGAACATGCATTACTTCATTGGGGTGACATTGTTTTTGAATGACATCCCAATGTACTAAGGCACATGCACTGTAGCTTGCCATAAGATTCAGCAACTTACAAAGTGTGTTGCAGAGCATTGCATTTGAAAAAAGAGTAATGTACTTTTTCTGCATGTTAACGCACATTAATGCACCACTATTAGGTAAATGGGCCCTGAATGCGGCAGGAATTTGGCTGGACTTCGGTGACTGAAGTTGCTCTGGGACCTTATACCCCCCCCCCCCCCCCCCCCCGGAGGAGAAGCAGGTTCTGGAACTTCTGTGAACATGTTACAGGTTGCGTGTTGGAAAAAAAAAATCTGCTGAATCTGCACTTTTAATTACTTGTGTTGGACAAATTCCAACATCAACAAGACAGAAAAAACCCCAATCCTGCCAACAGGGAGAGAAAAGTACAGAGCGCTATTACACAGAGCCACGTTCTCCCCCCCAGTGAAATACCGTGCGGCCTGACCTCGCTCGCCTCTCATATGTAGGCAGCTAGACGTCACTAATAGTAAGGCAGAACTCTAACTTACACCAATTCCATAGTTCCCAACTGTCCCTGATCTGGAGCAATGTCCCTCTGTCCCTCTTTTCTCCTCATTTGTCCCTCATTTTGGTCTGATCTATATAATTGTATATAAAATGCACTTTTTATCTTTCAAAATTTTTTCCCAGCGCTAAACCTTTCATCCAATTTCAAAATTGCTGCATTTGTACATTTTCAAAGCCAATATAAAGAAATATTAGTGGTAAAAAAAAAAAAACCTCTTGTGGATTTAATGCAACAATTTTTTGGGTTAATTCTCCTTTAAGGGGGTGTGGCAGGGGGCGTGTCCTATAACAACATACATTTGCTTGTAGGTGTCCCTTATTTCCATCTCAAAATGTTGGGCGGTGTGTATTTTGTTTACAAACAGTACAAAAATGCAAAATCAGTTGCCTTGTAAGGCCCCTTTTTATACTGGCGGCAGGGCCGGACTTACCATCGGGCTTGTCTGGGCTCAAGCCCATGGGTCACGCCCAGGGGCTCACAGTCACGCCCAGTCCCGCCCTATGATAGACATAACACAGGGACTGGGCGTGACTGTGAGCCGAGCACACTTGGCTACTTTCGGCTCTGCTCGGGACTGCGAGATGACCCGAGAGCTGCCAAGAGGACCCGAGAGCCACAGAGAGGACCTGAGAGCCGCTGAGAGGACCTGAGAGCCACAGAGAGGACTTGAGAGCCGCAGAGAGGATCCGAGAGCCACCAAGAGGACACAAGAGCCGCAGAGAGGACCTGAGAGCCACAGAGAGTACTTGAGAGCCACAGAAAGGACCCGAGAGCCGCAGAGAGCATCCGAGAGCCGCCAAGAGGACCCAAGAGCCACAGAGAGGACCCGAGAGCCGACGAGAGGACCCGAGAGCTGCAGAGAGGACCGGAGAGCCGACGAGAGGACCCGAGAGCCACCAAGAGGATCCGAGAGCCGTAGAGAGGACCCGAGAGCCACCAAGAAGACCCAAGAGCCGATGAGAGGACCGAAGAGCCGCAGAGAGGACCTGAGAGCCGCAGAGAGGACCCGAGAGCCGACGAGAGCCACCGAGAGGACCCGCCAGCCGCTAAGAGGACCTTAGAGCTGCCAAGAGGCCCCGAGAGCTGCCGAGAGGAATCCCGAGAGCCGCCAAGAGGACCCGAGAGCCGCCAAGAGGATCCGAGAGCCGCTGAGAGGACCCGAGAGCCGCCAAGAGGATCCGAGAGCCGCTGAGAGGACCCGAGAGCCGCCGAGATACGCAGGACTCTGTATCTCGGCGGCACCATTTTTAAACTTCGAGACTCCAATGGCAAGGCTACAATGACACTGGACAAGGCTGCAGATGGATGGACAAGGCTGCAGATGGACCCTGATAAGGCTGCATTGATGGGCATTTAAATGTAAGTTTTGGTCATGAAGGGCGGGGGTAAATCTTCTGAAGGTCAAGTGGTTAACCACCTGCCGACCGCTCACAGTAATTATACTGTCAGCGGGCAGCAGGTACAGGCACCGTCATGTGCATGTACATGTACCTGCCCACTTTCAGCCCCCTACCAACCCATACTGTGATTGGACACAGCACGAGTTTGGCAGCAGATTTCAGCCAATGGTTTCAGCTGAAACCTGTTAATTGGTCGGGTCCAATCAATCGCAGTGTTCTGTGTTTACAAACACACAGAACTCAGTCTACTTAGGAAGAGTGATCTGGCTGTTTCTTCTCCCTGAAAAGCAGGGGGCAAAAAACAGACTAGTAAGTAAGATCAGCACACGTTACACTTGTTAGGCACACAGTTGACCCCTTGATAACCCCTATATATTAACCCCTTCCCAGCCAGTGTCATTAGTACAGTGTCAGTGTACAGTATTATCACTGATCACTTTATTAGTGTCACTGTCAGTGTCAGTGTCAGTTAGTGTCCCTCCCAGCCAGTGTCTGTCAGCGCTAGATTGCTCGACACCCTATGAGACGCTAATCGCCGCCATTATAGTATAGCGTCTATAGTTGAGTAAAGTCCAGTATATATACCATAGATTGTAGACGCTATAACATTCACACAAACCAATTTGTATGAACTTGTTTGGATTTTTTTGTACTAAATACTGTAGCAGAATACATTTTGGCCTAATGTGATTTGTAAAAAAAAAAAGAAAAAAAAAAGAAAAAGAAAGTAAAAAATATTGTTTTTTTTTTATTTATTTATATAATAAAAAATCCCAGTGGTAAGTAAATAAGTACGTAAGTAAGTAAGTAAGTAAGTACCACCAAAAGCAAGCTCTGTTTGCGTACCGTGTTGCATGACCACACAATTGCAGGTTAAAGTAGCGCAGTGCTGAATAGCAAAAAATGCACTGGTCATAAAGGGGATAACAAGTGGTTTAATGGCTTTAACCTGAAGCTCTAACGAGCAGGTCCCTCTAGTCCCTCCTGTATTGATTTGTATTGTAAGTGTACTGTCTGCCCTCATGTTGTAAAGCGCTGTGCAAACTGTTATTGTTGATATCTAAATCCTGTATAATAATAATATATCTGCATAGATGTGATTTTTGTTGCATTAAGGCCAAGTATGAAATTTGAGTATACTTGTATGTGGCCACTAGATGGCGCCATGAGACTCTCCTATGGGTAATAATGCAAATTTATTTTACCTGGGATAACATCTACTGCAGCCTGAGGAAGGGAATTGAGGTTATTCTGTCCAATATGATGTCATACAGTAGAAGAAGGATCTGGGTGATGAATGTAGAAAAATAATATTTACACGGCTGAGATTCACAGCGCTGGGCCAGAAAGACAAAGTGATCAGTGGTGGAATTATAGGGCATTACGGGGAAACTCCAGCCAAACACAAAGTTCTATGCATGACAGAGATGTGGACCCCCCCCCCCCCCATACACTGTACACGTTTTAATGTTTTTCTTCAATTGCTTTAGGATAATATTACAGCTCTGCAGTAGGTATGTGCTTCGTGTTTCGGGGGCAGGTCTTCTCTGGATGCCCCTGTTTTATCCGAGAGCCTAAAATTAATCTAAGCCCTTGTACACACGGTCGGAGAATCCGTTGGAATGTGTCCTATCGGACCGTGTCGTCGGATAATCCGACTGTGTGTGGTATGCATCGGACTGATTCCGTCGGAATATCCGTCGGACCCAATTTTCCAACATGTTGGAAATATTTCCCGACCAACTGGTTCGATCGGACATACTCCGATCATGTGTAGAGAATTTTGATCGGACCAAGTGCCACGCATGCTCAGATCAAATTCCTACATCAAAGCTATTGGCTACTAGCCTGAACGTAGTCCCGTCGTAACGAAATTACGTCATCACGTTCTGAATGATCGGATTTTTCGACAACTTAGTCCGACCGTGTGTATGCAACAGTTTCGGACAGAATCCGACGGATTTGGTTGTCGAAATCTCTGACTGTGTGTACAAGGGCTAACTGATCTCTAGACAGAGTAACCATACTAAGTGGAGGTGTGGTCATGGCTGGGGTAGTAAAGGTGCCCATAGACATGAGATGACAGTTACCACAAAATCGATACATTGAATAATTTATTAAAATTACATTTTGGTGTTTGGTAGATGCTAGAGCAGGGGTCCTCAAACTACGGCCCGCATTACCCAGCCCGCTGGGTGTTTTAGCCTCAGGACATCCTTGTGTTCCTAAAGATGCTTTCGGAACACAAGGATGCCTCTGCAAAGTCCCTGCGGCCCGCGTTTACTTTAAAAACGCGGGGACCCCCGGGAGTAGGCGCACACAGCAACGTCACTGACGTCCCATGCGTGCGCCCATGGAAATCGAGGCGGAGAAGAAAGGACGCGCGCAGGAGGTAAGTGTTAGACGTCTATGTGACATGTATGTCACATGCTCGCTCCTCCATGCGCCGCCATTATACAGAGCGGAGCCGGAGGACAGCAGGTGAGAAGGGAGGAGGGGGGGTGGGGGAGCACTGTCTATAAAGGGGGCAATGTCCTAAAGGGGGCACTGTACTAAAGGGGGAGCACTGTCTATAAAAGGGGCAATGTCCTAAAGGGGAGCACTGTCTATAAAGGGGGCACTGTACTAAAGGGGGAGCACTGTCTATAAAGGGGGCACTGTACTAAAGGGGGAGCACTGTCTATAAAGGGGGCACTGTACTAAAGGGGGAGCACTGTCTATAAAGGGGGAGCACTGTCTACTAAAGGGGGCACTGTCTATAAAGGGGGCACTGTACTAAAGGGGGAGCACTGTCTACTAAAGGGGGCACTGTACTAAAGGGGGAGCACTGTCTACTAAAGGGGGCACTGTACTAAAGGGGGAGCACTGTCTATAAAGGGGGCACTGTACTAAAGGGGGAGCACTGTCTATAAAGGGGGCACTGTACTAAAGGGGGAGCACTGTCTATAAAGGGGGCACTGTACTAAAGGGGGAGCACTGTCTATAAAGGGGGCACTGTACTAAAGGGGGAGCACTGTCTATAAAGGGGGCACTGTACTAAAGGGGGAGCACTGTCTACTAAAGGGGGCACTGTACTAAAGGGGGAGCACTGTCTACTAAAGGGGGCACTGTCTATAAAGGGGGCACTGTACTAAAGGGGGAGCACTGTCTATAAATAGTTTTTTTTTTACTGTAGTCCGGCCCTCCAACGGTCTGAGGGACCGTGAACTGGCCCCCTGTTTAAAAAGTTTGAGGACCCCTGTGCTAGAGAGTTAAATCCCATGAAAAGGTCTTCTCTCTCTCTTGGGGACTCTATTGGTGAGATCTCTGCACCATCCCTGTGCTGAGTTCCTGGGTCTGTACATCTGCTGTGCCTATTATGAGGGGTTCCCACCATCCCTGGGCTGAGTTTCTGGGTCTGTAAACCTGCTGTGCCCATTATGAGGGGTTCCCACCATCCCTGTTGGTATTTTAATATAAAAAAAATATATTTTCTTTTTCATGGAGAATTTACCAGGAGAAGCTGGAGCACACAATGCTGGATAGGATTTCTTTTAGATTTACCAAAAGCTCAAGTGTTCAGGTCAAACCTAAATACATTTTGAATTTGTATGCAATCAGACAGGCCCTTACACTACATAGTTGAAGGTAAATCTAAAGGATCTAAATCTAAAATGTGTGTTTTTGTGTATAAGGAAAAAAATGGCAGCAGGTGCTCTGGACTGATGTGTCACAATGTGAAATATTTGGCTGTAGCAGGAGGAAGTGTGTTGGTGAAGAGCTGGAGAGCCGCCCAATAATGAGTGTCTGCAGCCAACTACGAAGCGTGTATTATTTGCTTCACATTATTTTATGCAATATTTTAGTTTATATATATTTTTTGTGATAGACTTACACAAAGTGGCACATAATTGTGAAGTGGAAGGAAAATGATAAATGGTTTTAATTTTTTTTTTTTTTTACAATAAATATGTGAAAAGTGTGGGGGGTACATTTGTATGGCGCCCCCCCGAGAGTCAATACTTTGTAGAACCGCCTTTAACTGCAATTACATCTGCAAGTCTTTTTGGGGATGTCTCTACCAGCTTTGCACATGTAGAGAGGGACATGTTTGCCCATTCTTCCTTGCAAAATAGCTCAAGCTCTGTCAGATTGGATGGAGAGTGATTTTCAAGTCTTGCCACAGATTCTCAATTGGATTTAGGTCTGGACTTTGACTGGACCAATCTAACACATAGTTACATAGTAGGTGAGGTTGAAAAAAGACACAATTCCATCAAGTCCAACCTATGTGTGTGATTATATGTCAGTATTACATTGTATATCCCTGTATGTTGCAGTCGTTCAGGTTCATGAATATGCTTTGATCTAAACCATTCTATTGTAGCTCTGGCTCTATGTTTCGGGTCGTTGTCCTGCTGGAAGGTAAAACCTCCGCCCCAGTCTCAAGTCTTTTGCAGACTCTAACAGGTTTTCTTCTAAGATTGCCCTGTATTTGGCTCCATCCATCTTCCTATCACCTCTGACCAGCTTCCCTGTCCCTGCTGAAGAAAAGAATCCCCACAACATGATGCTGCCACCACCATGTTTCACGGTGGGGATGGTGTGTTCAGAGTGATGTGCAGTGATGGTTGGTCTCATCTGACCAGAGCACCTTCTTCCACATGTTTGCTGTGTCCTCCACATGGCTTCTCACAAACTGCAAACAGGACTTCTTATGTCTTTCTTTCAACAATGTCTTTCTTCTTGTCACTCTTCCATAAAGGGCAGATTTGTGGAGAGCACGGCTAATAGTTGTCCTGTGGACAGATTCTCCCACCTGAGCTGTGGATCTCTGCAGCTCCTCCAGAGTTACCACGGGCCTCTCGGCTGCTTCTCTGATTAATGTTCTCCTTGCCCGGCCGGTCATGTCTGGGTTGGTTTGCAGTTGTGCCATACTCTTTCGGATGATGGATTGAACAGAGCTCAGTGAGATGTTCAAAGCTTGGGATTTTTTTTATAACCTAACCCTGCTTTAAACTTCTCTACAACGTTATCCCTGTCCTGTCTGGTGTGTTCTTTTGGCCTTCATGATGCTGTTTGTTCACCAAGGTTCTCTAACAAACCTCTGACGGCTTCACAGAACAGCTGTATTTATACTGAGATTAAATTACACACAGGTGTATACTATATTTGCTAATTAGGTGACTTCTGAAGGCAATTGGTTCCCCTAGATTTTAGTTAGGGGTATCAGAACAAAGGGGGCTGAATACAAATGCACGCCACACTTTTCACATATTTATATATAAAAAAAAAATTGAAAACCATTTATAATTTTCCTTCCACTTCATAATTATGGGCCACTTTGTGTTGGTCTATCACATAAAATCCCAATAAAGTACATTCATGATTTTGTTTGTATTAAGACAACATTTTGAAAATTTCAAGGTTTATAAATACTTTTTCAAGGCACTATATATATATATATATATATATATATATATATATATATATATATATATATATATATATAGCATAAGGACTTGACTTGTTTTAGCATCTGTAAACAGAGTTCAAATTCAAACCACACATGTGAGGTATCGCCGCGATCGTTAGAGCGAGAACAATAATTGTAGCCCTAGACCTCCTTTGCAACTCTAAAGATGTAACCTGTAAAAGTTTTTAATGCTTTGCCTATGGAGATTTTCAAGTACTGAAGTTTGGCGCCATTCCAGGAGTGTGCGCAATTTTAAAATGTGACATGTTACGTATCTTTTTACTCGGCGTAACATCATCTTTCACATTATAGCAAAAAATCGGGCTAACTTTAGTGTTTTTTTTTTTTTTCCATGAAACTCATTTTATTTTTTCCAAAAAAGCCCTGTATCTCCAGAACCATATCTGGCAGGGCCCCAAATTTACCAGTGGTGGGGTAGGACCCTTGAAGCTTGATCGTTTTTTATTATTTATTTATTTTTATGTTCATGGCCCTTCCCTGACTGAACGTCCCTGCAACCTACCTGCCAAGTTCCTTCATAAACTGTGGGAAAGTCTACCTAGAAGAATTGGTGCTGGTTTGAAGTCAACACCAAATATTGATTGGATTTCTCTTCTGTTCATTTACTTTCCATTTTGTTAATCAATAGAAATAAATGACTAGCAGTTCTATTACTGAAAGCGTTCTTCATTTACAGCATTCTTTCACACCTGCCTAAAACTTTTGCACAGTAATGTATATGCACACAATATATATATAAATACTATATATAAATATACTGTGTATATAATATATTTAGATTATTAATATATATATATATATATATCATATATTTATATTATTAAAAAAAAAATATATATATATATATATATATATATATATATATATACTGTATATATATATATATATATATATTTCTGGGAAACAAACAAAAGAGTGTTTAACCAGTTCCCGCCTGGACTATAACAAAATGACGGCTGGGCGGGCCTTTCATCATTCTGGGTGTACGTTATGTGACGCCCTCCTGCGTCACGCCGCAGCAGGGGGCGTGATCTTTCACCGGCTGTGTCCGATGACTGAGCAGTGTATCGGCTAACTGCCGGTACCATGTGACCGCTATGACCAATCACAGCAGGTCACATGACAGTTGTAGGGTTGCCACCTGTCTGGGATTCACCCGGACAGTCCGGGTCTTGAATCATGTGTTCGGGTTTCAGGTGGACTGAAACCCGGACACATTGTTCAGACTGCGCTGTGGCTACTCAAGTAATCAAGATAGTCACACAGAAATAGGGTGCCATCTGGGAGCTGCGGGCAGCTGTCCGGGGGCAGGTTTGGCATCACTTGGGGGGCAGTGCGGTGATGTCAGCAAGGGCAATTTGGCCACACCCAATGTTCACTGCAGCACGGTATGCGCACTGCATTACTACTCTCCTTGGGGCACCCAAAGGTGTCCCAGGTTGCTAAAGTGTTCAGGTTTGGTCTAAACAAAAGATGGTAACCCTAGACAGTTGTAAACAATAGATGGCTTCCATTCATGCCAACAATTGTGTACAATTGTGTTGATAGCTGTGGTTGGTCAATCTGATCACAGAGTACAGACAGGGCCAATCACAGCCCATCTGTACCACGTGATTAGCTCTGGCTAATCACAGCTAATTACAAACAAAACAAACGGAATGAATCAGTTTCATTCAGTAAAATGCTTATAGCAATGAAATTCCTTGCTATAAGCAATCTTATTGTGTAAAAAGAATAAAAAACCTGATCATTTCTATGGTAACATTATAATGTTCTGGTCACACGTGTTAAGAAAAAATGAGAAAAAATAAACAAAATGTAATAAAAATGAAAAAAAAATGTATTTTTTTCATACTGTTACCAGTCAGTGTCCCTGATCACTGCCACACCAGTTATATGACAATGCTTCACTGCACTGGAAACAGTATCTAAAAAAAAGATTTTAAAAAAAATTGTGACAATTTTTTTTTTTTAACTTCTTAATTTTCCAAAAATTATGACAAAAAATTACAACTCGCCACGCCTCTTACTAAATACCGTTGGATGTCTAGTGTCCAAAAAGGGGTTATGTGAAGGGCTTCTGTATTGTCCTGATATTTTTGGGTCTCAAGAAATGAGAGTCAGTATATCAGGGTTGTTCAGTTTTCATATATATCCCATAGTTTGTGGACTGTTTAACTTTCCTACAGACTAAATAATATACACTGATTTGGGTTATTTTCCCCCCAAAAAATGTAGTAGAATAAATTTTGGCCTAAATTAATGAAGAAAGATGATTCATTTACAAAATTTTATAACAGAACGAAAAGAAAATTTTATTTTTTTATTTATTATTTTGTTTGTTTATTTAGCAAAAAAAAAAAAAAAACAGTGGTGATTAAATACCACCAAAGGAAAGCTCTGGTTGTGTGAACGAAATGATAAAAATTTAGTTTGGGTGCAGTGTTGCATGACCGTGCAATTGTTATTCAAAATGTGACAGCGCTGAAAGCTGAAAATTGGCCTGGGCAGGAAGGGGGTAAAAGTACTTGGTATTAAAGCGGGAGTCCACCGGGACTCCGCGTTTTTTTTTTTTTTTTAAAAGCCAGCAGCTACAAATACTGCAGCTGCTGACTTTTAAATAGTGACACTTACCTGTCCAGCGCGCCCGCGATGTCGGCACCCGAAGCCGATCGCTCGCTCGTGCCGCCACCATCTTGGGTATGGGAATCAGGAAATGGAGCCTTTCGGCTTCATTTCCCGGTTCCCTACTGTGCATGCGCGAGCCGCGCGGCGCAATCCGGACGGTCCCCACTGCCTCTGGGAGCTGTGTGTTTCCCAGCAGGCAGCGGGGCACTTGCTGAAGGGGGCGGGCGCTTGCGGAAAGGGGCGTAACGTACGCCCCTTTCCGCAGAGAGCTAGCCCGGAAGTGGGTGCAGTTACCTGGATTATTCAGGTAACTGCACCCCCCTCCCCCCTGAAAGGTGCCGATTGTGACGCCGGAGGGGGGAGGGATTCCGATGAGCGGAAGGTCCATTTTAGGGTGGACCTCCGCTTTAAGTAAAGTAAAGTAAAGTAAAAAAAAACAAAAAAAACTATCTTTATTTAACTGCTTATACCTCCATCTAGATGCCTTGAATTGGGGGTGTAAAATATAATAATGAAAATCTAACATCATGCATATAAAAATGAACCCAAAACCGATTTTTCTGATAAATGTTACATAAAAGTGGTGAAGGAGATCACATACTCAAACCATACAGCAGTGTCCCTGTAGATGCAACCCTTCCCCCTCCTATACATGGAAGTGTTAACTGGGCCAGTAACGGACGCGTTTCTGTACGCTTCCGACAAATGGTGGGGCCTTTGGTTTCTGCGTGTTTATTTTGGATTTTTCAGACCCCCTAATTATTTCACTTTAACAGACTGCGCTCGCTCCGGCCAATTTTCACACCTTAAGTGAAGAAAAAAAAAAGAAAAAACTAAGATATCCTCTATAAAGGTTTTCCTAAAATACCATTTTCACGAGCTGCCCGAAACAACTAGGAAATTAGCGGGCGGTAGAGGACTTTCTAATGTACATTCTGCTGACCAATGTAATGTGAAATGAGAATGACATGACTTTTATCATAACAACACCTTGTAGGGTAGGAAGAAACACTTTCTATGGGGTCCCCATGGCTGTAACAGTCACATGCATGAGGAAGAATTAAAAAGAAATGGGATTTTAAAAAGGTCCCTCCTGTGTCCAAATGTGTACATTACAAGTGGAGCTGGTCTGAGGCAGGAAATAATCATGTGACAGTCACAAGTTTTTCTATCAGTGCTCCATGTCTCAGTCATGATGGTGAAATGGTGGCAATGCACCCACCATAGACTGTTGTCATTTCCCACTTACTCAGGGGTGGGAATGGACACATTGTGTTTTCCACTTACTCAGGGTTGGGAATGGATACGTTGTGTTTTCCACTTACTCAGGGGTGGAAATGGATAAGTTGTGTGTTCCACTTACTCAGGGGTGGGAATGGACACGTTGTGTTTTCCACTTACTCAGGGGTGGGAATGGATACATTGTGTTTTCCACTTACTCAGGGGTGGGAATGGATACATTGTGTTTTCCACTTACTCAGGGGTGGGAATGGACACATTGTGTTTTACACTTACTCAGGGGTGGGAATGGATACATTGTGTTTTCCACTTACTCAGGGGTGGGAATGGATACATTGCGTTTTCCACTTACTCAGGGGTGGGAATGGACACATTGTGTTTTCCACTTACTCAGGGGTGAGAATGGACACATTATGTTTTCCACTTACTCAGGGGTGAGAATGGACACATTATGTTTTACACTTACTCAGGGGTGGGAATGGACACGTTGTGTTTTCCACTTACTCAGGGGTGGGAATGGATATGTTGTGTTTTCCACTTACTCAGGGGTGGGAATGGACACATTGTGTTTTACACTTACTCAGGGGTGGGAATGGATACGTTGTGTTTTACACTTACTCAGGGGTGAGAATGGACACGTTATGTTTTCCACTTACTCAGGGTTGGGAATGGACACTTTGTGCTTTCCACTTACTCAGGGTCGGGAATGGATACGTTGTGTTTTCCACTTACTCAGGGGTGGGAATGGACATGTTGTGTTTTCCACTTACTCAGGGGTGAGAATGGACACATTGTGCTTTCCACTTACTCAGGGGTGGGAATGGATACGTTGTAGCCTTTTTTCAACCTCACCTACTATGTAACTATGTGTTAGATTGGCCCAGTCAAAGTCCAATCTGACAGAGCTTGAGCTATTTTGCAAAGAAGAATGGGCAAAAATGTCCCTCTCTAGATGTGCAAAGCTGGTAGAGACATCCCCAAAAAGACTTGCAGATGTAATTGCAGTGAAAGGCGGTTCTACAAAGTATTGACTCCGGGGGGCGCCATACAAATGTACCCCACACTTTTCACATATTTATTGTAAAAAAAAAAAAAATTAAAACCATGTATCATTTTCCTTCCACTTCACAATTATGTGCCACTTTGTGTTGGTCTATCACAAAAAAAAAAAAATATTGCATAAAATAATGTGAAGCAAATAATACACGCTTCGCAGTTGGCTGCAGACACTCATTATTGGGCGGCTCTCCAGCTCTTCACCAACACACTTCCTCCTGCTACAGCCAAATATTTCACATTGTGACACATCAATCCAGAGCACCTGCTGCCATTTTTTTCCTTATACACAAAAACACACATTTTAGATTTACCTTCAACTATGTAGTGTAAGGGCCTGTCTGATTGCATACAAATCAAAATGTATTTAGGTTTGACCTGAACACTTGAGCTTTTGGTAAATCTAAAAGAAAATTGAACAAGAAAATTGTATAATTTATGGCCAGTCTTAAAGAGTGAACCCCTGCCATTATTCCTGACTCTCTTTTTGTCCACCTGGGGAAGGGGATGGGGGAGGGGGGGACCCTATCCAGCATTGTGTGCTCCAGATGTTTTGGAACTACATTTCCCATGATGCTCAACTGCACTGCAGAGTGCCTGAGCATCATGGGAAATGTAGTTCCAAAACATCTGGAGGATGTCAAATATCCTTTCACCAGCCCTGCATGCCTCCCACTTAGTCATGGGTGGGCATAGATAGCTCCTGACTCCCATTTATTCAAAGGCGGGCACAGACAAATCATGGCGACTAATAACTCGGAGAAGAGAAATAACACACTATGCACTTACTCAGGAGTGGACAAATCATGGCTTCTAGTCAGGGCTTTTTTTTTTGTGAGAACGCGGGGGAACGCAGTTCCGGCACCTCCAGAACTGAATGTATGTATTCGCAAAGGGGGCTGGAGTGTGCTGGAGGGTCTAATGATGTTGGCTTCTGGGGAATCTATTGTTGCTGGAGGGGATCTGTTTTTGTGGAGGAAGGGGGTCTATTGTTGCTGGGTAGGTCTTCTGTTGCTCGTGAGGGATCAATTGTTGCTGGGGGGGTCAGTCATTGCTGGAAGGGATCTACTGTTAAGGGAGGGGTCTTTGTTGTTGGGGGTCAGTCATTGCTGGAAGGGATCTAATGTTAAGGGAGGGGTTCTCAGTGCATTTGTATAGCACTGATTGCTGTATAAATACCAATGGTCCCAAAATGTGTCAAAAATGTCCAAAGTGTCCGCCATAATGTCGCAGTCACAATAAAAATCACTGATCGCCGCCAATACTAGTAAAGAAAAAAAAGAATTAATAAAATTAATAAAAATGTCATAAAACTATCCCCTATTTTGTAAACGCTATAACTTTTGCGCAAACCAATCATTAGATGCTTATTGCGATTTTTTTTTTAACCAAAAATATGTAGAAAAATACGTATCGACCTAAACGGAGGAAAAAAACACTTTTTTTTTATATATTTTTGGGGGATATTTATTATAGCAAAATGTAAAAAATAATGAGTTTTTTTCAAAATTTACGCTTTTTTTTGTTTATAGCGCAAAAAATAAAAACCACAGAGGTGATCAAATACCACCAAAAGAAAGCTCTATTTGTGGGGGGAAAAAAAGACGTCAATTTTGTTTGGGTGCAACGTCGCACGACCGCGCAATTGTCAGTTAAAGCGACGCAGTGCCGAATCGCAAAAAGTGCTCTGGCCAGGAAGGGGGTAAATTCTTCCGGGGCTGAAGTGGTTAAGGGGGGGGTTCCCGTTTAAGGTACAACACATTTTTGTATTGTTATATTCCCCTAAAACTGCAATCATTTGCCAAGCGCTCGTGTCAAATACAGAATGGTATTATTGCACCGTACGTGCCATGCTGGTACGCGCTCTACGCCCCGCCAGCCCTTCAGAATTGACCCGTCACTTTGAAATTCTCCAGCCACTTCATTAGGGAGGTGAATGAGAAGAAAACAAAAATAAATGTATTTAGTAAACAGTCATGAAAGGAAGCCTTGAAAGATCACTTTGACTTATTAAGTACCTGTTCTGCTCAGAGGCATTGCCTTTCCAACAACAAAAAAAAAAATCCCCCTCTTATGGGTCCCCGAGGACGCCGGGCCGCTGCCAAGTACCATGAGCTCATATTTGTTTAGCGGAAAGTCTCCACGAGACGGGGGTCGCCTGTTCCATTCCCATTCCTACCTTCCTAACAGGATGGACCTTGCTTTACCTCAGGATTTCACCTTGTAAAGTGGCGGTCGTGACTCGCGTTTCAGCTGCGCGTTGATGGCTGTCCGAGACCCCCATTAAACCTGAAAAATAAATGAAGCAAAAAAATAAAATAAAAAAGAAAAGTTCTGTTTAATTCTCTAAAGGAACCAAATCGCCTTCACGGCCGTCCCGCGATCCCGGCTTTACGAGGTGCGTCGGAGCACCGGTGTAAATTTGCGCTTTCAAAGAGGTCGCTGTTCCCCCTAGTAGGTGTCAGGCGTGCGGTTGTATCAGAATAGGCTTCCAGCAGGAGGGTGCGCTCCGCGTCTAAGTCCAAAAAGCCTTTTTTCCACCCTCCTCTTAAATGAATTAAAGTGTCAATTTTTAACATTCATATTTTTCAGATTTTTTTTTTTTTTTTTACGGTTAATAAAAGTTCTAAAGTGAGCGGATTCCAAACACAAACTGTTCTGGACGGAGATAATATTCCGCACCGACGCCTTTGATTTTGGTTTTATAGTCCGCCGGTAATCTGGTGTTTTATGGACAAATAAAATCCTATTGGTTATTATGTGACATCGGTCGGTGTGAATTTGGAGGAGTGAGGGGTAAAGTAGATGAGATTAATTTGGATTTCTGTTATTTATTTAGTTTTGCTTTTCTATGGAGAGCTGAGATTTTTATTGTAATATTATATCTAGGGGGTTAAAGCC
Source organism: Lithobates pipiens (assembly GCF_037356315.1). Classification (NCBI taxonomy): domain Eukaryota; kingdom Metazoa; phylum Chordata; class Amphibia; order Anura; family Ranidae; genus Lithobates; species Lithobates pipiens. The sequence continues at coordinate 25,863,670 of NW_027507686.1, forward strand.
GAACTCCGGCCTTCCCTTCAGTCTTGTACAGTTGTACCGGCTCCTCGTCTGGACTGAAATGGCTTATGCCCCGTACGCACGGTCGGACATTCCGACGACAAAATCCATTGGATTTTTTCAGACGGATTTTGGCCAAAACTTGTCTTGCATACACACGGTCGGAAAATCCGACCGCTCAGAACGCGGTGACGTACAACACGTACGACGGAACTATAAAGAGGCCAGTAGCCAATAGCTGTCGTCTCGTAATATATTCTGAGCATGCGTGGCACTTTGTCCGTCGGAATTGTCTACACGCGATCGGAATTTAAACGATCGGATTTTGTTGTCGGAAAATTTTAAATTCGGCTCTCAGACTTTGTGTGTCCGAAATTCCGAATGAAAATGTCCGATGGAGCCCACACACGATCGACAACATGATCCGATCGCACATTTTCCATCGGAAAGTCCGACCGTGTGTACAAGGCATTACTCTGATGTCACTGAACACTGTGAGCAAAATGGGCAAAAACAAATGTTCTTAAGGCAACTTTCTCTTCTGAATGAATGCACTTTTTTATGGACAGTAGTAAAATCCCACATTATGGCCACTAGATGGAGCCGAGGAGCATAGGAAATACATACATTCCTAACCATTCGCTTACTGGGCACTTTCACCCCCTCCCTGACCAGACCAATTTTCAGCTTTCAGCGCTGTCACACTCTGAATGACAATTGCGTGGTCATACAGCGCTGTACCCAAATTACATTTTTATTATATTTTTCATACAAATAGAGATTTCTTCTGGTGGTATTTAACCACTTGCCGACCGCCGCACGACGATATACGTCAGCAGAATGGCACGGGCAGGCATATGGGCGTATATATAAGTCCCTGCCTGCCCGCGGGTGGGGGGCCCGATCGGGCCCCCCCCGGTGCCTGCGGCGGTCGGCATTCCTTCGAGAGCGATCCGGGATGAGGGGGCGGCCATTCATTCATGGCCACCCCCTCGCGATCGCTCTCGACGAATGGAAATCCCCCGTGACATCACTTCCTCTCCTGTAATGTAAACACAGGAGAGGAAGTGATGTATTCTCTCCTCCGTGTCGGTATTTTTTGTTCCGACACGGAGGAGAGCGGATCGGTGAGTTGCACCAACACTCACACAGTAGAACATGCCAGGCACACTCACACCCCCCCTTTACCCCCCGATCACCCCCCCAATTACCCCTGCCCCCCAGTCACAGTGACACCAATGTCATTTTTTATTTATTTATTTTTATTTTTTTGCATTGGTGTCATTTGTGACTGTAATAACTGTTAGGGCAGTTAGAGTTAGCCCCCTTTAGTTCTAATGTACCCCCCTAACCCCCCCAATAAAGGTTTAACCCCGTGATCACCCCCCGTCGCCAGTGTCACTAAGGCTGGGTTCACATTGCAGCGGTTTATGAGAACGGATGTGATTCGCACCGCACTGCAGTGCAAATCACATCCGATCTCTGTGCGATTCGAGTTCAGCCATTCGCCGCACCCGCCGCACCCGCCCCAAATTCGCACGGGACCCTTTTTTTGGCCCGCAGCAGAATCGGATCGCATGGGTGTTCACACCATGCGATCCGAGTTTGCAGATCGCACTGCGATATGCGAACTGATCTGGGGGTGTCAGTAACATTTCACTGACACTCCCAGCAGTTCGCATAGGGCAGTGTGAACTGCCGCCGGGAGGCATGCGATGCGGGAACCCGCCGCGGATTCGCGGCGTTTCCGCATCGCTCCAGTGTGAACCCAGCCTAATAAGCGATCATTTTTCTGATCGCCGTATTAGTGTCACAGGTGACGCTAGTTAGGCAGGTAGGTATTTAGGTTCGCCGCAGCTTTTTATAGCGCCAGGGACCCCCATATACTACCGCATAAAGCCCCCTGATTTCCCCCTAGTTAACCCTTTCACCTGTGATCACCATATAACTGTTACAGGTGACGCTGGTTGGTTAGTTATTTTTTTATAGTTTCAGGGCACCCGCCATTTATTACCTAATAAAGGTTTAACCCCCTGATCACCCGGCGGGTGTCATTTGTGACTAATAACTGTTAGGGCAGTTAGGGTTAGCCCCCTTTAGTTCTAAGGTACCCCCCTAACCCCCCCAATAAAGGTTTAACCCCGTGATCACCCCCCGTCGCCAGTGTCACTAAGGCTGGGTTCACATTGCAGCGGTTTGAGAACGGATGTGATTCGCACCGCACTGCAGTGCAAATCACATCCGATCTCTGTGCGATTCGAGTTCAGCCATTCGCCGCACCCGCCACACCCGCCGCACCCGCCGCAAATTCGCACGGGACCCTTTTTTTGGCCCGCAGCAGAATCGGATCGCATGGGTGTTCACACCATGCGATCCGAGTTTGCAGATCGCACTGCGATATGCGAACTGATCTGGGGGTGTCAGTAACATTTCACTGACACTCCCAGCAGTTCGCATAGGGCAGTGTGAACTGCCGCCGGGAGGCATGCGATGCGGGAACCCGCCGCGCATTCGTGGCGTTCCCGCATCGCTCCAGTGTGAACCCAGCCTAATAAGCGATCGTTTTTCTGATCGCTGTATTAGTGTCACAGGTGACGCTAGTTAGGCAGGTAGGTATTTAGGTTCGCCGCAGCTTTTTATAGCGCCAGGGACCCCCATATACTACCGCATAAAGCCCTCTGATTGCCCCCTAGTTAACCCTTTCACCAGTGATCACCATATAACTGTTACAGGTGACGCTGGTTGGTTAGTTATTTTTTTATAGTTTCAGGGCACCCGCCATTTATTACCTAGTCTCACTAGTGTACCCCTAAATTTAGGGGTGTCTACTTTCCAAAATGGGGTCATTTGGGGGGGGTTTGTGCCATCTTGGCATTTTATGGCCTTCAAAACTGTAACGCCCTTAGAAAGCCTGAAGGCGGTGCTTGGTTTTCGGGGCCCCGTACGCGGCTAGGCTCCCAAAAAGTCCCACATATGTGGTATCCCCGTACTCAGGAGAAGCAGCAGAATTTATTTTGGGGTGTCATTTCACATATGCCCATGGCATGCGTGAGCAATATATCATTTAGTGACAACTTTGTGAAAAAAAAAAAAAAAGTTTGTAATTTTCCCGCAACTTGTGGCAAAATATAAAATATTCCATGGACTCAACATGCCTCTCAGCAAATAGCTTGGGGTGTCTACTTTCTAAAATGGGGTCATTTGTGGGGGTTTTGTGCCATCTTGGCATTTTATGGCCTTCAAAACTGTAATAGGTAGTGAGAAGTGAACTCAAAAATTTACGCCCTTAGAAAGCCTGAAGGCGGTGCTTGGTTTTCGGGGCCCCGTACGCGGCTAGGCTCCCAAAAAGTCCCACATATGTGGTATCCCTGTACTCAGGAGAAGCAGCAGAATTTATTTTGGGGTGTCATTTCACATATGCCCATGGCATGTGTGAGCAATATATCATTTAGTGACAACTTTGTGAAAAAAAAAAAAAAAAAAAAAAAGTTTGTAATTTTCCCGCAACTTGTGGCAAAATATAAAATATTCCATGAACTCAACATGCCTCTCAGCAAATAGCTTGGGGTGTCTACTTTCTAAAATGGGGTCATTTGTGGGGGTTTTGTGCCATCTTGGCATTTTATGGCCTTCAAAACTGTAATAGGTAGTGAGAAGTGAACTCAAAAATTTACGCCCTTAGAAAGCCTGAAGGCGGTGCTTGGTTTTCGGGGCCCCGTACGCGGCTAGGCTCCCAAAAAGTCCCACATATGTGGTATCCCCGTACTCAGGAGAAGCAGTAGAATTTATTTTGGGGTGTCATTTCACATATGCCCATAGCATGTGTGAGCAATATATCATTTAGTGACAACTTTGTGTAAAAAAAAAAAAAAAATTTTTTTTTTGTCATTATTCAATCGCTTGAGGCAAAAAAAAAAAATATTCAATGGGCTCAACATGCCTCTTATCAATTTCCTTAGGGGGTCTACTTTCCAAAATGGGGTCATTTGGGGGGGTTTTGTATTGCCCTGCCATTTTAGCACCTCAAGAATTGAGATAGGCAGTCGTAAACTAAAAGCTGCGTAAATTCCAGAAAACGTACCTTAGTTTGTAGATGTGACAACTTTTGCGCAAACCAATAAATATACAATTATTGACTTTTTTTTTACCAAAGACATGTGGCTGAATACATTTTGGCCTAAATGTATGACTAAAATTGAGTTTATTGGATTTTTCTAATAACAAAAAGTAGAAAATATCATTTTTTTTCAAAATTTGCGGTCTTTTTACGTTTATATCGCATCAAAAAAAAAATCGCAGAGGCAATCAAATACCATCAAAAGAAAGCTCTATTTGTGGGAAGAAAAGGACGCAAATTTTGTTTGGGTACAACATTGCATGACCGCGCAATTACCAGTTAAAGCAGCACAGTGCCAAAGTGTAAAAAGACCTCTGGTCATTTACCAGCAAAATGGTCCGGTCTGAAAGTGGTTAATCATCACTGGGTTTTTAATTTTTTGCTAAACAAACTAAAAAAAGACAGAAAATTTTTGAAAAAAAAAAGCTTTTCATATTGTGTTATAAAATTTAGCAAAATTTTTCTCCTTCACTGATGGGCACTGATGATGTGGCACTGATGGGCACTGATAGGCTGCACTGATGGGCACTGGTGAGGCGACATTGATGGGCACTGAGTAGGCAACACTGGTAGGCACTGATCAGAAGGCAGTGATGAGGCTGCACTGATGAGCACTGATAGCTGGCACTGATGGGGACTGATGGGTGGCACTGATAGGTGGCACAAAGAGGTGGCACTGATGGGCACTGACAGATGGCACTGATGGGCACTGACAGGTGGCACTGGTGGGCACTGATCAGGAGTCACTGATGGGCACTGATTGGCAGCACTGATGGGCACTGACAGGTGGCACTGATCAGGAGGCACTGATGATGAGACACAGACAGGCACTGATTGGCAGCACTGATAGGCTGCACTGATGGGCACTGATGATGTGGCACTGATGAGGCAGAACTGATCAGGAGACACTGATGAGGCTGCACTGATAGGTGACACTGGTAGACACTGATGGGCACTGATAGGTGGCACTGATAGACCGCACTGATGGCCACTGATAGGTGGCACTGGTGGGCACTGATCAGGAGGCACTGATGATGAGGCACTGATTGGCAGTACTGATGGGCACTGATCGGTGGCACTGATAGCAGTACTGATGAACACTGATAGTTGGCACTGGTGGGCATGGATTTGAGGCACTGGAGGGCACTGATTAGCAGCACTGATGGGCACTTACGGGACAGATGTCCCTCTAACAGAAGCCGATAACTGTCTTTATTCTTTTCTCCATGATGACAGCGTCACATTCGTGTTCCATAGACTTTAAAGTGGTTGTAAACCCTTACAACCAACTTTGACCTACAGGTAAGCCTAGATTAAGTCTTACCTGTAGGTCCAAGAAATATCTCCTAAACCTACATGGTTTAGGAGATATTTGCCGAAAGACAGGCACCGCTGTCTACGGCGAATGCGCCGTAGACAGCGGCGCGCAGGCGCACTGAGCGTGCCGCAGTCAACGGCGATATGCCGCGAGTGCATGCGCGGGAGTGACGTAATTGCGGCTTCGCCGAATGACAGCGGCGGAGCAGCGAGACGCACCGAGAAGATGGATGCGCCGGACTGCAGGGGACAGCGGTGACTTCGCTGGCTCCTTTGTCAGGTAAGTGACACATAATGGGCTACTATGCGATGCACAGTAGTCCATTATGCTTTACCTTTGCAGGGAATCAAAGAGGGAGTAAACTCATCAGGGTTTACTTCCTCTTTAACGATGTTTGTTCAAATCTGGTCGCAAGTTCTGGTGCGAACCGAACCGGGGGGTGTTCGGCTCATCCCTAATTAAGAACTATATTCAGTGTAAAGAAGAACAAGGAGTCCTGGAAGTGATGGTCTCCCCCCGGACCCCCCCCCCCCCCCAGAGCCTTGATCTCAACCTCATGGAGTCTGTCTGGGATTACATGAAGAGACGGAACGATTGAGGAAGCCGCTATCCACAGAAGATCTGTGCTTAGTTCTCCAAGGTGTTTGGAACAACCTACCTGCCGAGTTCCTTCAAAAACCGTGTGCAGGTCTACCTAGAAGAACTGATGCTGGTTTGAAGGCAAAAGGAGGTCACACCAAATAATGATTTTATTTGTATTTTTCTTTTGTTCATTTACTTTTATTTTATTTTTACAAATTTTGTAAATCAATAAAAGAAAATTATTACTTCTGAAAGCATTTTTCATTTACAGCATTTTTCACATCTGCCGAAAACTTTTTCACATTACTGTATGTACCCACGAATGTTCTTAAAGAGTTACAAATGTCCACGAATGTTATTAGATGTACATTATATATCAGTGAATGTTATTCATTTGAGATCACTGGCCCTTTAAGCTCCCCCCATCCAAGTCGCTCTGCTCCCCCCCACCGTGGCGGGGTTCAATTTCTCCCATTTCCGGTTTCAATTTGTACCTGCAGAAACTCCGGGATAAAGGTCGAGGTCAGACTTGTGAAATTACACCCTCTAAACAGGCCCAAATGTTTGACTTCGCCATAAAACTTTCACATGTCGTTTGGACGGCGTGCTGATTAGCGAGCCGCACAGGTGCACCTAATTACTGCGCCCTCATAACGGGGGGCTTCTCAAGGATTTTGCACCTTCCACGGGGCAGCGAAATGAATGGAACTCATTTATTATGTTATTTTTATGTACTTTGCTGCAATAATCTAGCTTGGCGCGGCTTGTAAAACAAGGTAATTACTGAAAGCCCCATGGAACTACAAGAACAGGGTGAGCTAATAAGACCTGTGCGCTCTCCAAATGAATTTTCTGTATTTTATCCCATTGCCTCCTAATATCCTGAGATGGGAGAGAGACAGAAAGAGACGACATTTAGTGCCAAAGTTTTTAGGCAAAAGACTGGCGACTTCACCTGTATTCCAGATACCCATGTCTATTATCACAGGCACATATATAAACTGCAAAAACATAAATTAAGTCAATTTTCTTTTCTTCATTGTAATGCAATCATCTATAATAAAATGACAATAAAGCTAAAGGGGAACTCCAGCTAAATACAGAGGTGAAATATAAGCCAGCCACCTTTTCTAGGCAGATCTAGGGTCCAGACTGAACTGCCATCAAATAATACAGCTTGACATTAGAACACCCCCCCCCCCCCAGCTTGTGATTGGCTAGTAAAGGAGCAAAAGCACACTGTGAGGTCATCCTTGTACTTCTCCTTCTTGTTGTAGGGATGATCACTTCGTAAGACTGGCAGCACTGTGCACCCCAAAGCCCAAACACGGCATGTGCATGTGTGTGTATATGTATATATATATATATACACACTGACAGTGTCAGTAGAGCAGTGGATGGTGTCAGTAGAGCAAAGGACGATGTCAGTAGAGCAGTGGACAGTGTCAGTAGGGCAGAGGATGGTGTCAGTAGGGCAGAGGACGGTGTCAGTAGGGCAGAGGACGGTGTCAGTAGGGCAGAGGACGGTGTCAGTAGGGCAGAGTAAATGTCAGCAGGGCAGTGGACGGTGTCAGTAGGGCAGCGGACGGTGTCAGTAGGGCAGAGGACGGTGTCAGTAGGGCAGAGGACGGTGTCAGTAGGGCAGAGTAAATGTCAGTAGGGCAGAGGACTGTGTCAGTAGGGCAGAGGATGGTGTCAGTAGGGCAGAGTAAATGTCAGTAGGGCAGAGGACGGTGTCAGTAGGGCAGAGTAAATGTCAGTAGGGCAGAGGACTGTGTCAGTAGGGCAGAGGACGGTGTCAGTAGGGCAGAGTAAATGTCAGTAGGGTAGAGGACGGTGTCCCTAGGACAGAGGTTGGTGTCAGTAGAGCAGTGGACGGTGTCAGTAGGGCAGAGGACAGTGTCAGTAGGACAGAGGTGGTGTCAGTAGAGCAGAGGACAATGTCAATAGAGGACGGTGTCAGTAGGGCAGAGGACGGTGTCAGTAGGGCAGTGGATGGTGTCAGTAGGACAGTGGACGGTGTCAGTAGGGCAGAGTAAATGTCAGTAGGGCAGAGGACGGTGTCAGTAGAGCAGAGGACGATGCCAGTGAGGCAGAGATTGGTGTGAGTAGAGCAGTGGACAGTTTCAGTAGGGCAGAGGACGGTGTCAGTAGAGCAGAGGACGGTGTCAGTAGAGCAGAGGACGGTGTCAGTATAGCAGAGGACGGTGTCAGTAGAGCAGAGGACGGTGTCAGTAGGGCAGAGTAAATGTCAGTAGGGCAGAGGACAGTGTCATAGGGCAGAGGGCAGTGTCAGTAGAGCAGAGAACGATGTCAGTAGGGCAGAGGACGGTGTCAGTAGGGCAGAGGACGGTGTCAGTAGGGCAGAGGACGGTGTCAGTAGGGCAGAGAACGGTGTCAGAAGAGTAGAGATTAGTGTCAGTAGGGCAGTGGACAGCGTCTCTAGTTTTTATTTATTTTTATTCTTCTTTTTTTTTTTTACAATTTATTTTTTTATTTACAATTTTTTAGGAGCCTTTAGTGAAATATCAGGGGTCTAAACAGGAGGAATCTGTGCCACACGGGGTGATTAGGGTGTGCCTTTGGCACTGTGAAAAGCCAACTGAGCCCTGGCCATCTCCTAGCCTAGTCATGCTCCATTGTATAATGGAATTATTTTTTGTATATATCCTATGTATCTTCCAGATAGAAATGATAATTTACTTGAATGACATCACCGCTCTCCAGATATAAGATATATTATAGAGGAGTGACATCACTGCTCTCCAAATATAAGTTATATTATAGAATGAAATCACCGCTCTCCAGATATCATTTCTATCCATGTCCCTCGCTCTCCCACAGTTTGGATTTTGGGGGAGGCGTTGTACATCTAATCTTCTCAGAGCCTTGACAACACGGCAGACAATGTTGAATGAGGATAATTACGGCAAAGTGCGAGCCCTATTTTTTTTTCCACATTTCGGTGGTGAAGGGAAGGGTTGGGGGCAAACAATGACTGTGTGAGCCGTCTGCACATCTGGAAGTCATTCAGCGATCCCGCGTTGCATTTCTCTGCCATGCAGAGGGCCATCTATGGCTCTCACTGAGCCCCTCTGGCCCACTGCCAGCCTCATTAGCACAATTTACTGTATGTATAATTAAGGAATTTTGCTCCATCTCCTCTGCGGGCCTCGGAGGCCCTCTCCTGAGAGCGCAGGTTGTTTGAACGGCGGGGGCCCCCTTTTCCCGATGTTGCTCAGCCAGCTTCCTGAGTTTGCTGACAGGAGTGTCTGGCCGGTCCCAGGAATTCCACGCAGTCTCTGCTCCAAGTCAGCTTCTCCGGGCCCGATTTCAAACAAACACAGACGGACCACCACAATCCCGAGCTCGACGTGGGACTGGCACCACGTGCCTCCGAGATATGAAACATAAATCAGGCCCCGGCCGGCCCAGCCAGATGTGGGCGTCCAGACTAGTGCCAAATTCACAGACGATACGCAGAGTCTCCGGCCCCCTGGGGGTGCTGGGAATTGCGCTGGGGGAAACTTGTTGTGGAAAATTTGGAGTTTAAAAGATACTTCTAACCCCAAAACTCAACCCCCTCCCCCCAAAAAAAAGTTATATATCACCGCTGACCATGGATGAGCTCTAGGTTCAGATGAACCATGCGTAGGACCCTATTCCAAGCTGTTCGCAATTCACCAAATGGGCAAAATAAATAGTCAGATTTGGGCAGTTCACCTTCCTCCTTGAGCCCCCAGCTGTTGCACCTGGAAGTCATTAATTTAATGCCAGTATTACTACGGCCACTAAATGACAGTTTCCAGACTCCCTCCAGCTTGTTTCAAATTGTAAACAACATGGCATCCCAGGGTGACACTGTTGACCAAATACAACATGGCATCCCAGGGTGACACTGTTGACCAAAAACAACATGGCATCCCAGGGTGACACTGTTGATCAAAAACAACATGGCATCACAGGGTGACACTGTTGACCAAATACAACATGGAATCCCAGGGTTACACTGTTGACCAAAAACAACATGGCATCCCAGGGTGACACTGTTGACCAAAAACAACATGGCATCCCAGGGTGACACTGTTGATCAAAAACAACATGGCATCACAGGGTGACACTGTTGACCAAATACAACATGGAATCCCAGGGTGACACTGTTGACCAAAAACAACATGGCATCCCAGGGTGACACTGTTGACCAAAAACAACATGGCATCCCAGGGTGACACTGTAGATCAAAAACAACATGGCATCACAGGGTGACACTGTTGACCAAATACAACATGGAATCCCAGGGTGACACTGTTGACCAAATACAACATGGCATCCCAGGGTGACACTGTTGACCAAATACAACATGGCATCCCAGGGTGACACTGTTGATCAAAAACAACATGGCATCACAGGGTGACACTGTTGACCAAATACAACATGGAATCCCAGGGTGACACTGTTGACCAAAAACAACATGGCATCCCAGGGTGACACTGTTGACCAAAAACAACATGGCATCCCAGGGTGACACTGTAGATCAAAAACAACATGGCATCACAGGGTGACACTGTTGACCAAATACAACATGGAATCCCAGGGTGACACTGTTGACCAAATACAACATGGCATCCCAGGGTGACACTGTTGACCAAATACAACATGGCATCCCAGGGTGACACTGTTGATCAAAAACAACATGGAATCACAGGGTGACACTGTTGACCAAAAACAACATGGAATCCCAGGGTGACACTGTTGATCAAAAACAACATGGCATCACAGGGTGACACTGTTGACCAAAAACAACATGGCATCCCAGGTTGACACTGTTGACCAAATATTGTCATGACCATATCTGGTCAATCATATCAGCCAGTAACCCTAACATTCCGTAGTCATTCCGGGAGCTGCCATTTGCAATGGGAGTATTGGTGGAGGAGGATCACCGTGGCACAGGCCATTGTGTTTGTGCCACTCAGTCATCAGGGCATCAATCATAAAAAAGACGGTTGGAAAGGGTTATGACCATATTTGGTCAATGACGTCGGTCAGGATCCCTGGCCAGTTTGGGGACATTCAGCATCTAGTCAAGGATCTATCATTTGCAGCGGGAGTAGTGTAGGGGATTGCCGTGGCACGGGTCATTGTGTTTGTATCAGCTGATCATCAGAGTGACATTCTTAGTGGTTTTAAACAAGCCATCGGGCATTCTAGGAGCCATCCTTGACCAAATATAGTCATTACCATATCTGGTCAGTTCTATCAGCCAGTAACTCTAGCTGGTTTGTTGACATTCCGCAATCCAACTGGGAACTGTCATTTGCAATGGGAGTACAGGTGGAGGAGGATCATTGTGGCACGGGTAGTTGTGTTTGTGTCAGTTGGCCATCACTCATAGTGACTGAATTGTAAATAAGCCAACCGGCTGGGGTGAAATCATTGACCAAGTATTGTTGGAACAGTATTTGGTCAATGATGTCAACCAGGATCCCTGGCCAGTTTGTGGACATTCAGTATCCAATCAGGGAGCTATCATTTGCAACGGGAGTTGGCATAGGTCAAGGTGTTTGTATCAGTCGGTCATCCGGGTGTCACTCATAGTGGTTGACAATGGACTGACATCACTGGACTGAATGTTGGATTTACATTGTGTGAATTTTTTATTTTATTTTTTTTTAACAAAGGAATGTTTTAATGATGTGGGTGCTGTAATTTCCTATTTCCTTTTTTTTTGTGCAGTAGTTGTATGTACCTCATACTTATTCATGTAGGGGGAAGGCTGGATATCTGGTCCCCTCTTTTTTTTTTAAAGGCTTTCAGATTTATATAAATCCCCCTTTTCCCTGCAGACTCCAGCATCCAACGGGTCAGGTATGTGGAGAGATATAGACATTGTCCCATTGAGATCCTCCTGGCAAGGTACCCTCCCAACACTGAGGGCATGTAGCCTGGTATAGTTCAAGAGGAGGGCTGCATGCTCACTGCCCTCCCTTTGCTGGCCATCCAGGTATTTGGTATTCATTTTGGGGGGGTCATGACAATTTTTGGGCTCCCCCTTACTCTAGGGTCACACCTATGCATTCATTAGTGAGTTTTGCAGTTTGCAGAAATGTACTAAAGTTCTTTTAACATGTTTTCCTATGGTACACGTTCACATCTCTGCGTTTTTTTGGAAGGGTTCAGGGACTTTTTTTGCTGCAGCAGATTGCGTTTTACGCGTACTAGACTTCAATGGACCCAGACGAAAAATGCAAGAGTTGCACTTTTGATGCATTCTTACATGCATTTTGCATTTGTTTTTTTTCTCTCCATAACACACTGTGTATAGCTAGTTGTTAAGGAGCGGACCAGGAATCCATCCACTGCATCCTTGACAAGTGATGAATCATCAGCTGTCAGCGAGAATTTGAGGGGAACGCAACGCAATTAAAAAAAAAAAATTGCATGGGGTCCCCTCCAAAATCCATACCAAACCCTTATCCGAGCATGCAGGTCTGGAAAGGGAGGGGACGAGCGAGCGCTCCCCCAACCATACCAGGCCATGTGCCCTCAACATGGATGGGCGCTTTGGGGGTTGGGACAAGGGCCTTTTCACCACAACCCTGGCCGGTGGTTGTGGGGTTCTGTGGGTAGGGGGCTTATCAGACTCTGGAACCCCCCTCCCTGAGTATGGGGTACATAGTACTGTGTTTCTCCCCCTATCCTGAACCATACTGGGCCACATGTCCTAAAACATTGAGAAAGTACCTTGTGGGGGAGTATGGTTGCTTTGTTTAGGGTTTGCGGATTTCAAGCAAGTTCACTGATCACTACTTACCAGTCCTTAGATGCGATTGCTGACAGCATTCATTTACTCCTTTTAGTCATTCTTTATACATTTTTACAAAAAATAGGAAAAATTGCTGCACAGGTAGATAAAAAAATAAGTCTAAACTGCTGGCAATAACATAAATAGGACCAGTTGTGATGTAACAGGATAAAAAGTTGCCGCTCTAAACATTGAAAATAACGAAAATGTTCATAAAGTGAAACAGTTCATGCTATTCTCTCTGAAAGAACGGTGATTGAAAATGGAATCTCCTAGTAAGTGTCCAAATTCAAATAGCAATCAAAAGTTCCCGGGAACTGGTCTGCATGTAAACAGCTTCGGCGTACGTGGTGATGTCACAGACATGGACTCCACCCTACGCATTTCGTCAGAGTTGACGTCATCAGGAACTTTTGATTGCTATATGCTAGATTTTATTTGGAATACTGTGTTTTTAGTATCACTATTTTTTTTAATAAAGTGATTTACAGTTTTGCACTATGTGGGTCTTCTTATCTATTTTTCATGGGGCTTTGAGACGGAGCGATTCTCACCATCAGCCATGACACTATCCCCATCAGTATAACGGAGTGAGCCTATCAGATCTTCTGAGTTTATAAACAACGCCTTTCTAGACTCTTATAATTTGGAGTCTAGGTTTCCGGTAAGGAGCCATTCTATAGTATTTATGGTGGAGGTACACCTGAGTGATTGGTACTTACATTTGCCGGTTCATTCGAATTTGGATACTTACTAGAAGATTTAATTTTCAATCACCGTTATTCCAGTCGTGGAGAATAGCATGAACTGTTTCACTTTATGGGCATTTTCTTTATTTATTTTCAATATTTAGCACGACAACTTTTTATCCTTTATATATTTATACCTGGTGATCCTACCAATAATGCACTTCCTGTCCTATGTTTTCACACATTTTTCATCCTTTCTTCAGTCTCAGTTCTGCTGATCTCCCACAGTCCCTTTGCAGCCACTTTCTGTCTACATGCTCTCCAGTGATAAATGCATGGCATTTCTCAGGTTGGGTTTCTTGATGGTGACAACAGTGGACCATGCCTGTGTAATGTGTGTTGAAATGGCCATTTGCAGCCTCCATCAGACAGCAAAGATATTTACATCTGTTTGCGTTCTGACCTTAAATGCACCAACTAAAAATAATAATAGCTTAAAAATAATATTAGGTACCATTAAGGTTTATGTTTAGCAGAAAGTCAAGCCCATCTCTGAAATCAAGCTTCTTTGGTGGGTTCTGAACATCATAGTAGCCAATGCCCACAATGCAATTTTACAGGGTACTTGCCACACCAGGTAGAGTGCAGGTACTTGTTCAGGCGACATTAAGAAAAACAAATGTATATCATCTTGAGTTTTTATAAATTTTAACATTTTGCTTTCATGAAGGAAATCTCAAGACGGTCATCATTTAATTTTAATGTCAAACAAGTGTAATGCCCCATACACACAGTTGTAAATTCAGATGGAAAAAGTCAGATCAGATTATGTTGTCGGAAAATCCGATCGTGTGTGGACTCTATCGGACTTTTTCCATCAGAATTTCCGACGGAAAAAGTTAAAATCTAAAATTTTCCAACAACAAAATAAGATTGAACTTTTTCTGATCGTGTGTAGAGAATTCTGACGCGTAAAGTGCCACGCATGGTCAGAAAAAATTTGGAGATGAAAGCTATTGGCTGCTGGCCCCTATGTAGCCCCGTCGTACGTTTTGTACGTCACCTCGTTCCGAATGATCGGATTTTCCGACAACTTTGTGCGACCGTGTGTATGCAACACAAGTTTCGTCCAAAATCCGTCGGGAAAAATCAGATGGATTTTGTGGTCGGAATGTCTGACCGTGTGTATGGGGCATAAGCCTTTTTCAGTGGTGCAGTACATCATATACACCAGTGGGTGGGGCTGTGCACTTTCATAAGACAATGGCTTATTTTCCATGGCTAGTGTATTCTGCTCCAGTGCTGATCGAGAACTATTTATAAAGCTTCAAAAGGGTTTGTTCACCGCCTCTCCCTAATTTTTCCATTTGAACTGTTTACGAACGCTAAGCGGAGGGTCAAGCTTGTCATCATTTCTGCAACTTTTATAACCCACTGTTCATTATAAATGTTTTTGTTTTTATATATATTTAAAAATAAATTATAAAAAATTGCAAAAGCAAAATCAACAAAACATAAATGGGCAGCAATAGTACGGCACTGTTAGTGATCATTCGCACCTAGTGCGTTGATCGGAGGTGCAAGGAAAAAAGAAAATGCTATTGCTGTCTATGTGCTGCATTCACACCAAAGTATTGTGTTAGCCCCTGTACACACGGTCGGAGATTTTGCCAACCAAATCCGTCGGATTTTGTCCGTCGGATCTTGTCCGAAACTGTTGCATACACACGGTCGGACAAAGTTGGCGAAAAATACGATCTTTCAGAACGTGATGACGTAATTTCGTTACGATGGGACTACATTCAGGCTAGTAGCCAATAGCTTTGATGTAGGAATTTGATCTGAGCATGCGTGGCACTTGGTCCGATCAAAATGCTCTACACATGATCGGAGTATGTCCGACCGGCCCAGTTGGTCGGGAAATATTTCCAACATGTTGGAAAATTGGGTCCGACGGAATCAGTCCGATGCATACCACACACAGTCGGATTATCCGACGACACGGTCCGATAGGACACATTCCGACGGATTCTCTGACCGTGTGTACAAGGCTTGTTGGGGAAACACAGCAACACAGCAAACAAAAAAATCACATTACAATGCTCATTAATGCGTCACAACACACTGCAGTGCGTAGACTTACATATGCAGCCCATACATGGTCGGATTTCGAACAAATTTTCTTTTCAAAAAGTTTTATTTTTTTGTGATCTGATGACGCCACCATTGATTTTCGAAATTCGGCTGACCATGCCTTCAATTTCACCTCGTTGCTACAGAAAATAATTTTACGTGGCCGGGAATCTTCTTTTCACTCCGTAAATTTTATTTTCTTATTACATTTCTCGCACGATTTTCCCATCATTGATTAGAAAATCGTTTGTTTTTCAAAAAATTTACAACATGTTCGATTCCTCAAATTTGATTTCTGCACGAAAATCGGCTGTTGCTGCAGCCCACTAATGGTGCGAACTTTGTACGAAAATTCTTAGATATGATTTTCGAAAGAAAATTCTTTTGAATTCGAACCGTGTATGGCCGGCATACAGTGTATTCGGAAAGAATTCACAGCGCTTCACTTTTTCCACTTTTTGTTATGTTACAGTCTTATTCCAAAATGGATTAAATTCATTATTTTCTGCAAAATTCTACAAACAATACCGCATAATGACAACGCAAAAGAAGTTTGTTTGAAACTTTTGCAAATTTATTAAAAATAAAAAACTAAAAAACCCCATGTACATAAGTATCACAGCCTTTGCCATGACACTCAAAATTGAGCTCAGGTGCCTCCTGTTTCTGATCATCCTTGAGATGTTTCTACAATTGGATTGGACCACCTGTGATAAACTCAGTTGATGGGACATGATTTGGAAAGCCACACACACGTGTCTATATAAAGTCCCACAGGTAACAGTGTATGTCAGAGCACAAACCAAGCCACGAAGTCCAAGGAATTGTCTGTAGACCTCCGAGATAGGATCTGAGAAGGGTACAGAAAAATGTCTGCAGCATTGAAGGTCCCAATGAGCACAGTGGCCTCCATCATCTGTAAATGGAAAAAGTTTGGAACCACCAGGACTCTTCCTAGAGTAAGGGCAAACTGAGCGATCGGGGGAGAAGGGCCTTAGTCAGGGAGGTGACCAAGAACCCGATGGTCACTCTGAAAGAGCTCCAGCTTTTCTCTGTAGAGAGAGGAGAACCTTCCAGAAGAACAACCACCTCTGTAGAACTCCACCAATCAGGTCTGTATGGTAGAGTGGCCAGACGGAAGCCACTCCTCGGTAAAAGGCACATGACAGCCCGCCTGGAGTTTGCCAAAAGGAACCTGAAGGACTCTCAGACCATGAGAAACAAAATGCTCTGGTCCGATGAAGCAAAGATTGAACTCTTTGGCCTGAATGGCAAGCTTCATGTCTGGAGGAAACCAAGCACCGCTCATCACCTGACCAAATACCATCCCTACAGTGAAGCATGGTGGTGGCAGCCAAGTATACAGAAAACGAACAAAACTCTGGATAGCCGCACTCCGGATTGAGTAAAAAGTAAAAGTGCCTTTATTTCAAATATTCGAAAATTCAAAATAAAGGCACTTTTACTTTTTACTCAATCCGGAGTGCGGCTATCCAGAGTTTTGTTCGTTTTTCTGTATACTTGGCTTGTGCAATTAGCCTGCACCTGGAACCCCCACCCATCTGGAGAGTTAGTAGCCTGTCGGTGGATCGACCTGGAGCGGTGAATTTTTGTTTTCTTTGTCGACTTCATGGTGGTGGCAGCATTATGCTGCAGGGAGGTTTTTCAGTGACAGGAACTGGGAGACTAGTCAGGATCGAGGGAAAGATAAATGCAGCAATGTACAGAGACATCCTTGATGAAAACCTACTCCGGAGCGCTCCAGAGCTCAGACTGGGGCAAAGGTTCATCTTCCAACAGGACAACGACCCTAAGCACACAGCCAAGATAACAAAGGAGTGGCTACGGGACAACTCTGTGAATGTCCTTGAGTGGCCCAGCCAGAGCCCAGACTTGAACCCGATTGAACATCTCTAGATATCTGAAAATGGCTGTGCACCCGACGCTCCCCATCCAACCTGATGGAGCTTGAGAGGTCCTGCAAAGAAGAATGGGAGAAACTGCCCAAAAAAAAGGTGTGACAAGCTTGTAGCATCATACTCCAAAAGACTTGGGGCTGTAATTGGTGCCAAAGGTGCTTCACCAAAGTATTGAGCAAAGGCTGTGAATACTTATGTACATGGGATTTTTTTATTTTATTATTTTTAAAAAATTTGCAAAGGTTTCAAACAAACTTCTTTCACGTTGTCATACAGTGCAACAGTTGCGCAACAGTTTTCCATTATCATTGGTCAAAGCCGTATCCAAGTCGCACCCATCCAAATCTGCATCAACGTTGCACTCCGAAATCATGTAACTTTGGAGTCGGACAAGTGTGAATAGAGCCTTAGTCGCAGGAGTTTGAACCGAGCCTAAAAGAGATCACAAAAACATTTGAAGATACAGTGTGAAAAAAAAAGTTAAATAAAATAAGTAATATTAATTTTTTTTTTAAAACCCTCCTGTTCCCCTGTGCTCATGCGCAAATACGAACGCACACGTAGGTCTAACCGGCGATCACACCACACATGTGAGATATCAGAGCGAGAGCAATCATTTTAGCACCAGTCCTCCTCTGTAACTATAAATTGGTAACCTGTAAAGGCTTTTAAAGCGCCCCCTTTGGATATTTTTAGGTACTTTTGTTTGGCACCGCTCCACAGGTGCATGCATTCGTGACATGTTTGGTATCTATTTATTTGGCATAACGTTATCTTTTTATTATACCAAACAGTTGGGTATTATATTTCTTTTTTTGTATTAAAATTCATTAAAGGGTATTTTTTTCTCCAAAAACTAGCATTTGAAAAACCTCTGCGCAAATATTGTGTGACATAAAAATATGCAACACCCACCATTTTATTCCATAGGACCTTTGCTTAAAAAAAAAATGATAATGTTTAAGCCCCCCTTTTCACACCCGTGCGCCTTTTCATGCGTTTTGACAGATCCAAATCTCAAGACAAGTCGCACTCTACTCTCGACAATGGACCGGTTTAAA
This sequence comes from Lithobates pipiens, assembly GCF_037356315.1. Taxonomy (NCBI): domain Eukaryota; kingdom Metazoa; phylum Chordata; class Amphibia; order Anura; family Ranidae; genus Lithobates; species Lithobates pipiens. The sequence goes on from NW_027507686.1 coordinate 25,882,291, forward strand.
CTGACTTTGCGTTGCCACACCGTTTCGAAAAAAAAAAAGTTATGTTTGCGATTTCAGGGGCGACTTGTATAGACATCTATGCATGAGGTCAGACAGATGTCAGCCAAGTTGCACTGACCTGCGGCTTTGAAAATCGTGCGATTTCAAGTGAAGTCGCACAATTTTAAAGCTGCATTCAGTGTGAACGAGGGCTAGGGGTTCTAAGTAGTTTTCTAGCAAAAAACATTTATTGTTATTTTTTTAACATGTAGCAGAAGATTGTCAGAATCGGCCCGGGGTTGAAAGTGGTTAAGCAATTACTATTTTTTGGTATTTTTTCTTTAATTGTTGCGATGCACTAAAAGCAGTTAGAGACAAAATGCCCCCCCCTCCCCCTCTGTACTGCTGGTGTCAGTTAAGGGACTTTAAGGACTGTGTTATTTTAACCCTTCTTTGGCACAGGCGGCGTTAAGGCCCAGCTAATCCCGGCTTCAGGCCAGTTTGGAGCTGTAAAGTTCAGCAGATCAGTTTTAGTGGCTCAGAACAGAACGGGGATTGTCTGCGCTGAACTCCCGAGTAGCGTTAATTTACTCCGCACACAAATGGTTCTAATCAGCTCCTGCGATGGGCTGGCTGGTGGACTCCTCATCGCATTCTTTGGGGATTAATCGCAGAGTGTTATAACCCGTCCGACACCTACAGCAGAGCCTTCTGTGTGTAATGGAGAATCTTTTCTACGAAAACCGCCAAAACGACAAAAGACGGCGCTGCCCAGAATTCTGACCGATAAGCATTAATATATTTATGTAGAAAATGATATGTTTGCTAATTACATGAAATGCAGCCAATAAGGACCCTCACCTCCCACCATGAGGGCCCATTTACACTTCTGTGCTTTGCCCTTTTGAATGGCACCCTAACGCATCGCTATCTATAGCGTGTTGCGTTCTCAAAAAGGGTCATGTATGATTAAATTTTTTAGTTTTTAACCATATTATGGTGTGTTGGCAGCACATTCATTTTCAGGCTCCATTTTTGAATCGCGGGCAGAATCGGTTAGTTTCTGCCCGCGATTCAGAATTGCAACAAACGCAGGCATTTGCAAAGCCATTATTTAGCAATGGCAGCCCAAACGTGGCCCGATTTTTTTGCAGCTATTGTCGCACGACAAATCATGGTAAAAAAAAAAAAAAAATGTGGGAGGCGGTGTCGCCCTAAAAGAAGTTACCGGAACTTGTTTTGGGGCGAAGTGCGTCCCGTGATTTTGCCGTGATTGTCGAGTGACAAATCATGGAATAAAAACGCAGGAGGCCTGTCGCCCAAATGAAGTCCCAGAACTTTTTGAATGGCAGCCCAAATGCGGCTTGCGATTTTGCCACGATTGTCACACCGCAAAACTGCAAGCCACGTTTGCAAAGCCATTATTTGGCAATGGCAACCCAAACGTGGCCTGATTTTGCTGCTATTGTCGCACGACAAATCGTGGTAAAAAAAATGTGGGAAGCAGCGTGGCCCTAAAAGAAGTTCCCGGAACTTGTTTTGGGCGACGTGCGTCCCACGATTTTGCCGTGATTGTCGCACGACAAATTGTTTTAAAAAAAAAAAACGCAGGAGGCATGTTGCCCAAAAGAAGCTCCACAACTTTTTGAATGGCACCCCAAATGCGGCTCACGATTTTGCCACGATTGTCGCGCGGCAAAATCACGAGCCGCATTTGGGGTGCCATTCAAAAAGTTCTGGAACTTCTTTTGGGCGACACGCCTCCCGCATTTCTTTTTCACGATTCAGACCTCCACTGAAGAGGTGTCCGAATGTAGAGGCTTCTGGTGGGAAATGTTCGGACACCTCTTCAGTGGATCTTTGATCCAACAAAGCGCTTTGTGACCTCCTGAATAAGACCTCTTTCACACTGCCAGCGTTTTTCAGTCGCTACAGCGCTAAAAATAGCGCCTGAAAAAAAAAAGCGTCTCTATTCACTGGAGGGCTTTCACACTGGAGCGGTGCGCTGGCAGGAAGTCAGAAAAAGTCCTGCTAGCAGCGGTGAACTCACCACTGCTGCTCCCCATTGAAATCAATGGGGCAGCACTGCGTTACCGCCGGCAAAGCGCGTGCATTTTGCAGGTGGATTTAACCCCTTTTCAGCTGCTAGCGGGGGTTAAAACCGGCCGAATTTGAAAGGAAATTCCAATACCTATAATTTAATCGTTAGTAATAGTTATCATTAGTTATTATTTCAGATATTCAAATTTTTGAGTTTTCGCATTTTCGTTCTTATATTTGGATTTTCGTTCTTATATTTCCGATTTTCGAATTTTGAACTTCCAGATTTTCGAATTTCACATTTCAAATTTCTCATTTTCAAATTTTTTAATTTACGATTGTTCAGAGAAATTTGTTAAACGGGTTTTAACTTTTCGATAATGTGGATATTTCAGAATTAATGAATTTGACGGAATTTCTTTAAAAAACGAGTATTTAATATGATCCGAATATGTGTGAAAAAATACCTTTAGTTAGGCCGGGTCTCACATTTATGCGAATTGGATGTGGATTTCTCGGCATCCAATTCGCATGACAGGAGACTGTGATCTCCAAAAATTTGAATATCATCAAAAAGTTAATTTATTTCAGTAAATTAAAAAAGTTAAACTCATATATTATATAGATGTATTAAAAACAGAAACAGAGTGATATATTTCAAGCATTTCTTTCTTTTAATTTTGATGATTATGGCTTACAGCTAGTGGAAATCCAAAATTCAGTATCTCAGAAAATTAGAATATTACATAAGACCAATAAATAAAGGATTTTTAAATAGAGAAATGTTGGCTTACTGAAAAGTATATCCATGTACAGTATAGTATGTACTTAAAGCGGGAGTAAACCCACTGACATTTTTTTTTTTTTTTTAGACCTGCAAGGGAAAAGGCATAATGAGCTAGTATGCACTGCATTCTAGCTCATTATGAAATACTTACCTTATATCGAGGCCCCGACATCTCGCCCGATCCACACCGAGGGAGCTGACATGTTCCCTTGGCGTGTCTTCCGGCTATCGCGGCTCCGGCGATGTGAGTGGCTGGAGCTGCGATATCTTCACTCACGCATGCGCGCGGGAGATTTCTTTCCGGCGAGGTCCGGCGTCTGCTGGGCTTTCAGATGAAAATCCCCTATGCGCATGTGCCGCCGCAGCCAGCGGCTCATTGCGAGGGGAATATCTCCTAAACCATACAGGTTTAGAAGATATTTTTTTTACCTACAGGTAAGCCTTATTAAAGGCTTACCTGTAGATAAAAAAAAAAAAAAAAACACTATACAAACGCTTTAATACTTGGTCGGGGATCCTTTTGCATGAATTACTGCATAAATGCAGCGTGGCATGGAGGGCATCAGCCTGTGGCACTGCTGAGGTGTTATGGAAGCCCAGGTTGCTTTGATTGTGGCCTTCAGCTCATCTGCATTGTTGGGTCTGGTGTCTCTCATCTTTCTCTTCTGCTGCATCCATTTTTTGCCAAGTCCATAATGGGTTAACAGCCGCACATTGAGACCATCTACAGGACATTTATTTAAATAAACAAACATCCCACGAGATAGTCAAACGCTCTTAAAGAGACCATTCATTTGTGCGCCAACTTTATCTTGTTTTGTTTTACGTTGCATCTTTCTCTTGACAATACCCCACAGATTCTCTATGGGTCAAAGGGTGGCGCCGGAGTAATTGAATGTCCTCTTTTGAAGTGTCGTCAGTACATTGAAATCTCACTATGTTGATGTTTGTTGGCTAAAAAGTCAGATCGTGTGTATGCAATACAAATTTACGGCCAACGCCCTTTGTACAAAAGTCCACGGTAAAGTTTGTACAAGGTCCGATCGTGTGTATGAGGCTTAAGACAGTTGTAGCCCATGTCTTAGATATGTCTGTGTGTGGTGGCTCTTGCAGGACTGACACCAGCCGTAGTCCACTCCTTGTGAACCTCCCCTAAGTTCTTGAATGGCCTTTGCTTCACAATCCTCTCAAGGCTGCAGTTATCCTTGTTGCTTGTGCACCTTTTTCTACCACACTTTTTTCTACCAACCAGCCGCCACTCCAGGGATGGCTCGCTATCCATCTTGCATCCGGCTCTGCCATCCAGCACTCCCCAGCTCGAGGAGGAGAGATCGGAGTCTGGGCAGGACAGAGGTAAGGAGGTGGCGAGGGGGTGATGGTGTTCCCAGTGTTTCCCATGTTCCTTGCATTAATGTCCGCCTCACCCTAAAGGTGAGGGGTGTCCTTGGTTTGCCGAGGACACCAGCCGCCACTGTGTCTTTGTGTGGTGGCTTTTGAAGCACTGACACCAGCCTTGTGAATCTCCCCCAAGTTCTTGAATGGCCTTTGCTTCACAATCCTCTCAAGGCTGTGGTTATCCCTATTGCTTGTGCACCTTTTTATTCCACACTTTTTCCTTCCACTCAACATTCCATTAATATGCTTGGATAGAGCACTCTGTGACCAGTGAGCTTCTTTAGCAATGACCTTTTGTGACTTCCCCTTCTTGTGGAAGGTGTCAATGACTGTCTGTCAACTGGACAACTGACAAGGCAGCAGTCTTCCCCATGATTGGGTAACCTACTGAACCAGACTGAGAGATCATTTAAAGGCTCGGGAAACCTTTACAGGTGTTTTGAGTTAATCAGCTGATTAGAGGGTGACACCATGAGTCTACAATGTTGAGCTTTTTCACAATACAGTGGAACCTTGCGAGTTTACGAGTAACACGGTTAAGGAGCGTTTTGAAAGTCGAGCAACTTTTTTTTTTAAAATTCTGACTGGGTTTTCGAGTGTTGTCTCGCAAAAGGAGCAGAATTCAAGCTAATGGGACGTGCAGTACCGCATTTGGCTAGAGGTGGGGGGGGAGGGGCGCCGAGGACACCGTTCGGAAATACACGGAACTACTCGGAAACCCCATTCCTGAGTGTTTCCTTGCCTTTCTGAGGCTTTACGTGTTCAGCCGAGCGGTTTCTGAGTATTTCCGAGGCTGTCCGGCACCCCCCCCTCCTCTGGCCACATGCGGTATTGCATGCATAAGAAGTCAATGCGGAACAAATTATCTTCATTTCTATTGACTTCTATGGGGAAACTCGCTTTGATATGCGAGTGGCTTTGGATTAGAAGCATTCTCCTGGAACAGATTATTATTATTATTATTATACACGATTTATATAGCGCCAACAGTTTACGAAGCGCTTTACAATGTATAGGGGGGGACAACACAATTACAGTACATTTCAATACAAAAAATACAGGAGGGCCCTGCTCGTAGAGTTTACACTCTAAAGGATTATGCTCGTAATCCAAGGTTCCACTGTATTCTAATTTTCTGAGATACTGAATTTTGGGTTTTTTACTAACTGTAAGCCATAATCATCCAAATTGAAAGAAATAAATGCTTGAAATATATCACTCTGTGTGTAATGAAGCTATATAATATATGAGCTCCACTTTTTGAATTGAATACTGAAATAAAATTAATTTTTTGGGATGCAACCACTATATCTATCTATCTATCTATCTATCTATCTATCTATCTATCTATCTATCTATCTATATATATATATATATATATATATATATATATATATAATATATATATATATATATATATATATATATATATATATATAAACATTATAGAAACAGTTCCAACACATATTGATATAATTATTTCCATCAGCAGTTTATATGTCTAGAAAAGAAAGATTCCTTTCATTTTTTCACAAACCAGTCATATCACCTGACGGGCCGGGGTGATCACCACCTCCCGGCCATAACATATCTCACGCCGGGGAGCCTCGGTGGAGAAACGACCTCCTGGGCTCTCCAACCTGTTCGCGCATCCTCCGGCAAACATCTGCCGTCTCTGGATCTGGACCAGATAACGCGGAAGACCTCGCCTATCGCTACATCTGAAACACAGTGTTCACATTCTCAGGAATTCCCGCAGACACTATGGATGAACTTCGGCATGGCTGCACATTCCGCAATAATCATTGAACCCCCCTGGGCAATGCCCCGCTGAGATTATTTGAAGAAGCTTCTTCCGTTTTCAATATTGGAGAAACTCGTCAGTCCTGGAAGGTGTAAATAAATATAGGACGGAAGCCGAGCGGAGATGCCGCTTCCTGTAATAAAAAGACCCCCGTCTGTCTCCCTGCAAAACTCACACAAATTTTTGTTCATGTACAGAATAACTCCAGGCAACTTCATTGCTGATTCCAACCAGAAAACACTGCAGCTGCGGTAAAGTGAGAAATAGGTTCTAGAAATGTATCCTGAAAGCATGGCTGCATGGCATTTCTCAGGGTCGGTTTCCTGATGACAACAATGGGCCATGTCTGTGTAATGTGTATTGTCACAGCTACCTGTAGCCTCCATTGGAAGCCCATGTAACAGGGTGACAACGCAAGAGCAGAATTGGACCATGAGGACAGAGAGCGTTGCCAACCTATAACAGAAAATTCCTTTAACCGCTTGCCAACCAACGCATGTACATTTACGTCTGCAAAATGGCACGGCTGCGCAAATGGGCGTACCTGTACGCCCCTTTGAATTTGCGGCCATGCCGGCGCGCACACGTTCCCGCCGCGCGTTCCGTGATTGTGCCCGCGGGTCCCGTAGACTCGATGTCCACGATCGTTTCACAGATGCCAATGTAAACAAGGCATTCCCCGTTCTGCCTTGTGACAGATCAGAGGTCTATTGCTCCCTGTCATCGGGAGCAGTGATCGCTGTCGTATCACTTGTAGCCCCACCCCACAGTTAGAATCACTCCCTAGGACACACTTAACCCCTTCTTCGCCCCCTAGTGTTAACCCCTTCCCTGCCGGTGTCATTTACAGAGTAATCAGTGCATTTTTATAGCACTGATAGCTGTATAAATTACAATTGTCCCAAAATAGTATAAAAAGTGTCCGATGTGTCCGCCATAATGTTGCAGTCACGATAAAAAATCGCAGATCGCCGCCATTACTAATAAAAAAAATTAATAATTAAAATGCCATAAAACTATCCCCTATTTTGTAGATGTCTTAGTAATGTGCATTGGGATGTGGGATCTTGTATGAAGAAAGTCCTATCATCCTGCGCAAATTTTGCATATACTGTTGCATGTATTTTATTATTGTCTTAAGAAGATTGTATTTAATAAAATTCTATTTATTATATATAAATCTTTGTCATAGTGGTGACTTTCCAAAAGTCCCGTCCATAAAGCTCCTTTCTGTATCTACTTACCGGGATGTGGCACCATCATGGCTACCAAACTGGGCATTCAGATAATACATTTTTTATTGACACAGCCATCTGTATTCTCAGTCATAAGCCTGTGTGACAAGATGACAATGCGAAAGCAGAATTGAGATACGAGGACAGAGTGTGGTCACCCTGTAACAGGAAGTGCCTTCACAAGGACCTCCAGCAATGGTTACATGCCACTTCTCAGGTTGGGTTTCCTGATGGTGACAACAGTGGACCATGCCTGCGTGTAATATGTGTTGAAATCTCCATTGGAAGCCTGGGTGACAATGTAGGAACAGTATTGGGAGACAAGGGCAGAGCGTTGTCACCCTATACCAGGAAGTGCCTGAACAAGTTCCCTTCATGGCTCTTTACTATGTTATCAGCCATGTCCAATCACAGCTGATCACGATGTAAACAGGAAGAGCCATTGATCGGCTTTTCCTCACTTGCGTCTGAGGAAGTAGAGTAGAGTAGAGAAGAGCCAATCGGCTGCTGTCCTGACAGGGGGGGTCTGCGCTAATTGTTTATCAGCGCAGCCCCCCCCCCTTTGGATGCCACCAGGACCAACAGGTATGCTACCACACTGGACCACTAGGTATGCCACTCTAGACCACCAGGGAAATGCCAATCAATGCCCAGGCAGCTGCCAATCAGTGCCCATCCCCAATGCCTGCCAGTGCCATCAGTGATGCCTATGAATGCCATCTATCAGTGCCCATCAGTGCCATGTATCAGTGCTCAGCAGTGTCGCCTATCCGTGCCCAGCAGTGCCGCTTATCAGTGCCACCCATAAGTACCCATCAGTGCAGCCTTTCAGTTCCCATCAGTGTCGCCTATCAGTGCCCACCAGTGCCACCTATAGATGCCCACCAGTGCTAAATATCAGTGCCACCCATCAGTCCTGACTATCATTGCTCATTGTCAGTGCCGATCAGGGCCACCTCATTGGTGCCACCTCATCGATGCCCGTCAGTGCCGCGTTATCAGTGCCCATCAGTGAAAGAGAAACCTTTACTTATATACAAAATTTTATAAATAAAACAAAAGAAAAACTTTTTTTTTCAAAATGTTAGGTCTTTTTTTATTTGTTTAGCAACAAATAAAAAATGCAGAGGTGATCAAATACCACCAAAAGAAAGCTCTATGTGTGGGAACAAAATGATAAAAAATTCTGTCTGGGTACAGTGTAGCGTGACCACGCAATTGTCATTTAAACAGCGAAAAAAAATTGGCCTGGGCAGGAAGGGGGTGTAAGTGTATTGAAGTAGTTAATGAGAGCTGCAGTGTTCTGTTTCAAATGCCACTTTATGCATTTACATACCACCTTATTAGACCCAGTGGGGTTCATTTACTAAAACTGGGGAATGCAAAATCTGGCTCAGCTCTGCAGCCAGTTTCTAACTTCAGCTTTTTCAATTAAGCTTTGCCCATAAAACCTGGAAGCTGATTGGTTTCTATGCAGAGTGCACCCGATTTTACACTCTCCAGTTTTAGTAAATCAACCCTGGTCTATCCAGACAGTATGGTCATCTGTTGAGTTACCACCATCCACATTAGGGTTGCCACCTGTCCGGGATTCACCTGGACAGTTCAGGTTTGGAATCATGGCTATTTGCTACATTGACCATGTAAAAATGGACCATTTTTAACTCTATTTCCATTTTTTTTTTAAACATTTGATTAGTTTTATTATTTTTATTTTTTTAACACTTCTAGCTATTCGAAGCTAAAAATTTGAAAAAGATTCATAGTGAGCATTCATATACATGTTTTCCTAAATATATTATTATTATTATAATACAGGATTTATTTAGCGCCAACAGTTTACGCAGCACTTTACAATATAAAAAGGAGACAATACCATTATAAAATACAAGAGGATTAAAGTGGTGGTAAACCCTTACAAGCCACTTTGACCTACAGGTAAGCTTAGATTAAGGCTTACCTGTAGGTCCAAGAAATACCTCCTAAACCTACACGGTTAAGGAGGTATTTACAAAAATTGGGCACCGCTGTCTGAGGCGCATGCCATCACTTACGGCTCCCGCGCACATGTGCCGGAGTGACATCATCGCTGCTCCAGCCACTCACAGTGCCGGAGCATCGATACCCGGAAGGAAGATGGAGGCTCCGGACTACAGGGGACAACGGTGACATCGCTGGCTCCTGTGTGAGGTAAGTGACACATAATGGGCTACTATGCGATGAATAATAGCCCATAATGCCTTACCTTTGCAGGGAAACAAAGAGGAAGTAACACCCATCAGGGTTTACTTCCTCTTTAAGAGGGCCCTGCTCAGAAGAGCTTACAATCTAATATCTTGGCGCATTTGCAAGTTGACATAAACAAATGTTCTCACCTTCTAATCGACATCCGTGTGTAGTTAAAGAATTTGTCTTCATGAGCACAGAGGTCATTGTAAAGGACCCAAAACTGGCACCTCCCTTCCCTTTGGGCGATGATGGGTGGATCCAAAACCTAGGGCAGTGATGGCAAACCTTGGCACCCCAGATGTTTGGGAACTACATTTCCCATGATGCTCATGCACTCTGCACTGTAGTTAAGCCTCATAGGCTGTAGTTCATGTAGGCATGTAGTTCCAAAACATCTGGGGTGCCAAGGTTCTCCATCACTGACCTATGCCTTCTCCTCCTCTGGTAATATTATTCTTGATATCAGTAGAAAAAAAAAGCCTTTGGAAATTAGTTTGCAATAACTCCATCAGTATCACCAGCAAAGCAGCTTCATTATTATCCCATTAAAGAAGAAGAGAATTGTGCGCTGCATTTCCACATTTCATAATTTGCCACATCACAAATGTTAATTCTCCTAGTTGACAAGACTGACCGCTTCTGCTTCCGAGCATGTGTGTTTGTACTTTGGACTTTTGTCCGACGGACTTGTGTACACACGATCAGAAAATCTGACAACAGACATTTGTTGGTGGAAAATTTGAGAACCTGCCATCCAACATTTGTTGGCAGAAAGTCCGACAACAGTTGTCCGATGGAGCGTACACACGATCGGACTAACCGGCAACAGCCTGACATCCAACATTTCCTGTCGGAAAGTCTGATCGTGTGTACGGGCCATATGTGTTCTGCAACCTCCCTCTCATGCTCCAGTGGGTGATGGCAGGACTGCAGTGGTCGCAGAGAGAGGAAGGTGCTGGAATATGAGAACACATCACATTCATTTTTTTTACAAATCAGGTTAGCTGTGGGCAATGAGAAAGAAGGCAGAGAGCAGAAGTGAGTGACACCGGCCCTCTCTTCAGTTTTTGCTATCTGTAGCTCTGGTAGTGGCATGTTACATGTACTGGTAAAATGTTTAGAAATAACACAATGAATATCAGGCAATCAATGGGATGGTAAAGGAATACTTTATTCTGAAATGCTGATGCAATTCTCTCTGTATTCCCAGTGACTGACACCCGCTCTCTCCACTGTCAGGACCCGGGAGAAGAGGCTTTAGGAATGAAGTGACCCCTCAAAGGACGGGTGACACAATGGCCTGATTCCAGCCAGGTGACAGGGATGACCGAACCTGCTCGGCTGATCCTCGGCACGTCAGCTGTGACAATGGCCGTGTCAAGTGACCCCGAAACTATGTGCAGCTAAGAGGTTTTTCAGGGATTTTAAAAAGCTGTTAAAGCGCCCACCTGGCTCCAAGGCGGCAATGGCGAGACGTCCCAAAATTTTTAAAATGCCTGAAATTTAATCCGGAAAAAAAGCAGAAGAGACAAGAGACTGAAATCTCCAACACCTTTCCTTCATCTCTTCCCTCTGATAACAAGGCACAATGTTGGGCTGAAAGGTTAGGATTTGTATAGTTCTGACATATACCGCAGTGCTGTACAGGAAACACTGAGCCAGTCACACCAGTCTCTGCACCAGAGGAGCTTACACTCTAATTTCCCCAATGCAGTCACACACTATTATTATTATACATTTATATAACTCTGACATATACCGTAGTGCTGCACAGAGAATACTGAGCAAGTCACATCAGTCTCTGCACCAGAGGAGCTTACACTCTAATGTCCCACTACAGTCACACACTATTATTATTATACTTTTATATAGCTCTGACATATACCGCAGTGCTGTACAGAGAACAATGAGCCAGTCACATCAGTCTCTGCACCAGAAAAGCTTACATTCTAGTGCTCCCCCCACCCCTTCAGTCATGCTATTACTATTGTTATACATTTACTGTATATAGCTCTGACATATACCACAGTACTGTATAAGAAACGTTGAGCAATTCACATCAGTCACACACTATTATACATTTATGACATATACCGCAGTGCTGTACAGAGAACACAGAGCCATTCTTATCAGCCTCTGCACCAGAGGAGCTTACACTCTAATCCCCCCCACAGTAAAACACTATAATGCCGTATACACACAAGCGGAATGTCTGACAGAAAAAGTCAGATGGAAGCTTTTCATCGAATATTCCGATCGTGTGTATCTTTTTAAAAAAAAAATTCAGACGGACCTAGAAATAGAACATGTTTTTAGATTGCAAGCTCTAACGAGCAGGGCCCTCTGATTCCTCAAATTGTAATGTAGCTGTAATGTCTGCCCCCATGTTGTAAAGTGCTGCGCAAACTGTTGGCACTATATAAAACCTATATAATAATATAATAATGTTCTAAATATTTCCGACGGAACCAATTCCTATCGGGAAGACCGCTCGTCTGTATGCTGTTCCGACGGACCAAAAACAACGCATGCTCTGAAGCAAGTACGAGAAGGAAGCTATTGGCTACTGGCTATTGAACTTCCTTTTTCTAGTCCTGTCATACGTGCTGTACATCACCGCGTTCTTGACCATTGGACTTTGGTGTGATCGTGTGTATGCAAGACAGTTTCAGCAGAATTCCGTCCGAACTCCGTCGGAAAAACCTTCAGAGTTTATTCCGACGGGAAAACCGGTCATGTGTACAGGGCATTATTATTATATATTTATATAGCTCTGACATATACCACAGTGCCGTATGAGAAATGTTAAGCAATTCACATAAGTCTCTGAACCAGAGGAGCTTACAGTCTAATTTTCCACCACAGTAACACACTATTTATATAATATATTTACAGTATATAGTGCTGACATATACCACAGTGCTGTACAGAGAACACTGAGCCAGTCACATCAGTCTTTGAACCAGAAGAGCTTACACTCTAGTAAATCCCCCCCCCCCCCACGCTCTTATTATTATACATTTACTGTATATAGCTCTGAAATTTACCACAGTGCCGTATAAGAAATGTTGAGCAATTCACATCAGTCTCTGTACCAGAGGAGCTTACACTCTAATTTCCCACCACAGTAACACACTAGTATTATTATAGCTCTGACATATACGGCAGTGCTGTACAGAGAACACTGAGACCGCCACATGGTCTCTACTCTAGAAGAGCTTACCCTCTCGTGTCCCCCCCACAGTCACACTATTATTATACAGTGCCTTGCGAAAGTATTCGCCCCCCTTGAACTTTTTAACCTTTTGCCACATTTCAGGCTTCAAACATAAAGATATAAAATTTTTATTTTTTGTGAAGAATCACCAACAAGTGGGACACAATTGTGAAGTGGAACGAAATCTATTGGATTTTTGAAACTTTTTTAACTAATAAAAAAATGAAAAGTGGGGCGTGCAAAATTATTCGGCCCCCTTGCGTTAATACTTTGTAGAGCCACCTTTTGCTGCGATTACAGCTGCAAGTCGCTTGGGGTATGTCTCTATCAGTTTTGCACATCGAGAGACTGAAATTCTTGCCCATTCTTCCTTGCAAAACAGCTCGAGCTCAGTGAGGTTGGATGGAGAGCGTTTGTGAACAGCAGTTTTCAGCTCTTTCCACAGATTCTCGATTGGATTCAGGTCTGGACTTTGACTTGGCCATTCTAACACCTGGATACGTTTATTTGTGAACCATTCCTTTGTAGATTTTGCTGTATGTTTGGGATCATTGTCTTGTTGGAAGATAAATCTCCGTCCCAGTTTCAGGTCTTTTGCAGACTCCAACAGGTTTTCATCCAGAATGGTCCTGTATTTGGCTGCATCCATCTTCCCCTCAATTTTAACCATCTTCCCTGTCCCTTCTGAAGAAAAGCAGGCCCAAACCATGATGCTGCCACCACCATGTTTGACAGTGGGGATGGTGTGTTGAGGGTGATGAGCTGTGTTGCTTTTATGCCAAACATATCGTTTTGCATTGTGGGCAAAAAGTTTGATTTTGGTTTCATCTGACCAGAGCACCTTCTTCCACATGTTTGGTGTGTCTCCCAGGTGGCTTGTGGCAAACTTTAGACGAGACTTTTTATGGATATCTTTGAGAAATGGTTTTCTTCTTGCCACTCTTCCATAAAGGCCAGATTTGTGCAGTGTACGACTGATTGTTGTCCTATAGACAGACTCTCCCACCTCAGCTGTAGTTCTCTGCAGTTCATCCAGAGTGATCATGGGCCTCTTGGCTGCATCTCTGATCAGTCTTCTCCTTGTCTGAGCTGAAAGTTGAGAGGGACGGCCAGGTCTTGGTAGATTTGCAGTGGTCTGATACTCCTTGCATTTTAAAATGATCGCTTGCACAGTGCTCCTTGGGATGTTTAAAGCTTGGGAAATCTTTTTGTATCCAAATCCAGCTTTAAACTTCTCCACAACAGTATTACGGACCTGCCTGGTGTGTTCCTTGGTCTTCATGATGCTCTCTGCGCTTTCAACAGAACCCTGAGACTATTACAGAGCAGGTGCATTTATACAGAGACTTGATTACACACAGGTGGATTCTATTTATCACCATCAGTCATTTAGGACAACATTGGATCATTCAGAGATCCTCGCTGAACTTCTGGAGTGAGTTTGCTGCACTGAAAGTAAAGGGGCCGAATAATTTTGCACGCACCACTTTTCAGTTTTTTATTTGCTAAAAAAGTTTAAAATATCCAATAGATTTCGTTCCACTTCACAATTGTGTCCCACTTGTTGGTGATTCTTCACAAAAAATTAAAATTTTATATCTTTATGTTTGAGGCCTGAAATGTGGCAAAAGGTTGAAAAGTTCAAGGGGGTCGAATACTTTCGCAAGGCACTGTACATTTATATAGCTCTGACATATACCACAGTGCTTTTTAATAAACATTGAGCAATTAACATCAGTCTCTGTACCAGAGGAGCTTACACTCTAATGTCCTCCCCACAGTCACACGCTAATAATAATATACATTTAGGCATATAGCTACATTGTTCTCTGTACAGCACTATGGAATATGTCAGCATTATATAAATGTATAATAATAAAAGTGTGTCCATGGGAATGTTTGACCATTCTTCCACAAGCGCATTTGTGAGGTCAGGCACTGATGTGGATGAGAAGGCCTGGCTCGCTGTCTCCCCTCTAATTCATCCCAGAAGTGTTCTATTGGGTTGAGGTCTGGACTCTGTGCAGGCCAGTCAAGTTTCCTCCAACTCCCCTAACTCACTCGTCCATGTGTTTATGGACCTTGCTTTGAGATATTAGAGGGACATTAGAGTGTAAGCTCCTTTGGCGCAAAGACTGATGTGACTGGCTCAGTGTTCTCTGTACAGCACTGCTGTATACGTCAGAGCTATATATAATTCTTTATGTATAAATGTTATCTGTAGAATGAATCGGTATCACTTTATTTTAAACCAACACTGCTACTGACCAAACCTTGAAAAAGCTGAAATACGAAAGGACGCTGCAAATGAAAACAAAGCGAGGCCAATCGTTTCATCTGGCCGCACCCCTTGCTCATCGCTGCTCCCTGTGTTACTGAGAAGGGATGTGGATTCATAAATGAGAAGCCCGTTATCTGTGCTGTATTGGCCTGATGCTAATTGAAGCCACATGGGCCTTCCTTGCAGATTCTCCCAGCCTCCCCCACTGACCTGCCGCTGAGCGCGGCCTCCATATTGGCCGCTACACGGTCTGGGCCTGCTGTGGGTCAGGGAGCAGCTGGGCCGAGCGCCGGGTTTCAGACAGATCTCTCTCTTTGTTTTCCCTGGGAACTCATCTCAGCCTGAACGTTTCTGATTTTATGACATATGCACTTACAAGGAGCCTCACCCCCCCATTCCTACCCCCCCCCCCCAACCCCCTAAGAACCAATAACAATTGTGTCATCCTTCATCTCGCTACAACGACCCCGGTGAGACTTGTCATCCACTTTGATGTCCTTCTGTATTATCTCCTCTGGAAATTCCCTTTACTTTCCATCCCAGCGAGCGCAATATTAATGCTGTCAGTTTATTTTACATGCGGGGCTCTGATCGGACCTCCTGTACGTCAGGTTATTCCGTGTCCTCGCCAGAATACGCCGGAGGGGGAGAAAGTTGAAAGGGAGGTTGTTTGTTATGAATTCTCATAAAAAAATCTGAGCTCATAGCGTAGGGCAGGCTTTCTCAGCTAGGGTTCCTCTAGAGGTTGTCAGGGGTAGGGCTTGGACAAGGGGGTGGGTGGCTGGGGGACGGGGCAGGAGGGACAGCTGCCCTGGATGCAGTGCAGCACAGCATCACATGTACACTCCAGATCGGTGATGGGCAACTAGTGGACACTCACACTCTGCACTTAAACTTGACCATCAGTGTAAGGTAGGGTGACCAGACATCCCCGGTTTCCAGGGACAGTCCTCGGATTGAGGACACTGTCCCTGGATCAAGTCTGTCCCCGGTTTTGTCCCCGGATTGGATTTGAACATGATCTGGGACAATTTATCTGAATTACACCCCCCCACCCCCGCTCTGCCGCTCCTACTAGCTTAGGGGAGTGTATTTTTTTCAGTATCTGTGCCCCTTTCTGATGATCATGTGCTGGTCGGAGCGGAGGGAATATTTCTTCAGTTTCCGGTGCATGCCCATCCAGCTCTGCTTTCCTCTGCATGTTCTTCTGCCTTGGCTCAAGTCCCAGCCAGCCGCCTACCTGCTTATCTCCTTGCCTTCCCTGGCGGAGTGATTTTCCTCCGCTCCCCACCCAGTAGTAGCCGGGGCCTGTGAGAGGCAGACGGCAGCGGCGATGGGCAAAGAGCGTTGATTGCCGCCATTGCTAGTAAAAAAATAAATATGTCCCCGGATTTCATTTTAAAAATCTGGTCACCTTAGTGTAAGGGGGTACTACACTGACAGCCAACGTAAGGGGGGAACTACACTGACCATCAAAGCATGGGGTACTAAACTTGCAACCATTATAAGAGGGGAACTACACTGACCATCAAGGTGAGGGCATCACCACTGTGCGTACATCTTCCCCACTTAACATACCTTGCCTAACAGCACAGTCAACACTCTCCTCTTTTGAACTGGCTACTACTGAAGAGGTTACAGAACTTTTCTCAGATGCCCACCTAACCAATTGTCCCCTGGATCCTGTTCTTTTACAACTACTATGGTTACCCTCTTAGTCTATCCTGTGCTCCCTCACTCACATATTCAATCTCTCCCTCTCTAGTGGCATCTTCCCCTTCCCTATAAAGCATGCGCAGATCACTCCCAAGAAAGCCCTCGCTGGACCCCACCAACCTGAACAACTTGAGACCCATCTCATTGCTCCCATTCACCTCTAAGCTTCTAGAAAGCTTAGTCTACAACTCTCTTAGCTCCTACCTTCTTGACCCCTTGGCTTTCGCTCGGAGCACCCCACAGAAACTGCCTTACTAAAACTCACTAACGATTTACTAACTGCTAAAACTAATGGCCACTACTCCATAGATACTCCTACTACTTGACCTCTCTGCGGCCTTTGATACTGTTGACCACCCGCTCCTTCACAATAAACTTCGTTCCCTTGGCCTCCAAGATTCTGCTCTATCCTGGTTCTCTTCCTACCTGTGGCAGCGCTGCTTCAGTGTTACCTACAACTCTGTCTTCTCCTCTCCATTGCCCCCTTCTACGAGGGTCCCCCAAGGCTCTGTTCTTGCACCCCTTCTCTTCTCTATCTACACCTCTTCCTTTTGTCACTTGATAACCGCCTGCGGCTTCCAATACTATCTATATGCCAATGAAACCCAAATCTATCTGTCTACTCCTCACCTCTGTCCTTCAGTCTCCTCTCACATTACTAACTTACTAACTGACATATCAGCAAGATTGTTGCACCACTTCCTTAAAACGGGGTTCCAGTGACAGCCACATAAGGGGGGAACTACATTGGCCATCAAGGTAAGGGGGTACAACACTGACAACCAATTTAAGAGGGTACTGCATTGACAACCAATGCAAGGGGGGAATTACACACTGACAACCATTGCAAGGGGGTACTACACTGACCATGCAAGGGGGGTAACTACACTGACAACCAATGTAAGAGGGCACTACACTGACAACCAATGCAAGAGCGTAATACATTGCCAACTAATGTAAGGGTATACTACACTAACATCCAATGCAAATGGGTAATCCACTGACCATCAATGCAAGGGGGAACTACACTGACCATCAATGCAAGGGGAAACTTCACTGACAACCAATATTGCAGGGTAATACACTGCCAACCAATGTAAGGGGGTACCATACTGACAACCAATGTAAGGGTACACTACACTATCATCCAATACAAGGGGGTACTACACTAACCATCAATGCAAGGGGGTACTACACTGACAACCAATGTAAGGGGGTACTATACTGACAACCAATGTTGTGGGGTAATACACTGCCATCAATGTAAGGGGGTACTACACTTCCAACCAATGTAAGGATACACTAAACTAACTTCCAATGCAACTGGGTACTACACTGTCCGTCAATGCAAGGGGGTACGACACTAAAAACCAATGTAAGAGAGCACTACATTGACAACCAATGCAAGGGGGTACGACACTAAAAACCAATGTAAGAGAGCACTACATTGACAACCAATGCAAGGGGGTACTGCAGTGACAACCAATGTAAGAGAGCACTACATTGATAACCAATGCAAGGGGGTACTACACTGGCAACTATTGTAAGGGGGCACTACACTGACCACCAATTATAGGGGGCACTACACTGACCACCAATTATAGGGGGCACTACACTGGCCACCAATTTAGAGGGGTACTACAATGATAACCAATGTTATGGAGTACTAAACTGACAACCAATATAATGGGGTACTAGTGGTGAACAATGTAAGGGTGTACTACACTGACAACCCATGTAAGGGGGAAGTACTACACTGAAAATGAATGTAATGCCATCTACACAGGGCCGGACTTTGACAGCAAAGGTCAGACGGAACGAATTCATCAGACAATTTGACCGTGTGTGGGCTTCATAGGACCTTTGCTGTTGAAAAATCAGACAGACTTTAGATTTAGAACATGTTTGAAAACTTTCCGACGGACTTGAGTCTGGTTGAAAAATCCGTTCGGTCTGTATGCTAGTCCGATGGACGAAAACCGACGCTAGGGCAGCTATTGGCTATGAACTTCTTTATTCTAGTCTGGTTGTACGTCATCACGTTCAAATCCGTCGGACTTTGGTGTGATTGTGTGTGGCCAAGACCGTTGGTTCGGAAAGTCCATTGGAAGTCCGCCGAAAGTCCGTCAGGAAGACCGTCGGACCTAGTCTGCCGGAAAGTCCGGTTGTGTGTACACGGCATAAGGGGTACCATACTGACCACCAATGCAAGCAGGTACTACAATGAAAACCAGTGTAAATGGGGGAACTACACTGACAAGCTATGCAAGGAAGCTGCACCCTCCTCATCACATGAGTGTACTCCCCCACAGAAGAGGGCACCCTGCTCTTTGGTATCCTCGATCTGGGCACTGCATGATTTTGTCCCGGCTAAAAAATCCCTTCCTGTCCATCCGTGTGTCCTTTAAAAGGTTCTGAACACACAGGAGGTGGAAAGGATTGGTAATCATGTGACCACTCTGATTGGCTGTCATAGTGCTCACATGATCAGGTGACAGTGCCGCCAACTACCAATCGTTAGTGGGGACTAAGAACTGTCTTTGACATCTCGGTCTCTATGCTGGGAATATGCTGTTAGCACAGAAACATCAGCCATTCAGCGACACATATATGCGCGGGAGTTAAAGGCCACCCTTTCCCACCACACATATGTGTTACGCGTATGGCAACAGGTTAAGTTAACCAATAAATGGAGTCTATTTATAAAAGAAATGTGTTGTGTAAATGTCTCAAGAATTTGTACAGCTGTCATGAATAATACCTGTATTTTGTGTAATATGTTTATGTCCTGTGATCGTCAGCTCCATCTAGTGGCCATAATGGGGTATCTCTTCAAAATACCTCAATCAGGGAAATACCACATTATGGCCATTAGATGGAGCTGATGATCATGGGAAATTTGTACACGGACAGTTTTATAAATAGACCCCTAACTGATCTCTTTGACTAATTTAAGCAAATGCAGAAGCCAGCTTTCGGAACGGTTTGGATCCCTTCTTCAGGATTTATAATTGATACAATGTATAAAGCGAAGGGAAATGTAAAATCCTGAAGAAGGGATCTAAGTTATCTGGGAAATCTTGCATCTTTACTAACTTAAGTTAACCAATAAAAGGGATCACTTCATTTCCAAGCTTTCAACACAACATTCGCTATGTGACTACGGACGCGCAGGGTGCGGCGTTGTAGGGGCGCACATGATGTGGATGCTATCAGTCTATCTCTGATGGTCTATTTCCTACCAATAACCATTCCAAAGATTCTCTTATCTCCAGCAAGAATACAAAAGCTTCCTGAGTTTCCTGCTGGACACCTCTTTGGCTTTGAACCTTGGTACCATCTCACGGGGTCACCCAATGATAAATAATGAATATTCGGAAAGGTCCTGAGGTGCCCATAGAACTCGGTGGCCCTTTGCCGTCTTGTTGGGGCCCCGCAGGCTCGCTGGGAGGAAACCAGCGTCAGAGTTTTGGCCCTGCTGAATGTTTCCTCTTCCTGTGGCACTTATCGCTGCTCTTCTTCTGTCTGGACAGCATTTCCTCTGCGGATTAAGCCGCTGAGCTCCTTGATAGGTCCTGTTAAGCCCCATCGCTCATCCTGTAGATGACTTCCTGCTCCAGAGAGCTCTGCAGACGGACGGCTCAGGGAATGGTGACCCCCCCACTTCCTTCATCTTTCAGAAGATTGCTGGGGAGCCTGACAGTTCCCTGAAATGGATTTGCTGTAGTTGGGATTTTGCAAAGAACATTTGAAGGCAACAAAAAGAATCAGATGGTGAATCAAAAGTGACCTACCAAAGGTGTGAGGAGCACTCAGGATAGTAGAGGAAGAGGAGAGAGTGAGAAGAAAGAGGGAGGATAGGGGAGGACAGAGGCCAATTTCTCTGGGGCTCTCCACATCTCTTCACCCTGACCAGGGGGGGGGGGGGGGTCAGAGTTAAAAAGGTTGGCAACACCAGGTGCCACCACTTACCTAATGCATACACTGGAGCATGTACTGAGTCTTAAATCTAAATCTTAAAACTAATCTGCATGCTTACCCCCTAAGTATATATTCCCCCTCCTCCCAGTACAAATCCGCCTCCTGCTGAAATCACCCACCTCTCCCAAATAAAATTCACAAATCCTCTATCACAAATCCTCTACCCCAAAAATTTCCCCTCCTAGTACACATCTCCCCCCCCCCCACACTTGAAATCAGTCCTCCCTCCCGCACAAATTGCCCCCAGATCCCCCCACCTAGCACAAATCTTGCCCCCCCCCATCTCCCCTTCCCAACACAAATCCCTCTAAATCACCACTCTTAGCACCTCCCCCAAATTTCCCCTTCTAGAAGAATACTTACCCCCTGCAGCCCCCCAAATTCCCCAAAAACACAAATCCCCCACCTCACATAATACTACACTGCCCAGGGCACTGGTGCGCAGTCATGTTGGAACAGGAAGGGGCCATCCCCAAACTGTTCCCACAAAGTTGGGAGCATAAAATTGTCCAAAATGTCTTGGTATGCTGATGCCTTAAGAGTTCCCTTCACTGGAATTAAGGGGCCAACCCCTGAAAAACAACCCCCACATCATAATCCCCCCTCCACCAAATGCAAGGTGCATAAAGACACGGATGAGCGAGTTTGGGGTGGAGGAACTTGACTGGCCTGCACAGAGTCCTGACCTCAACCCGATAGAACACCTTTGGGATAAATTAGAGCAGAAACTGCGAGTCTGGCCTTCTCGTCCAACATTAGTGCCTGACCTCACAAATGCGCTTCAGGAAGAATGGTCAAACATTCCCATAGACACACTCCTATACCTTGTGGACAGCCTTCCCAGAAGAGTTGAAGCTGTTATAGCTACAAAGGCTGGACCAACTTAATATTCAAGCCTATGGACTAAGACTGGGATGCCATTAAAGTTTATGTGTGTGTACAGGCAGGCGTCACAATACTTTTGATAATATAGTGTATATTTAAATGAACGTTTTTTGTGCCCGGAGTTCACCTTTAATTTCTGTATAGTTGTGCAAATCTCACATACTGTGAGGTTTATATTATAACAATTAAATGTATCTGATGACAGGTCCACTTTAAGTAATAGGAAAATGAACATTATATTCCTATTACTATTCTTACTTTCTATTATGAAATGAGTCTCCGTCCAGCCGCGTTGCGTTGTGAGCGTCGCCCTGTAAGGAGTCCGGTTTCAGCGCAGATTTTTGGCTGCGGTTCCCAGCTGTGCGCGCCGGTGGCTTTATAAAAGTCGGAGGGTGATCTGGACAATTTTAGCCCCGAGTGAAGTTCACCATAGAATGTGCGCAGGGAACGTGAGCGACCCGAGATCCCCCCCCCCCCCCCATGGCTTGAACACGCTGAGCAACAATGAATCCATTTTTCTCTGGAATTGGCACAAATTCTCTGCGGCACCGAGAAGAAAAATCTCTCCACTTTCAGAAGAAAACAGAAATATATTTCTTCCCCCCATAACCTCCATATGTACACAGAGGGGACACTTCACTGTATCAAGGTGGGGTGGGGATTGGATCAAATCCCCTGACTAATACCATGGCATCGGTCACATGATCTCCTCCCTTCAGTCTTTCACAGTTGTACTGGGGCTCCTCTCCTGGACTGAAATGCCTTACTCTGATTTCATCGCACACAGTGAGCTTCTCACAATGTGCATTAGAAGCCGCAGCAAGTCAGAGAGAGCCCCACCTCATTTCCTGGCTGGAGGACGTCCAGTATCATCAGGCTCTTTCCTCCCCAGCCTGACTGTCCCTGGCCCACCCCTTTCATTCATTGGACTTCAGTCCTTTCAATCATGGAGTTCCAGAATCATCTGTGGGCATTACCTCTGGATATGACGCTCAACTTCTTTGGTTGACCATGGTGAGGCCTGTACTGAGTGGAACCTGTCCTGTTAAACCGCTGTATGATCTTGGCCACCGTGCTGCAGCTCAGTTTCAGGGTCTTGCCAATCTTCTTATAGCCTAGGCCAGTGAAGGCGAACCTTGGCACCCCAGATGTTTTGGAACTACATTTCCCATGATGCTCAACTACACTGCAGAGTGCATGAGCATCATGGTAAATGTAGTTCCAGAACATCTGGGGTGCCAAGGTTCGCCATCACTGGCCTAGGCCATCTCTATGTAGAGCAATTTTTCTTCTTTTTTCAGATCCTGAGATAGTTCTTTGTCATGAGGTGCCATGTTGAACTTCCAGTGACCAGTATGAGAGAGTGAGAGCGATAACACCAAATTTAACACACCTGCTCCCCATTCACACCTGAGACCTTGTCACAATAACAAGTCACATGACACTGGGGAGGGAAAATGGCTAATTGGGTCCAATTTGGACATTTTCACTTAGGGGTGTACTCACTTTTGTTGCCAGCAGTTTAGATATTAATGGCTGTGTGTTGAGTTATTTTGAGGGGACAGCAAATTTACACTGTTATACAAGCTGTACACTCACTACTTTACATTGTAGACAAGTGTCATTTCTTCAGTGTTGTCACATGAAAAGATAGAATAAAATATTTACAAAAATGTGAGGGGTGTACTCACTTTTGTGAGATACTGTATATTTAATATATATCTATCCTTCTATTAAAGCATAGTTCCACCAAAAAAATGGAACTTCCGGTTTAAGTGAAGGTGACCCCCTGACATGCCACATTTGGCATGTCATTTTTTTGGGGGGGGGGGCAGGGGTGCGGAAAGCCTGTTTTTAGAGGGTCCCAGCTCCCACTTCCTCCCGGGGCATCGCGGCGCCGGAAGCAAGTTCACCTCTCCCTCCTCCCTCTCGGAAATCACCTGGGACATGTCACAGGTCTCAGATGATTTCCCGGCCAGTCACAGCGCGGCTTCAGCCGGGCGCCCACAGTGACAATGCCAGCGCCGTAGAGAGGAGCGGAGCTTCGTTCCCCCGGCATCGCTGGACCCTGGGACAGGTAAGTGTCCAATTATTAAAAGTCAGCAGCTGCGGTATTTGAAATTTTTTTTTATCTTTAGTCGGAACTCCACTTTAAATACACTGCTCGAAAAAAAAAAAAAAATGAAAGGAACACTTTGAAAACACATCAGATCTCAATGGGGAAAAGTCTCATGCTGGATATCTATAGTGATTTGGACAGGGAAATGTGTTAGGAATGAAAGGATGCCACATTATTTGATGGAAATGAAAATGATCAACCTACAGAGGGCTGAATTCAAAGACACCCTGATGTCCCCAAAGTGAAAAATGATGCAGCAGGCTAGTGCATTTCGCTGAACTCAAAATGGTCCTCAGTGGCTTGTATGGCCCCCACGTGCTTGTATGTATGCCTGACAATGTCGGGGCGTGATCCTAAGGCCTCATGCACACGGACGTTTTTACAGCCGCTTTTTTTTAGCTTTTTTTGCAGCTTAAAAAACGGCTGTCCATGTTAGTCTATGGCTTCATGCCCACCTAGGCGTTTTTGAGCTGAAAACGACATAGGCGTTTTTAAGCTGTAAAAAAAAAAACCAGGACCAGTGCGTTCCGTGGTGCGGAGCTAGAGCTGTAAAAATGCGAATCGCGGAAAAACGTGCAAAAACGCGCATAAACGCGTAATATATTTTTTTTGTTTTCTGTGGCATTGTGGGAAATTTGGGAGTGCTATAGCCAAGAGATGTGTTTCTTTAAAAAAAACGCTACTTAACGCTAAAAAACACGCAAAAACGGCAATGCAAAAGGCGGTAAAAATCGAGTTTTTAACGCCGATTTTTCCAAGTGTCAGAGCTAGCTTTGCAGCCAGTTTTTTTAAATGTCCGTGTGCATGAGCACTAATGAGACAATGGATGATGTCCTGGGGAATTTCCTTCCAGATCTGGAGCAGGGCATCACTGAGCTCCTGAACAGACTGAGGTGCAACCTGGTGGCGTCAAATGACCCGAAACATAATGTCCCAGAGATGTTCTATTGGATTTAGGTCCGATGAGCATTGGGACCATTTAATGGTATCAATTCCTTCATCCTCAAGGAAGTAGCTGTATACTCTCACCACAAGAGGCCGGGCATTGTCGTGCACCAGGAGGAGCCCAGGACCCACTGCACCAGTGTAGGGTCTGATGATGGGTCCAAGGATTTAATCCCGATAACTAATGGCAGTCAGGGTGCCATTGTCTAGCCCGTATAGTCAGTGCGTCCCTCCATGGATATGCCCCCCCAGACCATCACTGACCCACCACCAAACAGCTCATGCTGAACGATGTTACAGGCAGCAGAACGTTCTCCACGGCTTCTCTAGACCCTTTCCCTGAACCTGCTCTCATCTGTGAAAAGCAGAGCACACCAGTGGCGGACCAACCAATTCTGGTGTTCAATGGCAAATGACAATCGAGCTCCACGGTGCCAGGCAGTGAGCACAGGGCCCACTAGAAGATGCTGGGCCCTCAGGCCACTTCATGAAGTCTGTTTCTGATTGTTTGGTCAGAGACATTCACACCGGTGGCCTGCTGGAGGTCATTTTGAAGGGCTCTAGAAGAGCTCATCCTGTTCCCCCTTGCACACAGGTGAAGATACCAGTCCTGCTGATGGGTTAAGGACTTTCTCTGTCCAGCTCTCCTAGAGTAACTGCCTGTCTCCTGGAATGCCATGCTCTTCAGACTGTGCTTGGAGACGCAGCAAACCTTCCGGCAATGGCACGTATTGATGTGCCATCCTGGAGGAGTTGGACTGCCTGTGCGACCTTTAGAGGTGTGGTTCTCAACTCTGTCCTCAAGTACCCCCAACAGGCCATGTTTTGGGAATTTCTCTTAGATAAAATAGCTGTTCAAAATACCAAGCCATTGACTCTGATTTAAAGCACCTGTGCAAGACAAAAGGAAAACCTGCAAACATGGCCTGTTGGGGGTACTTGAGGGCAGAATTGAGAACCACTGCTCTATATGGTCCAGGTATCCCCTCGTACTACCAGTAGTGACACCGACCCTAACCAAATGCAAAACTAGTGAAAAAAAGTCAGAAAAGATGAGTAGGGAAAAAAAAAGTCAGTGGCCTCCACCTGTAAAGCCATTCCTGTTTTGGAGGTCGTCTCATTGCTGCCCATCTAGTGCACCTGTTTTTAATTTCATTAACACCAAAGCAGCTGAAACTGATTTACAACCTCCCTCTGCTACTTAACGGGCCAGATCAATATCCCAGGAGTTTCATTGCCTTGATGCTATACTCTGATTAAAAAGTGTTCCTTACATTTTTTGGAGCAGTGTATTTATTTATCTATTGATTATCTATTCAATATCTATCTATCTATTCAATATCTATATATATATATATCTATTGATTATCTATCTATTCAATATCTATATGTCTATCTATTGATTAGCTATCTATTGATTTTCTGCATATGTATTTATGTATGTACAGTATGTATGTATGTATGTATGTATCAATCGATTTAATATCTATCTATCTATCTATCTATCTATCTAGTATCTATCTATTTATGTATCTATTCAATATCTATATATCTATCTTTTGATTATCTATCTATTTATCTATTCAATATCAATATATCTAGCTATTATCTATCTATTTATTCAATATCATTATATCTATCTATTGATTATCTGTATATGTATTTATGTATGTACAGTATGTATGTATCTATCTGTTAATCGATTCAATATCTATCTATCAATCTATCTATCTATCAATCTATCTACCTATTCAATATCTATCTATGTATCTATTCAATACCTATATATCTATCTATTGATTATCGATCTATCTATTCAATATCCATATATCTATCTATTGATTATCTATCTATGGATTAGCTATCTATTGATTATCTGTATATGGATTAGCTATCTATTGATTATCTGTATATGTATTTATGTATGTACAGTATGTATGTATGTATCTATTAATCAAATCAATATCTATCTATCTATCGATCTATCTATCAATCTATCTACCTATTCAATATCTATCTATCTATTCAATATCTATATATTTATCTATTGATTATCGATCTATCTATTCAATAGCCATAT
The DNA here is from genome assembly GCF_037356315.1 of Lithobates pipiens. NCBI lineage: Eukaryota > Metazoa > Chordata > Amphibia > Anura > Ranidae > Lithobates > Lithobates pipiens. The sequence continues at coordinate 25,908,984 of NW_027507686.1, forward strand.
ATCTATCTATTGATTATCTATCTATCTATGGATTAGCTATCTATTGATTATCTGTATATGTATTTATGTATGTACAGTATGTATGTATGTATCTATTAATCAAATCAATATCTATCTATCTATCGATCTATCTATCAATCTATCTACCTATTCAATATCTATCTATCTATTCAATATCTATATATTTATCTATTGATTATCGATCTATCTATTCAATAGCCATATATCTATCTATTGATTATCTATCTATCTATGGATTAGCTATCTATTGATTATCTGTATATGTATGTACAGTATGTATGTATCTATCTATTAATCAATTTAATATCTATCTATCTATCTATCTATCTATCTATCTATCTATCTATCTATCTATCATTAGACCAGATGTTTTTTGTTTCTTATCTCCATGTCATGTTTTTCCGATGTATTGACTCATATTGGGTGCGGATATTCTCAGCCCCAGGGTAACGCTGTCCCCCCGCTGGGTGGGTGTGGGGTAGAATATTATCCTGTATGGGAATCTGGAAGTCAGGAGGGAAGGAACACACAATCTTCCAGCGCTCCTGGCTTTAGGCGTGTGATATCAAGATTCACTGCTGGGAAACAGAGGGACCACCAAAAAGCAGCTCGGGCCGCGCCAAAAACGGCTGTTATAAAACCATCGCTGCTAATATCTTGGAAACTTCTGAGCGGCTTGGCATGTGCAAGGAAGAGATTTGAGAGCAGTGAATGAGCAATGCATGGGGACATTGCTGAGAAACTCCAGCCATACATGAAGGAAATGCTCAGGTTAACCTCTTGCTGCCCACATAGAGCATACTTTATGTGTAGTGGAAAAGAGGGCGAGCTTTAGGCCCCATTCGCACATGCCCCTTTTGTAAATGTGTGCGAGATCGCATGTTTCTGTGCATGTTTACAAACTACATGAAAAAATGCTTATTGCCTTTGTGGTGCCATCCATTGTTAATGGCGCCCCAAACACAGCAAGAAGATGTGCATTTTGCCGCACAGAGAAATTTGCTATAAACGCAGCAAAACATGTGGTAAAAAACCCGCAAGTCTCAATGCAGTAAAAAAGCTACATGAGCTACTTTGCTGCGTTTGTCACATGTAGGGCAGCCCATTGACACGAATGAGCTGCCCTATGCATGTTGTGTGAAAAACGCACAAGAAAAGCACAAAAAAAATGCACTTTAGAAGATGCTAGCTGTGAATAGGGCCTGAACAGCGACATGCTGCACATGCATCCACGGACAGCTGAAGTTTCTGTCCTGAGAGCGGGATGGGGTAGGCTCCCAATCATGTCACCACTGTGACAGCCAATAAGAGGGGAGAACAATTATTAAAAGTGAAAAGGTTCCATTTGCCCAAAAAATAATCAGACATTCGTCTCACATAACATCCTGTTTCAGTGTAGTTGGCACATCAGCTAGCCATTACACACTAGGCAATTCTATATAACAATAGCCACTCCTCTCTGGTGTCAGTTGGAGGAATAGTGCCCCATCATGGTGTTAGTGGAAGGAATAATGCCCCATCTTTGGTATCAGTGGGAGGAATAGTGCCCCATCATTGATGTCAGTGGGAGGAATAGCGCCCCATCATTGGTATCAGTGGGAGGAATAGTGCCCCATCATTGATGTTAGTAGAAGGAATAGTGCCATGTCATTGTTATCATTTGGAGGAATAGTGCCCCATCATTGGTGTTAGTGGGATGAATAGTGCCCCATCATTGGTATTAGTGGAAGGAATAGTGCCCCATCATTGATGTTAGTGGAAGGAATAGTTCCATGTCATTGGTGTCAGTGGGAGGAATAGTGCCCCATCATTGGCGTCAGTGGAAGGAATAGTGCCCCATCATTGGTATCAGTGGGAGGACTAGTGCTCCATCATTGGTGTCAGTAGGAGGAGTAGTGCCCCAATGATGATCATTGGGATTAGTGGAGGGAATAGTGCCCCGTCATTGTGTCAATGGGAGTAATAGTGCCCCATCATTGGTATCAGTGGAGGGAATAGTGCCCCATCATTGAAGTCAGTGGGAGGAATAGTGCCCCATCATTGGTATCAGTGGGATTATTAGTGCCCCATTGGTATTAGTGGGAGGAATAGTGCCTCATCATTGGTGTTAGTGGAAAGAATAGTGCCCCATGATTGGCGTCAGTGGGAGGAATAGTGTTCCATCACTGGTATCAGTAGGAGGACTAGTGCTCCATCATTGGAGACAGTAGGGGGAGTAGTGCCCCATCATTGGTATCAGTGGAGGGAATAGTGCCCAATCATTGATGTCAGTGGGAGGAATAGTGCCCCAACATTGGTGTCAGTAGAGGAGGAGTAGTGCCCCACCATTGGTATCAGTGGGATTAATAGTGCCCCATCATTGGTGTCAGTGGGAGGAATAGTGCTCCACCATTGGTATCAGTGGCAGTAATAGTGCCCCATCATTGGTGTCAGTGGGAGGAATCCTGCCCCCTCACTGGTGTCAGTAGGGGGAAAAGGGCCCCATTATTGGTGTCAGTGGGAGGAGTAGTGCCCCATCATTGCTGACAGTGGAGAGAATAATGCCTTTAATCAGTGTGAGGAACAGTGCCTCAAGGGCCACATACAGGCAAGCAAAGGGCCACAGTTTGGAGACCACTGCTATAGATCCATCAATGGAAACTAGCACCCAGCTGCTAGGAAGTGCCTCGGCATCAGTACAGCTTCAACCAGCATTTTTTTCAATTTAAATTATTATATCTTGAGGATGAGCGGAGACATTGTAGGAAAATGTATTTTATCACAAAATTACCAATTCAATGTATCACTTGCCCCTCCATAATAGGTTGTAAGCTCTTGGGAGCAGAGCCCTCCTAACCCTCTTGTATTGAATTGTATTGTAGCTGTACTGTCTCCCTGTATAATGTAAAGCGCTACGCAAACTGTTGGCGTTATATAAATCCTGATTAATAATCGTCATCATAATAATGTCTGATTTATTCTTCCTTTGATAAAAAAACGACTAACGAGGAATGTACTTCCACCCACCCCAAGCTGTGCCGTGTCCCCGCCGCTTTCATCACTGGACGGAGTCACGCTTTAAATTGCTCTCATAAAGAGGAACATTCTGGGGGCGTTCGGAGCGATGTAAATTACTCGCCGTTTCGGGGAATGAATGTGACTTGGAGGTGTCGCTCGGCGTTAGCAGCCTGATACTTCTCACAAGCACTAAATCTGCCTGACGTTTACTTGGCCGGTGGGGCCGGGAGAACTACGCAAAGTGCTACGCCGCCAGGATGAGTCTGCAGAAGAAAACGCGGTGCGACTAATGACGTCTCAAGATCTCCTTATCAGGGACAAGGGAAGATGTGTAGCTGAAGGACAGCTGAAAATAAGGTGGGTTATACCTTTGAAGTCAACATGTCACAATGATAGCCAATCATGGAAGGGAAAATGAATAAGAAGAGGTCCCCCAGATATTTATACATATGTAATGTGTCAGTGTAACCTTTCCAGGTATTTATTACCTCTCGCAGAGATCACAGTACGGGCAGGAAAATAATAATGAAATGGAGAAGGAGGGTAAGGAGTTAATTAAGGCTGATTACAGCAAATTAAGGGTTAATTTTTTTTTATTTACTTGACAGGTTGCTTTAAACTGACTTTATCTGCAGATCAAAATTCATCCTTTTGATCTGTAGATTAATAAACAGAAAGATACAAAAATAAACAATGTGTCTTTTTAACTTTGTGTTCCAGCGGCTGAGCAATATGGTTGATAAACATTGCCTGGCTGCTTTTTTTTTTTTTTTTACGGCCCCAATGGACTTCGTTTACACTTCAGCTGTCAACAGGGGAACCCCGCTGACAGCTGAATGAGTCATTGGTTGTTAGAGATGTGGAAGCCACGCTCCTTAACAACTGATAATTGCCGGATTTAGTTTTTTTAAATTTCAGCTGTCAGTGAGGGAATCCCGTTGACAGCTGAAAGAACTGAGCCTGAAAGTGGCGGTTTCAGGTATCGGAGCATCGGAGCATTTGCACGAGTACCGATACTTGTGCAAATGCTTAGTATCCGCACCGGTGCCGGTATCGGTGCAACCCTACTGACAAAGACAACTTTTATAATAATATAAGGTAAAGCTTTTCTGAGTATTGATACTGTTGCTGTATGTTATGACTTTTCAGGAATTTATTCATGTGGACGTATTACAATGCTGAATGGTGCGACATGGCAAAATGATTAGAAGATTCAGTCATATCAGTAGCTGGAGTGTAGTGTACCCCCTCAAGTGCCGCTAAGTATTCTGGGTACCCTGTTTGCTGCTGAGCCCTGAGTAGAGTGTTGCCCCTGCTGACATCACCAAAATACTGGTCAGGTGACTTCCTGGCTGTCACACAAAGGATAAACACGTACACACTGATAAGATAAATGTTCAACTTGTATTAGTGTCACAGAACTGGCAAAACAGGTAAAAGAAAACAATTGGCTGAGTCCTTCAAATGGCAAAACATCAACAGGAAAAGTCAATATAACACAATGCAGTACCATTTCAGGCCACTCCCACTTGAAGGACAAGAATCAAATGTGAGCTCCCAAACGGAGAAAGAAAGAACAAACACTGGGCTAGCTTACGTGCAGGTTCTTTCAGGAATTTAGACAAGTACATTTTCAGAAGATACCCCAAGCACATAAAGGACTCTTCTGCCAGCAAGTTGGGGCCCTTGTGTTGGTGCACTATAGAGATGTAGTCTCTTTGAAGAAAACTGAATGGCCAAAGGATGGTAAAATGCCAAACAGAGTTCCCCTTTAATAAACACTGGTAGGGTGGAGTATCACTTTGAAGATGTCAGATTAAGGCAAAGATTCACTTTAAGGATGTCAGATGGGAACAGAAATTGCTTTGGAAGGAAAAACGGGGAAACGGATTCTGGCTGGAATCTGTCCCTTTAAATGTCTGTAGAATTCCTGCCCAGCAGGGGAGCCAAGAGGTGAATTCTGCTATCCTGCAGGCAATGCTGATCGAAGTAGAAAGGTGGTTAGACTGCAGCACTGGATGGGTTATAGTGTCTGTGCCTACAGATAAAGGCCTGCACTGTAAATATTCTAGTCTCTAGCAACTGGATGCAAACAACAGGCTTTCATGCTATGGCAGCGTTGTATGGGTTAGGAAACCTCACACCCAGGTCCATAGTGTAGCAGGACAAAGTGATGACCTTCTGTATGGAGGTGGCTGCCTTTTTCCTCCTCTGGGATGGCTGTGGAGGTGGCAATGACCCAGTTTGTCTGCCCACAGGTTCCACTACCTGCCTCCTCAGGATGATCTGTTCTCAGGCGGCTTTTGTGACTTCCCGGCTCGATCCGATCTGGCCTGGGCCTGCGTGGATCCACTCTCCTCCCTCTCTCACATCTAGCCTCCAACACAGTCTCTCCCCCCATCTCCCCCGTATTCCCAGGCTTCTCCCTTTTTAAATGCTCCTGGCCATTTTCCAGTCCTCATGGATGGTGTAGTTCAGCTCCAGCTAATGTCAATGAAAGAATCCTGCTCACAGCATACAAGTCCCAGGATTCCCAGCATTTCTGTATGGGTTTTTTGATCACTAAGGTGCGAGACGCTGCCATCTTGTGGCAAGAAAACAGTTCTGCATAACAGTAACATTGCACAGTGTTACAGGAGTTCCAGCATATGCAGATCATGACTTTTCCTGTAAAAATTTACCTTGCTCCGTCCTCCACCCCCCAGTCTCTCATCAGCCTTCCTTATTGGTAGTTTAATTCAATAAGCAGTCTAATGGACCAATAGGAAATCTTGAAGAGAAGTGGAAAGGTTGACTTTTACAGGAAACGATTTGCATGTAGATTTGCTTCATAGATCTCTAGATCTATAGATCATTCAGACATGTGGCATTCAACTAAGATAACCTCTGCTTTTGCATTTTATCATATGATGTTTGTGATTGGTTTGTTATGAAGATATGTTCCAATTTTGTTTAAAAGAAAAAAAATAAATAGGAAAACTGCAAATTTAATATACAGTACACAGTGGGGAAAATGATTTAATCCCCTGCAGATTTTGCAAGTTTGCCTACTTACAAAGAAAATAAGGGTCTATACTTTTTATTATAGCTGCATTTTAAATGATAGAGACAGACTATCAACCAAAAATCCAGAAAAAATACAAATGTTATAATATATTATATATTATGTTATATATATGACTATCTCATATCTTGAGGCCCCCCAAAAAAATGCATTTGAAAGATTGCTGGGCAAGTACAGTGTGACATAAAATATTGCAACGATCACCTTTTTATTCTCTAGGGTCTCTGATAAAAAATATATATATATAATGTTTGGGGGTTCTAAGTAATTTTCTAGCAAAAAAATACTGATTTTAACTTGTAAGGAACAAGTGTCAGAAAAAGGCTTAGGCATGAAGGGGTTACATGGAGGTTATGATTGCCTATAGCAGTGAACTTCATGCTCTAAGACAGTGATGGCGAACCTTGGCACCCCAGATGTTTTGGAACTACATTTCCCATGATGCTCCACTACACTGCAGAGTGCATGAGCATCATGGGAAATGTAGTTCCAAAACATCTGGAGTGCCAAAGTTCACCATCACTGCTCTAAGACCTCTTTCACACTGAGACAGTTTTCAGGTGTTGTAACACTCGAAATAGCACCTGTAAAGCACCTGAAAACTGCCTCCCATTCATTGCAATTGGTGCTTTCACACCCGGGTGGTGCTCTGGCGGGACGTTAGAAAAAGTCCTGCAAGCTTCATCTGTGGGGTGGTTTGGTAGAGCACTATATACAACACTCCCAAAATGCCCCTGCCCAGTGCAATGAATGGGCATTGCTTTCGAAGCACTTGAAAAGCGCACCGGAAGTGCCGCAACATGGGAGTTTTTAACCCCTTCTTTGGGGTTAAAAGCACCCCGCTAGCTGGAAAAGCATTGCTTAAACACTGGTAAAGCAACGCTTAAACTGCGCTTTACCGCTAACGGCCGACACTTTCAGTGTGAAAGCAGCCTTAGCAAGCATTTTACTGAATGAAATCGATTAATTCAGTTTTTTTTTGTAGTGATTAGCTGTGATTGGACACAGCTAATGTCATCATGGTACACATGGGCTGTGATTGGCTTTGTCTGTACCATGTGATCACTGTGACCAATCACAGCTAACAACACGATTGTACACAATGAATGGCATGAATCAAAGCCATTTATTGTTTACACTTGTCATGTGATCTGCTGTGATTGGTCACAGTAATCACATGATACCGGCAGCAAGTAGCTGTGTCTGGTGGATCAGTCATCCACAAGACACAGGCGGTGACCGATCATGCCCACAGCGCGGTCGTGCTCGAGGCTCTTTTGGGGAGGATGTCATGGGAAGTTGAGGTTGAGTTACTGGGCATCTGCAGTAACTCAAATAATGTTGATGCTGTGATTCCAGGACACAGCCCGGGACACAGCAAAGGCAGGGCAGAGGGCCAAGGCAAATCCAGGACAGGAAGTGGGGGAAAGTTTCCCCAAAGGGGTCACAAATAAAAATAAAAATCTGACATACAATGTAACTCCTCTTGTCTTTATTCTAAACTAAAGAAAAAATAGAGAACAAAAATCTGGCTGGTGTTTCGGGTTTAACGTCAAGTTCAATCCTGAGCTTCCCTCTGCTGAACTTTTATCGATGGGCCCCGAAGGCTTCTAGTTTTTCTAAACCAACGATGGTGTTACGCAGCCATAATTCATAGGAATGGTCCTTCATGGAGCTCTTTATAATCTGCAGACACTTCATGTTCCATTTATACCCTAATAAATTACCCGTCCTCTGTCTTTTTATCCGGCCCGGAATCTCCTCTGGATGTGCAGTGTCTCCCCCGAGGACCATATTGGGGTGAAGTACAGAGCGGGGGGGGACACTGACCTCCACCTACATGGAAAGTTCTAATTTCCTGCCCCCCCAGCATGAAAAGTGGCTGCGCGGTACAGCCGGCCTCTCGGCTCGCTGATGGTCCACTTCTGGCTCTCCGCCCGAAACTGCAGACTTTTTCCAGACAGGAAATATGAATCAAAATAAAAGCAATTATTTGTGTGTGTGTAAGAGAGAGAGTGGGGGCGAATGTGCTGCGTCCAGGAACGGCCTCTTCTCAGGCTCCAGTGCCACCCTGCATGAAGAGGCGCCCATATCTGTGCCATGCCAGTCCAAGGGTCTATTAAGGGTGGAAAAAATGTTTTTCGGGTGCTTTACAGTCACAACCTTTTTTTATCCCATCCATGGCTGCTTTACCCCGAAGACTTAAAGTAGTTGTAAAGGCAGAAGGTTTTTTTTTATCTTATTGCATCCTATGCATGAAGGTAGAAAGCCGTATTTGTGCAGCAATCCCCCCCCCCCCCCCCATATACTTACCTGAGCCCCATCTCTGTCCAGCGATGTTGCACTAGTGCCTCAGCTGAGACACCGCAGCAGCGCCATTGGCCCCTGCTGCTGTCAATCAGAGTCAGTTGGCCAATAAGGAGAGAGAAGAGCAGGGCCGAACCCCTGGCTCCGTGTCTGAATGGGGGCACTTGACAGGAGGGAGGGGCCAGAAGCACAGGAGGCTGACCCAAGAAGAGGAGGACCTGGGCTGCTGTGTGCAAAACCATTTCACAGAGCAGGTAAGTATAACATGTTTGTTATTTTTAAAGAAAATAAAAACAGAAAACAAGACTTTAGTATCACTTTAAAATGGACCTGTCAGTAATTTTACAAGTCTACATCAGGGGTCTACCAACTTTTTAAACAAAGGACCAGTTTATTATCCTTCAGACATTAGAGGGGCTGGACTATAGCCAGTAGGAGTAGAAAATGTCCTGGTGTCAGTAACAATGCCCCATTGTTGGTGTCATTGAGAGGAATAGTGCCCCATTGTTGGTGTCAGTGGGAGGAATAGAGCCCCATCATTGGTGTCAGTCAGAGGAATAGTGCCCCATCATTGGTGTCAGTGGGAGGAATAGTGCCCCATCATTGGTGTCAGTGGGAGGAATAGTGCCCCATCATTGATGTTAGTGGAAGGAATAGTGCCCCATCATTGGTACTAGTGGGAGGAATAGAGCCCCATCATTGGTGTCAGTGGGAGGAATAGAGCCCCATCATTGGTGCCAGTCAGAGGAATAGTGCCCCATCATTAGTGTCAGTGGGAGGAATAATGCCCCATCATTGGTGTTAGTGGAAGGAATAGTGCCCCATCATTGGTACTAGTGGGAGGAATAGAGCCCCATCATTGGTGTCAGTGGGAGGAATAATGCCCCATCATTGGTGTCAGTGGGAGGAATAGAGCCCCATCATTGGTGTCAGTCAGAGGAATAGTGCCCCATCATTGGTGTCAGTGGGAGGAATAGTGCCCCATCATTGGTGTCAGTCAGAGGAATAGTGCCCCATCATTAGTGTCAGTGGGAGGAATAATGCCCCATCATTGGTGTTAGTGGAAGGAATAGTGCCCCATCATTGGTACTAGTGGGAGGAATAGAGCCCCATCATTGGTGTCAGTGGGAGGAATAGTGCCCCATCATTGGTGTCAGTAGGAGGAATAGTGCCTCATCATTGGTATCAGTGGGAGGAATAGTGCCCCATCATTAGTACTAGTGGGAGGAATAATGCCCCATCATTGGTGTCTGTGGAAGGAATAGTGCCCCATCATTGGTGTCAGTGGGAGGAATAATTCCCCATCATTGGTTACAGTGGGAGGAATAGTACCCCATCGTTGGTGTCAGAGAGAGGAATAGAGCCCCATCGTTGGTATCAGTGAGAGGAATAGCGTTCCATCATTGGTGTCAGTGGGAGGAATAGTGCCCCATCATTGGTGTCAGTGAGAGGAATAGTGCCCCATCATTGGTGTCAATGGCAGGAATTATAACCTGTTAATGTCAGTGGGAGGAACAGGCCCCAAGGGCCGCATAAGAGGAAGCAAACACATCTGGGCCCCGGGCCACAGTTTGGAGACAACTGGTCTTCATGAATAAATTTCCGGAATGCAATGATATCATTTTTCAGAAAAGCTCCACCATTTATCATCCAGTCAATGACTTTGCCTAGGCTGAAATGATGTCATCAGTCTTCTGCAGGCAGGAGGAAGCATTTGCCCAGTCTCCCCTCACTCGGTGATCAGACAGTACATTGTACCTTTGTAGCAAGTGGCTAATTGAGAAGCTGCAGCAGGTACTTGTGAACACAACCAAGACCTGCACAGGCACCAAGATTTACATGATTCCCAGGATTCATCCTGGTGCTAGATTGTAAATATGGATGGTGATGCCTGAACAAATATAGTGTCGTCCTTCTGGAGACAAAAGCAGATGAAGACATTGTCAGGGAATAACTGATATCTGTGAGAGGTAATTATTACCTGGAAGTGTACACTGACACAATACTGAGCATGCACGATACCAAATATTTGATGAAAAACCCAGCTAAAGGAAACCTTTATAAAATCTACACTCACCAGCCACTTTATTAGGCATACCTTGCTAGTCCCGGGTTGGACCCTCTTTTGCCTTCATTCTTGGTGGAATCGATTCAACAAGGTGTTGGAAACATTCCTCAGAGATTTTGCTCCATAGTGACATGATAGTATCACACAGTTGCTGCAGATTTGTCAGCTGCACATCCATGATTCGAATCTCCTATTCCACCACATCCCAAAGGTTCTCTATTGGATGAGATCTGGTGACTGGAGACCATTGGAGTGCAGTGACCTCATTGTCCAGTGGTGAGATGATTGGAGCTTTATGACATGGTGCATTATCCTGCTGGAAGGAGCCATCAGCCTCAGGTAGGTCGTGGGGTTTAAACGACGCTCAATTGGTACTAAGGGGCCCAAAGTGTGCCAAGAAAATATCCCCCTCACCATTACACCCCCACCACCAGCCTGAACCGGTGATACAAGGCAGCTGAATGTTGCAGCTGAAATCGACACTCATCAGACCAGGCAACATTTTTCCAATCTTCTATTGTCCAATTTTGGTGATCCTGTGTGAATTGTAGCCTCAGTTTCCAGTTCTTAGCTGACAGGAGTGGCACCCGGTGTCGTCTTCTGCCGCTGTAGCCCATCTGCTTCAAGGTTCAATGTGTTGTGTGTTCAGAGATGGTATTCTGCATACCTTGGTTGTAACAAGTGATTATTTGAGTTACTGTTGCCTTTCTGTCATCTGGAACCAGTCTGCCCATTCTCCTCTGACCTCTGACATCAACAAGGCATTTTCCTCCACACAACTGCTGCTCACTGGATATTTTCTCTTTTTCGGACCATCCTCTGTAAACCCGAGAGATGGTTGTGTGTGAAAATCCCATTAGATCAGCAGTTTAAAAAAAATACTCAGACCAACCCGTCTGGCACCAACAACCATGCCATGTTCAAAGTCACCTAAATCCCCTTTATTCCCCATTCTGATGCTCGGTTTGAACTTCAGCAAGTCATCTTCACCAAGTCTAGATGTATAAATGCATTGAGTTGCTGCCATGTGATTTGCTAATTAGCAATTTGTGTTACCAAGTAATTGAACAAGTAATAAAGAGGCTGGTGAGTGTATATCTGATAATAGGGCCACTTTATAAGGTCGCTACATACAGTAGTCACATTTACCAACAATTATTTAATCTGGTCTATTTAAATATGCATCCAATCCAGCAGGCCATCACATTGCACAGTTAATAAATTCTTTCCATCTGACAGATAATTCAAAATCTGGTTGTGTGTGGCCAGCTTAAAGGGACATTCAACCTAAAGACTGATCTTATATCTGTGACGTCATCAGAGAGCGGACTTCAGTCCGGACTTATATCTGTGACGTCAGTAGAGAGTGGACTTCAGTCCGGACTTATATCTGTGACGTCAGTAGAGAGTGGACTTCAGTCCGGACTTATATCTGTGACATCAGCAGAGAGCGGACTTCAGTCCGGACTTATATCTGTGACATCAGCAGAGAGCGGACTTCAGTCCGGACTTACATCTGTGACATCAGCAGAGAGCGGACTTCAGTCCGGACTTATATCTGTGACATTAGCAGAGAGCGGACTTCAGTCCGGACTTTTATCTGTGATGTCAGCAGAGAGCGGACTTCAGTCCGCACTTATATCTGTGACGTCAGCAGAGAGCGGACTTCAGTCCGGACTTTTCTCTGTGATGTCAGCAGAGAGCGGACTTCAGTCCAGACTTATATCTGTGACGTCAGCAGAGAGCGGACTTCAGTCCGGACTTTTATCTGTGATGTCAGCAGAGAGCGGACTTCAGTCCGGACTTATATCTGTGATGTCAGCAGAGAGCGGACTTCAGTCCAGACTTATATCTGTGATGTCAGCAGAGAGCGAACTTCGGTCCAGACTTATATCTGTGACGTCAGCAGAGAGCGGACATCAGTCCGGACTTATATCTGTGACATCAGCAGAGAGCGGACTTCAGTCCGGACTTTTATCTATGACGTGAGCAGAGAGCGGACTACAGTCTGGACTTTTATCTGTGACGTCAGCAGAGAGCGGACTTCAGTCCGGACTTTTATCTGTGATGTCAGCAGAGAGCGGACTTCAGTCCGGACTTTTATCTGTGATGTCAGCAGAGAGTGGACTTCAGTCCGGACTTTTATCTGTGATGTCAGCAGAGAGCGGACTTCAGTCCGCACTTATATCTGTGACGTCAGCAGAGAGCGGACTTCAGTCCGGACTTATATCTGTGATGTCAGCAGAGAGCGGACTTCAGTCCAGACTTATATCTGTGACGTCAGCAGAGAGCGGACTTCAGTCCGGACTTTTATCTGTGATGTCAGCAGAGAGCGGACTTCAGTCCGGACTTATATCTGTGATGTCAGCAGAGAGCGGACTTCAGTCCAGACTTATATCTGTGATGTCAGCAGAGAGCGAACTTCGGTCCAGACTTATATCTGTGACGTCAGCAGAGAGCGGACATCAGTCCGGACTTATATCTGTGACATCAGCAGAGAGCGGACTTCAGTCCGGACTTTTATCTATGACGTGAGCAGAGAGCGGACTACAGTCTGGACTTTTATCTGTGACGTCAGCAGAGAGCGGACTTCAGTCCGGACTTTTATCTGTGATGTCAGCAGAGAGTGGACTACAGTCCGGACTTTTATCTGTGACGTCAGCAGAGAGCGGACTTCAGTCCGGACTTTTATCTGTGACGTCAGCAGAGAGCGGACTTCAGTCCGGACTTTTATCTGTGACGTCAGCACAGAGCAGACTTCAGTCCGGACTTATATCTGTGATGTCAGCACAGAGCAGACTTCAGTCCGGACTTATATCTGTGACGTCAGCAGAGAGCGGACTTCAGTCTGGACTTTTATCTGTGATGTCAGCAGAGAGCGGACTTCAGTCCGGACTTTTATCTGTGACGTCAGCAGAGAGCGGACTTCAGTCCGGACTTTTATCTGTGACGTCAGCACAGAGCAGACTTCAGTCCGGACTTATATCTGTGATGTCAGCACAGAGCAGACTTCAGTCCGGACTTATATCTGTGACGTCAGCAGAGAGCGGACTTCAGTCTGGACTTTTATCTGTGATGTCAGCAGAGAGCGGACTTCAGTCCGGACTTTTATTTGTGACATCAGCAGAGAGCGGACTTCAGTCCGGACTTATATCTGTTATGTCAGCAGAGAGCCGACTTCACTCCGGACTTTTATCTGTGACGTCAGCAGAGAGCCGACTTCACTCCGGACTTTTATCTGTGACGTCAGCAGAGAGCGGACTTCAGTCCGGACTTTTATCTGTGACGTCAGCACAGAGCAGACTTCAGTCCGGACTTATATCTGTGACGTCAGCAGAGAGCGGACTTCAGTCTGGACTTTTATCTGTGATGTCAGCAGAGAGCGGACTTCAGTCCGGACTTTTATTTGTGACATCAGCAGAGAGCGGACTTCAGTCCGGACTTTTATCTGTGACGTCAGCAGAGAGCGGACTTCAGTCCGGACTTTTATCTGTGACGTCAGCACAGAGCAGACTTCAGTCCGGACTTATATCTGTGATGTCAGCACAGAGCAGACTTCAGTCCGGACTTATATCTGTGATGTCAGCAGAGAGCGGACTTCAGTCTGGACTTTTATCTGTGATGTCAGCAGAGAGCGGACTTCAGTCCGGACTTTTATTTGTGACATCAGCAGAGAGCGGACTTCAGTCCGGACTTATATCTGTTATGTCAGCAGAGAGCGGACTTCACTCCGGACTTTTATCTGTGACGTCAGCAGAGAGCGGACTTCAGTCCGGACTTATATCTGTGACATCAGTAGAGAGCGGACTTCAGTCCGGACTTATATCTGTGACGTCAGCAGAGAGTGGACTTCAGTCTGGACTTTTATCTGTGACGTCAGCAGAGAGCGGACTTCAGTCCGGACTTATATCTGTGACATCAGTAGAGAGCGGACTTCAGTCCGGACTTATATCTGTGACGTCAGCAGAGAGTGGACTTCAGTCTGGACTTTTATCTGTGACGTCAGCACAGAGCAGACTTCAGTCCGGATTTATATCTGTGATGTCAGCACAGAGCAGACTTCAGTCCGGACTTATATCTGTGACGTCAGCAGAGAGCGGACTTCAGTCTGGACTTTTATCTGTGATGTCAGCAGAGAGCGGACTTCAGTCCGGACTTTTATTTGTGACATCAGCAGAGAGCGGACTTCAGTCCGGACTTTTATCTGTGACGTCAGCAGAGAGCGGACTTCAGTCCGGACTTTTATCTGTGACGTCAGCACAGAGCAGACTTCAGTCCGGACTTATATCTGTGATGTCAGCACAGAGCAGACTTCAGTCCGGACTTATATCTGTGATGTCAGCAGAGAGCGGACTTCAGTCTGGACTTTTATCTGTGATGTCAGCAGAGAGCGGACTTCAGTCCGGACTTTTATTTGTGACATCAGCAGAGAGCGGACTTCAGTCCGGACTTATATCTGTTATGTCAGCAGAGAGCGGACTTCACTCCGGACTTTTATCTGTGACGTCAGCAGAGAGCGGACTTCAGTCCGGACTTATATCTGTGACATCAGTAGAGAGCGGACTTCAGTCCGGACTTATATCTGTGACAGCAGCAGAGAGTGGACTTCAGTCTGGACTTTTATCTGTGACGTCAGCAGAGAGTGGACTTCATTCTGGACTTTTATCTGTGATGTCAGCAGAGAGCGGACTTCAGTTTGGACTTATATCTGTGATGTCAGCAGAGAGCGATCCATAGGAGAAGCCCAGCCAAACAAGCTTTAGCTGGACTTCTCCTTTAAGAATTTATGTTTTTTTTTTTCAGTAAACCCCTTTAATACATAGGCCACCAACAAAACTTAATGTACTGAGGATAAAATTCTGGTCCTAAGGGGAATATATTTTCTCATGCACAAATGACTTCCTGTCAATGATCCCATTGAAGGACAAAGCAAGCTCCTCCCCAAGTCTAAACTGTCAGATCACAGAGAAAAATCTAACTATTAATGTTTTGGAACATAACAATAACAACATTTTTATTGCCATCACCTCATGTCATGGGTGTATATTTATTCGCATAGGAAAACAAGAACCCTCTCCCCCACCACGCCGCTTGTTGTTTTCTATCAGCCCTGACTGTTGCATTGTACCCCCCTGGGGGGCCATTATCTGATCACCCCCCCCCCCCCAGGAAATAGAACTTATAGCTGGAACGTTGTTTGATGATATTCCCCATAATTCATGTATTCCTCTGCAGGATCGGAGAGGAGCATTTCATGTTCACACACACAACATGATGACTCCTTTCCTGTTTTTGTGTCTCGGACTTGGGGGTCAGCAGGTGTCAGGAAAACTCATCGGGGGGCGCTCTTTAAATGTCACAAGTATGGGACTCAAACCGAGTTATAATAAAAGAGAGGAGCTTATAAATAACAGGCGGACGGAGAAAAGCTTTTCATCAAAAGCCGGGAACCAAAAAGAATCGTATGATTTTAAATTACAAATGATAATGTTACCGATTTATTACAAGTATTAATGATACAAATTAATCACGACCAATAATATTACAAATTTACAACAAGCAGGGCTTTTTTTTCAGCCGAAATGCAGTTTGGCACCTCCAGCACTAAATGTATGTAATAACAAGGGGTGTGGGATGGGCAGGAGGGTCTATTGATGCTGGCTGCTGGAGGATCTATTGTTGCTGGCAGGGGGGCTCTATTGTTGTTGGGGGTCTATTTTTAGTGGGAGATCTATTGTTGCAGAGTGGTCTATTATTGCTGATGGGGGATCTATTGCAGGTGGTTTATTGTTGCTGGAGGGTCTTATGTTGTTGGGGGATCAATCGTTGCTGGGAGGGATCTACTGTTGAGGGAGAAGTCTACTGATGAAGGCTGTTGGGAGATCTATTGTTGCTGTATACCCGGGTTTCTCAACCGGGGATCCGCGGAACCCTAGGGTTCCTCCAGTGGTTGCTAGGGGTTCCTTGAGCAATGAGGAATTTCTGCCTCTCAGATAAGTTCCCACTGACACCATTGATCTTTTTAGATATCTGTAAGGGGGTAATTTCTCCCAGTGACCACAAGTGTAAGGAGCATTCTTCCCACTGACCATCACACTAAGGTATCATGAGTTTTATATATAGTCATTTTTAGCATGGGTTCCCTGAGACTGGAAAGTTATTTCAAGGGTTCCTTGAAAGGCTGCTGTATACTGTTGCTGGGAGATCTATTGTTGCAGGGGATATATTGTTCCTGGGGGTGGGGGGGGGGCAATTGTTTCTGGGAGGGATCTACTGCTGAGGGAGGAGTCTACTGGTGTAGGTTGCTGGGAGATCTATTACGGCCATATTGTTGCCAAGGCTCTAGTATTTCTAGAGGAATCTGTTGTTGCTGATGGGGGATCTTTTGTTGGGGGGGGGGGTCTATTGTTGCTAGCTTCAGGAGATCTATTGTACTGCTTTTTTTGTAACCAGTAACACATTCCTACAAATTACAAAGATACTTGATTTTGTATCTTCTAGAAAGGGTGGTACTGGGAGGTGGGTCGGGGGTGGAACCAAAGGACGATGCTCAGAGGTGGGTAGGGGGCGGAGTCAAGGGGTGATTAAGAGGGGGGAAGTACCTGCACTTATTCTCTGAGAAAAAAAAGCTCTGATAACAAATAATAATTTTACTAATTCATTACGAATAAAAATGTTACACGTTTATTACAAATAATAATAATGTTACAAACGTATTTCAAATAAAAGATTTATAGCAAATAATATTGAGGATCTTCACTCTAAACCTAACGTCCTTTTGCCTTGCCTCCTTTTCCTTCCCTCTCTTTAAAGAGGTTCTTCAATCTAAGAACAAAAAATTTAAATTTAGAAGCTACAAATACCCATAGCTCCCAACTGTCCCTGATTTGGAGGGACTGTCCCTGATTTGGAGCAATGTCCCTCTGTCCCTCATTCCTGGGACGTATGTATATAAAATGCGCTTTTTATTTTTCAAAAAGAGTTTAACCTTTCATCCAATTTCTAAATTGCTGCATTTGTAAATTTAAAAAAAAAATATGAAGGAATAGTAGTGGTAAAAAAGCCCTTGTGGAGTTAATTCTCCTTTAAGGGGGTGTGGCAGGGGGGCGTGTTCTATGCCTACATACGTTTGATAGTAGGCGTCCGTCATTCCCATCTTCACAGTTGGCTTCCCACTGCGCATGCATACTGTAAGCAGTACTGCGCTTGTGAATGATCCTGCAGCCTTCTGGGACATGTGATCAGGGCCGTCTTTAAAGCAGGGCAAAAGGGGCAGCTGCCCTGGGCCCTGTCATTGTTGTGGGGCCCAAAACAGCTGCCTCATACTTGACAACTATCCAGGTTTAAATTCCCTTGTCCCTTGAAGTTTTAGTCCTGTGCTGTGTCCCAATATCTCAGTGTGCAGTGCTGGTACTAATGCTGCCCAGCTCTGCCCTATTGTGTGCAGATGACTCACCTGCAGATCCTATGTTTACATGTAAATAACCGACATTCGTATGTAAATAGTGGCGACCATACTAAGTAAATAGCTGCAGCCGGGGGCATTGGTATGCAAATAAAGGTAGCATTCCTATGTATATCATGCTCCCTTGCTGTAACTGCTGGCAACCAATCTCAATCGCTGCCTGATCTGATACAGAAAACTGATTTTAAGTCTAGCTGCTATTTATTGTATGTCTCAGAGCAGGTGGAGAGGGAAATTGCATGGGGGGCCCTAAGAATTTTTTTGCCCAGGGTCCAATCTATACTAAAGACGGCCCTGCATGTGATGTGTCCCGGGAGGCTGCGGGCCAATATCCCCATGCCCCCCACCTTTGGACACTTTTTGGGGGGAGGGGAGAAGATAATTGTCTTTGGACAGAAGTTTGGCCCCCTGAAAAAAAAAGTGTCAAAGGTGGTGGGGGGCTGCTTGATATTGGAGGAGGCAGAGAAGAGCAACTTTCCCATTTTGGGTAAAGCTCCGCCTTAAATTGAATATATTATTTATTTAAACATCTGTTGTGCTGATTTCTGGGACTCCTCCCCCTCAATCCCTAATTAGCATGTGCTCAGATGTAGCAAGGGGATTCGGGTCATGGCAGTCCTGAGGTACAACTGTGCATGCGTCTGTTTCCCCGTGCATGCGCAAAGATGAGTAGCACAAATTCCAGGACGCGTCAGCCTGGCAGAGCCCTTTGGTGCATCTGCCCACATCTGATAATGTGATGCAACAATGCTGACATGGCTCCTACCACTTTCTTTCAAAATTTTATTGACATTAAAATAAATAAATAAGAATGAATAAATTGATTAAAGCAAAACTTTACTTTTCCAAAAAATGAATAGTTCACTAAAAGGTGAAAAAAAATCTTTGTGCTGTAATGCTCACATTAAATGTAGAGTTGTCCCTGCAGTACTTGTTTTACATCACTAGAGGTCCTCACTTTTCTTGGTTGAATGATGGCCAGCATCAGTTGACTCCCTTACATCCAGGCTGTCTATGACCCTTAGCCTGTGATTGGACAGTGAAAGGAGAAACAACACAGCAATGTGCACATCTCTCCGCCATCAAAGATGAGTGAATCTGCCCAGATTTTATTCGGCAAGAGTTTGGCAAATCTGGTTTACAATCCAGTGAACATGAATTTCGCGGTAAATCCCATTGACGTCTATGGAAGGTGAATCCTGTTGGTAAATTGTGAGCATTTGTCAGGGTAATAGCCAACCTACTGTCAACAAAGGCGTGGGTAGGCGGGGAACGGCCATGGGGGACAAAAAAAAAAAATTGACCAACGGCAGGACAGTTTTAAGGAGCAAAGCTAAGTCTAAACTTACTGGAGACATTAAAGCGGGAGTCCACCGGGACTCCGCGTTTTTTTTTTTTTTTAAAAGCCAGCAGCTACAAATACTGCAGCTGCTGACTTTTAAATAGTGACACTTACCTGTCCAGCGCGCCCGCGATGTCGGCACCCGAAGCCGATCGCTCGCTCGTCTGTCAGGTCCTGCCGCCGCCATCTTGGGTATGGGAATCAGGAAATGGAGCCTTTCGGCTTCATTTCCCGGTTCCCTACTGCGCATGCGCGAGCCGCGCGGCGCAATCCGGACGGTCCCCGCTGCCTCTGGGAGCTGTGTGTTTCCCAGCAGAGAGCTATCCCGGAAGTGGGTGCAGTTACCTGGATTATCCAGGTAACTGCACCCCCCTCCCCCCTGAAAGGTGCCGATTGTGGCGCCGGAGGGGGGGGGGATTCCGATGAGCGGAGGTCCATTTTAGGGTGGACCTCCGCTTTAAGCACTGGCTGGGGCTTTGCTGCAAGAAATAATATACTGCAGAGGATACAGCAGCGTAAAATTGGCCAACAGCAGGGCATCAGGACCGGGCCTATTTTCCAGACTCTGTGTTTACAAGTTAAAATCAGTTTTTTTATTTTTGCAAGAAATTTGCTTAGAACTCCCAAACATTATATATATATGTAGCGGGGTCTCTTTAAGGACTATAAAACTACTGTTCCCAGAACCCCCCTGGTTCCCAGGATGTTTGGAGTTATGCCCCAGAGACTCATGGGGGAGGACATATAAGGAGGGGGAGTAGGGTTGCCACCTTTTTTTCAAGCCAAACCCGAACACTTTAGTGGCACAGGGCACATTTGTTTCGTAGTATACACTATAGGATTATAAAAGACCTGGGGACACCTTTGGGTGCCCCAAGGAGAGTGGTAATGCAGTGCACTGTGGCAAACAGTGGGTGTGGCCAAACTGCTCTTACTAACATCATGCCCCCCAGTGATGCCAAACCTACCCTCAGAGAGCGGGTCGCAGATCCCGAATGGCAACAGATTTTTGTGTTACTATCTAAGCTTCTTGGGGAGCCACAGCCCAGTCTAAATAATGTGTCCGGGTTTACGGCAGACTGAAACCCGGACACAGGATTCCAAACCCGAACTGTCCGGGTGAATCCTGGACAGGTGGCAACCCTAAGGGGGAGAGGCCTAGTTCGCTCTCTTTGGACACCCCCCCCCTCCTAGCAAGAGGAGGTCTGTGCTGAACTGCTGGAGGCACAAGGCCTGAAGCCTGGGCCTTGTGCTCTTTTCCAATAAGCCCTCTGCCAGCCTAGCTGCACCTGAGTGACATTTTCTCATCCTTGCTGCAGTACACCAGAAGGATTGAAGACTCGGAGGTCGGTGGATTCCTGTTCCTAGACGAATCGGCGGAGGAAACGGGCTTGGACTTGTCCGGGTGGTGAGAGCTGTTTAAAGACAGATACTTTATCTTTATTATTCGTTTGGATTACAAAGTTGTTCTTCAAGTGCACCACCGAAAGATTGCTAGCGAATATTGTTTCACTGGACTTCCATCTAGATCAGTCAGGCCTGACTGCATAGGTAGATAGTGCTGGGTGTTAGTTTACCCATGCGGGGAAGTAGCTGAAAAAGGGCAGCGCTAGAGTTGCATAGCAATACTTTATTATGCTGATTACTCTGTTTATCTTTATTACTGGTTACTGCAGGGACCTGCTTATGTGTTGCAAACCAAATGTTCGATTCATGTTATTCCTTTTATAAAAACAACAAGTAAAGTCAGTTATATACTTTCAAAGATTGTCTATGAGCTTGTGTTATCCACCCACGCACACACACATATTTAGAGTATAAGCGATTTAATGTGTATTGCTAGATACTAACTGTGCCAGAGTGGGTAGAGCAGATTGCCGGGGGGGTTGGCGGAGCTGTGCTCAGGGCCCAAACCAAACTTGCGGCCCTCTTAAGTGAGGGTATCGCTATATGTATATATTTTTTCAGACACCCTAGAGAATAAAATGGCGGTCGTTGCAATACTTTATGTCACACCGTATTTGCGCAGCTGTCTCACAAGGGCAGTTTTTTTGTGAAAAAACTTTCACTTTTCTGAATAAAAAAATAAGACAACAGTAAAGTTAGCCCAATTTTTTTAAATTGTGAAAGATAATGTTATGCCGAGTACATTGATTCCCAACATGTAACACTTCAAAATTGCGCCCGCTCATGGAATGACGACAAACTTTTACCCTTAAAAATCTCCATAGGCCACGTTTAAAAATTTCTACAGGTTACCAGTTTTGAGTTACAGAGGAGGTCTGGTGCTAGAATTATTGCTCTCACTCTAACGTTCACAGCGATACCACACATGTGTGGTTTAACCACTTAAGGACCAGGCCTCTTTTTCAGACTTGGTGTTTCCATGTTTAAAACAGTTTTTTTTGCTAGAAAATTACTTAGAACCCCCAAACATTTTATATTGTTTTTTTTCTAACACCCTAGAGAATAAAATGGCGGTCATTGAAATACTTTTTTTCACACCGTATTTGCGCAGCGGTCTTAGAAGCGCACTTTTTTTGGAAAAAATTCACTTTTTTGAATAAAAAAATAAGACAACAGTAAAATTAGCCCAATTTTTTTTTATACTGTGAAAGATAATGTTACGCCGAGTAAATTGATACCCAACATGTCACGCTTCAAAATTGCGCCCGCTCGTGGAATGGCGTCAAACTTTTAGCCTCAAAAATCTCCATAAGCGACATTTAAAAAATTCTACAGGTTGCATTTTTTGCGTTACAGAGGAGGTCTAGGGCTAGAATTATTGCTCTCGCTCTACCGATCGCGGCGATACCTCACATATGTGGTTTGACCACCATTTTCATATGTGGGCACTACTCACTTATGCGCTCGCTTCTGTGCGCAAGCTCGTCGTAACGGGGTGTTTTTAAAATTTTTTAATTTTTTTTCTTATTTATTTTAATTGATTTTATTTATTTTTACACTGTTTTAAAAAAATAAATAAAATGGATCACTTTTATTCCTATTACAAGGAATGTAAACATCCCTTGTAATAGAAAAAAGCATGACAGGTCCTCTTAAATATGAGATCTGGGGTCAAAAAGTCCTCAGATCTCATATTTGGGCTAAAAAAACAAAAAACAAAAAACAAAAATCTGACATTTAAAAAAAAATACCTTTAAGAGGTATGGGCGGAAGTGACGTTTTGACGTCGCTTCCGCCCTCCTATGGTATAGAGACGAGTGGGGGCCATCTTAGCCTCACTTGTCTCTATGCCCAGCTAGGAAGAGGACCCGATCGCCTCCGCCGCTACCGACGGCTCCGGTAAGCGGCGGAAGGTGCGGGAGGGCGGCAACCTCTCCCGCCACCGATAGCGGTGATCTTGCGGCGAATCCGCCGCGGAGACCACCGTTATCGTACAGCCGACCGCCGCCTGAAGAGATGGATATCTCGGTTGTGGCAGCAGCTGCTGCCGTTACCGAGATATCCCTCTTCAAAAATAGGACGTACATCGTCGTGCGGCGGTCGGCAAGTGGTTAAACACCGCTTTCATATGCGGGCGCAACTTAGGTATGCATTCCCTTCTGCACATGAGCAGGGGCGCTTAAATTTTTTTTTCTATTATTTATTTTGCCTTTTATTTTTTATTTTTAAACTGTCCTTTAAAAAAAATTGGGTCACTTTTATTCCTATTACAAGGAATGTAAACATCTCTTGTAATAGAAAAAAGCATGACAGGTCCTCTTGAATATGAGACCCGGAGTCAAAAAGAACTCAGATCTCATATTTATACTAAAATGCAATTAAAAATTAAATTACATTTTTCTTTTTTTAAACAAAAAATAAATAAAAATCCCCTTGAAGAGCACTGGGCGGAACATTTTAGCAATGAAGATTGCATAAAACCCTAAAACGTTATATATTTTCTGAAAACAGATACCCTAGCAAATAAAATAGTGGTAGTTTCAATCTAGGAAAAGCACAATGTTAGTAACATATACACTAAAGCTACCTTTAGGGCACACAGACACAGGGCTTTTTTTCAGCAGGAACGTGGGGGAACGCAGTTCCGGCACCTCCAGCTCTGAATGTATGTAATGGCAAGGGGTGCTGGGGTATACTGGAGGGTCTATTGATGCTGGCTGCTGGGGGATCTATTGTTGTTGGAGGGGATCTATTTTTACAGGAGGAGAGTCTATTGTTGCTGGTAAAGTCAGTTGTTGCTGGTGGGGGATCTATTGTGGCTGGAGGCTCTTATACTACCGGGAGACCATTGTTTCTGGAAGACATCTACTGTTGAGGAAGAGGTATATTGTTGCTAGCTGTTAAGAGTCTATTGTTGCTGGGGGTGCTCCATTGTTGCTGGCTACAGGGGATCTGTTTTACTTCCTATCATTAACAAATTACATACAAATACCTAGCACCACAAATTGATACTTGGTTCTGTATCCATTACTGAGAGGTGGGTAGGGGGTGAAACCAAGGAATGGAGCTCGGAGGTGGGTAGGGGGTGAAACCAATGAATGGAGCTCGGAGGTGGGTAGGGAGTGGAACCAAGGAATGGAGCTCGGAGGTGGGTAGGAGGTGGAACCAAGGAATGGAGCTCGGAGGTGGGTAGGGGGTGAAACCAAGGAATGGTGCTCGGAGGTGGGTAGGGGGTGAAACCAAGGAATGGTGCTCGGAGGTGGGTAGGGGGTGAAACCAAGGAATGGAGCTCGGAGGTGGGTAGGGAGTGGAACCAAGGAATGGAGCTCGGAGGTGGGTAGGGAGTGGAACCAAGGAATGGAGCTCGGAGGTGGGTAGGGAGTGGAACCAAGGAATGGAGCTCGGAGGTGGGTAGGGAGTGGAACCAAGGAATGGAGCTCGGAGGTGGGTAGGGAGTGGAACCAAGGAATGGAGCTCGGAGGTGGGTAGGGAGTGGAACCAAGGAATGGAGCTCGGAGGTGGGTAGGGAGTGGAACCAAGGAATGGAGCTCGGAGGTGGGTAGGGAGTGGAACCAAGGAATGGAGCTCGAACCAAGGAATGGAGCTCGGAGGTGGGTAGGGAGTGGAACCAAGGAATGGTGCTCGGAGGTGGGTAGGGGGTGAAACCAAGGAATGGAGCTCGGAGGTGGGTAGGGAGTGGAACCAAGGAATGGAGCTCGGAGGTGGGTAGGAAGTGGAACCAAGGAATGGAGCTCGGAGGTGGGTAGGGGGTGAAACCAAGGAATGGTGCTCGGAGGTGGGTAGGGGGTGAAACCAAGGAATGGTGCTTGGAGGTGGGTAGGGGGTGAAACCAAGGAATGGAGCTCGGAGGTGGGTAGGGAGTGGAACCAAGGAATGGAGCTCGGAGGTGGGTAGGGAGTGGAACCAAGGAATGGAGCTTGGAGGTGGGTAGGGAGTGGAACCAAGGAATGGAGCTCGGAGGTGGGTAGGGAGTGGAACCAAGGAATGGAGCTCGAACCAAGGAATGGAGCTCGGAGGTGGGTAGGGAGTGGAACCAAGGAATGGTGCTCAGAGGTGGGTAGGGGGTGAAACCAAGGAATGGAGCTCGGAGGTGGGTAGGGAGTGGAACCAAGGAATGGAGCTCGGAGGTGGGTAGGGAGTGGAACCAAGGAATGGAGCTCGGAGGTGGGTAGGGGGTGAAACCAAGGAATGGTGCTCGGAGGTGGGTAGGGGGTGAAACCAAGGAATGGTGCTCGGAGGTGGGTAGGGGGTGAAACCAAGGAATGGAGCTCGGAGGTGGGTAGGGGGTGAAACCAAGGAATGGTGCTCGGAGGTGGGTAGGGGGTGAAACCAAGGAATGGAGCTCGGAGGTGGGTAGGGAGTGGAACCAAGAAATGGAGCTCGGAGGTGGGTAGGGAGTGCAACCAAGGAATGGAGCTCAGAGGTGGGTAGGGAGTGGAACCAAGGAATGGACCTCGGAGGTGGGTAGGGAGTGGAACCAAGGAATGGACCTCGGAGGTGGGTAGGGAGTGGAACCAAGGAATGGAGCTCGGAGGTGGGTAGGGGGTGAAACCAAGGAATGGTGCTCGGAGGTGGGTAGGGGGTGAAACCAAGGAATGGTGCTCGGAGGTGGGTAGGGGGTGAAACCAAGGAATGGAGCTCGGAGGTGGGTAGGGGGTGAAACCAAGGAATGGTGCTCGGAGGTGGGTAGGGGGTGAAACCAAGGAATGGAGCTCGGAGGTGGGTAGGGAGTGGAACCAAGAAATGGAGCTCGGAGGTGGGTAGGGAGTGCAACCAAGGAATGGAGCTCAGAGGTGGGTAGGGAGTGGAACCAAGGAATGGACCTCGGAGGTGGGTAGGGAGTGGAACCAAGGAATGGACCTCGGAGGTGGGTAGGGAGTGGAACCAAGGAATGGAGCTCAGAGGCGGACACAAGAGGTGACTCAGAAGGAGGGAGTTCCTGCAACTATTCTCTAAGAAAAAAAGCCCTGCACAGACATAATAAATTACCCAATTATTTAGTACAATCTAAAATCTGAGGTTGCACCGAGTAAATAGATGCTTAACATGTCAAACCTTAAATTTGCGTGCTCCCGTGAAATGGCGACAAACTTCAATACCCTATATTTTCTATAGGCAATGCTTTAAAAGCCCCCTATAGCTCATCAGTTTAGTGTTACAGGGGAAGTCTGGTGCTAGAATTATTACTCTCAGCAGGCGTGTACGGCGATATGTAACGTGTTTTGCAATCAATATTTTTATGCGTAGGTGATCCTGACGCCTGGGTTTATGTTCATACGTGCATATATGTGGGGGTGGGTGGGGGGTCTCAAAAATGTTTTGGGGGGAATTTTATGTGCTTGGGTGTAACTTACATTTTTTACTATTAAAAAAAAGTGTAAGTGTGATGATTTTTTTGTGACAGGTTCTCTTTAATGAAACACCCAAGGTCTAAAAGACCATGCATGTCTCCCCTGTGCTCCACTGAATGTAATGCAATGCTGATCCTATTGCATTACATTCTTTCCTGGCCGGGAACACCGAGAGGCTGACCTGGAAGTGACGGGCAAGTGGAGCCCGGGGTATATGGTGGCAGTGCCGGGACAAGATTATCTAGAGCCCAGGGCAAACATGAAAAACTTTGCCCCCCCCCCAAGATATATGAGCATTATGTGTCAGCAAAAATCTCCCCACAAAAACACTGAGCACTAATCTGCATGCTTACCCCCCCAAATCACCCCCCTGCTGAAATCCCCCTTTGAGCACATATATTTGCCCCCCCCCCCCCAACCACCTCCAGGGTTTGGGGGATGGTATTGTTCTAGAAGGGGACATTGGAGTGAGGGGGGGGGGGAGTGTTAAGAGTGGTGATTTATGAGGATTTGTGTTGGGAGGGGGTATGGGAGAAGAAGAGTCGTGCTGGGGGGGGGGATTTGTGATGATTTGAGGTGAGGGGAAGAAGATGTGGGTACTAAGAGGAGGGATTTTAGGGGTAGAGGAGTTGTGCTAGGAGGGGTGATTTTTTTTGGGCGGGGGGGGGGGGGTATTTGAGCAGAGGGGATTTGGGGGATGGGGGCAAATATTTTTGCTTAGAGGGGGGAATTTCAGCAGGGGGGTTCATTTGTACTAGGAGGAGAGGGAACAAATCCCAGAACAAATCAACCCCTCTGCTGAAATCCCCGTTCTGAAAACAAATATTTGCCCCCCCCCCATCCCCCCTAATCCCCCCAGCTCAAATGCCCCTCCCAAAAAAAAAAAAAAATCACCCGTCCTAGCACAACTCATCTACCTCTAAAACCCCTCTTCCTACGGTAGTACACATCTTCTTCCTCTCACCTCAAATCCCCCAAAACCCCCTCTCCTAGCAAAAATCTTCTTCCCCCATCCCCACTCCCAACACAAATCCTCATAAATCACCACTCTTAACACTCTCATCCCATTTTCCTCTTCTGGAACAATACTTACCCCCTGCCGCCCCCCAAATCCCCCCTTCCAACACAAATCCCCTCCTCCCAATCTCTTTGTGGTGCCCCCTCACCTCGCATGATACCACAGTGCCCAGGGCAGCCTCCCTCCTGCCCCCCCTCTTGTCTCGGCCCTGCATGGCAGGGGCACACAAGTAGGGGGGGGAGTGGTGCTGTTACCAGGGGTGCGTGGAAGCAATAGGGCGTTATTTCAGACAATACAGGGTGTGCTGCGAACAAAAGGCAGCTTGAAGAATAGATGGGCAGTAACAAGTGAATGCAGCACTATGAGCACCTCAAACCAGGATTTTTGACCCCTTGTGGTGCAATGGCCTATTCAAATAAAAGGGCTTCCTGGACGCAACCAACGTTAACGCGCCACTTTAACGCACAAAGGTGGACCAGACTGGTGTGAAAAAGGAAAAAAAAAAAAAGTGCCGTTCCTCGGACTTAATTAATTTCGCTTTCAACAACCAGCAAAAGTTTTCCCCTTGTTAGCGACTCCGGTGACAATGGCCATTGTTCGCCGATCGACTTTTCAGCATCAATCCGACATTAAGGTTTGGGAAGGAAAAGCCTAATTACAGCGAAAGTTCCTGCGAACAATGGCGGGGCCCGGCGAGGAATGGACGCGGCCGACTCTAACAAAGAGCGCTCCCTCCGCTCTCACAGCCTGTTATCTGCCAGACGTTATCCCACAAGTCCGCTTCCTACAGGAAACACTCTGACTCCCCGAATCCTGCCCGCCGCCGAAGGGTTAAAGGCAATGAGGCCGGTGGGGGGAGGGGCAGTTGGGGAGCGATTTACCGTACACCGTCATGCTCGCTGTTCACAAGCCGCGCTCTTGTTTTTCTCGTAAATGAAACCAAAGTTTTGCTGGGATTGTAAAAGATTTTTTTTTCATCGGCTCAGATTCGCCGGCTTCCCTTTTATACGCGTTGCGAATCAGTGAGGTCGACGGAGTTTTTAGCTGAATTTTCTCTTTCTTTTTTTACAGCTTGAGGCTCTGATTCCCAGGGGTGATTTTTGTGCAGTTTTTCTGACCAATGGTCATCTGCGACTGATCACGTGCATTTCGCCGCAAAAGCCACGCTTGTTTTTGCACCTCAATAAAAGCTCTGAATTCACTGTAGTACCAAATCTACAATACGTTGCTTCATATATTAAATCTGACCTCCGGCCTCCCTCCAGTCTTGCACAGTTGTACCAACTCCTCTCCCGGACTAAAACAGCTTACTCTGATTTCACTGCACACTGCGAGCTTCTCACAATGTGCATTAGAAGCTGCAACAAGTCAGGAAGACCTTGCCTCATTTCCTGGCTGGTGGACGTCCAGCATTCTTAGTCCTTTCCTCCCCAGCCTGACTGTCCCTGGTCCACCCCTTTTCATTCATTGGATTTCTGTTCTTTCAATCATGGAGGCTGAACATCACAGGTGAGCATTCTGCATGTAAATAAAGCCTGCCTAAGCACACACACTCCTCAAGACTGACACACACCCATTAAACATTTTAATATTTGCATAAATGAGAGAGAGATGGGGGAGAGATGAGAGAGGGAGAGATATGGGGGGGGGGGGGTTGAGAGAGAAGGGTGGAATTAGAGATAGAGAGGAGGGATGACAGAGAGAGTAAGGGGGCTGAGAGAGGGGGGGTGTGAGCAAAAGAGAGGGGCAAAGAGAGAGGGGGGTGAGAGAGGAAGAGAGGGGGATGAGAGAGAGGGGGCATGAGAGAGAGAGATAAAGGGGGGATACAAGAGAGAAAGGGGGAGAGATGAGAGAGGGTGGGGGGTGAGAGAGAAAGAGAGGGGGGTGAGAGAGAAGGAGGGGGGATGAGAGAGCGAGAGGTAAAGGGGGGATAAGAGAGAGAAAGGGGGAGAGATGAGAAAGGGTGGGGGTCAGATGAGAAAGGGTGGGGGTGAGAAAGAAGGGTGGAATGAGAGATAGAGAGAAGGGATGACAGAGAGAGTAAGAGGGATGAGAGAGAGGGGGGTGAATGAGAAAGAGAGGGAGATGAGAGATAGAGAGGGTGAGAGAGAAAGAGGGGGAATGAGAGCCAGAGGGGGGTAATAGAGAGGGGGGATGAGAGCGAGGGGGGATAATAGAGAGGGGGATGAGAGACAGAGGAGGATGAGAGAGAGAGGGGTGAGGGGGGGGGGGGTGAGAGAGATAGAAAGAAAGAGAGAGGGGGTTAAGAGAGAAGGGGGTGAGATTTATGGGGGGATGAGAGAGAAGTGGGAGGATGAGAGAGGGGGGGTGTAAGGGTGGATGAGAGAGAGGGGGGGAAATGTAAGGTGGGTGAGAGAGAAAGAGAGGGGGATGAGAGAGAGAGGGGGGATGGGAGATGGGGTGAGAGAGAGAGAGGGATGAAAAAGAGAAAGAGGGGGGTTGAGAGAGAAGGGGAGGGATGGGGGGGAGATGTAAGGGCGGGGGTGAGAGAGGGAGAACAGGGGGATGAGAGAGGGGGAATGAGAAAGAGACCACTAGCCATGTCCCTGTCTGCAGTCCCTCCTGTGCCCCCTTGTCCCAGTCACTGTCTGTGGGTGAGTGTCATGGGTGTCATAATGATCCTGCCTGTGTCCCGCTGTGTCCCGATCGGCTTATGGCATATAAGGGGTTAACTGCAGCAGCTCACTGTGTCCCACTGTGTCCCAATCTCACCATGTCCCGATTGTGTCGTAGCCTATAACGGGTCACCTGTAGCACCTCAGCACTGGGCTTCTTGCATGTGAATCCAGACTATGCGCGGTTCATACAAGGGATTCTGATACGCCACTGCTGCCCGGCAGCCTAATTTAGTGGGTTGGCACATGGGGGGCATGGGATAACCTGGGGGGGGCATGGGATAACCTGGGGGGGGCAGTTGCCCCCCTTTAGCAACACCACTGTCTGCCTGTATTGCGAAGAGAAGCACAGAGACCCAGAGATGACAACACTGGAACTAAACTATTTAAAAGTGTAATTAGCATGTTGATGAGGGGGAGAGGAACCAGGGAAGGTAAAATATGAACAGATTAAACTTCAGCCTTTATCAGCTTTTTTTTTTTTAGGTATCATTCAGGGTCACCATTTACTTCCTGGACTAAGATGCCAGCTCAGAGAAGACACAATCATGTAAATCCTGGGGCCTGTGCAGTTCTGAATCGTGTACACAAATGTCTGGCACAGATGAGCCCCCTGCTGAAGACTTTCTCCTTGTGACTTGCTACAAAGTTACAATGTACAGTCTGATCAGTGGGCGAGGGGAGACTGAAGAAATGCTTCCTCCTGCCTGCAGCAGACTGATGACATCATCTCAGTCTAGGCAAAATCACCGACTGGAGCTCAAGGACAGCTTTTTAATGAGAAAAGGTGGAGCTTTACTGAACAATGATCCTGTTGCTGTATATTGTGACATGTCGGGGATTTCTTCCTGCAGACTGAGGGGTCCACTTTTGGAATAAATCTGCATTATATCACATTTTATTTGGGGTGTTGTTGGTGATCATACTGGGGGGGGGGGCACAGTTTGAACACATCCTATTTTTCTCCCGATGTACGCCGTGTAGAGGACAATGTGGAGATTGTTACATTGTATCAGCTGATCCGTCACTGAAAACTCATCTGAAGGTCTGGACTTGTTTTTGCTCTGTTGTGATTGGTGGTGATGGTTTCTGTGTGTTGCGTTGACACAGCTGGAAACAGTCATAGTAAAATATCACTTAGCAATTGATTAGTTGATCACCCCGAGCGATTGGTGTCTCTGGGGGTCATCCATTAAGCACGCCCGCCATCGCACAGCTCTGATATTACTGGGGAGGCAAGGAGAACGCAGCTCGCCGTTACTGCGCACCACATCGTAGTTGAAAATACTGCCTGCCTTACGATGCGTTGCAAAAAAATAGTACTGATATGTCTTCTCCAGTGCTGGAGTCAGGGCCGGCCCTACCATGGGTCCCAGTGGGTCCATTGGACCCAGGCAGCACTTTAAGAGGGGCAGCAAATTGAACCACGGCCACCTCTCCTTCTCTTCTATTTACCCAGCAAATTGACAACCAATAATTTTTTTCCAGCAGTTTTGTGTGTCATGATGGCAACTGCCCCCTGTCCGCTCTGCCTGCCCCTATACTACCCTAGCCTGTCTTTATACTACCCTAGCCTGTCTTTATACTACCCTAGCCTGTCTATATACTACCCCAGTCTGCCCCTATACTGCCCTAGCCTGTCCATATACTGCCCTAGCCTGTCCATATACTGCCCTAGCCTGTCCATATACTACCCTAGCCTGTCCATATACTACCCTAGTGTCAGGAACCATGAAACAGACAGAGACAGAAGTACAATCAAATCACACTTGTTTATTAATAAAAAAAAAAAGGTAAATAGGAAAAAGCATAGTCAAGCAAGCCAGAGTCCAATAGCCAGATCGGGTAGTCAGCCAGTCCAAAGTTCATAAACCAGATCGGGTAATCAGCCAGTCCACAAGTCAGGGATCCAGGGAGAGCAACTGCAAGCAGGATGGAAGCCAGGAGGGATGTAGCAAGCCAGTCTTGAAACAACAGCAGGAGATGGTTCCTAGTGATGTGACCAAACATAAAGGTAATGGAGAAATGAGCTGGTAGACTTTAAATAGGCAGGCCAGAGGAGCATCATCGGGAACAGCTAGTAACTGTGGAGAGAGAAGAGAGCTGGCAATTAGCCGACAGCTGAGTGGCCAGCCCAGAGGAGGAAGAGCTAAGCCAGCCCTGACACCTAGCCTGTCCATATACTGCCCTAGCCTGTCCATTTACTACCCTAGCATGTCTATATACTACCCTAGTCTACATACTACCCTAGCCCATACTTGCCAACTTTTTGAGATGGGAATGAGGTACACCTATCAGCAAAAGTATGTAGGCATAGGACACACCCCTTGCCACACCGCTTAAAGGAGAATTGTACAAAAAAATCAAGATTGGCGAAGTGCTTTTTTTACCACTACTATTCCTTTATATTGGCTTTTGGAATTTACAAATGCAGCAATTTAGAAATTGGATGAAAGGTTTAGCACTGGAAAACACTTTTTGATAGATAAAAAGTGCATTTTATATACAGCTATATAGATCAGACCAAAATGAGGGACAAATGAGGAGGAATGAGGGACAGAAGGACAATGTTCCAAATCAGGGACAGTCCCTCAAAATCAGGTACAGTTGGGAGCTATGCCCTAGACTGTCTATATACTACCTTAGCCTTTCTATATACTACACTAGCCTGCCCATATACTACCCTAGCCTGTCTACATACTACACTAGCCTGTTTATATACTACCCTAGCATGTCTATATTCTACCCTAGCCTTTCTATATGCTACCCTAGCCTGTCCATATACTACCATAGCCTTTCTATATACTACCCTAGCCTGTCCATATACTACCCTAGCCCGTCCATATACTACCCTAGCCTGTCTATGTATGACTGTAGCCTGTCCATACACTACTCTAGCCTGCCCATTTACTACCTCAGCATGTCCATATACTACCCTAGCCTGTCTATATAGTACCATAACCTGCCCTTATACTACCATAGCCTTTCTATACACTACCCTAGCCTGTCTATATACTACCCTGTCCTCTCTATGCACTGCCCTAGCCCGCCCCTTGGGATGGAACATAACGGTATGTCATAAAAAATTAGCATATGGACAAGGTGATGTTGCATGTAAATTTGACTTCCTGATAAATTTAATTTTTGTTTTAATATAATGATATAAAGGATGTGGGGGTCTTTTGGTGGGTGTGATTTTTTTTGTGGGGGCAGCATTTAATTCTTGGGCTCAGGCAACACAATGTCTTGGGCCAGCTCTGGCTGGAGTGCATTAACAGCTGTACCTTAGGGCTCATTTATTTTTGCAGCTGACATTGCTGCTCATAGGTGTGCGCAGCCTATAGCATTAGGGTGTGCATCCCAAAACACAAACATACATGCATGTATATCAGCAGAGCCGTGAAAGGTGTCAGTAGAGTAGAGGTTGGTGTCAGTAGTTTTTTATTTTTATTTTTTTCAAATAAGTTTTTTTTAGATATTTTTTTAATATTCTTTTTTTATTATTTAAAAACAAATAAAAATTTAGGAGCCCCATTGGGGGGCTTTGGTGAAATTTTAAGGGTCTAAACCCCTGATGTCTCACTTTTGAGACAGAGAAAGGGATTAAGGACAGAGCTTCCCCAGTCTCTTTCTCTGCATCCTCAGCTGCACTAGGCAATGAATGAATGGGAAGTAGACGTGCGGTTTGTTTCGTTCCAAATTCAAATTCTGACAAATTTTCTGAAATTCAGATGTATCCGAAATTTAAACAAATCCGAAATAACGGAAAAAAAAAATAGATGAAATTCAAATTTGAATTGTTTTCAAAATCAAATAGTTTTCCAGTTTCCAAAGATGATAAAATAGAATAGAAAATAAAGAAATAGAATAGAATTTTTTTTCTATTCTATTCCTTTATTTTAGATTCTATTTTATTCTCTTTTGAAATGAGAAAACTATTCAAATTTGATTCAAAACCTATCTTGCTTTGCGTGTAATGAGTCTATCTCATATATTAGTTTCACCTTTTAAGTTGCATTAGTGAAATAAATGAACTTTTCCGTTGTAATAGAAAAAAAGCATGACAGGACCTCTTTAATGTGAGATCTGGGGTCAAAAATATCTCAGATCTCATATTTACACTAAAAGGCAATAATAAAAAAAAGTCTTTTTTATTTTTCAATAAAAAAAAACTTGTCCCTTTAAGGCCATTGGGCGGCATTGACGTTTGACGTCGAGTCTGTCATCCATTGAGTCGAGTGGGGACCATCATTCCCTCACTCAACTGCCAGCCTCTCAGGGGAAAACATTGGATCACCGCCTCCGGGAAGGAGCGGGAGAGGGGTGGGCACCTCTCCTGCCGCTGATAAAAGGGATCTTGCGGCGAATTTGCCACAGAGACCACATTTATCTGAAAGCGGACAGCAAGCCGTTTTTTAAAAATACCGAATACAGGCATTAATACAGGGAATACAGAGGAAAAAGCCAAAGAAAAGAAAACAAATGCAGCCACCACATCCAATGATTGGTAAGCTGAAATATATTACATTTTTGATTTTGGGTTTAATACAACTTTTAGTTGATCATTAGCAAGCTGAGACAGTAGAAATGGGCGGAGTCTGCTCACAGCTACAGGAACCAATCGGAATTTCACAGGCTGATCTGAATTCTGTAAACCGATGTCTGGTTGGTTGTTTAAGGTTATCGCTTTAGACCAGACTGCGAGTTCTCTTCGAGCCTCCTTGATGAATTTTTTATTGTGTTGGCGGTTTATGAGTGTCGCCGTTGAACCTGTTGAAGAGAAGTATTTTAATCCGTGGGAACTGGGGAGGGGATTGGGAGTTGGGGATTTGCTGGTGATGAATGAGTGAAGAAGATCCAATAACACATCACAAGTCACGGGTCAGATGCTTGTCAGGTCCGTGTCACGGAGTGACATGTGAGAGCGCGCGGCGAGGACCGCGGAACAGTGTCGGCGTCACCAAGACAGTGCGATTTAACCTTCCAAACAAATTCATTTTGCACAGTTTGGCACAGATGTTCTTAAATAGCCCAAAACAGGTATAAAAGTGACCGTCAAAGAAGTGTAACAAAATTCTGCGGAATCTCCTTAAAACGTCCCGCGGAATCCTCCACGGGGTCATCTGGTATGTTCACGTTATAAAGAGCAGCTGTCATCGTTCATAACACCAGAGCGCCCAATTCCTCGCACGCAGAGACAACTTAATGCCAGAACATAAAGTAACTGGATGACATTTAGTTTGCTCTACGTATCAGAAACAAATACCAATTTTTTTTTAAATTAAAATCCTTTCTTTCATCTTTGTTCCTTTTTTGTTTCCACCTCAGTGCTGCTGATCTCTGTGCAGCCACTACATGCATCCCCTGGCATTTCTCAAGTCAACGATGGTGACAACAGTGGACCATGTCTGTGCAATGTACTTTCATTTGCCACTTTATCAGGTACACCTTGCCAGTACCAGGTTGGACCCCCTTTTGCCTTCAGAACATCCTTCATTCTTGGTGGCATAGATTCAACAAGGTGTTGGAAACATTCCTCAGAGATTTTGCTCCATAGTGACATGATAACATCACACAGTTGCTTCAGATTTGTCGGCTGCACATCCATGATGCAAATCTAATGTTCCACCACATCCCAAATGTTCTCTATTGGATGAGATCTGGTGAGTGTGGAGCTCTATTGGATGAGATCTGGTGAGTGTGGAGGCCATTGGAGTGCAAGTGACCTCATTGTCCAGTGGTGAGATGATCTGATCTTTGTGACATGGTGCATTATCCTGCTGGAAGGAGCCATCAGAAGATGGGGACACTGTAGTCATAAAGGGATGGACATGGTCAGCAACAATACTCAGGTAGGCCGTGGTGTTTAAGCGATGCTCAATTGGTACTAAAGGGCCCAAAGTGTGCCAAGAAAATATCCCACACACCATTACACCACCACCACCAGCCTGAACCGGTGATACAAGGCAGGATGGATCCATGCTTTCATGTTGTTTACGTCAAATTCTGACCCCAACATCTATCTGAATGTCGCAGCTGAAATCCAGACTCATCAGACCAGGCACCATTTCTCCAATCTTCTATTGTCCAATTTTGGTGATCTGTGCGAATTGTAGCCTCAGTTTCCTGTTCTTACCTGACAGGAGTGGCACCCGGTGTGGTCTTCTGCTGCTGTTGCCACCAATGAGTGGTTATTTGAGTTACTGTCACCTTTCTATCATCTGGAACTAGTCTGTCCATTCTCCTCTGATATCAACAAGGCATTTTCCGCCACACAACTTCCGCTCACTGGATATTTTCTCTTTTTCTGACCATTCTCTGTAAATCCAAGAGATGGTTGTGTGTGAAAATCCCAGTAGATCAGCAGTTTTTGAAATACTCAGACCAGCCCGTCTCTAACAACCATGCCACGTTCACAGTTACTTAAATCCCCTTTCTTCCCCATTCTGATGCTCAGTTTGAATTTTAGCAAGTTGTCAAATGCCTAAATGCATTGAGTTACTGTCATGTGATTGGCTGATTAGCAATTTGATTTACCAAGCAATTGAACAGGTCTACCTAATAAAGTGGCCAGTGAGTGTATGTTAAAACAGACACTTGAGGTCTCTATTTGACAGGGTGGCAACCAGTGCCAGGATAAGATAATCTGGAGCCCAGAGTAAACATGCCAAACTGCAACCCTAATCCCTCCCCCCTCAAGATGTATGACCAGTATGTGTCAGCAAAAATCCCCCCCCCCTCCAAAAAAATTGAGCACTAATCTGCATGCTTAACCCTAAACATAAAAAACATAAATCCCATGAGTACAAATCTGCCCCCCTGCTGTAATCCCCCCTTCCGGCATAAATCTTTGCCCCCCCATCCCCCAAATCCCCTCAACACCAATGCCCATCCCCAAAAAAGTCACCCCCTCCTAGCACAAATCCTCTACCCCTTACATTTCCCCTTCCTAGTACACCCCCCACTCCAAATCTCCCCTACCCCAGCCCAAATACACCCCCTAAATTTCCCCTCCAAGCATAATTCTTCTCCCCCTCCACCATATCACCTCTTCTAGCACAACCCCCCCCCCCCCAAATCCCCCTGATAGTACAAATTCTCTTCCTCCAACACAAATCCCCCTAAATCATCGCTCCTAGAAATTCTTACCCCCTGCTGCCTCCCCCAAATTGCCCACACAAATCTCCTCCCCATCAATCTCTCCGCAGTGCCCCCCCCCCACCTCACATGAAACCACAGTGCCCAGGGCAGCTGCCCCTCCTGCCCACCCCTTGTCCCGGGCCTGGTGACAACGCAGGAGCACAAGTGGGAGACATGGACAGGGCGTTGTCACCCTATAACAGGGAATGCCTGAACAAAGATCTTCATGGCAGGATCACCGGGGATTTTACAAAAGTGTAACTAAAGCCAAAATTTATATTTTAATATATAGTAAATGTAGCACTACCCCCGCAGGGGCTGCAGATGACTGGGTTCCCCGCTCCTGCACAGCCAGGCAACAAGCATTTTTTACACTTTCTCCAGACACAAGGAACAGTCATCGAGCTTGTTTTTTTGTTTGTTTATTAGGGTTAATAACTTGGGATGGGGATAGGAATTATGGGATGCTCAACTTGGTTGGAAAAAAACAGGGACAACTCATAGCTCCAAACTGTCCCTGATTTCGAGGGACTGTCCCTGATTTCGAGTAATGTCCCTCTGTCCCTCTTTCCTCCTCCTCAAATAAAATGCACTTTATAGCTTTCAAAAAGTGTTTCCCAGAGCTAAACCTTTCATCCAAATTCTAAATTGCTGCATTTGGAAATTTTAAAATGCAGTATGAAGGAATAGTAGTAGTAAAAAAAAAAGTCCTTGTGGATTGTATGAACTTTTTTTGGGTTAATTCTCCTTTAAGGGGGTGTGACGGGGGCGTGTCCTATGCCTACATACATTTGCTGGTAGGTGTCCCTCATTCCCATCTCAAACTGTTGGGAGGTATGACAACTTCCTCCCTATGTACATGCTCCAGAACTGTCCTCCTGGACACTGGCAGTCTCTGATAAAGATGTAAAAGTCCCTTAACCACTTCCCGACCAGCGTACGACGATGTACGTTGTCAGAATGGCACGGGCAGGCATATTGGCGTACAGGTACGTCCAATATTCAATGCCGCCCTGCCATCAGGAGTGCGCCGCCAGCGGCACGCTCCCGCGCTGGACGGGGCCCCCGTGAGTCTGGTCACGGGACCCGTGGACTCGATCGCCGCGGGCATCCCCGCGATCGTCTCACGGAGCGGCCGAATGGAGGAAATGCTGTGTAAACAACATTTCTCCATTCTGCCTAGCAACTAGTGACGCTGATCTCTGCTCCATGTGATTGGAGCAGAGATCAGTGTTCACTAAATGAAAGCCCAACCCCCCCACAGTTAGTAACACACCCCTAGGAACACTTAACCCCTACACTGCCACCCACTGGTTAACCCTTTCACTGCCAGTGTCATTTACACAGGAATCACTGCATTTATATAGCAGTGATTACTGTATAAATGACAATGGTCCCAAAAATGTGTCAAAAATGTCCGATGGGTCCCCCACAATGTCGCAGTCACAATAAAAATCGCTGATCGCCGCCATTACTAGTAAAAAAAAATTAATAAAAAATTATAAATAAAAATGCTATAACTATCCCTATTTTGTAAACGCAATAACTTTTGCGCAAACCAATCAATAATCACTTATATACGTATCGGCCTAAACTGAGGGAAACATTTTTTTTTATATATATTTTTGGGGGATATTTATTATAACAAAAAGTAAAAAATAATGTGTTTTTTTCAAAATTGTCACCCTATTTTTGTTTATAGCGCAAAAAATAAAAACTGCAGGGGTGATCAAATACCACCAAAAGAAAGCTCTATTTGTGGGAAAAAAAGGACGTAAATTTTGTTTGGAAGCCACGTCGCACGACCACGCAATTGTCAGTTAAAGCGACACAGTGCCGAATC
The DNA here is from genome assembly GCF_037356315.1 of Lithobates pipiens. NCBI lineage: Eukaryota > Metazoa > Chordata > Amphibia > Anura > Ranidae > Lithobates > Lithobates pipiens. The sequence continues at coordinate 25,947,664 of NW_027507686.1, forward strand.
GCAAAAAGTGGTCTGGTCTTTGACCAGCAAAATGGTCCGGTCTGCAAGTGGTTAAGGACTAGGAACTCTCTGTCCCTTGGCAAGTAGCACAAAGTGTTGTAGGTTGCATAGTGGAGTATCTCCAACTCCACTGTAGGCACTGATTACAGCTGTACTGACTGCAAGAACTACCGCCTGGCCGCTTCTTCACCAGTCCACCCAGCTGCTTTGAAGATCTCCCAGGGCAAGGGAAAGGAAAGATTAAGCACAACGCTGTCTTCCAGAAAGGCTTGCTACATGTGGTGGTCTTTCCCCTTGTAAGTCCCTGAACATGCTGATGTACTCATACAGTCCTCCCTGTTCTCGTTGCTTCTCAGATAAGGTTCAATCAAAACGGCACTGCTGTCAGGATCCTCCCAAGTCAGCCTGAGACCAAGCCTGAGGCCAACCCCCCCAAACCAAGGGCTCCCCTCTAAGGCCACGACAGTCTCCTCGGCACTCCATCTTCCCCCCCGGCTCCCATGCCGGCATGACTCATCCATATTTAAGAGCTGGCTTAGCCACCCTGCCAGGCCAGCTGCCTGGGGATTGGCCAAGCTCCCCCAAGTATGCAGATCAACCCTCCTGGCCTCCGCCCTCCAGCTTCTAGAACTTTTTCCAAACTTCCTGAACCTGGGGAGGCAGCAGAGACCTGCCTGTATGAGTCATCCAACTTGACCTGCAGTAAACCCTTGACCCCTTTAAGACTCACAAGTTAAAGTTATTGTAAACGATCACCTTGTAAAAAAATTGACTTAGTTTAAAATTGAAATAAAAGTCAAAACATTTTTGTCTAGATATAAATAAAACATAATTACCTTGGGGAGGAGAAGCAACAGCAACTGAACTTCCCACTGAATGGCTGTGCAGGGGGGGGTGTCAGAACAGGTCTGATTGTTGGAGGAGTTAACAGCAGAGCTAAAAGAACTGACCATGGTGTGCTCTCATGCCCAGTGTTGTCAGTTTCTAATAGGAGAGCAGATGCGCTGGCAGAAGCACTACAGATTTCACACAATGGAAGCAATACAAAGAGAACAGGAGATTTTCTCATTCTCATACAAATACATGGTACAACAGGTACATATCGGGAATATGAAATGTTGGGGTAACAAAAGCTTTAAAGTGATTGTAAAGGTAAATAAAAAATAATAATACTTACCTCCACTGTGCAGGTCTTTTTGCACAGAGTGGCCCGAATCTCGTCTTCTGGTGTCCCCTGGCGGCTCTCACGGCTCCTCCCCACATCAGATAACCCCCTCGGAGAAGCACTTCCCCGAGAGGGTTAGTGTGCGGGTGCACTCCCGAGTCCGGCATTCGGCATCCATAGAGGCCGAATGCAGGACTCGGCACCCCCACCGGCGCTCGTGTCATTGGATTTGATTGACAGCAGCGGGAGCCAATTGCTGTGCTGTTATCAATCTATCCAATCAAGAGCCGAGAGCCCTGGACAGAGAGACAGCGCATCCCCACCGGGTCAAGTTCGAGGGTTCAGGTAAGTAAAACGGGGGGAGGGGGGCTGGGGGGCCGGTCATTGACAGGTGTTTTTTCACCTTAGTGCATAGGAAGGTTTACCCCTTTAATTATGAGACAAAAAATAAATTTGCCTACACTCACAATAGTAACCCACTAGAGGGTGCTATGTATAGTGGATTCCTATATATTTACATATATATATTTATGTTTTTCCTTGCCCCCCCCCCCCTATATTCGCTCTCCACCCCAACACCCCAAAACAAAAAACACACACATAGGGGTTGATTTACTATACTTGGAGAGTGCAAAATCTGGTGAAGCTCTTCACAGAAACCAATCAGCTTCAAGGTTTCTTGAGAAAGTTTAATTGAACAAGATGAAGTTAGAAGCTGATTGGCTACCCATGCACAGCGGCGCCAGATTTTGCACTCCAGTTTTAGTAAATCAAATCCACAGACTTATCTTAAAAAATGTTAATAATGTAAATATAAAGAACTGGTTCAGAAACAAGTCCTTCGCTTCATCTGTAACAGTATGTACTCACCAACAGTAATAACACTGGACCCCCCCACCCCCACAGACTTCTGCAGTGCCCCCCCAGCAGTCTCACCTTGACAGTGTCCAGAGTATGTCAGGCAAAGACCAGGCACACCCGCCGAACCCTCAGGCGTAGAAGTTCTTTAGCAGGCCGATGGTCTGTGATTTGTCAGACATGGTGAGGGGTCGGTGTGACTGTGTCCGGGATTGACAGGCACGCTTCTATGGATAAGGTTTACCTTACCGAGGCGGACAATCACAGCACAGGCTGCATATGTAATACACAACCAATCACCAGCGCCCCTCACATTCAATTCTGCCCTCATCTTCTGAGTGATAGCCAAATCCACTTATTAACTATTTGCGGGCAACGTGGGCCCAAGGGGAAGCTGCTTTGGACCCCACAAAAATGACTGGGCCTGGGGCAGCTGCCCCTATTGCCTCGTGTTAAAGACAACCCTGGAACAACATCTGAACATCTACCTATTCGGCGGGAAGCTGAATCTCATGTAATATCATGTCAAATGGGTTGTTTGTGGCTCCTAAATCTAACTAGTGTACTTTTTGCTGAAATTTTGCATTTCCGAAACCAGGGCGCTAATGTTGTGCAACATAAAAAATTGGAACTGCCGCCATTTTATTCTCTAGGGTGACTGTTTTTAGAAAATATATAATGTTTTTGTAGTTTAACCACTTAGGGACCAAGCCTCTTTTTGAGATTTGTTGTTTACAAGTTAAAAACAGTTTTTTTTGCTAGAAAATGACTTAGAACCCCCAAATATTATACAGTTTTTTTCTAACACCCTAGGGAATAAAATGGCGGTTGTTGCAATACCTTCTGTCACACTGTATTTGCGCAGCAGTCTTACAGGCGCACTTTTTTTTGGAAAAAATACACTTTTTTGAATTAAAAAATTAGACAACAGTAAAGATAGCCCAATTTTTTTTATATTGTGAAAGATAATGTTATGCCGAGTAAATTGATACCCAACATGTCACACTTCAAAATTGCGCCCGCTCGTGGAATGGCGACAAAGTTTTACCCTTAATAATCTCCATAGGCGACGTTTAAAAAATTCTACAGGTTGAATGTTTTGCATTACAGAGAAGGTCTATGGCTAGAATTATTACTCTCGCTTTACTGATTGCGGCGATACCTCACATGTGTGGTTTGAACACCGTTTTCATATGCGGGCGCTACTCACGTATGTGTTCGCTTCTGCACATGAGATCGGCAGGATGGGGCACGTTTAAAAAAAAAAATCTTTTTATTTTTTCTTATTTTACCTTTTTTATTTTTTATTTTTACCTTTTAAAAAAAAAATGTCACATTTATTCCTATTACAAGGAATGTAAACATCCCTTTTTTGTAATAGAAAAAAACGATGACAGGACCTCTTAAATATGAGATCTGGGGTCAAAAAGACCTCAGATCTCATATTTACACTAAAATGCCATATAAAAAAAAACAAATTCATAAAAAAAAATGCAAAAAAAATGGCCCTTTAAGAGCTATAGGCGGAAGTGATGTTTTGACGTCGCTTTTGCCCTGCAATGGTATGGAGATGGGTGGGGGCCATCTTCCCCTCATTCGTCTCCATGCTGTGAGAGGATCTAATCACCGCCACCGCTGCCGATGGCTCCGGTAAGCAGCGGAGGGCACCGAAGTGCGGCGCGGGGGGGCCCTCTCCTGCCGCCGATGAAAGTCATCTTTCGGCGAATCCGCCACAGAGACCACTATTATCAGAAACCAGACCTCCGGCCGAAAAAGAGAATACCGGGGTTATGGCAGCTAGCTGCTGTCATAACAACGATCTTCCTCTTCAAAGTTAGGATGTATATCGCCGTGCTGGGGTCCGGAAGTGGTTACATTTTTTATACGTGTGCAAAAAAATGCAAAAAATGGCGCTGGCAGCCAAAGGGTTAAAAAAAAAGTCATAATGGGTTCCTGCCATAATTCATTCTAAGCCCTTTGGGTCCGGTATGGATTATAAGGGGGAAACCCATTCAAGAATAAAAAAAATGGGAGGTCCCCACCCAAAAATCCACACCCCGCTAAGATCGGATAAGGGACTGATGTGGATTTTTGAGGGGGGGGGGGGGCCCTCGTTCTTTCAGTTCTTGATTTTTAAGTGGGGTTCTGCCTTAAAATTAAGATCTATACCATAGAGTTAGGATGGACCTCATTTTTTTGTGGAGTCTGCAATGTATACCAGACCTGAAGAACCTGAGTTAGGGGGGAAACGCATGCAGTTTTTTTTTTTTTGTCTGAGGGTTTCCCCTATCAACTTTCATATAAGAGGCTAATCTAGGATAAGGGTCTGGTATAGAAGAAGGAAATCCCTGGCTGCTTTCTTTGCATACAGGACAAAGAGGCCAGGAAATGTCACTTACAGCAGTTTACATTTTTCAGTATTGCTGTAGTAGGTTATAAACATCGTACAGATGCGTCCCTTCACAGATGGGGTCAGGGCATTCCCTAGACATGTTATTTAAAGGAATTTTGAATTTTTAATGCTTCACTTAAAAGTGGAGTTCCACCCAAAAAAGAAAAGTTTTTTTTACTTACCTTACAATGCCTGTTGCTAGGGGGTCCTTCGAAATCTGCCTCCTTCAGCGCCTGGGCTCCTGATGTCACTTCCCTCAGCACAGGAAGTGAGATCACCTCTCCCCCCTCCCTCTAGGCAATCATCTGGGACATGTCACAGGTCCCAGATGATTGCGCAGCCAGTCACGGTTAAAATGCTGGGCGCAGCCGAGCGGAGGGGGAGACGAGCGGGGCTTCGATCCCCCGCATCGCTGGACCCCGGGACAGGTAAGTGTCCGATTATTAAAAGTCAGCAGCTGCAGCATTTGTAGCTGCTGACTTTTATTTTATTTTTTTTTGCAAGCGGAACTCCGCTTTAAGCGTTAATAAAATCAATACTCCCACCAAAAGGAGACTTTTAACATTTATCTTTGCTTTAGTCCCCCTGGGCAGTGGCAATGGAAAATTTGTACAAATGCCACCGCTTCTACTGATTGGTGGGAAACACTGCACCAAAAACCCCTGCCAATCACCAACATTAGTAGCCTCCCTGATTGCTGGGGGTTGTAGTCCTTTTTGTAATAAGTTCATTTATATAGGTACAGTGTTCATTCCCCCAGTGTTGAATGGGTCGTGTTGGGTTTATGACAGGTGGTCTTTAATTTGTGAAGCTCGACAGCTCGGGTGTTAAGGGAGAACAGAACCCTCCGCAGCAAAGGGCCATCGATCTTTTTCAGACCGCACTGAACTGTTTATAAAGCTGCAAATCCTCAAACAATTCCCGAGGTGAATACTCGACAATCTCTGCCATGGAACTGGACATTGCAGCCCCCAAAAACGTTACATGCTGCGGTGGATCTAGACAAAGGGGGCTGTTATGGGGTTATTTTCACCTTGCTTGGTGAAGCTCTGGAGATTCTCAACAAAATTTAGAGCATGCTGATATTTGCCATTGTTATGTATTGCAGAATAATACTGGAGACTGTTCCTCCTACGTTAATGGGTCAGTCCACTAAATCCTGATATTCCTGGAGAGCTAAACCTTCTAAAAATGTCTTCTGTCACTTTATCTATGAGATCGCCTCGCCGAGTACCTGACTCTGAACACCTGCTGTGCCCGTTATGAGGGGTTCCCACCAACCTTTCTAGGCCTATACATCTGCTGACAACTGCTGTGCCCAATTTGGAGGGTTCCGGCCATCTCTACACTGAGTTCCTTGGTCTATACACCTGCTGTGCCCATTGTGAGGATTTTCCACCATCCCTGTGCTGAGTTTTTAGATCTGTACACCTGATTTGCCCATTATGAGGGGTTCCCACCATCCCTGTGCTGAGTTCCTAGGTCTGTACACCTGCTGTGCCCATTATGAGGGGTTCCCACCATCCCTGTGCTGAGTTCCTGGGTCTGTACACCTGTTGTGCCCATTATGAGGGGTTCCCAGTATCGCTGTGCTGAGTTCCTGGGTCTGTACACCTGCTGTGCCCATTATGAGGAGTTCCCACCATCCCTGTGCTGAGTTCCTGGGTCTGTACACCTGCTGTGCCCATTATAAGGAGTTCCCACCATCCCTTTGCTGAGTTCCCGGGTCTGTACACCTGTTGTGGCCATTATGAGGGGTTCCCACCATCCCTGGGCTGAGTTTCTGGGTCTGTATACCTGCTGTGCCCATTATGAGGAGTTCCCACCATCCCTGTGCTGAGTTCCTGGATCTGTACACCTGATGTGCCCATTATGAGGGGTTCCCAGTATCGCTATGCTGAGTTCCTGGGTCTGTACACCTGCTGTGCCCATTATAAGGAGTTCCCACCATCCCTTTGCTGAGTTCCCGGGTCTGTACACCTGCTGTGCCCATTATGAGGGGTTCCCACCATCCCTGTGCTGAGTTCCTAGGTCTGTACACCTGCTGTGCCCATTATGATGGGTTCCCACCATCCCTGTGCTGAGTTCCTGGGTCTGTACACCTGTTGTGCCCATTATGAGGGGTTCCCAGTATCGCTGTGCTGAGTTCCTGGGTCTGTACACCTGCTGTGCCCATTATGAGGGGTTCCCAGTATCCCTGTGCTGAGTTCCTGGGTCTGTACACCTGCTGTGCCCATTATGAGGAGTTCCCACCATCCCTGTGCTGAGTTCCTGGGTCTGTACACCTGCTGTGCCCATTATAAGGAGTTCCCACCATCCCTTTGCTGAGTTCCCGGGTCTGTACACCTGTTGTGGCCATTATGAGGGGTTCCCACCATCCCTGGGCTGAGTTTCTGGGTCTGTATACCTGCTGTGCCCATTATGAGGAGTTCCCACCATCCCTGTGCTGAGTTCCTGGATCTGTACACCTGATGTGCCCATTATGAGGGGTTCCCAGTATCGCTGTGCTGAGTTCCTGGGTCTGTACACCTGCTGTGCCCATTATAAGGAGTTCGCACCATCCCTTTGCTGAGTTCCCGGGTCTGTACACCTGCTGTGCCCATTATGAGGGGTTCCCACCATCCCTGTGCTGAGTTCCTAGGTCTGTACACCTGCTGTGCCCATTATGAGGGGTTCCCACCATCCCTGTGCTGAGTTCCTGGGTCTGTACACCTGTTGTGCCCATTATGAGGGGTTCCCAGTATCGCTGTGCTGAGTTCCTGGGTCTGTACACCTGCTGTGCCCATTATGAGGAGTTCCCACCATCCCTGTGCTGAGTTCCTGGGTCTGTACACCTGCTGTGCCCATTATAAGGAGTTCCCACCATCCCTTTGCTGAGTTCCCGGGTCTGTACACCTGTTGTGGCCATTATGAGGGGTTCCCACCATCCCTGGGCTGAGTTTCTGGGTCTGTATACCTGCTGTGCCCATTATGAGGAGTTCCCACCATCCCTGTGCTGAGTTCCTGGATCTGTACACCTGATGTGCCCATTATGAGGGGTTCCCAGTATCGCTATGCTGAGTTCCTGGGTCTGTACACCTGCTGTGCCCATTATAAGGAGTTCCCACCATCCCTTTGCTGAGTTCCCGGGTCTGTACACCTGCTGTGCCCATTATGAGGGGTTCCCACCATCCCTGTGCTGAGTTCCTAGGTCTGTACACCTGCTGTGCCCATTATGAGGGGTTCCCACCATCCCTGTGCTGAGTTCCTGGGTCTGTACACCTGTTGTGCCCATTATGAGGGGTTCCCAGTATCGCTGTGCTGAGTTCCTGGGTCTGTACACCTGCTGTGCCCATTATGAGGAGTTCCCACCATCCCTGTGCTGAGTTCCCGGGTCTGTACACCTGTTGTGGCCATTATGAGGGGTTTCCACCATCCCTGGGCTGAGTTTCTGGGTCTGTATACCTGCTGTGCCCATTATGAGGAGTTCCCACCATCCCTGTGCTGAGTTCCTGGATCTGTACACCTGATGTGCCCATTATGAGGGGTTCCCAGTATCGCTGTGCTGAGTTCCTGGGTCTGTACACCTGCTTTGCCCATTTTGAGGCGTTTCCACCATCCCTGTGCTGAGTTCCCGGGTCTGCACAACTGCTGTGCCCATTATGATGTAAAATCATTCAATACACAAAAAAAGGAAAAAATGCAGAGCCTTTTATGTGACACTGCATGCACATTTGTTGAATGTAAATGGGCACAAAATTAAAGAGGAAGTAAACTTTATTGGTTTGTTTGTACTATTTGTTTGCCTATAATAATGCTTACCTATATTTACTGTGAATATCTTCTAAACTTGCATCGTTTAGGAGATATTTACTTTATACACCACCGATGAAATCGACGCATGCGCTCTAAAGGAACGGCCACCCGTGCCATTTCTCCAGAGCCCTGTGCCATGACCGGCAGCTCCTGCACACATGCGCGGGAGTGACGTAATCGTGGCTCTGGCCACTCACAGTGCCAAAGCTTGCGAAACCCGGAAGAAGCTTTTGGGAAGATGTCAACCATCTCAGCTGTGTGTAGGTGCCACTGAAGTACTTTGTTCTAAGGTAAGTATTTCATAATTATGCATTTGTCTTACAGGTTTGTTTTTTTTTTGTTTCCCCATGGTTTACAACCTCTTTAAATATTATTATGCTTTTTTCTTTCCATGTTGAATGTTATTCATTTATTTAAAAAAAGGAGAGGTTTGAGGAAATACCACATTGTGGCCACAAGGTGATCATAGAAAATAAGTATTTATTTCTTATTATTGCCAGCTCCATGTAGTGGCCATAATGTAGTATTTTCCTGGTTCACTCTATTCTTATAATGAATAACATTCAACCTGAAGAGAAAACAGCCTAGTAAAGTTCAATTTTGCCCCATTCAAACATACATGTAAATTCAAAGGATAAAACGCTCCACAAATTTCTAATAAAACACACATCTAAGATCAATAAACTGCCTTCAATAAACCTCGAAGTGGAAAAAGCACACCTTCTCAATAAAAGGAAGAAAGATTTTGTTTTGTCAAGCAACGTTCAAGCTCATTAATGCCGCGTACACACGATCGGACTTTTCGACGGACTAGGTCCGGCGGACCGGAATCCGTCAGACAATTCCTTCGTGTATGGGCTCCAGTGGACTTTTTCTTTCCCAAAAGTCAGACGGACCTCGAAATAAAACAAGTTTTAAATCTTTACGACATACTCGAGTCTGGTAGAAAAATCCTCTCGCTGTGTGCTAGTCCGACGGACAAAAACGGTCGCTAGGGCAGCTATTGGCTACTGGCTATGAACTTCCTTATTCTAGGCCGGTCGTATGTCATCACGTTCAAATCCGGTGGACTTTTGGAGTGATAGTGTGTGGGCAAGTTCATTCATTTGAAAGTCCGGCGGACCTCAGCTGCAAAGTCCGTTGGATAGTCCACCAGACTTAGCCCGTTGAAAAGTCCGATCGCGTGTACGCGGCATTAGAGTTACTACGGCACAAGTGGTGATTTTTTAAATTTTCTTTTGCCAAACTCACTTTCTCCGAAATCCCTCCACTCATCCCTAATGTCTAAGGCTGGGGCAACAACATGGTCAGACACGACCCGGCTAATAGGAGACAGCAAAGCTTTGCAGCGGCACAGTACAGCGCGAGGTCACGTCCGAAGAGTGCGACAGACGTCATTGACAGGCTCTCAATTCCCAGGTTACCACCACCACTAAACTCTCATTCCTGCTGTTTTTTGTTTAGTCTCTCTTCCATCGATTCCCAGAGCGTCCGAGAGGAGCGGGAAGTCTGACTGCAGCCCAGCCACTGAGAAAATACAAGATGGCATCATACACATAATAGAAATAGAATTTATATGGATTTAGGTCACCCTGATTGGTTATGATGAAAACGATGTTCAATCTTTTTGGTTGTTCTTGAAAGTGCCTGCAAAAATTCTCAGCGCCTTCAATGGCTCAACCTAAGTCAAAATTTGGTTTGCTTGTAACACTCCATTTTGGAATTAACGGACTTTACCCAATGAAAACCACATTCTCTGTTGGAAAAATCCTGTGAACATTTTTTGAGCCTGTTACTTTTTTTCACCATTGCAGTCGAAAACAATTTCACCCACCGCTAATGATTAGAAAATCAAACATTCTTAAAGCTAAGGCCCCTATCACACTGGGGAGGGAGCGGCTTCGGCTGTAAAACTGCGCTATTTTTAGCACAGCTTTACCGTCGTTTTAGCGGCGGTATTCGGCAGCTAGCGGGGGTTTTACCCCCCTGCTAGCGGCCGTGAAAGGGTTAAAACCACCGCAAAGCGCAGCTGCAGCAGCGCTTTGCCGGCAGTATAGCCGCGCTGCCCCATTGATTTCAATGGGCAGGAGCGGTGAAGGAGCGGTGTACACATCGCTTCTTCACCGCTCCAAAGATGCTGCTAGCAGGACTTTTTTTACCATCCTGCTAGTGCCTTGTTGGGTCTGGTGTCTCTCATCTTCCTCCAGACAATAACCCACAGATTCTCTATGGGGTTTAGGTCAGGCGGGTTGCTGGCCAATCAAGCATAGTGATACGATGATCATTAAACAAGGTATTGGTAACTTTCCTGACTTTGGACTGGATAAAACAAAGTGGACCAACCCCAGCAGATGACATGGCTACCCAAATCATCATCATGGACTGTGGAAAATTTTGCATTTCATTAGAAAATCAAGGTTCAGTGGGAAGTTTCCACAGTCAGTGATGATTTGGGGAGCCATGTCATCTACTGGTGTTGGTCCCACTGTGTTTTATCAAGTCCAAAGTCAGTGCAGCTCTCCAGCAGGAAATTCTAAAGCACTTCATGCTTCTGCTGACCAGATTTACGGAGATGCTGATTTCATTTTCCAGAAGGACTTGGCACCTGCCCACACTGCCAAAAGTACCAATACCTGGTCACATGATGATGGTATCATTGTGCTTGATTGGCCAGCAAACTCGCCTGACCTAAACCCCATAGAGAATCTGTGGGGTATTGTCCAGAGGAAGATGAGAGACACCAGACCCAACAATGCAGACGAGCTGAAAGCCGCTATCAAAGCAACCTGGGCTTCCATAACACCTCAGCAGTGCCACAGGCTGATCGCCTCAATGCCACGCCCCATTAATGCAATAATTCATGCAAAAGGAGCCCTGACCAAGTATTGAGTGCATACTATACTGTATATGGACATACTTTTCAATAAGCCAACATTTCTGCATTAAAAATCCTTTTTTTTTGGTCTTATGTAATACTATAATTTTCTGAGATACTACATTTTGGATTTTCACTAGCTGTAAGCCATAATCATCAAACTTAAAAGAAAGAAATACTTGAAATATATCACTCTGTGGGTAGCGCATCTGAATAAATTATATGAGTTTCACTTTTTAAATTGAATTACTGAAACAAATTAACAATTAACAATTACAATGATATTGTAATTTTATGAGATGCACCTGTATATCTACTGCACAATTATAGCTTTAGAATTTTTTAAGACATCTGGAGTAACCTTCAAGTAGAGAAAGCCCCATGATTCACCTACATCTTTCCTCGTGGTGCCACATTCCTAAAGTTAAGGATAGTTTACAAAATGCTGAATGGGATTTTGTTGGCCCCAAGGAAATATTACAGCCATATACAGTATAATCAAAAAAGCTTATTGTACATCAAAATAAAAACAAATCTAAAAGTTAAAAACAAGTATAGGTCCCTCATACAGTTTGGGTCACAAGTAGGTGAATCATATACATGGATATACATATACCCCAAAGAACAACCACAGTGGTGGTCCAGAAATGCACTCTGATGTGTTTGTATTATTGAAATAGGTATCTCAAAGTGAATGGAATGGGTATAGATCTTGACAAAATGATGTAACAGAAGAAAGATCTTTCTTCTGATACATCACTTTGTCAAGTTCTATACCCATTCTCCATATGTTCACCATTATACATTGGGGCGGTACATTCCATACTTGAGGTGGTGCACTTCATACTTGGTATACTATGAGACTATATTTTATTTGATTGTTTTGGCTATTATTTTCTCCCCAGTGACAGCTTGTCCCTTGAATCCCTCTCTCTTCTCTGTGTGGTCTATACTCCTGGGTCTCTGGGGTGCTTTAGCCGTAGATTCGCCTTTGGTATCAACGTTTTAAGTTTATTTAATGCATATCTGCTATTCATTTTTCTTTATCATCATTATGATTTGCAATGTTGTAGTTATATTGTATATTAGTTTAGTAATGTGTTATCTCTCTGTGCAATCCCCCTTGATGAAGACTGAGCGTTGAAACACGTTGGAGTGCATTTCTAGACCTTTACTTTGTGGTTGTTCTTTGGGGTAAATGTATATCCATATATTCACCTGCATATGACCCAAACTGCATGAGGGACCTATACTTGTTTTTAACTTTTATAATTGTTTTTGTCTTGATGTACAATAAACTTGTTTTTGACTATATATGGCTATAATATTTTCTTGGTGCCAGCAAAGTCCAATCCAGCATCTTGTATACTTTCAAAGCCCCATTACCAATTGCCCTCCGGAAGATCACATCACAAACCTGGTTTAAAAGGGGTTAACTTGGAGCTCTATTTCTAATAAATTTGCATTCATCCAGCGAATGTGTATGTGCATTCGTTCTGTGCGAATTGCTTAAGAACTAATGTTCTATAGGCTACTTTCTCTTCTGAATGAATGTTCTTTTATTATGGGCAATAGTGAAATTCTACATTATGGCCACTAGATGGAGCTGAGGAGCACAGAAAATAAATACATTCTTAAAGAGGAAGTAAACCCTTATGGGTTTACTTCCTCTTTGTCTCCCTGCAAAGGTAAAGCATAATGGGCTAATATGCATCGCATAGTAGCCCATTATGTGTCACTTACCTGACACAGGAGCCAGCGATGTCACCGCTGTCCCCTGTAGTCCGGAGCGTCCACTCACAGCGCCGGAGCAGCATTGATGTCACTCCCGCGCATGCGCACGGGAGCCGCCACTAACGGCATATCGCCGTAGACAGCTGTCACTGTCTTTTACTAAATATTTTCTAAACCGTATAGGTTTAGGAGATATTTCTTGGACCTACAGGACCTTAATCTAGGCTTACCTGTAGGTCAAAGTGGTTTGTAAGGGTTTACAACCAGTTTAACAAGAAATACAACGTAAGTTCTAGAGAGCAATAGAGTGAATTAACAAATACATGAAACCATTGCTGCGATAGGGATTCCTGTGAGCTTCTCCCACTGGGGTTGATTTACTAGAACTGGAGAGGGAAAAACCTGGTGCAGCTCTGCATAAAAACCAATCAGCTTACAGTTTTTTTTTTTTGGTCAAAGCTTAAAATGGAGTTCCCGCCCTCCAGGAAATAATTAAAACTCAGCAGCTACAAATACTGTAGCTGCTGACTTTTCATAATAGGGCACTTACCTGTCCAGGGTTCCCTCGATGTCGGCACCCCAGCTGATTTTCGGAATGGCTCTTGGGTGCTGCTGCTGCCATTTGTGGTAAGGGAACCCCAGCAGTGAAGCCTTTCGGGTTTGCAGCTGGTTCCGTACTGCGCATGCGCAAATCATGCTGCACTTTCTAATTGGCCCAGCGGCAGAGGAGGGCCGAACTTCCATCTCCTAGAAGTGGGGACAGGTAGCTGTCAAAAACAGGTACCTGCACCCCCCCCCCCAAAAGGGCCAAATGTGGCACTGGAGGGGGGAGGAGTCTGTTATGCGAAAATTCCACTTTTGGGTGAAACTCCGCTTTAATTGAACAAGCTGAAGTTAATACAGCCTGCCTGGGAATGACGACTCCTTCAGACTGACACCCACCCATATTGATATTTGTATAACTCCTTCAAAGATCCAGCCCACTGCTTGCGTCAGGGCTGAGGGCTCTGCAGAGGAGTACTGAGGCAGGATGTTCTGTCTCTAGGACAGAGAGCTAAACCTGACTGCTCCATAAACTCCAGATACCATATTTCTTTGATCTTAGATTTATTGAAACAAGCCAGGTGAAACTACAAATTGATAAAATAAACATCAATCACTATAATTTTGCATATAATAAAGAAACAATGCTCTATTACACACAATGGGATAACAAAAACTTATTTTTTAAGCTTGCTGAGGGGTGATGGCGAGAGATTGAAGAAAACATGGCTTAATGTCTTGCTGTAGATTCTTAAAGCGGTTGTATAGTAATTTTTATAAGTTTAACTTACAGGTAAGGCCGCGTACACACGGGCGGATTGTCTGCCCAACTAAGTTCGGCAGACAATCCGACAGACAGTCCGTTCAAAATTAGCATGAACGGACTTGACCACACACGATGAGCAGACAGTCCGCTGAAAGCGTGCGTGATGACGTGTACAGCACGTACGACGGGACTAGAAAAACGACGTCCTATACACTGCAATGCAACCTTCGGCCGTGTAAACCCTTTCTGAGCATGCGCCATACTTAGTCCGTCCAACTTGCCTACTCACGAGCGGACTGTCCACTGAAACCAAGTTTGGACGGACAAAACCAAGTTTGAACGGACTGTCTTACGGAAATTCCGTAAGACTTTGTTCGACAGACTGTCCGCTGAAAAAGTCCGCTGAAGCCCACACACGAGCGGATTGTCCGCTGAAACACTGTTCAGCGGACTAAGTTGGGCAGACAGTCCGCCCGTGTGTACGCGGCCTAAGCCTATAATAAGGCTTACCTGTAGGTAAAAAAAATATCTCCTAAACCTGTACGATTTAGGAGATATTACCCTCACACAGGGGATTCTCGGCTAAAAGTCAGGCAGACGCCGGACCCTGCCAGAAAGAAATCTCCCATCTCCCAATGTAAGGGGAATCTCATGTGCGGGAGCGACGATATCGCGGCTGTGGCCGCTCACAGCGCCGGTGCCACTATACCCGGAAGACACGCCGAGGGAACATGTCAGCTCCCTCGGCGTGGATCGGGCCAGATGTTGGGGCCTTGTTCTAAGGTAAGTATTTCATAATGAGCTAGTATGCGGTGCATACTAGCTCATTATGCCTTTTCCTTTGCAGATCAAAAAAAACTTCGGCGGGTTTACTCCCGCTTTAAAATGGAAGCTGACTCACTTCCGCTAGATAATTCTCCCAGTATGCACTGGTTCCTAATAACTTTATTAACACATTCTAAGTGAATACAATATGTAACTTCTACAAACAGCAAAGCTATACCAGAAAGGGAACAGTAGGTGGCACCTGCGCTCTGCATCTAACTAGCTTGGTGTAAATCAAGAAAGCCCCACATGTTATTTCAAGCACATAAACATAAGTAAACTGAATAGAAGCCTGATGGACAGAACACAGGGGGCTATGATGTTTTCAGGAAGCTATATACAGCACCCTGCCAGCCCCTCCCACCAGCCATGATCTGCCTGCTTTGCATAGAGAGGCAAAGTGATACAAAGTTATGACATCACTGGGACTAAAATAAGGTATGTAATGAAAACAGTAGTGCTTTATTTAATAATGTTATTAGCACAGGGAAGGTAAAATATAAGCAGATTAAACTTCAGCGTTAATTGTTGGGTTCACTTCCTGTTGCTTCTTCAAGACAGGAAGTGAAGGGAAGTCTTTAAAGGGGACACAGCAACAAATACATACACATTAAAGTGGTTGTATACCCACATTTTTAACTTTTACCTACAGGAAAGCCTATAATAAGGCTTACCTGTAGGTAAAAAAAATATCTCCTAAACCGTACAGGTATGCGCCGCTGACTGCAGCGGTGCATGCGCACAAGGGGATTCTCGCCGTCAAAATCCGGCAGCGGCCGACCGGCCGGACTGAAATCTCCCGCGCGCATGCGCGGGAGTGACGATATACCCGGAAGAAACGCCGAGGGAGCATGTCAGCTCCCTCGGTGTGGATCGGGCCAGATGTCGGGCCTCGTTCTAAGGTAAGTATTTCATAATGAGCTAGTATGCGGTGCATACTAGCTCATTATGCCTTTTGCTTTGCAGGTTTAAAAAAAAAAAAAAAATGTGCGGGTTTACTACCGCTTTAACTACATAAGGTTTGCCCCCCTTCCTGATCAGGCCATTCTTTGTGATATGAAACTGCGTTACTTTAACTGACAATTGTGCGGTCATGCAAAGCTGTACACAAATAACATTTTATGCACTTTAAATACCTTCCACTGATTTTGCACGATCACCAACACTCACGCTGCCTTCAAGGACACTTGAGAAATGAAAGATTTGGCTTTTTAATCAGTAGTAACCATTAAAAAAAAAAAAATTCAAAGACAACAAACTATTTTTCACATGTTTATCGCAATTTGCCAAAAAAATTAAGGAATTTGGCTTCTAAGAACGATGGCCGGAGGCGCTGCAAAGACGAGAAATTCTGTGCAATAAGCAAAGCTGCACAGCGCGGTGTTTACACTGGCTCAATGCCTTTTTATTTAGATGAACTTGTAGCCACTTTTCACTGCGAGGCGCTGTCCCCCGAGAGCGCCATTCAGGAGGAAATCTGGCGCAACTTCAGTGAAGGCTGTCACATAACCTCTTTGTGTAATTTGACTGTACATCGGCCATGTAAAGGAAAAAAAAAGAAAAAAAGCGCAGCCACCAATAAATGTCCGAAATGAAGTTGGACTTTAAAGACACACACACAGAAATTACTTTTTTCCTGGGGTTTTGATGTCACTCGACCGCAGAGGCAGACAAGAATAACACGCTTGTTTTTCTTTCGGAATGGAAGGGGAAAAATTAGAACGAGTACATTCGTTCCTGGAATCGGCAAAGCAATAGTCTGTGTTTACTCTGTAGAAGTTTGGTATGTTTGATTCTAAGGCTGATATGGAAGGGGCTAGAGTGGTTATGTTCAGGCCCTCTGACCTCGTGAGCCCGGGGACAGCTGCGAATTCTAGATACGTCTATACCACAGAGACAGTCATCATGGTGAGCTTCTCAGCAGGACCTCCAAAAACATTCACAGGAAATGGAAATTCAAAGAAATTCATGTGTGCGATCTACACTTTTGTTGCAGATTATTGAAAAGCTACTCAAACCCACAGCTGCAAAGATGAGTCAGATTGGGATGAATAGGCAATGGAAAAAAATTATATTTAGCTTATTTAGTACTTTACAAAGAGGATACAACTGTGAAGCACGGTGGTGGTGTGTTTAATAGTATGGCCAGCTGTTGGAGCCCTTGGGTCTTATAATCTTATAATGCACATGGAAGGAGGGGTGATGTTACTGGACCAGGTGTACCCCATAGTGCATATACCCATAACCATGGATATTTTAGGATTCCAATGAGATAACTCACCCATACCACAATGGTTATGGTCCTGCACCTTATTTACTCCCTTGATGCATTTAAAGATTACCATCATGTCTCCCCTCTCTCTTCTTTCCTCAAGACTGTACATAATAAATGTTTTATCAATCAGACCTTTCACCATTTTTGTTGCCCATTACAGTTATGGTTTCGCAAATAACTTCAATGAATCCCCCTTCTGCAATCATCAAAACCATTATTGGACCTTTATGAAGGGTTTTCCAATGTATAGTGGAAAGTAGACTTTCTTTGTCAGTTGGACGGCACATCATATTGGAGCTCTTGGGTCTGATGGTTATCAATGGCTTTATAATGCCCAAGAAAGAGGAGGACTATTATATACAGGAACATTCTTTGGTGCAAGTACTCTTCCCCGATGATGTGACCTATCATACCATAGTGATATCCCCAAAAAAGTTTCATGAACAATAAATATAAATTAAGCTCCTGTTTTGGTCTCCTTGCTCATCAACACTATCAATGGAGTTTTATGGGGCCTTTTACAATGCACACTGCTAAAAAGACTTCCTTTGTCCCTCAAACAATGGATGGCATCTTGTTGGATCTCTTGGGTCTGACGGTCGTTTTTTGAATGGATATACAAAGTCCAAGGAAGAGGAGGAAGATTTTACAGGAGCAGCTTTGGTGCAAGCCCTTTTCACTCACAACTTAAGATTCTTGGGTGATACCCCCCCCCCCCCCTCCCCCACCCCCTGAAAAAAAAATCTTGGTTTGTTCTTAAAGGGGCTATAAAGTCAGGAGTTTTTTTTATCTTAATGCATTCTATGCATTAAGATAAAAAGCTTTTCTGTGTGCAACAGCCCCCCTAATACTTACCTGAGCCCCATCTCTGTCCAGCAATGTCCACGAGTGTCTCGGCCATCTGTGACTCTCCCTCCTGATAGGCTGAGACACAGCAGAGACACCATTGGCTCCAACTGCTGTCAGTCAGTTAGCCAATCAGGAGACAGAGGGGGCAGGGCTGAAACGTAGCTCCGTTTCTGAATGGACACATAGAGCTGCAGCTCGGTTTGGGTGACCCCATAGCAAGCTGCTTGCTGTGGAGGCACTAAGTAGGAGGGAGGGGCCAGGAGCACAGAAGAGGGACCCGAGAATCGGAGGATCGAGGCTGCTCTGTGCAAATCTACTGCAAAATAGGAGGTAAGTATAATATGTTTGTTATTTGTATATATATATTTATATATATATATATATATATATATATATATATAAAACAGACTTTACAACCACTTTAAGTTGAATTTGTATGTAAATTGGAATAGGTACATTTTTTAAGAGTAGCTCCAGCATAAAAAAAAATCTTACATTTTTTGAATAGCATAGGGAAGCGTTAACCCCCCTGTTATGTTTGTTTTGCTGTCTGTACCCCTGTACAGAAGATTTAACCTCACTTTCTGTCCCTGTGACATTTGAATTTTGAAAATTTTGGACAACAATTTTGGACAAACAAGGATTGGTGGTAAGCCTTCAGTGGAGACACCTCTTTCCCGTGATAACTCTTACAGGAGTGAATTTCCCTTCCTAGGGGTAGATTTCCTCCCACTTCCTGTTCTCTCCCTCCATTTGTAAGCGTGAGTTGTATGTAAGTCGGATGTGTGTAACTCGGGGGCTACCTGTTCAATGGTCTCTTCTATCACCAAAATCAGTGAACCTTTATGGTACTTTCTACAATTCACACTGATTCCTTTGTCCTTCAAACCATTAGCAGGAGTCATCTCTTTGGAGCTCTTGGGTCTGATGGGTGTCTCTGGATGCTCATATAATGACAAAGGATGATGAAGAAGATTTTACAGTACCAGATGCAGTCTTTGGTGCAGAAAAATTCTCTTTGATGTTATGAGATCTTTAGGTCATAATGCCTTTGGTGGGACCATTGGTGGGAGTCATCTTGTTGAAGCTCTTAGGTCATAGAGTGGATAAAAAACTCGCTCATACCACAAATAAAAATCAAGTGTAGTTTTATGCACACAACACTAATATTAAATGACATTTCCACCAAGGGGACCCTATATCACATTTATTGGACCTGCCCTAAGATAGTACATTATTGGACGGAAACGCAGCTCTTTTTGACCTGCCTTTTAGGAGTACAGGTGCCCATGACCCCAAAACTATTCCTTTTGGGAATATTACCCTTATGCCGCGTACACACGAGCAGATTGTATGACGTACTTAGTCCGTCATACAATCCGACGGACAGTCCGTCGTACTTTCCACTGAACGGACTTGACCACACACGGATACACAAACAGTCCGTCGAAAGCTTGCGCGATGACGTGTACCGCACGTACGACGGGACTAGAAATAGGAAGTCGAATACACAGCAAAGCACCCTTCCGCCGTGTAAATCCTTTCTGGGCATGTGCCATTCTTAGTCCGTCGAACTAGCATACTGACGACCGTATTGTCCGCTGAAACCAAAGTACGACGGACAGAATTTAGAAAAAACCGAAATACTTAGTACCACGGACTGCACGCTGAAAAAGTCAGCTGAAGCCCACACACGAGCGGATTGTCCACTGAAATGTGTTTAGACGGACTAAGTACGCCATACAATCCGCCCGTGTGTACGCGGCATAAGCATTCAAAAAAATTGCTCAGACACGACCTGACGGCTGCGAGGTGTCTGGTGGCCCTACATTGGAAGCAGCAGTGCCCACCCCCAATGCAGATCTGTATGCCAGAATAAAACACATAAAACTGATGGAGAAAATGACAGCTAGATTGCAAGATAGATTGGACATGCATGATAAGGTCTAGGAGGATTGGCACAGGCGAGAGGATCCGCCTTGAGTGGGTGGCTGAGCCCCCCCATCCCCCCTCCTCCTTCTCTATTCCCTCTTTTCTGCTGCTTTCTTAATTTCCTCTTCTTGTTAATAGCTTATGCTGTGGTCTATAACAGACCCTATTTGTTAAAGCGGAGGTCCACCCTAAAATGGACCTTCCGCTCATCGGATTCCTCCCCCCCTCCGGCGCCACAATTGGCACCTTTCAGGGGGGAGGGGGGTGCAGTTACCTGGATAATCCAGGTAACTGCACCCACTTCCGGGATAGCTCTCTGCGGAAAGGGGAGTACATTACGCCCCTTTCCGCAAGTGCCCGCCCCCTTCCGCAAGTGCCCCGCTGCCTGCTGGGAAACACACAGATCCCAGAGGCAGCGGGGACCGTCCTCATTGCGCAGCGCGGCTCGCGCATGCGCAGTAGGGAACCGGGAAATGAAGCCGAAAGGCTCCATTTCCTGATTCCCATACCCAAGATGGCGGCAGCAGCACTCGAGTGTCGATCTAGAGATCGGCTTCGGGTGCCGACATCGCGGGCGCGCTGGACAGGTAAGTGTCACTATTTTAAAAGTCAGCAGCTGCAGTATTTGTAGCTGCTGACTTTAAAAAAAAAAAAAAAAAAAACGCGGAGTCCCGGCGGACTCCCGCTTTAAGTTACAGTTATTCTAAGGAACCAGCAACGACCTCTTGCGGTCCATTTTTCTGTCCACTGCTTCTTGATATACAATGGTCATACTGCTGTTACGTGGAAATTTGTGTACTACAGTGTCAACTTTATACCTGTTTATTTGTTCTCATGGTCAATAAAAATTGTTATTTGAAAAAAATAAATAAATATGAAATGACATTTCCAATCATCATAATCACCCATAAAACCTTTTTGTGTCAAGAGAGAGTAAAATATACATTTACAATTTTTTCATTCCATAAATAAATGGCGGCTTTACTTCTTGGAAAAAAAGATGCAAAATCCCACTCAAAGCAATTTAGAACTAGTATGACCGCATTCCAAACATGTTGTTGATGTTGTAAGATTTCAAGGCCATAACTTTTCTATACTCCCAAAAAATTCAAGAGTGGTTTCATTAATACTAAGATTAAACTGGGCACCTACAATGGTCTCCTCTGTCATCAAAGCCATCAATGGACCTTTATGTAGCCTTCTACATTGTGCAGAACATAGAAGATGTTCTTTGTCCCTGAAACCATTAGCGGTAGTCATCTTGTTGGAGTTCTTGGTTCTAAGCCCTTGTACACACGGTCGGACATTCCGACGGAAAATGTACGATCGGACCGTGTAGTCGGATAATCCGGCCGTGTGTGGGCTCCATCGGACTGTTTCCGTCAGAATATCCGACCAACAAAGTTTTAGAGCAGGGCTAAAAAAAAATCCGACAACATGATCCGATCAGACTTTGTCCGATCGTTTGTAGAGAATTCCGATCGGACAAAGTGCCACGCATGCTCAGATCAAATTACGAGACCAAATCTATTGGCTACTAGCCTGAACGTAGTCCCGTCGTAATGAAATAACGTCACCACGTTCTGAACGATCAGATTTTCCGACAACTTTGTCCGACCGTGTGTATGCAACAGTTTCGGACAAAATCCGTCGGACAAAATCCAACGGATTTGGTTGTCAGAATGTCCGACCGTGTGTACCAGGGCTAAGGCTCGTTTCTGGATGGTTATATATTGGTCGAGGGAGATGAAGAAAACTTTATAGGACCAAGTACAATCTTTGGTGCAGAAAATTGTTCTTTTTTACTGTATGTCATGAGATTTCAAGGCATAACTTTAACCATTGGTGGGTTATCCTGTTGGAACTCTTGGTTCTGATAAGTGTTACCGGATGGTCATATAATGGCCAAGAACTCACCTATATCACAAATAAACATCAATAATAGTTTTATGCACACTAATATTAAATGAAACACTTTCAAGAGGGATTCCACCAAAAAAAAAAATATTAAAAGCCAGCAGCTATAAATACTACAGCTGCTGACTTTTAATAAATGGACACTCACCTGTCCCGGGTTCCAGCGATGCCGGCAGCCGAGGCCGATCGATCGCTCGGCTCTCGGCTGCTGCCGCCACCATTCTAGGTGAGGGAATCAGGAAGTGAAGCGAATCGGCTTCACTTCCCGGTTCCCTACTGCGCATGCGCGAGTCGCGTCGCGCAATAGGAAATCTCCGCGCTGTCACTGGGACCCGTGTGTGTCCCAGCAGACAGTGCGGCAGGGCAGGAAATGGCGTAGACTCCCACGGGAGTCTATGCCCGGAAGTGGGTGTAAATACCTGTCTTTGACAGGTATCTCCACCCCCCTCCCCCCTGAAAGGTGTCAATTGTGACACCGGAGGGGGGGAGGGATCCGATCAGCGGAGGTTCCACTTTAGGGTGCAATCCCGCTTTCAATGGCATCACCAAACCAATCATTAAAATCACCAATAAAACCTTCTTGAGTCAAGGAAGAGTGCATCATACATTTCCCCCTATAAATAAACAGTGGCTTTACTTGTTGAAAAAAAGAAGTGAAATCTCACTCAATGCTATTTAGGACTAGTATGATCCCATTCCAAAAATGAGAGAAGCTGTTCTGAAGGTAAATCATGGTCCTACTGCTTATTAGCTTCTTGATATTAACGTTGACCTTCAATGATGGACTATGTCTGGGCCTACCAGGGGAGCATGTGACAGGGTGACAACAATGGAGTACAATTTAGAGTAAGTTGTCCTCATAACAGGAAGTACTTGAACAAGGACCCTGGCAGGATCACCAAGGATTATTTTATTGAATAGCTGCCATTTAAAAAAATTGAAAATGACAATAAAGCTTCTATGATTTTTTTGTGATTGGGTTTAATTCTTTTCCATAGAGTGTTATGTTCTGTAGCCCTGTATGTAGCCATAAATTTCTTATTCTGCTCCTCTCAGTTAAAGCTTCAGAATAAGACCTCAAATACTTTGGAAATGCTTGGACTCCCGATGTTTATGTTTGGAATTTTACAAAGGATTAAGCTCTAATGCCTTTGTGTCCCATTCCTACCCACTTCAATGTTTTTATATAACGCAATAAAGGTCTGAAATACCGACTAAATTCTGTTTATCTTCCACATAAATCTTCATAATTACATTCTGATTACTCTTCGTGAAACATGCTTCCGTGAGCGGCCTTCCCTTCCAGAGGATGATTAGAGGTTGTTTGTTTAATCTGGATAAATCCTGGGAGGTGCGCGCAAATTATTTTAATAAAAAATAAACAGGGACTGGATCGCCTAGATAATGAAATCCTTATCAATTAATGTTTAAAAAAAGATTTGAAAGAAAATTTCTAAACAATGATATCTGAGAAGTTTTTAATTTTTTCTTTTAATAAAATTATTTGCGCAAGGCTGATTTTTGTATTAAACGAATATGAATATTTTTTTTAAATAAAATAATTAGCGCATAGGGATTTTTTAAAATCAAATAATTTGCCACGTTTTTGTTTTGCATAGAGTATAGTTAAGGATTGAAATGCCTACCAGTTTATTTTTTGCTTATTCATTGGACAGATTTATCTCCATTTCACATCTCAGAGATGCAACAGAAAGTATGAGAAAACTATACAAAGCTAAAAAAAAAAATTCTTAGACAACTACAGGTGACAACTGCAAAATTGTGAATTTTTCTTCACTTTCTGTCATCAGGACAAAGATGAGTCTACCTGATGGGGACAAAGACAGATATAAAAATTCATAAGTCATAATTCATACATGTTTTTTTATCAAATAAAAAAAAAAAGTGTAATACAGTAAGACATCTCCAATTATAGGGTGACAACGCTCTGTCCCTGTCTCTCAAAAGTTCTCCTGTGTTGTCACATTGGCTTCTGATGGAGACTACAAGTGGGCATTGCAAAGGTGGTCCACTATTGTCAATATCTGGAAAATCAGCTTTGGGAAATGCCATGAAGCTATCGCTGGAGTGGCTGCAAAGAGGCTGCTGGAAATCAGAAGTGCTGGGATATAACACAGGATGGGAAAAAAAGGGAAACAAGTATGAAACCATGTACCATGTACATATACTTTATGGCTTTCAAGTGGTATACTGGGATGATGCCTGCAGCTACAGGCATCATCCCGGTATTGTTTTTTTTCATGAGGCGATCGGCTTTTTTGTAAAAGCCATACAAGCAGCTAATTAGCCTCTGGATTGCTTTTACAGGTGCCCCCCCCCCCCCCCCCCCCAATCGCATTGCCTGCTGGTGTAAATATATAAAATATAGTTACAGTTATAGTTGTAAATAAATATAGTTACTGTCCGTATATATTCAGCACAAAGCATGGATATCCATGATGTTCTCTTGTCTCAGAAGGGAAAAATGAAAGCCTCTTACCAGACAGGATGGATCCCAAATTTAAGGGATCAAACACGCTTGTTATCAAAGTAACCACCTGCGATTTTCCACTCTGTTGGCTCCAATGTGCAAACCTCCTCCCGCTGTAGTGATCACTCCACCAAAGATTTAGGAATAATATTCAAAATATTCCAACTCCAATAGGTCAGCTTAATGCTCTCCAGCATATGTGAAATTTAAAAGAAGGAAAAACTTCATGGTGCAGTAGAAAAGGAATGTTTTATTTTCCAATTATCATTGCACTTCACAAACTCAAACGAAGAAAGGCCATATAGGCACAGCCGCGGAGCTCACTCTGCAAGCTGGTGCGTGGTGACGTCACTGATAGTTGCTCCGCTCGACGCGTTTCCCTGACGGGTGAGCCTGACGTGTAGCAGGAAGACCTTGCGTACAACCCCAGCTCAAGGACCACCAATGTTATGCAAAGTGCACAGTCTATTTGCCTTTAGTAAATCAACTCCACTGCATAGTGAGAACGTGGGTTCCCCCTCGCATTTTAAAAAGTTTGATTCACGCGCGTTTGCGTGTATAGCGCATGCGGAAGCCCATTCACTTGAATTGACTGCCCTATGCACATTGGTTGCATCAAAGAAGCTTTAGGGACCAAATTTTGTCCAAGAGCCAGGCACATTTTTATATGTGTGTTTTGACACGATTCTTGTGTTCCTTGTTGAATGACGATCATGGCATTATTGTACCGCATTTGTCCTGAATGGCGCCGCCCATTTTTCTGCAATTTGGAATAACAGGCAGAATCACGTCGCTTTTGTCTGCGATTTCTAGTTGCTGAGTTTCTAAATGTCAAAACAATTTCAAAGGTTTTATTCTGCTCCTTTGCAAAAATGCAATAAAATCACACATTCGTTTTTGCTGCGATTACCAGTGCGTTTTGCTCCTGTGAAAAAGGAAATGACTCCAAAAACACACCGAAAACGCAACCGGAGGTGTATTCTTGATGAGTCTTTGCTTTGCCACATTTTCCATTCATTTCAAAGGGGAGGTGCATTTTTGGTGCCTTTTTTTGTACCGCACCAAAACATGCAAAAAAGTGCAGCACACAGGACTTTTAAAAATGCAACTGACCCGCAACAGACTGGTGTGAAAAGCTCCATAGGATTTCATGGTCATGCGTTTTTCTTCTGCTTTTGGTAAGGCAAAAACAGAAAAGAGAAGCCGATCAGTGTGAAAGGAGCCTTTTAGTCCAAATCCACTAACATGCTACAATTTGCTACACAGTATCCAGGATGAGCTTATAAATTTCAGCTCAGCAACAAAGTATCCTTCTAAATAATTGTTGCCAATTCCGGGCTGTAGTAGGAAACTTTGATTCTCACAGTGGCCTGCCAGTTCCAGAGTGCTGGATAAGCGCCCGACGAAAAAAAAAACAGTTTGCTAAATTCTCCTTTGTCCCTCATTTGAGACTCGAAGGATCCATTTAAATTTAAAGCAGAATGCCAAGCACAGGAATTTGTATTTAAATATATTCCTCAAAAGCCACAAAGGATACAAATCCATTTTACGGTGCCTTGAAAAAGTATTCATACCCCTTGATATTTTCCACATTTTGTCATGTTACAACCAAAAGCGTAAATGTATTTTATTGGGATTTTATATGATAGACCAACACAAAGTGACACATAATTGTGAAGTGGAAGGAAAATGATAAACGGTTTCAACCTTCTTTTACAAATAAATATCTGATAGTGTGGTGTGCATTTGTATTCAGCCCCCTTTACTCTGATACCCCTAAGTAAAATCTAGGGGAACCATTTACCTTCAGAAGTCACCTAATTAGTAAATAGAGTCCACCTGTGTGTAATTTAATCTTATTATAAATACAACTGTTCTGTGAAGCCTTCAGATGTTTGTTAGAGAACCTAAGTAAACAAACAGCATCGTGAAGGCCAAGGAACACACAAGTCAGGGATAAAGTTGTGGAGAAGTGTAAAGCAGGGTTAGGTTATAAAAAATATCCCAAGCTTTGAACATCTCACGGAGCTCTGTTCAATCCATCATCTGAGAATGGAAAGAGTATGGCACAACGGCAAACCTACCAAGACATGGCCTTCCACCTAAACTAACCGGCCGGGCAAGGAGGGCATTCATCAGAGAAGCAGCCAAGAGGCCCATGGTAACTCTGGAGGAGCTGCAGAGATCCACAGCTCAGGTGGGAGAATCTGTCCACAGGACAACTATTAAGCCCCATACACACTATCAGATTTTCTGCTGATTTTTTCCGCCAGATTTACCAAAACCATATAATATGCGGTCAAACCTGATTGCAAACATTTGTATGCAATCAGGCAGGCCCTTGCACTACATGGTTTTGGTAAATCTGAAGACAAAAATCAGCAGAAAATCTGCACTCCACAAATCTGCCCTTTATGGAAGAGTGGCAAGCTATTGTTGAAAGAAAGCCATAAGAAGTCCCATTTGCAGTTTGCAAGAAGCCATGTGGGGGACACAGCAAACATGTGGAAGAAGGTGCTCTGGTCAGATGAGATCAAAATTTTACTCTTTGGCCTAAAAGCAAAAGGCTATGTGTGGAGGAAAACTAACACTGCACATCACCCTGAACACACCATCCCCACTGTGAAACATGGTGGTGGCAGAATCATGTTGTGGGGATGCTTTTATTCAGCAGGGACAGGGAAGCTGGTCAGAGTTGATGGGAAGATGGATGGAGCCCAATACAGGACAGTCTTAGAAGAAAACCTGTTAGAGTCTGCAAAAGACTTGAGACCGGGGCGGAGGTTCACCTTCCAGCAAGACAACAACCCTAAACATACAGCCAGAGCTACAATGGAATGGTTTAGATCAAAGCATATTCATGTGTTAGAATGGCCCAGTCAAATTCCAGACCTAAATCCAATTGAGAATCTGTGGCAAGACTTGAAAATTGCTGTTCACAGACGCTCTCCAACCAATCTGACAGAGCTTGAACTATTTTGCAAAGAAGAATGGGCAAAAATGTCCCTCTCTAGTTGTGCAAAGCTGGTAGAGACATCCCCAAAAAGACTTGTAAGCAGCTGTAATTGCAGCAAAAGGTAGTTCTAAAAAGTATTGACTCCGGGGGGCGCTATACAAATTCACGACACACTTTTCACATATTTATTTGTAACAATTATGTGCTTTGTGTTGGTATATATATATATATATATATATATATATATATATATATATATATATATATATATATATATATATATATACATACATACATACATATATATATACACATACATATATACACATACATATATACACACACATTTACGTGTTTGGCTGTAACATGACAAAATGTGGAAAATTTCAAGAGGTATGAATACTTTTTCAAGGCACAGTTTGTACACCGATTGCTTTTGCAACACCAGATATTACCTTGGAAAAGTAGCTGTGACATCACCACTGTGCTGTGCACAGTCTGTGCAGAGCTGTGGGAGGGGCCCAGCAGACTCCATTCACCACATGCTGCCTGCAGAAAACTACAGGGATGGGGAGGAGACAAGACCAGTCCCCCTGCACAAGGAGAGAGAGCAGCAGTGAGGGGTCTTTATTACAGTAAGTCTCACACTGGATTACTGCACAGATCTGGAAGAAAGTAATACAGAAAACACACAGAGACTCAAGAAGAATACACATGATGAATAGATTTAGACAACATTTGATGATCAGGAATTCAGATTTAAAGGCGAAGTACAGCCAAAGCTCATTTCGCTGTACCTCTCCTGTGGATCACAGGAGTGCAGTTCATTCTTTGAATCGTTTTCAGCAGACAGCGGGCTGAAGCCCACTGTCGGCTGACATCACAGAGCCGGATCAGGCTTGGGAAAATTCACGACCATATGGTCGGAATCCGTCCACATGAGTGGACCCAGGTTAGCCTCTCAGCGAGCCGCTGAGAACCTGAGCCTGCCGCTCCCGCCCCCTCCACAGCCCAGCGCTCCAGTGAGCACGGGAGGTGGGGCAGACAGAGGGTTTGTGACTAACAGTCACCAGTTCTCTGCTCCAGGAAATCAGTGGCGATAATTCACTCGGTTTTCAACCTTAGAGCTGGAGGGGGACAGATGCAGCATTGAAACCATACTACAACCACCTAGGTAAGTATGATTCTGAAAAAAACAAAAACATTCCCATACTTCTCTTTTAATTAGTGAAGGTTAAAAAGCATTCACACTAGCAGATCTTTGCTTTATCCCCCGACAGGAAAAGGGGGGATACTCCAGACCATTGATGGTGGTCTACAGGACCCTGAGCTCATGACACCGGCTCTCTATCGTGTTTTTCTTCCATGTTCAGCATGTCAGATATCCTCTGGTGAGCTCAATGATTGTCCCACAGCTGTTGGGGAATGTGAATGGCGTCTTTTGATGGTTTAAAGTCTTTTGAGTGATCTCAGGTCAGCCTCGTACAAGATGATATGTTTATAATTCCTGCTTGCAAACCAGATGACACAACAGAGGATTTTAAAGGGCTGCCCCACCTGGGCTGCAAAGGTCTGAAAAGTAGTCATCTTGAGTTTTGTCTACTCTAAGTGGACGGCGCTGTGTGCATATACCGTTGCCATTCAAAGAACAAAAATTATTGCTTTTTTTTGTTTTTTTTTATCTTTTTCCCCATCTCAGTTCTGCTGATCTCTGGTTCCATCATCCTGCGGCTACTTGACTAAATGCACTCCATTCCTCCACACTGGCTTCTTGATGACAATGATGAACCATGCCCAAGCATGTGTGTGTCAGGACAGCCACTTCTAATCTCTACCAGGGTGCGTGTGACAGGGTGACAACACAGGAGTGCAATAAGGAAACAGTTGTCACCCCAAAACAAGACAAGAAGGGACTAAACAAGGACATTTTTTGTGGAGTCTGTTTTGTCTGTTTTTATCGGGTTACTATTATTTTGTTGTATGTTGACATATCTAGTGATGGTTTAGGACGACTATAACAAGTTTACTTATGTGATTTGGTATTTCTCTCTGTCTTCCCCTCATGATAAGTGCTAGTTAGTTCAGTCCTAGCTAGATTCTCCTTTTTCTTCCATGCTCCCTCAATCCTAGCTGAATCCTTATGATCTGTACACACCATAGGATTTTACACATACGACGAGCCGAGAAAAAAGAAGTTCAATAGCCAATGCAGCTCTTCTGCTTGATTCCGAGCATGCGTGGACTTTTGTATGTCAAAATTGTGTACACACTCTTGGAATTTCTGACAACAAATTTTGTTGTCGGAAAATTGGAGAACCTGCTCTCATACATCTGTTGGCGGAAATTCCGACAAGAAATGTTTTATGGAGCATACACACGGCCGGACTTTCCGACAACAAGCTCACACCCGACATTTGTTGTTGAAAATCCTATCGTGTGTACAGGGCATTACTGTTTCTTCCATGTTCCCTCAATCTTAACTAGATCATCATGGCTTCCATGTCCCCCCAATCCTCTCTGTATTTTTCATGTTCCCCCAATCCTAGCTAGATCCCCCTTGTTTCTTCTATGTTCCCTCATCCCTAGCTCCCCTCGTTTCTTTCACGTTCCCTCAATCTAGCGAGACCCCCCTTGTGTTTTCTATGTTCCCTCAATCCTAACTAGAGCCCCCTTGTTTCTTCCATGTTCCCCCAATTCTAACTAGATCCTCCCTGTTTCTTTCATATTCCCTCAATCTAGCTAGGTCCCCCTTGTTTTTTCCATGTTCCTCCGATCCTAGCTAGACCCTCTTGTTTTTCCATGTTCCTCCAATCCTAGCTAGATCCCCCTTGTTTCCTTCATGTTCCACCAATCCTAGCTAGTCCTTCCCTGTTTCTTCCATGTTCCCTCATTCCTAGCTAGATCCTGCCTGTTCTTTCCACATTCCCTCAACCCTAGCTAGACCCCCCCCCCCCCTTGTGTTTTCTATGTTCACTCAATCCTAGCTAGATCCCTCTTGTTTCTTCCATGTTCCCCCAATCCTAGCTAGATCCTCCCTGTTCCTTCCATGTTCCCTCAATCCTAGCTAGATCCTGCCTGTTCTTTCCACGTTCCCTCAACCCTAGCTAGACCCCCCCCCCCTTGTGTTTTCTATGTTCACTCAATCCTAGCTAGATCCCTCTTGTTTCTTCCATGTTCCCCCAATTCTAGCTAGATCCTCCCTGTTTCTTTCATGTTCCCTCAATCTAGCTAGGTCCCCCTTGTTTTTCCATGTTCCTCCAATCCTAGCTAGATCCCCCTTGTTTCCTTCATGTTCCACCAATCCTAGCTAGATCCTCCCTGTTTCTTCCATGTTCCCTCAATCCTAGCTAGATCCTGCCTGTTCTTTCCATGTTCCTCCAATCCTAGCTAGATCCTCTTGGTTTCCTTCATGTTCCCTCAATCCTAGATAGATCCTCCCTGTTTCTTCCATGTTCCTCCAAACCTAGGTAGATCCCTCTTATTTCTTCAATGTTCCCTTAATCCTAGCTAAATTCTCCCTGTTTCTCAATGTTCCCTCAATCCTAGTTAGATCCTCCCTGTTTCTTACATGTTCCTCCAATCCTAGCTAGATCCCCCTTGTTTCTTCCATGTTCCCTTAATCCTAGCTAGATTCTCCCTGTTTCTTCCATGTTGCCTTAATTCTAGCTAGATCATCCCTGTTTCTTCCATGCTCCTCCAATCCTAGCTAGATCCCCCTTGTTTCTTACATGTTTCCTTAATCCTAGCTAGATCCCCCTGGTTCTTCCATGTTCCTCCAATCCTTGCTAGATCTCCCTTGTTTCTTCCATGTTTACTCAATCCTAGCTAGATCCCACCTGTTTCTTTTATGTCCCCCCAATCCTAGCTAGATCCTCCCTATTTCTTCCATGTTCCCCCAATCCTAGCTAGATCCCCCTTATTTCTACCATGTTCCCTCAATGAGTGTTAGTTCCTAGCAGAGACAGGGACTAAGAAAGTCTTACACTTCAAAAGACTGGAGAAACATCAATTGTACTGAATTTCCTTTATGTAAAATTGTGATAGATTAAATTTCTAGAACTGGTCTTCAAAAAATGTCAATATATATATATATATATATATATATATATATATATATATATATATATATATATATATATATATATATATATATATATATATATATATATATATATATATATATATATATATATATATGTAGCGGTGGGCTCCTGAAGAGCACGCACTATGTGGTTTCAAAATTTAACTTTGCCCAAACTACAGTTTGGTTTGAGTCTATTTGCCTAAATTTGACTTCTGTGTCAGTCTGACTGGGCTGTGAGATCTTCAGCCTGGCCACAGGGGGGGCGCTGTCTCTGGCGGCAGGCGTGGAACTATGGTCTGGTTGGGCTTTAGTTTACTCTCTCTCAGAGTCAGGTCAGTGGGAGTGGCCCTATCGCTGTGCCTTCTGGGAGAGGGTATTTAAGATGCGGATGTCACGTGGTTCGGGGGTTCCGGTCCAGTATGAAGTGCTGATTACATGGTCCTGGTCCTCCTGACCAGCCCCCAGGAAAGCTATGGCCTGGGGTGCGGATCCACCCGACTTTAATGCCTCGGGGCTGGCTAGCCCAAGGCAAGGGGACTAAGGAAGGATTCCAAGGTGGTTGGGTGCCATCTCCGGTTCGGGAGAGACCCATTGAACTTCGAGCATTCCAGGGGAGGACTCTTTAGAAGAAGGCTGAAAGATCCAGGTATCCTACAGCTTAGTTTCCCTACGTGTTCTGCAACAACATCGGTGATAAAGACTTTGCTCCTGAGTAAACACCTGGTTGGCTGCTAGGCCTTGTGAGAGAAGGACTGTCCAACCTGATCATCCAACTGCGAATGGCTATTCTCTCGATGCAGTCAAAGTAAGCACATTCTTCAACGTTTATAGACTTTGACATTGAGAGTACCTGAAATCCTTCCCAACTCTCTGATCCCAAATTGAAAGACTGTTCAATGGTTTGAGTTTTTGCAAATAAAATCCATTCAAGTGGATCTATTGTCAGTCTCAAGTTACTGGGCCATCTACTACGGGACATCCCCTAGATGTGAGACTAGGAGAACGAAAGGTAAGCCTAAAAAATAACCAGCAGCTCCTTCAGGGGTTAGTGCTACATATATATATAAAACTTAGTTTAAAAAGTGCAGAAACCTTCTGAAGACCCCTTGTATGTCTTACTAATCTTACTAATAGTATAACTGCCTGTAAATGTTGCCAAGTCAGCGGGTGCCTCAGTCAGTAAGCACATGGTATTCTGCAAGTTCATGTTGCATTACAGTCCATGAGATCTGTTTAGATGCAACTGATGTCGCATACACACGACCGGACTTTCCAGCAGAAAAGTTCAGACGGAATCATTTCATTGGATATTCCGATCGTGTGTGGGCTTCATCTGACTTTTTTTTCAAAAATTCTGAGAGACCTAGAAATAGAACATGTTTTAAATCTTTCTGACGGAATCAATTCCTATCGGGAAAACCGTTCGTCTGTATACTAGTCTGACGGACCAAATACGACGTAAGGGCAGCTATTGGCTACTGGCTATTGAACTTCCTTTTCTAGTCCGGTTGTACTCAGGGCCGTCTTTAATATTGATTGGGCCATGGGCAAAATTTTTCTTAGGGCCCCCCTCCCCCCATGCAATTTCTCTCTCTACCTGCTCTGAGACATACAATAAATAGCAGCTAGACTTAAAATCGGTTTACTGTATCAGATCAGGCAGCGATTGCGATTAGTTGCCAGAGGTTACAGCATATCATTACCGCTTACTGACTGGTTGCTAGAGGTTACAGCACTCCTTAAGGCTCACTGATTAGTTGCTAGAGGTTACAGCACATGGTTTCTGCTTGTTGATTGGCTGTTAGAGATTACTGTACAGTAATACTGCTCACTGGTTGCTATAGGTTACAGCACATCATCTCCTCGCTGCAGGGGGGCATGATATACATATGAATGCTGCCTTATTTACATATCAATACCGTTGGCCTCAGCTATTTACATATGCATGTCACTGCTATTTACATATGAATGCTGGTAATTTACATGTAAACACAGGTCTGCAGGTGAGTCATTTGTACACAACAATAGGGCAGAACTGGGCAGCATTAGTAGCAGCACTTCACACTGAGATATAGGGACACAGCACGGGACTAAAACCTCAAGGGACAAGGGAATTTAAACTGGGATAGTCGGTAAGTATGAGGCAGCTGCTTTGGACCCCACAACAATGACAGGGCCCAGGGCAGCTGCCCCTTTTGCCCTACCTTAAAGACGGCCCTGGTTGTACGTCATCGCGTTCTAAATGAACGGACTTTGGTGTGATCGTGTGTAGGCAAGTCCGTTTCAGCGGAACTCCATCGGAAAGACGAAAAGGTTGTGTGTGTGCGGCATGAGGATAATGCAGGAGACTAGTCCTGGTCAGATCACAGTCTCCTGCATTAACTTCATGTGTCTGTTCCCGCTTATGTGTCGGTTAACGCTGGAAGCACATTTTCTACAGTTTATAAAGCTGTGCATGCATTGGATTTCCTGTGTATTGAACTTTCTTGTGGGACTACAATAATTGTTGTTTTCTAGGAGCAGCAGCCAGCACTCTCCTCTATTCTCTGATGCTCTGGTTTGTTGGTGGGCCCTCGGTGACCTCAATCACAATGCAGGACTGCACCAGCTTAAGCACAGAAGAGAGAAGGCATTTGGATAGAAAGGCCGCAGGGAAGGAGGAGCCTGCCGGAGCAAGGGATAGAGCAGGTAAATGTGCTTTCTTTTGGTACTCAGGGCAAAAATTAGCATTTAACTCTTGCAGTACAAGGGAACCCCACTGCAAGGGTATTTTATTTGTGTTTGGATTTAAAGCCAAGATCTAGAAAATATTATTTAAAAAAAATAGTCCCCTAGAGGGGTTTAAAAAAAAAATACAAAGCTCAGCACCTCGTCTGTGCTTTTCCCATGTTTATTATTTTTTTACCACTAAATGTCCTCAGTCTTTTAGATTAAAAGATGCTGAGGACATACAGTGAGTGCAAGGTCTCATGGACCCGCCCCTGAGGGGAGATCACCAATCACATACAATGATGCAGAGCACGATGCTGACATCATCATAGGAAACTGCCCACCATTGGATATGATCCAAAAATGAAGAGGACTGTGCATACCACTGGACCGACCTGAAGACATCTAAGTATAAAATAGTAAGATACTGGGGGGCCTGCACAAAGTGGGTGGGGGTGACTCCGTGGGGAAGAACCTGGAGTAGGGCTTTAAAAACCATAACGGTCCTAACGCCAGCCAATGTTCCTTTCTGTGGCCCCAGCAAATGCCGGTGCCCGTAAGTAATACGACATCTGCTAGTTTGGATGAACTCTCCACTTGGCAGCCAAAGTCCCTTGTGCCCCTTTGAGAACCGCCTTGTGTATCATAAACCCAATTTTGGAGTGTTGCTCTCCGCTGGCCGTTTCTGAGAAGTTTCTGTTTTACGAAAATGCATTTTTGTGTTCCGCTGATCTGGTATTTGGTAAAAGGCTGGCACGCCAGCTGTGTATAGAGTGTCATTATGACTTATTAATGAAGTGTCGCTGGATTGACTGTACGCCACCAGCCAGCAAAGTGACCAGAATTACAGGGCAGAAGGTTTGTGCTGCAGTCTGAACTCCGCTCTCGGATCCCGTCCTGACATTCCGCATCGTAAGGAAATTCTTCTCTTAAAGTGGACCTCCTAGAAGTGAATACTGAGCCAGTCACATCAGTCTCTGGGCCAGAGGAGCTTACACTCTAATACCCCCCACAATCACACACTATTATTATTACACATTTATATAGCTCTGACATATACCGCAGTGCTGTACAGAGAACACTGAGCCAGTCACATAAGTCTCTGCACCAGGGGAGCTTACACTGTAATGTCCCTCCACAGTCACACACTATTATTATACCTTTGTGTGCTTTTAACTATTATTAGTATTGTAATTATTATTTATAGCTCTGACATATACCGCAGTGCTGCACAGAGAACACCGAGCCAGTCACATAAGTCTCTGCACCAGAGGAGCTTACACTCTACTACCCCCCACAATCACACACTATTATTATTACACATTTATATTGCTCTGACATATACCGCAGTGCTGTACAGAGAACACTGAGCAAGTCACAACAGTCTTTGCACCAGGGGAGCTTACACTCTAAGCCCTTGTACACACGGTCGGACATTCCGACAACAAAATCCGTCAGATTTTTTCCGACGGATTTTGTCCGATACTGGTGTTGCATACACACTGTAGGACAAAGTTGTCGGAAAATCCGATCGTTCGTAACGTGATGACGTTATTTAGTTACGACGGGACTACGTTCAGGCTAGTAGCCAATAGCTTTGGTCTGAGCATGCGTGGCACTTTGTCCGATCGGAATTCTCTACAAACGATCGGACAAAGTCCCATTGGACCATGTTGTCGGAAAATCTTTATATCCAGCTCTCAAACTTTGTTGGTCGGACATTCCGATGGAAAAAGTCAGATGAAGGCCACACACAGATTATCTGACAACACGGTCCGATCGGACATTTTCCATCGGAATGTCCGACCGTATGTACAAGGGCTAACGTTTAATACCCTTTATGTCCAGTGACTGTACAGGGACATTAGAGTGTAAGCTCCTCTGCTAAATATAAATGTAAAATAATAATAATAATAATAGTGTGTGACTGTGGCGGGGCATTAGAGTGTAAGCTCCTCTGGTGCAGAGACTGATGTGAGTGGTTCAGTGTTCTCTGTGCAGCACTGCGGTATATGTCAGAGCTATATAAATGTATAATATTAGTGTGTCACTGTGGGGAGACATTAGAGTGTAAGCTTCTCCGGTGCAAATATTAATGTAACTGGCTTATTGTCCTCTGTACAGCACTGCAGTACATGTTAGAGCCACATAAATGTATAATATTAGTTTGTAATTGTGGAGGGACATTAGAGTGTAAGCTCCTCTGGTACAGAGACTGATGTGACTGGCTCAGTGTTCTCTGTACAGCACCGCGGTATATGTCAGAGATATATAAATGGAGAATAATAATAGTAGGCTCTCAAGATACATATGTATATAAATGTATAATAATGACTGTGGGGGGATTTGAGTGTAAGCTCCTCTGGCGCAGAGACTGATGAGACTGGCTCAGTGTTCTCTTTACAGCACTATGGTATATGTTAGAGCTATATAAATGTAAAATATTAGCATTTGACTGTTGTGGGATATTGGAGTGTAAGCTCCACCGGTGCAGAGATTGATGTGACTGGCTCAGTGTCTTCAGTACAACACTATGGTATATGTTAGAGCCATATAAATGTACAGTATTTTAGTGTGTGACTGTGGTGGGGGCATTAAAGTGTAAGCTCCTCTGGTGTAGAGACTGATCTCACTGGCTCAGTGTTCTCTGTACAGCACTGCGGTATATGTTAGCGATATATATAGTGATAATAATAATAAGATGCTCTCAGGATACATATGTGACTGTGCAATATTCACGCTCTCCTGTAGCACACCCTGCAATCCCCCCCTACCTGGCTCTCCTCTCATGAAGGGAACTCAGGAAATTTGTCAGAATGGGCGTCTCCGCGACTCCAATAATAAACTCGCTGATTGTTCCTAAGCTGATATTTTGACACATTGTGACAGCTACACGGAATGTTTCATAGGAACGTCTCCTCAGCAGGCAGCTACACGATGACTGTGATCAATGAGGTGCGTATAACTTACTGCGCGGCGGGACAGGCGCTTGCGGCGAATGCTGATTGACAGAATGGTCCCCGCCAAGAACCAGTCAGTGAAAGTCCAACGTTATCCAGGAAGCGCTGCAACTGTGCTAAAGTCAGTACACTCTATGGATCTATTTACACCTCTGTGCATGAAAAGGTGTGGTTTTTGATACATTTTTACTATTATTTATGTGTTCAGTCTTCAGAGCTGAGACTATTTTGCATTAAAATTCATAGATGATTATTATTGAAATCAGTGGCAGCTAGTGGTATTTTTTTGGGGAGGGGCGGCAAACAATCCTCCGGGGCGGTGAGTGGAGGCTTCACCCTGCGTCTCCTCCTCCTCGTCTTCACAGTGGCTTCCCCTGTATCTCCTCCCTCCTCCTCCTCCTCGTCTTCACGGTGGCTTCCCCTGCATTTCCTCCTTCCTCCTCCTCGGCGGCCAATAGGATCACTTCTCCTCTCGGCCAATCAGGTGACGGGTTTCAGGACCCACCTCCTGATTGGCTGGGAGGCAATCAAGAAGACAATAGTGAATATTAATTCGCTATTGTCACACAAATGGGTGGGCATAGGGCGCAGGGCTCTGTGCCCCGAGCCCACTCTTTTTTTTAAGCCAATTAGAGCCTCAGGCTCAAATCATGTGCTTCTAAAAAAACAAAAAAACATTGAAATCCATGTGTGTGGCGCCCCGCATGTAGATTAGGGGCCAGGGGGGCATGGATTAGGGGGGCGGTGCTCCTGCGCCCCTTATGGATGGGCCGTCACTGATGGAAATATTAATAATAATAAAAATAATAACAATACAAAACTAATCTTAAAAACTCCTAAAAAATGTTTTTTTGGGTGTTTTAAGCTGGCCATAGGTGCATACCTGCCAAATTTTTAAGATGGGAATGAGGGACACCTATCAGCAAAAGTATGCAGGCATAGGACACGCCCCCAGCCACACCCCCTTAAAGGAGAATTGTACAAAAAAACAAGATTGGTTAATCCCACAACTGCTTTTTTTTTACCACTACTATTCCTTTATATTGGCTTTTGGAATTTACGAATACAGCAATTTAGAAATCATATGAAAGGTTTAGCTCTGGGAATCAAAAAGTGCATTTTACATACAACTATATAGATCAGATCAAAATGAGGGACAAATGAGGAGGAATGAGGGACAAAGGGACATTTCTCGAAATCAGGGACAGTCCCTCGAAATCCGGGACAGTTGGGAGGTATGATAGATGCCTTGTTTTTTTTCTTTTCTAATCCATGTTTGAAAGAGCTGAAATCCAAAGAAGGAAAAGGGGTGGGCCAAGGACAGCCAGCCTGAGCAGGAAAAGCCTAGATAATGCCGGGTGTACTCCAGCCAGCAAATGAGGGGGGCTCTATCTGACTTGCTGCAGCTTCTAATGCATATTGTGAGAAGCTCACAGTGTGCAGTGAAATCAGACTAAGGCATTTCAGTCCAGGAGAGGAGCCGGTGCAACTGAAGGGAAGGCCAAAGGTCAGATTTAAAAGAAGAAATAATGTTGTTTTTTTTCCTGCTGATTTGCATAATCTTTGGAAATTGTTTTTAGGAGCGCACAGCAGAGTCGATGGCGTGCATCACATTAGTGGCTCAGAGCGTAATTAGCGTTCATTAAGTCATTATCTCAGACAATTACTGTATCAAAGGCAATTAATTCTAATGAATTCTAGATTTAGAATTATATAAAGAAGAATCCTTTAAGAAGAAGGTAACAGTTCTTTATAATTACCTGGAAATGACTCTGCGTCCCCGATACCATATATAGTAAGCGTCCCCGATA
Source organism: Lithobates pipiens (assembly GCF_037356315.1). NCBI lineage: Eukaryota > Metazoa > Chordata > Amphibia > Anura > Ranidae > Lithobates > Lithobates pipiens. The sequence continues at coordinate 25,986,601 of NW_027507686.1, forward strand.
CCTACATACCAGATAATCTGATTATCACTCCCTATGTGAAATGATGAACGTGAGCTCCAATCGCAAAGCAGTATTTTCCTCTTTAACCACTTGCCCTCCGGAAGATTTACCCCCCCCCCCCCCCTTCATGACCAGGCCATTTTTGCCATACGGCACTGCATTGTTTAACTGACAATTGCATGGTCGTGCAACGCTGTATCCTAATAAAATTGATGCCCTTTTTTCCCCATAAATAGAGCTTTCTTTTTGGTGATATTTGATCACCTCTGCTGTTTTTATTTTTTTCGCTATAAACAAACACAAAAGAGGCTGACAATTTAAAAAAAAAAAATTTTTTTTAATTTTCTGCTGTACCTCTCTGCCCGGGGGTTCAGACTCTCGATTGGATAGATTCTCGCTGCTGTCAATCAAATCCAATGACCCGGGGGCGGGGCCGACTCCAGCATTCTGCGTCTATGGATGCAAATGCTGGACTCGGGAGCAGAGGCGGCTCTAGACTTTCTGAGGCCTTAGGCAAAACTTAGACATGAGGCCCCACTCACGCCCATAATGGGAAAAATATTATAAAAATGATAAAAATTAACTGTATGAATGCATATATTAACTTAATTCCTATGAACTATGAATTCACCGTTTCTATAAATTTCTCTAGCCAATTATTCTTTAATCAAATATCATTAAACATAGGGTGGGTGGGTATATATGTTACACGCACACAGATATAGATCAAATTGTGCAGCTGCCTACTCATTATCCTTTGTGCTGTCTCATAAATGTGAAATTAATTTGTCAACAAAGTATAAAACAAAAAAAAAAGTAATTTTACAACATATTCTAAAACATAACCTGTTTAATGCAACAAGTCCAATCCAGCTAAGGAGCAGTCCCAGCTGAGGGATATAGTCATAGTCCAACCCAGCTGATAGACATAGTCCGACCCATCCAATCCAGCTAAGGGACAGTCCCAGATAAGAGACAGCCCAGCTAAGAGACAGTCCAATCCAGCTAAAGGACAGTCACCGACCTCACATCCATGATACAAGAGATGGTCAGAGACTGTGTACGGGCAATAATACAGGAGATGGTCAGAGACTGTGTGTGGACAATGATACAGGAGATGGTCAGAGACTGTGTGTGGACAATGATACAGGAGATGGTCAGAGTCTATGCAGACAATTATACAGGAGACGGTCAGAGACTGTGCAGACAATGATACAGGCAAGGGTCAGAGACTGTGGACAATGATACAGGAGATGGTTTTATTATGGTAATGACAAGCAAACTCTTACCTGGCTAACATGGTATCAAACGTTGGAGCCACTGACAGGGTGCTGACAGACAATCATGCAGGAGATGGTCATAGACTGCGGAAAATTATACAGGAGATGGTCAGAGACTGTGTGTGGACAATGAATCAGGAGATGGTCAGAGACTGTGTGTGGACAATGAATAAGGAGATGGCCAGAGACTGTGTGTGGACAATGATACAGGAGACGGTCAGAGACTGTGTGTGGACAATGATACAGGAGACGGTCAGAGACTGTGTGTGGACAAGGATACAGGAGACGGTCAGAGACTGTGTGTGGACAAGGATACAGGAGACGGTCAGAGACTTGCAGAGACAATGATACAGGAGACGGTTTTATTATGGTAATAACAAGCAAACTCTTACCTGGCTAACACGGTATGAAAAGTTGGAGCCACTGACAGGGTGCTGACAGACAATCATGCCACAAAGATGCAGGAGATGGTCAGATACTGTGCGCAGATAATGATACAGGAAATGGTCAGAGACTGTGGGCGGACAATGATACAGGAGCCACTGTGCCATCAAAAGCAGCCACCGTGCCAGTAATCGCAGCCACTGTGTCATCAAACACAGCCACTGTGTCATCAAACGCAGCCACTGTGCCCTCAAACGCAGCCACTGTGCCAAAACGCAGCCACTGTGCCCATCAATTGCAGCCACTGTGCCCATCAAACTCAGCCACTGTGCCCATCAAATGCAGCCACTGCGCCATCAAACGCAGCCACTGTGCCATCAAACGCAACCACTGTGCCATCAAACGCAGCCACTGTGCCCTTAAACGCAGCCACTGTGCCCTCAAACGCAGCGACTGTGCCCTCAAACGCAGCCACTGTGCCCATCAATTGCAGCCACTGTGCCCATCAAATGCAGCCACTGCGCCATCAAACGCATCCACTGTGCCATCAAACGCAGCCACTGTGCCCATCAAACGCAGCCACTGCGACATCAAACGCAGCCACCGTGCCAACAAAAGCAGCCACCGTGCCATCAAACACAGCCACTGTGCCATCAAACGCAGCCACTGTGCCCATCAAACGCAGCCACTGTGCCCATCAAACGCAGCCACTGCGACATCAAACGCAGCCACCGTGCCAACAAAAGCAGCCACCGTGCCATCAAACACAGCCACTGTGCCCATCAATTGCAGCCACTGTGCCATCAAACTCAGCCACTGTGCCCATCAAATGCAGCCACCGTGCCCATCAAATGCAGCCACTGCGCCATCAATTGCAGCCACCGTGCCATCAAACTCAGCCACTGTGCCCATCAAATGCAGTCACTGCGCCATCAAACGTAGCCACTGTGCTCATCAAACGCAGCCACCGTGCCATCAAACACAGCCACTGTGCCCATCAATTGCAGCCACTGTGCCATCAAACTCAGCCACTGTGCCCATCAAATGCAGCCACTGCACCATCAATTGCAACCACCATGCCATCAAACTCAGCCACTGTGCCCATCAAATGCAGCCACTGCGCCATCAAACACAGCCACTGTGCCATCAAACGCATCCACTGTGCCATCAAACGCAGCCACTGTGCCCATCAAACGCAGCCACTGCGACATCAAACGCAGCCACCGTGCCAACAAAAGCAGCCACCGTGCCATCAAACACAGCCACTGTGCCATCAAACGCAGCCACTGTGCCCATCAAACGCAGCCACTGTGCCCATCAAACGCAGCCACTGCGACATCAAACGCAGCCACCGTGCCAACAAAAGCAGCCACCGTGCCATCAAACACAGCCACTGTGCCCATCAATTGCAGCCACTGTGCCATCAAACTCAGCCACTGTGCCCATCAAATGCAGCCACCGTGCCCATCAAATGCAGCCACTGCGCCATCAATTGCAGCCACCGTGCCATCAAACTCAGCCACTGTGCCCATCAAATGCAGTCACTGCGCCATCAAACGTAGCCACTGTGCCCATCAAACGCAGCCACTGTGCCATCAAATGCAGCCACTGTGCCATCAAACGCAGCCACTGTGCCATCAAACACAGCCACCGTGCCCATCAAATGCAGCCACTGTGCCCATCAATTGCAGCCACCGTGCCCATCAATTGCAGCCACCGTGCCATCAAACTCAGCCACTGTGCCCATCAATTGCAGCCACCGTGCCATCAAACTCAGCCACTGTGCCCATCAATTGCAGCCACCGTGCCATCAAACTCAGCCACTGTACCCATCAAATGCAGTCATTGCGCCATCAAACGCAGCCACTGTGCCATCAAACGCCGCCACTGTGCCATCAAACGCAGCCACTGTGCCCATCAATTGCAGCCACTGTGCCATCAAACACAGCCACCGTGCCCATCAAATGCAGCCACCGTGTCATCAAACTCAGCCACTGTGCCCATCAAATGCAGCCACTGTGCCATCAATTGCAGCCACCGTGCCATCAAACTCAGCCACTGTGCCCATCAAATGCAGTCACTGCGCCATCAAATGCAGCCACTGTGCCAGCAAACGCAGCCACTGTGCCCATCAAACTCAGCCACTGTGCCATCAAACGCAGCCACTGTGCCATCAAACACAGCCACCGTGCCCATCAAATGCAGCCACTGTGCCATCAAACGCAGCCACTGTGCTCAATAATTGCAGCCACTGTGCCATTAAACCCAGCCACTGTGCCATCAATTGCAGCCACCATGCCATCAAACACAGCCACTGTAAAGCATCCTCAGTAAAGCAGATGAAAAGTTATTTTTAGAATGTGTGAAAATAAAACTGTCTTGTCAATGCAGAGTTAATATGGCCTTTGGACTCTTAGATTTGGTGGGGGTGCATTGTTGTTAGGTTTTTCATATATATATATATATATATATATATATATATATATATATATATATATATATATATATATATGAAAAACCTATATATAAACTGTACCTGATGATCCTGCTCCTCGCCTTGGTGACAAATTTGTAAAGGCAGCAGGACTCAGTTGGAGAAGCAACACATGATGTTCTAGCTCTGCCCTGCAGTGCAATCTGGGAGTTGTAGTCTCTGCAGAGCACAGGCACCAGACGGCCATGTTAAAGTCTATGTGCCTGTGCTCTGTGGGAGAACTACAATTCCCGGCATGCAATGGGGCCGCCGTTAGGGGAAGGAAGGGCTAGGACTCGGAGGACAGCGCTGCTGCTATTGGACACACAGGCAGCCTAAGCCATGCATATTAGACAGTCGGACATACTCTTATCACCCCCCTCATCCACCGCCGCGGAGCTCACTCTGTCTGCAGCTGTGTGCAGCGCGCCCGCCGCTCGCTCACCCCGCCGTTTGAGAGACACTCCACACAGCAGCAGACAGTGCAGCACAACACCTCAGAGACAAATTAGGCAATCGCTCGATGGCGAGGCCCTTCCTGTGGGCGAGGCCTAAGGCAATCGCCTAATTTGCCTAATTAAAGAGCCGCCTCTGCTCGGGAGGTAACCCCCTGGGAGAGCGCTTCTCCTAGGGGGTTTACCAATGTGGGGAGGAGCCACGAGCGCCGTTGGGGGACCCCAGAAGACGATGACCGGGGCCACACTGTGCAAAACTAACTGCACAGTGGAGATAAGTATATGTTTATTATTTTTTTAAAAAAATTTACAACCCCTTTAAAGTATAACTAAGCCCCCTGTACACACCAGTGCAACTTGTCATGTGATTTGACAGTTCCAAAGCGCATGACAAGTCGCACTGCATTGCCGGCAATGGAATTGTTCATGTCACAGCAATTATGAAAAAGTTTCCTGCACTTTTTGTTACCAATTTCATTGAGACTTACATAGACTTCTATTAAATTAAGTCATAAAGCCGCAATGAAATCGCCAGTGAAAATCGCACTGATGTGTGGCCTTGAAATCGTGCTGAAGTAGCGCAATTTCAAAGCCACACCAGTATAAATCAGGGCTAAAGGAAACACTTTTTTATTTTTGGATAGAGTGGAGAGGGAATAGAACATCTGTCAGTTTTTATTGCTGTCTGTGCCCCCCCCCCCCCCCCCGTTAGGGAGATTCGCCCTCTCTATTTGTCCTGTTTACCATTATCATTGAAAGTGAACATAAAAGAAAAGCCCAAAGTCTGGGTCGTCCTCAGAAAAGTAATAGAGGGGAAATCTTCCAAGGGGGACACAAGGCCTGGGGGGGTCCAAAGGATTTCCCTTAATATGAAGGGATTGCCTCTTACTTTCTATATTGTGTGATTGTAGCCGTATCAGTGCAATTGTGACAGAGAAAATTGAGTACTGTCCGTGATACTTTTTTTATTTGCACTAACATACAATCTTTCAGGACAAACTTTCGGGGTATGTCCCCTTCTTCAAGGTCCAAGCAGTACTCAACTTTGTACTCTACTTGTACTTTGTACTCTACTTGTACTTTGTACTCTACTTTGGCTATGAGACAGGAAGTGAAGGGAAATCTTCCTCCAAAAAAAAAACTGACAGGGGCTCTAACCTTCCATTACTCTATTACTATCCAAAATAAAGAAGAAAGTTTTGCCTTTCTTTACACTTTAAAGCCTTTCTCAACATTTTTCAACACAGAGGAACCCTTGAAATATTTTTTTGGTCTTAGGGAACCCCTGCTAAAAATGACTATATCTACAACTCATGATACATTAGTGTGATGGTCAGTGGGAAGAATGCTCCTTATACTTGTGGTCACTGAGAAGAATTACCCCCTTACACATACTGAGGCTAAAAAGATCCATTGGTGTCAGTGGGAACTTTTCTGAGAAGCAGAAATTGCTCAATGCTAAACTAGTTGCCGCCCATACACCACCAAATGCCGGCGGGGTAGTGCGGCTCTTGTTCTGGGATGCCCACTCTCGCAGCATGGCGATTGCGGCCATGCCGTAATGCTAGGAAGCGGTGCGACCCAATTTCTGTAAAGAACCGCGTCCGCGGCTCTTTAACCATGTGATTGGCTGTGTCCAATCACAGCCAGTCATATGTAAACACGGAGATGCCGGTAATCGGTGCTCCTTGCCTCACACTGACAGAGTGTGTGGTGAGGAGAGCCAATCAGCGGCATCTCCACACAGGAGGACATCTACACTTGTAATCAGGGCACTGATCATGAGTGCCCTGATTACAATATAGCTCTAACAGTGTCACCAATCAGTGCCTACCAGTGGCAGCAATCAGTGCCCACTACTGCCCACAAGTGGCACCAATCAGTGCCTATTAGCGATGCCAGTTAGTGCTGGCTGTCAGTGCCGCTTATCAGTGCTGCCCATCAATGCCCATCACTGCTGTCGATCAATGCCCATCAGTGCCACCCATCAATGCCCATCAGTACCACCATCAGAGCCTACCAGTGCTGCCTGTCAGTGCCCACCAGTGCCACCTATTAGTGCCCATCGGTGCCACCTAACAGTGCCTATCAGTGCAGCCTATCAGTGCCCATCAGTGCCACATATCAGTGCCCATAAGTGCAGCATATTAATGCCTCCTCATCAGTGCCACCTAATCAGTGCCCATAAGTGCTTCCTCATCAGTGCCCACAAGTTCAGCCTATGAGTGACCATCAGTGCCGCTTCATCAGCGCACATCAGTGAAGGAAAAAAATTACTTAGTTACAAAATTTACTGACAGAAGCAAAGTAAAAAAAAAATGTATTCAACATTTTTGGTCTTTTTGTTTTGTACAAAACAAACAAAAACCCAACAGTGATTAAATACCACCAAAAGAAATCTCTTTTTGTGTGAAGAAAATTATAAAAAATGTGTTTGGGTACAGTGTAGCATGACCGCGCAATTGTCATTCAAAGTGCGTCGGCGCTGGAAAATGGCCTGGGCAGGAAGGGGGTGCAAGTGCCCTGTAGGCAAGTGGTTAAGGAACCCCTAGCAAACTCTGGAGGAACCCAAAGATTCCATGGAATCCTGGTTGAGAAACACTGTTTTACCACTCCAGCTCTGGAAGATTTACCCCCCTTCCTGAACAGGCAATTTTTTTGCGATACAGCACTGCTGCAACACTACCCAAATTAAATTTATATAATTTTTTTTCTCACAAATAGCGCTTTCTTTTGGTGGTATTTGATCACCACTGCGTTTTTATTTTTTGCGCTATAAACGAAAAAAGACTGATAATAAAAAAAAAAAAACATATTTTTTACTTTCTGCTATAAAACATATCCAATGAAAAAAGGTAAAACAAAATCAAATTTCTTCATCAGTTTAGGCCAATATGTATTCTGCTACATATTTTTGGTAAAAAAAATCCCAATAAGCGTATATTGTATGGTTTGGGCAAAAGTTATAGCGTCTACAAACTATGGAATAGATACTGTAATTTTTATATATATATGTTTTTTTATTTTTTTTATACTATTAATGGCGGTGATAAGCGACTTATAGTTGGACTGCTATAGTATGGCGGGAAATCTGACACTAACTGACGCTTTTGACATTTTGTGGGAATCCGTAACACCAATACAGTGATCAGTGCTAAAAAATATGCACTGCCACTGTACTAATGACAGAGGCTGGGAAGGGGTTAACATCAGGAGTGATCAAAGGGTTAAATGTGTGCCTAACCAGTGTTTTGGTGTACTGTGTGAGGTCATTGCTATATCTTTAGATGAGTCTGTTCAGTCTTGTTATGCCGCGTACACACAACCGGACTTTTCAACGGACTGGGTCTGACGGACTTTCGGCGGAGTTCCAATGGACTTTCCGAATGAACAGACTTGGCCACACACAATCACACTAAAGTCCGACGGATTTGAACGTGATGACGTACGACCGGACTAGAATAAAGAAGTTCAAAGCCAATTGTCTAATTGTCCGACGGATTTGTTCCGTTAGACCTTTGCTGTCGAAAAGTACGGTTGTGTGTACGCGGCATTAGAGAATATGTATTGTCATTCTCTGATGTTCTTAAAAGTGTCCCTCTGGTATCCACCTGTACAACCTTAACCACTTGCCGCCCGCCCTATAGGGAATTGACGGTGGCAAAGTGGTTGCACAATCCTGACCGGACGTCATATGAAGTGATCAGGATTATGAGTCGTGGCGATCGTTGTTGCGGTGTGTCAGTCTGACACCTGGCAACTACGATCTCGGTAAAGAGTCTCCGACGGAGACTCTTTACCATGTGATCAGCCGTGTCCAATCACGGCTGATCACAGTGTAAATAGGAAGAGCCAGTGATCGGCTTTTCCTCACTCGCGTCTGTCAGACGCGAGTAGAGGAGAGCCGATCGGCTGCTCCTCTGACAGGGGGGGTCTGTGCTGATCGATTATCAGCACAGCCCCCCCGAGGATGCCCACACTGGACCACCAGGGATGCCACTAGACCACCAGGGATGTCCAACAAAAGGTAATCCTCCCTAGACCACCAGGGATGCCAGTCAGTGCCACAATGGATGCCAATCAGTGCCCATAATGGATGCCAGTGCCCACAATGGGCATCACTGATTGGCATGCATTATTATTTGGCACTGATTGGCATCCATTAGTACAGTATAACAATACAATGCCGCCTATGAGTGCCCACCTGTGCCGCCTATCAGTGCCCACCTGTGCCGCCTATCAGTGCCCACCTGTGCCGCCTATCAGTGCCCACACATGCCCATCTGTGCCGCCTATCCATGCCCATCTGTGCCGCCTATCCATGCCCATCTGTGCCGCCCATCCATGCCAATCTGTGCCAGCTATCAGTGCCAATTTGTGCCACCTATCAGTACCCATCCATGTCGCCCATCAGTGCCGCCTGTCAGTGTCCCCTATTAGTGCCACCTATCAGTGCCACCTATCAGTGCCACCTCATCAGTGCCACTTCATTGGTGCCCATCAGTGCCGCCTTATCAGTGCCCATCAGTGTAGCCCCATCAGTGCCCATCAGTGAAGGAGAAAACGTACTTATTTACAAAGTTTTGAAACTGAAACGAAAAAAAAACATATTTTTTTATTTGTAGCGCAAAAAATAAAAACCGTAGAGGTGATCAAATACCACCAAAAGAAAGCTCTATTTGTGGAAAAAAAAATATAAAAATTTCATTTGGGTACAGTGTAGCATGACTGTGCAATTGTCATTCAAATTGCGACAGTGCTGAAAGCTCAAAATTGGTCTGGGCAGGAAGGTGTTTAAGTGCCCGGTATTGAAGTGGTTAAAATGAATGATACCTCCCTCCTAAGGCTCGGTTCACACAGGGGCGACTTGTCCAGGCGACTTTGCCGCCTGACAAGTGGCGCTCCGTTCTGTACTACGGAACCGTTCTAATAGGAGCGACTCAAGTCACTCCGACTTAGAAAAAAGGTTCCTGTACTACTTTTGGGGCGACTTCAGGTGACTTGCATTGACTTCTATACAGAAGTCGTTTTGCAAGTCGCCGCTGAAGTCATTTGCAGGTCGCGTCTGTGAGTCGCGCTGCAAGTCGTGCCGCCCCTGTGTGAACCGAGCCTAACAGCTCAAATTCCACACCTGCCTATTCCTAATCTATTTATGTCTTGCGAATATTTAAGCCAAAGATATCTCTTAAAATAATTGTGAAAAAGTAAAGTATCCCCACTACGTATGACATACAGTATATTGTCAAAACTTTAATGGCATCCCAGGCTTAGTCCGTAGGGTTCAATATTGAGTTGGCCCACCCTTTGCAGATATAACAGCTTCAACTCTTGGGAAGGCCGTCCACAAGGTTTAGGAGTGTGTCTATGGGGATGTTTGACCATTCTTCCAGAAGTGCATTTGTGAGGTCAGGCACTGATGTTGGACGAGAAGGCCTGGCTCGCAGTCTCCGCTCTAATTTATCCCAAAGGTGTTCTATCAGGTTGAGGTGAGGACTTTGTGCAGGCCAGTCAAGTTTCTCCGCCCCTAACTCGCTCATCCATTTCGTCATAGACCTTGCTTTGTGCACAGGTCCAAATCATTTGGTGGAGGGGGGATTATGATGTGGGGGTTGTTTTTCAGAAGTTGGGTGTGGCCCCTTAGTTCCAGTGAAGGGAACTCTTAAGGCGTCAGCATACCAAGACATTTTGGACAATTTCATGCTCCCAAATTTGTGGTAACAGTTTGGAGATGGCCCCTTCCGGTTCCAACACGACTGCGCACAAGTGCACAAAGCAAGGTCCATAAAGATATGGATGAGCCCCTCCTAGAACAAATCCTCTTCCCCTACTCTGAATCCCCCCTCCCAGCACAAATTCTCCCCCTCAATCCCCCCATCTAGCACAAATCCCCCCCCTGAAATTTCCTCTGCTAGCATAAAAAAAACCCAATCATCCCTCCTAGCACAAATTCCCTACCCCCTCTACCATATCACCTCTTCTAGCACAAACCCCCTAAACCACCCTTTCTAGCACAAATCCTCTTCCCCTACCCTAAATCTCCCTTCTCGGCACAAATCTCCCCCCTCATAACCCCCCTAGCATAAATCCCCCCAAATTTCCCCTCCTAGCATAAATACCCCCCCCCAATAATTGCTACTAACACAACCCCCCCCCCCCATCCCCTACCCTGAATCTCCCTTCCCAGCACAAATCCCCACCTCTTAACCCCCCTAGCATAAATCCCCCCAAATCTCCCCTCCTAGCACAAATACCCCCCCCCCAATAATTGCTACTAGCACAACCCCCCCAAAAAGAAAATCTCCTGTTCTAGCACAAACCCCCTAAACCCCCCTTCCTACCACAAATCCTCTTCCTCCATCCCTCCTCCCAACACAAACCCCCCCCAAGTCATAATTCCTAGCACCCTCCTCCTTTTCCTTTCCCTTCCTTGAACAATTCTTATCCCCTGCCATCCTCCAAATTTCCCCTCCCAATAAAAATCCCCCTCCCCCAAATGCCTCAAAGTGCCCCCCTCCACCTCTCATAATACCACAGTGACTAGGGCAGCTGTCCCTTTTGCCACCCCCTTGACTCAGGTCTGAGTATCACAGTATAGAGGAAGATTTGAATTAACCAGATGGTTCCAGAAAACAAGTGGAGGAGGGGAGGTCTTCTTCCAATGCATGGTGATTGACTTTCAAGTGTAAAAGTGTAACAGACCCAGTAACATCTGTTGGGCCAAATAGGGGCCAATTCTTCATCCAACAAGCTCAACAAGCTCAACAAGTCCAACAAGTCCAACAAGCCCAAAAAAAACAAAAGCCCAACAAGCCTGACAAGCTCAACAAGTCCAACAAGCATACTCTTGGCATTGGAGTATGTCGGGCTTGGGTGACCATATTTTGAGAACCTCCAGCCAAAACTGGGAGATGAAGGGATGTATCCAGAAGATGTGGAAAAAGCATATTCATAATTTTTACCAATTTGCCGCCCCGATATCTAGTCACGTCTGGACTCTCGTCTTCTGGGAAGTTCCTCTTCTTCCTGAGTTCCGGATTTGAAGGGAATTTCCCTCTCCCGAGGTGACACGCCGTCTGCTCTACCAGCGAAGTCTCATCTCTGACGCCTGATGTCTGTTCTCATTTAAGGGACGCCGGCAGCGTTCTGGAGACAGGAATAAAGTTAATATCACAGAATAGCAATGTACCGACCTGTTCTCCCGGAATTGAGAAGTCAGTCAACCGGTAAAAAGACTCAACCAAGTAACTTCTTTCCAGAAAAAATAAAGTTTAACATTGTCAAGATTAGTGATATAAGTCTAACGCTCCCAGGTATTTATTGCCTCTCACAGAGATTACAGTAATCCCCTGGCAATGCTTTCATCTGCTTTTCTCTCCAGAAGGATGGCTCCATCTTTGTTCAAGTTTTCATCCAGGGTCACCATCTATGTCCTAGACCAGTGATGCCCATACTGCAACATAAATCCAACTTATTTATTTCAAAGTGCCAACACTGCAATTATTGAGAGAGGGGAGTTTATAGAGAGAGAGAGAGAGAGAGAGAGAGAGAGAGAGGAGGAACTGAAAGAGAGGAGGAACTGAGAGAAAGTGGGGACTGAGAGAGAGGGGGAGCTGGGGAAAAGAGAGGGGAACTGAGAGATAGAGGGGGAACTGAGAGATAGAGAGGGGACTGAGAGATAGAGAGGGGACTGAGAGATAGAGTGGGGACTGATTGAGAGAGAGAGAGAGAAGGAACTGAAAGAGAGGGGGGACTGAGTGAGAGAGAGGGGGGCTAAGAGAGAAAGAGGGAACAGAGAAAGGGGGACTAAGAGAGAGGGGGGCTGAGAGTGAGAGAGGGAACAGAGAGAGGGGGGACTAAGAGAGAAAGGGGGCTGAGAGAGAAGGGGAACTGAGAGAGTGAGGGAAAGATTGAGAGAAAGAGGGGACTAAGAGAGAGAGAGAGAGAGAGAGAGAGAAAGGGAACTGGGAGAGAGAGAGAGTGAGGGGGCACAGAGGGGGGAACTGAGAGAAAGAGAGAGAGGGGGAACTGAGAGAAAGAGAGGGGGGACTGAGATAGAGAGGGGGACTGAGAGAGAGCAGGGATTGATTGAGAGAGAGAGAGAAGGAACAGAGAGAGGGGGGACTGAGAGAGAGAGGGGAGCTAAGAGAGAAAGAGGGAACAGAGAGAGGGGGACTAAGAGAGAGGGGGGCTGAGAGAGAGGGAACAGGGAGAGGGGGGGCTAAGAGAGAGAGGGAGGGCTGAGAGAGAGAGGGGGGACTAAGAGAGAGAGAAAGGGAACTGGGAGAGAGAGGGGGGGGACTGGGAGAGAGAGAGGGGGGCTCAGAGAGGGGGGAACTGAGAGAAAGTGGGGACCGAGAGAGAAAGAAGGGGGCTGAGAGAGAGGGGGCTGAGCGAGAAGGGGGAACAGAGAGAGAGGGGGAACTGAGAGAGAGGGGGAACTGAGAGAGAAAGAGGGACTAAGAGAGAAGGGGGCTGAGAGTGTGAGAGGGAACAGAGAAAGGGGGGACTAAGAGAGAGAGGGGACTGAGAGAGAAGGGGAACTGAGAGAGTGAGAGAAAGACTGAGAGAAAGAGAGGGGACTAAGAGAGAGAGAGAGAAAGGGAACTGGGAGAGAGAGAGAGAGAGAGGGGGACTGGGAGAGAGAGAGAGGGGGGAACTGAGGGGAAAAAAAGTGGGGACCGAGAGAGAAAGAAGGGGGGCTGAGAGAGAGGGGGCTGAGCGAGAAGGGGAACAGAGAGAGAGGGGGAACTGAGAGAGAGAGAGAAAGGGAACAGAGAGAGAGGGGGAACTGAGAGAGAGAGAAAGGGAACTGAGAGAGAGGGGGGGCTCAGACAGGGGGGAGGCTCAGAGAGGGGGAACTGAGAGAGAGAGGGGACTAAGAGAGAGGGGGCTGAGAGAGAGAGCCAGGACTGAGAGAGAGGGAACTGAGAGAGAAGGGGGACTGAGAGAGAGGGGGGCTGAGAGAGAGAGGACAGAGGGGGGACTGAGAGAGGGGGCTAAGATAGAAAGAGGGAACAGAGAGAGGGGGATTAAGAGAGAGAGGGGGGCTGAGAGAGAGGGGGGGAGAGAGAGAGAGAGAAAGAGGGTGGACAGAGAGAGGGGGGCTGAGAGAGAGAGGGAACAGATAGAGAGGAGGACTAAGAGAGAGAGGGGGGACTGAGAGAGTGGGAAAGGGGGCCGAGAAAGAGAGAGGGAACAGAGAGAGAGAGAAGGGGGACTGAGAGAGATTGGGGTGTGAGAGAGAAAGAGGAGTGAGATAGAGGGGGGGACCGGTCAAGACATGGGATAGAGCCCACCTCATTTGCAGGCTGAAGGACGTCCAACATCACCCCCCCCCCCCCTCGCCCAATCCTCACTGTGCTTGCCTGCCCCTTTCATTCATTGGATTTCATTTTTATCAATCATGGAGCCTCAGCATCACATGTGGGAGGTCTGCACGCAAATACAGCCTGCCTAGGAACGCCAACTCCTCCAGATTGTCATCTGACCCAGCAAGGCAGTGGGGTTGATTTACTAAAATTGGAGAGTTCAAAATCTGGTGCAGCTGTGCATGGTAGCCAATCAGCTTCCAGGTGTTATTGTCAAAGCTTAGTTGAACAAGCTGAAGTGAGAAGCTGATTGGCTACCATGCACAGCTGTGCCCATTGCGCTTTTTGGATAGCTGCCCACTGCTTGCATCAGGACTGAGGGCTCCTGAGAGGAGTACTGAGGCCGGGGGGCTGTGATGATTTTAGGAAGAAATGTCCAGCACACTGCTGGCCCCTCCTACCAGCCATGACCTGCCTGCGTTGTACAGAGAATCGGTGATGACATCAATGAGTCTAAATGAAGGTGTTTAATGAAAATAGAAAGGTTTTATTTAGAAATGTTATTAGCATGTTGATGGGGGGCAGGGAAGACAAAATATAAGCAGATTAAACTTCAGCTGTAAACGTGCAGGCCTCTTTTTCAGGGAGGTCTGGTATGACTGCCGATGTGTGTTGTTCTTTGGTGACCTGCAGGATTCCTGAGCGGAGGAGAATGCAGTTGGGCACAGATCCACAAGCAGATGCATTAGGGCCCTGGGTCCCCGAGCGACCTGCAGCCAGGAAGACGGAGCAGGAAAGGTTCCGGGTCTTTCTGTAGACAATGGCCCCTTTTCTCAGATCCCCTCCGCATCTCTGGCCACCTGCACCTCCGCGGGCAGTGCCGCGGGGCCCCAGAGAGACACGCTGCGCTAATCTCGTTACAGCCGTGTTGTTCCAATCAAACTTGCACTGGTCAGAGTTCATTTTTTGGGAAGGTGGAAAAAGGAATTTTATTTAAGGCAGACGAAAACAAATTCACAGAAAGAAAAAAATTGTCCTTTCATTGAGGCCGCGTACACACGCGGGGACTGTTCGCTCAACTTTGTCCGTCAAACAGTTTCAGCGGACAGTCCGCTCAAAATTAGCATGGACGGACTTGGCCACACACGACCAACGAACAGTCCGCTGAAACCGTGCGCGATGACGTGAACGGCACGTACGACGGGACTAGAAAACGATGTCCTATACACTGCAATGCAAACTTCGGCGTGTAAATCCTTTCTGAGCATGCGCAGAACTTAGTTTGACGAACAAGCCTACACACGAGGGGACTGTTCGCTGAAACAAAGTTTCAGCGGACAGTTTTTCGGAATTTCCGAAAAACTTTGTTCAGCAGACTGTCCGCTGAAACTGTCCGCTGAAAGCCCACACACGAGCGGACTGTCCGCCGAAACACTGTTCAGCGGACAAAGTTGAGCGAACAGTCCCCGCGTGTGTACGCGGCCTTAATGTTTTTTTTTTTACATTAAAGGGGAGTTCCACCGTTTTTTTAATAAGTCAGCAGCTACAAATACTGCAGCTGCTGGCTTTTAATATGTGGACACTTACCTGTCCAGGGCGCCCGCGATGTCGGCACCCGAAACTGATCTGTCCCTCGGCTCTCGGGTGCTGCTGCCGCCATCTTCGTTAAGGGAATCAGGAAGTGAGGCCTTGCGGCTTCACTTCCTGGTTCCCTACTGAGCATGTGTGACTCGTGCTGCGCCTTCCCACTGGTCCCTGCTGTCTCCTGCGACCCGTGTGTCTCCCAGAAGGCAGCGGGGGGAGGATGGGGGCGGGAAGTGGCGTAGATACCCGCCGGTGGTATGGGTATCTATGCCCGGAAGTGGGAGCAAAATACCTGTATTAGACAGGTATCTGCCCCCCCATCCCCTGAAAGGTGCCAAATGTGACACCAGAGGGACGGGGGGGGGGAGGGTTCCGAAAAGTGGAAGTTAAATTTTTGTGTGGAACTCCGCTTTAAGGCTCCATTCACACTTCGCCATTTGGAATCGCGGGCAGGATTGTCTTGATTCTGCCCGTGATTCTAAATCACGTGGCAATTGCAGCACAACGAGCAGCACATATTTGGGTGACATTATCCTTCAATGGTACCCCAAACGCGATGCGATTCTGCTGCGATTGTTGCACGATAGGATCGGACTGCTGTCACAGCAAACTATGCCTTTAAAAACCAAATGAAGCTTGTCACCTGAAAAGGAGTAGGAGCTCCAGTGAATGTGCTAAACCTATGCAACACGCAGAAGCTCTAATGGATTTTCACCGCAACTCGGCTTTTTAAATGTGAGTGTAACTTATGATGCTAGTATTTTAATAAATGTATTCAACAGTATTAAACTATGAGAGTGTTCTTCTTTCCCTATACCCACATTGAGAGGACCCTAGAGGGAAACCCCCTGGGACTAATAGAGACGGAATATAGAAGAGAGCAGAGCACTGGAGACTTCCATAGAGGACCCCAAGAGGTGACCATACGTTATTACACCGTCCAAGGAACCATAGCATATGCTGGCTTTCAACATACCTAAGGTGAGAGGTTAGAGAGCAGTGGCGTTGCTAGGGGGTGGCTTTTGGGGCTATAGCCCCGAATCTGGGGCCCATAGCCCAGAGCCTCTGCAGGGGTGCCCAAGGGGAAGGGAGGCTCTCTGGGGACCCAGATGTAAGTGGGGGGGGGCTCTCTGGGGACCCTGATGCAAGGGGGAGGCGCTCTGGGGACCCTGAATTTAAGGGGGAGGCTCTCTGAGGACCCTAATGTAAGGGGAGGCTCTCTAGGGACCCTAATGTAAGGGGAGGCTCTCTAGGGACCCTGATGTAAGGGGGGCTTTCTGGGGACCCTGATGTAAGGGGGGGGGCTCTCTAGGGACCCTGATGTAAGGGGGGCTTTCTGGGGACCCTGATGTAAGGGGGGGCTCTCTAGGGACCCTGATGTAAGGGGGGCCTCTCTGGGGATATATACACACACATGTATATTACTGTATATACATGTGTATGCCCGCCCAAGTGTATGACTTTCTTTACTACGCTGCTATGGGCTCTAGCCCCAGATCTTTTGTAGACCTTGCAACACCCCTGCTAGAGAGCACGGAGGTCACATGGGAAGCAAGGCTGATTGTCACCTATATCATGAATAGTCACAATTTATGGTGAAGTGAAAGAGCACAACTTCACAGAAAGGACTTTTTATAAGGAATACATTGATGGGCATGTACTATTTCTTCTGATATTTGAATATTAGAAACATTGATTATCTATGCACCAGAATCACTTTAATGTTATTAATTGGAATGTCAATGATTATTTAATAATTTATGGGGTTGATCTACATTTTTTCTTCTTTTTTTTTTTTTTTTTTTGCTGTTTGCACTATAAAACACTGTTTAACCACTTCAATACAGGGCATTTTCACCCCCTTTCTGCCCAGGCTAATTTCCAGTTTTCAGCACGTAACACTTAAGGCCCGTACACACGGTCGGACTTTTTGACAACAAACATGCAAATTAGCTGTTTTGGAGCAACATCCGACCGTGTGTACGCTCCATCGGACAAACTTTTTCTGTTTTCATCGGACTTTTGTTGGCTGTGCGAACGGACAAACTTTCTGGCAACAAAAGTCCGATGGAGAAAAGTCCGACCGTGTGTACGCAAAAGCATCGGACTTTTGTACAAGGTACAAACACGCATGCTCAGAACCAATGCAAAAGATCAGACTACAATACAGAAGTTCACCAAAGGTGGTGCTGGAGTCATTGAACGTCCTCTTTTGAAGCGGCGTCAGTACGTTGTGACGTCATTACGTTCGTGTTTGTTGTCAAAAAGTCCGACCGTGTGTATGCAATACAAACTTGTGGACCACGCCCTTTGTACAAAAGCCCACGGAAAAGTTTGTACAAAGTCCGACCGTGTGTATGAGGCTTTAGAATGACAAACAGCGCAGTCATCCAACATTGCACCCAAATTCCATTTTTTCTTTTTTTTTTACTACTAATGGCGTCAATCTGCAATTTTTTTCATGACTGTGACTTTATGGCAGACACATCGGACACTTTTGACACATTTTTGGGACCATTCACATTTACACAGCGATCAGTGCTATAAAATTGCACTGATTACTGTATAAATGTGACTGGCAGGGAAGGGGTTAACACCAGGGGGCACTGCAGGGGTTAACATGTTCCCTATGTGAGTGATTCTAACTGTGGGGGGAGGGGACTCACAAGGGGAGGAGACTGATCGGTGTTCCTCTGTACTGGGAACACACCATTGGTCTCCTCTCCACTGACATACACAGATCCAGGGCCCTGCTGTGTTCCCGGGCAATCGCGCCCCCCTAGACGGCTGGAAATGAGAGGACGTCATATGACGCCCACCCAGGATGGGAGATCCCATCTGCGGGCATCATATGACTATACGCCGAGGCTGAAGTGGTTAAACAAAAGAAGAGTGACAAGTTTGAAAAAAACACAATATTTTCTACTTTTTGCTATAATAAATATCCAGATTCCTCTGCTGATGTCAGTCTGGAGGGGAGGAGGAGAGGAGGGAAGAGGCTGACTGGTCATGTGATCACAATCTCCTAAATGAGGTATTTACAGCATTTATATTTATAAATCATACACAGAGGGGGGCACTGCAATAGGAGGCAGTGCTAATGGTGTATACAGGTTAGTGTTATGAGAGCAGCAGGAGGGGGGAGGGGAGGCTCACACACAGACCGAGAGGGGATGGGGGAGGAGGATACAGGAGCAGAGAGGAGAGCAGATACCAGGCTGTTGATGACAGAGACATGTAAACTGACCACCATGTCTGGTCTCAGCAGCCATGATACACCGTAGTCAGTTTACAGAGGGGAGGGGAGACACTGGCAGGATCAGCCAGGTTTTTTAGGTGTTACAGGGGGCCAAATGAGGCAGGACAAGCACTGTGTCATAGAACATGCATTAAAGGAGAAGGATCCTTTTTTTGGGGGGGGGGGGGGTTAACAAACGCTTTAAGGATTATGAATATCTCCGGATATCTAGGCCGACACACATGGATCCTTTATTGTTTATGCACTGAAGTCACTTTAAAACAATTTTGGTTTGTTTAGCATTTTGTGTATAATTTGATGATATTTTAATGGCAGTGATCAATTAGGTTTACCACCATTACACTTATTGTGAAGACACAGGAGGACATTTGATGCACATAAAAAGGATTGCACTTTCTACATCGGAATCACTTTTATTTAACTGACAGCGCCTCACTATTTTTTACAATTTTGATCTTATTAATAGTTATTATTAATAGTTACGGCTTCGGATCGCACAGGAACGCTGTGTGTCCCCAATTCTCCAGTTTAGGGACGAATCAGGGACCAATCTTTGCCTGAATCTGGCCAGCGTTTCTGTGCAGTGCGCTCCGCAGCCGCCCCAGAGATATATGAATCGGCTGCATAGAGAGCCAGTCACATTTTACTGTTCGCATCCAATTCGCATAGGTGTGAACCCATGATAAATTTACCCCACATATATAGTGGTAGCGCCAGAGTAACACACAATACACATACTATTAATGCTCATTCCTGCTACATGATAATGTAAATGGGGCCTAGGACTAAAAAGAAAAAAAGAAGGATTCCTTCCCAGATCAATTTTCAGCGCTCTCGCACTCTCAATGACAATTGCGTGGTCATGCTACGCAGTACCCAAATGAAACTTTTATCATTTTGTTCGCACGTAGAGCTTTCTTTTGGTGGTATTTATTCACGACTCCGTTTTTTTTGTTTTGTTTTTTAGCGATATAAGCGAGAAAAAAAACGGAAATTTTGAAAAAAAAACGATATTTTCTTTCTTCTATGTAGCACTGACCCCCGAAGGAGCGGCTGGTTTTATTGGGCTTACCGTTACCTTCTTGACCTTGTGTGCGTTTAGGGGTTTCCCACGGTAGATGGCCCAAAGAATTGCAGAAACTGACATTGGATCCACTTTTGGCATTTTTATTTGACAACAAGTAGACAGAACAGTCTCTCAATGAAGGGCAGAGGGTTGGGTAGGAAGTTCAGGTACTCTTGGAACAGCAGAAGATAGGAAGTCTCTCACTATAGAAGTCCAGAGAATTACCGCTCACAACTGGACTCTCACAGCTATCGGATAGACCTCCTCTCACCAGGCCTAGCAGCCGACAGAGTGTTTAAGTAAAACAAAGTCTCTGCCACAGACTTGGATGTAACTGAGGGATGTAGATACATTTAGAGAGCTGTCATACGGTACCAGTATCTTGCAGCCGGTCCGGCGATACCGTATGAGTGTAGATTCACTTGATGTCATTCAACTAAGCCTCCAAGCTCCTTCTGAGAAGCCAGCCTTATGCGTGGCCTTCTCCCAAAGAGTCCTCTCCTGGTTGCTTCTCCAGTTGCTGGGCCTCTCCACAGATGAGTAGGCACCGGACCACCTTTGAATCGTTCTCCCAGTTACTTTGCCTCTGGCTAGCCAGCCCCGAGACTTGAAATTGGATGGATCCGCACCCCAGGCCATGAGGGCCATGGGGGCTGGTCAGGAGGACCAGGACCAAACAGACAGAAATATCTTCTGGACCGGAACCCAGAAGCACGTGTTGGCAGTACCTTAAGTACCCTCTCCCAGAATGCACAGCAAGATAACACTCCCACTGGGCTGGTTTCCGAGAAGGAATGGCACTCAATGCATCTAGCTAAACTGCATTCTCACACTTGCCAGTGGTGACAGCGCCACCTGTGGCCAAGCAGAACACAGTGCAATCCAGCTAGACTGGTACTGAAACCATAATTTGGTATAATTAACCCTAAAACCCAACGATGGCTTTAGGGACTCTAAATAGAAAAAAATACATAGCAGGTGCTCTTCAGGAGCCGGCGCTACATCTATCTTAAAATAAATCCAATTAAATCAAATTTTCTCATAAATTTAAGCCAAGATGTATTCTGGTAAAAAAAAATCCTGTTAAAGCGGAGGTCCACCCTAAAGTGGACCTTCCGCTCATTGGAATCCTCCCCCCCTCCGGCGCCACAATTGGCACCTTTCAGGGGGGAGGGGGGTGCAGGTACCTGTACAGTACAGGTATCTGCACCCACTTCCGGCGTAGATTCTGCAGAAGGTACGCCCCTTTCCGCAGAATCTACGCCCCTTTCCGAAAGTCCCCCGCTGCCTGCTGGGAAACACACGGATCCCAGAGACATCGGGGACCATCCTTACTGCGCAGCGCGACTCGCGCATGCGCAGTAGGGAACCGGGAAATGAAGCCGAAAGGCTCCACTTCCTGATTCCCATACCCAAGATGGCGGCGGCAGCACCCAAGAGACGATCGAGAGATCGGCTTCGGGTGCCGACATCGCGGGCGCGCTGGGCGGGTAAGGGTCACTATTTTAAAAGTCAGCAGCTGCAGTATTTGTAGCTGCTGGCTTTAAAAAAAAAAAACTGCGGACTCCCGCTTTAAGTGTATAATAATTGGTTTGTGTGATAATGGACAGATGTATGCAAATGATCAAGTACAGATGTGCACAGGTGATCACGTACAGATGTGCACAGGTGATCACGTACAGATGTGCACAGGTGATCACGTACAGATGTGTACAGGTGATCACGGACATATGTGTGCAGATAATCATTGGGACATATGATTATACTGGGACATATGTGGGGAACATGTGTTTTTACTATGTGGTTTTTATTTTGGTTTTAGCATGTGTTTTGGGGACATGTGTTTTACACAGTGTGTTACTATGCTGGTGATCAGTGTGTAAAAAGCTGTAAAAAACAGCTCATACACACTGATCACCAGCTGGCTGCAGCGATCCGCTCTCCTCTACTCACCGACAACTAATGTGTGAGGAGAGGAGAGCTGATTGCCTAGCAACTGGCTCTCTGTTTACATCACATGACAGCTGTGATTGGACACAGCTGTCATGTGATTAGGAGAGCCAATCACAGAGCCCTCCTGCCTATCTGAGACGCGCCATGTCCGGGTGACATGAGCGCATCGGGATTGCGCCGCTGCGTTTCTGAACGTCCACTCAGAAGGAGAGAGCGCCAACCCGGCCGTACATATGCAGTGGCTAGGTGGGAAGTGGTTAAAGAATAAAATAAGTCTGTATATCAGTAAAACATGCTTGTTATACTCACCGTGGAACCTAATGCCCTGTACACACGAATGGTTTTCCCATCGGAATAAACTCTGAAGGTTTTTCCGATGGAGTTTCGACAGAGTTCCGCAGAAACTGTCTTGCGTACACGCGATCACACCAAAGTCCAATCATTAGGAACGCGGTGATGTACAACATGTACGACGGGACTAGAAAAAGGAAGTTCAATAGTCAGTAACCAATAGCCTCCGTCTCATACTTGCATCAGAGCATGCGCCGTTTTTGGTCCGTCAGAACAGCATTCAGACGAGCGGTTTTCCTGATAGGAATTGGTTCCTTCTGAAATATTTAGAACATGTTCTATTTCTAGGTCTGTCAGAATTTTTGAAAAAAAAGTCAGATGAGGTATAAACACGATCGGAATATACAATGAAAATACTTTTTCTATCAGACATTCCACTCGTGTGTACGCGGCATTAGGGGTTAATCCTGGGCAGTGTGTAAAAAGGCTGTTTGATTCTTCTCTGATCCTCCCTTCTTCCACTGTCCCCAAACAATTTCCTGATAAGACAGAGCCTTTGGAGTCAGGCTGCACATGCTCAGTTTGGTGTGTATTGCTGGAAAGTTGATTTTTTTGGGGGGGGGGGGGGGGAGTGCATGTGATCAGCACAGGGCCAATCAGCATTGTCCAGACAGACATTCAGGGGTCCTGCAGGCTTATAGGACAGTCCGAGGAGAATGAAAACTCCTCCTACAAGCTTTAAGCAGGCACTGATAGAAGTCACAAGACTGCTAAATACTGCTAATGACAAAAGGTATTTAGCAGTTTATATTTACAAAAATAATTGCATTTCCATGTTCTGTGTACCGTGGGAGACCAGATATAGTGAATGCAGGCTCCTGGGTTTAGTAACACTTTAAGATTTATTGGTTGAGTTTACGTCTGCTTTAAGTTTTTAAAGATACTAGATATATAATATATAAGGTATTTAATAATATCAAATTCCAATTGGTTTGTACCTCCAGCATTATAAAATGTATAGGACAATGTGATGATAATGTCACCTCTACCCTAAGAAGATTGCTCAAGGGTGAGATCATGTGTGCCCAGACCAACCCCACAGCTTTAGAGAGGAACTGAAGCCAGTGACCCACAGAGCTTGCAATCTATAATAAACAGTGCGGAGAGGGTCTTTGCTCCTGGAGGGTGCTGAGTGACACACAGCTGTGTGGGACTATCGGCTGGCCTGGACCCATAAAGAGGGGATTACAGGCAGAGATTAAATGCCCTGACAGCTCAAGTGTTACACTGATCACAGATTAGCCGAGGAATGTTAAATACACAAACATTGGCTGTTAACAAGGAAATATTGTCAGTGACAGACCCCCCAGAAACGGAGTACCCCCCGCGCTATGAGAGGGAGCACCCCCACATGTCCCAGATGAAGGGTCCCATTATCAATAAGTGCAAAGATGGGACTAAGTACAAAGTGGCATTCCCAGAGCTGTAACACACAATGCAATTCCATCTAGCAAGTAATCCCCCCTCACCTTCAATTAGAGTCTCATTTCGCAATCAAAAAAATAAAGAGAAAAACATACCCTGATTCTACTACTATTACTCCTACTTGTACTACTACTACTGCAACTACTACTAATAATTGGATATTAATATTATTATTATACACAATTTAATATAGCGCCAACAGTTTACACAGCGCTTTACAATGTATTATTACTAATAAAAATTAAAATAATAACCTAATTTTACTACTACTACTACTACTACTACTGCAAATACTGCTAATAACTGGATACCAATACTAATAAAAATAATAACCTAATTTTACTAATACTACTACTATTACAACTACTACTTACAATCGGATACTAATACTAATTAAAAAAATTGAATAATAACCTAATTTTACAAATAATACTACCATTACTACTAGTACTAATAACTGGATACCAACAGTAAAACAAAAAACAAAAAATAACAGCCTATTTTTACTACTACTGCTACTATTACTGCTACTGCAACTACAACTAATAACTGGATACCAATAGTAATAAAAAATAAAAATAATAACCTAATTTTACTAATACTACTGCTATTATAACTACTACTGATAACCGGATACTAATACTAATAACATTTTTTTTAATAATAACCTAAGTTTACAAATACTACTACTATTACTACTAGTACTAATAACTGGATACCAACAGTAAAACAAAACAAAAAAAAATAACCTAATTTTACTACTACTGCTACTATTACTGCAACTACAACTAAAACTAATAATTGGATACCAATAGTAATAAAAATTAAAAATAATAACCTAATTTTACTACTACTATTACTACTTCTACAACTATTACTAATAACTGGAAACAAATATGAATAATAAATAATAATAACCTAATATTAATATTACTACTGCTACTGCTATCACTACTAATATTAATAACCTGATATTAATACTAATAAAAATTAAAATAATAACCAAATTTTACTACTACTACTACTATTACTATATTATTACAAATACTGCTAATAACTGGATACCAATACTAATAAAAATAATAACCTAATTTTACTAATACTACTACTATTACAACTACTACTTATAACCGGATACTAATACTTATAAAAAAAATGTAATAATAACCTAATTTTATGACTACTACTACTTTTACTACTAGTACTAATAACTGGATACCAACAGTAAAACAAAAAATAATAACCTAATTTTACTACTACTGCTACTATTACTGCTACTACAACTAATAACTGGAAACCAATAGTAATAAAAAATAAAAATAATAACCTAATTTTAATACTACTATTACTACTTCTACAACTATTACTAATAACTGGAAACAAATATGAATAATAAATAATAATAACCTAATATTACTACTGCTACTACTATCACTACTAATATTAATAACCTGATATTAATACTGATAAAAATTAAAATAATAACCTAATTTTACTACTACATTACTACAAATACTGCTATTAACTGGATACCAATACTAATAAAAATAATAACCTAATTTTACTAATACTACTACTATTATAACTACCACTTATAACCGGATACTAATACTAATAAAAAAAATATAACAACCTGATACTAATTCTAATAATAAAAAAATGTATAATACTACTAATAATACCACCACTACCATTAAAAGTAGGAATGACATCCGGAAGGCTGCATTTCAAAACTATACACTGTATTGCAAATTACAGCATATACCAGGCATAAAAATACACAGTGGAGAGAAGTTGATTCATTTTGTGTGTTCAGCGTTTAAATGGTTAAGTGGTGAACATGCGAAACGCGTCAACATCTCTCTACCACACAGTTTTTTTTCTGCCTTGTATATGCTGTAATTTGCAATGAAAGGGATCATTTTGGAATGCGGCCATCCAGACGTCTTTCCTATTTTATGTGCAGCCTGCGAGGTGGGTGAGCATCCTGGTGGAAGGTGTGTGCGGTGAGTGCAGAGGGAACCAACCTAGAGTAGCGTTTCTTTGTTTGTCTACACCACTACCTCTACTGTTACTACTACGGATAATAATACAAAAAAAAAAAATACTACTACTGCTAATAAAAATAAATAAAAAATAATAATAATAAAGGATACTAATACATATAGCAACAACAATAATAATAATAGTAGCAATGATAATAATAAAAAACACCTGATTATAATATTAATAATACTAATACAACTACTACTGCTACTAATAATCATAATAATGATACTGATAATAATAATAATTATTATTATTATTATTAGTAGTAGTAGTAGTAATATTATTACATTAATTATTGCTATTATTGTTGTTATTAGTATTATTACCAGATACTAATAACGATAATACTAATAATAGTACTACAACTAATCAATCATAATAATAATTGAAATAATAATAATAGCAACCTGATATTAATAATTTTAAATGCTTACTAGAGTTCCTAAATAAAGTGTATCCAAAGCCCAAACTTTTTGCCATATTTTTTGTTTTGTTTTTAGTTTTGCATAGTGGTGTAACGTCAGGTCAGATTTTTATTTCTGTCTCATCGCAGAGGATATTTACTTTCTCTATTTTGTCACCAGGACAGAAAGTGAAAGGAAACTTTTTGACTTATCTGCAGAACAAGAATAGAGAGGAAATCCATCGAATGGGGACATTTATTCTGGTGACAACTGTATTTCCCCTCACTTTGCAGAGATTTCCTCTCTTTTCCTGTTGTGTCTGTAGGGAAGGTAGTAAAGGGAACACATACATGGCAGAAAAAAACTATCGAAAATGGATTTAAAAAAAAGGTTTTAGTTTTAAAGAATCCTTTAACTGCCAGAGCCATTGTGAAATGCACATTTTAAGTCTGAAGAGTCTAAACAGTATATATGTTTTAAAGCAAGAAGGAGAAGAATAAAGTGGAGGCACAATTTTTCGTGTTATGCAATATTTGTGCCAAATTGATATTTTGTGTATACAGTACATAAGTATTTACGGCGCTTCACTTTTTCCACATTTTGTTATGTTACATCCTTATTCCAAAATGGATTAAATTCATTATTTTCCTCAAAATTCTACAACCAATACCCCATAACGACAATGTGAAATAAGTTTGTTTAAAATCTTTGCAAATTTATTAAAAATAAAAAAACGAAAAAAAATCGTACAGAAGTATTCACAGCCTTTGCCATGACACTCAAAATTGAGCTCAGGTGCATCCTGTTCCCACTGATTATCCTTTTGATGATCCCTCCTGTATTGATTTGTATTGTAAGTGTACTGTCTGCCCTCATATTGTAAAGAGCTGCGCAAACTGTTGGCGCTATATAAATCCTGAATAATTATAATATTTCTACAGCTTGATTGGAATCCACCTGTGATAAATTCAGTTGATTGGACATGATTTGGAAAGGCACACACCTGTCTATAGAAGGTCACGCAGTTAACAGTGCATGTCAGAGCACAAACCAAGCCAGGAAGTCCAAGAAATTGTCTGTAGACCTCAGAGACAGGATTGTATGGAGGCACAGATCCGGGGAAGGGTACAGAAAAAGGTCTGCGGCATTGATGGTCCCAATGAGCACAGTGGCCTCCATCATCTGTAAATGGAAGAAGTTTGGAACCTTCAGGACTCTTCCTAGAGCGGGGCTGCCTGGCCAAACGATTGGGGAGAAGGGCCTTAGTCGGGGATGTGACCAATAACCCAATGGGCACTCTGATAGAGCTCCAGCATTTCTCTGTGGAGAGAGGAGAACCTTCCAGAAGAACAACCATCTCTGCAGCACTCCACCAATCAGTCCTGAATGATGGAGTGACGGAAGCTACTCCTCCAGTAAAAGGCACATGACAGCCCACCTGGAGTTTGTCAAAAGGCACCTGAAGGACTCTCAGACCAGGAGAAACAAAATTCTCTGGTCTGATGAAACAAAGATTGAACTCTTTGGCCTGAATGGCAAGCATTGCGTCTGGAGGAAACCAGGCAACGCTCATCACCTGGCCAATACCATCCCTACAGTGAAGCATGGTGCTGGCAGCATTATGCTGTGGGGAGGTTTTTCAGTGGCAGGAACTGGGAGACTAGTCAGGATAGAGGAAAAGATGAATGCAGCAATGTACAGAGACATCCTTGATGAAAACCTACTCCGGAGCACTCCAGGCCTCAGACCGGGGTGAAGGTTCATCTTCCAACTGGACAACGACCCTGGGCCACAGTCCTTGAGTGGCCCAGCCAGAGCCCAGACTTGAACCTGACTGAAAATCTCTGGGGAGATCTGAAAATGGCTGTGCACCGACATTCCCCATCCAACCTGATGGAGCGTGAGAGGTCCTGCAAAGAAGAATGTGAGAAACTGCCCAAAAATAGGTGTGCCAAGCTTGTAGAATCATACTCAAGAAGACTTGAGGCTGTAATTGGTGCCAAAGGGGCTTCACCAAAGTATTGAGCAAAGGCTGTGAATACTTATGTATATGGGATTTTTTTATTTAATTTTTTTTAAAAATAAATTTGCAAAGATTTCAAACAAACTTCTTTCACATTGTCATTATGGGGTACTGTTTGTAGAATTTTGAGGAAAATAATGAATTTAATCCATTTTGGAATAAGGCTGAAACATAACAAAATGTGGAAAAGGTGAAGCGCTGTGAATACTTTCCGGATGCACTGTACATACACAGTATATATATATATATTTTTTTGCAAAATATAAAATATGAAGTTGCATTGAGTACATAGCTACCAGACATATCAAGTCTTAAAATTGTGTGTGACTCTGAAATGGTGACAAACATTGGTAGCCAAAATTATCTATAGGAAACATTTCAAAAGCCTTCACAGCTCAACAATTTCGGATTATTGCTCTCACTTCAATATTATATGAAATAAAAAAACTGGATGCACTCCCAAATGCGCAAAATGTTACCAGATATTAACATTTCTAGGTAATATGACAAGAGATTGTTGGTCCAGGGAATATCCAATTGTCTTCTGGGAAGGAACTTATTTTTCACCCATTGGAGCACATTAGACCATACTTCATTTTTCTTTCTTTTTTGCCTTCCTCTGGGTATAGGATTGTGTATTTTGAGGTTATCTATTTATTTTTTATTTTTTACAATTGGTTGAACTGGATTGACGTGTGTTTTTTTTTTTTTTCAACCTAAATCTAGTAATCTAAACAAAATGTAAAAAATATTTTATCAAACAAATTTTTTAAACTTTTTTCTTTATTTTTTTAACTTTATTGCTACCACAAGAAGACTGATAAGCCCCAGATGTGATAGCTTTGTACAGGTGACAGGTTCTCTTTAGCCTATATTCACATTGGCGCGATTTATCATGTGATTTGATAGATCAAATCACATGACAAGTCGCAGCCTATTGGAGACAATGGCACTGTTCCAATCGGTGTGACACCAATTTTGCGACGCCACACCGATTCGCAAAAGTAGTTCCTGCACTACTTTTGCCGATTTCAGGTGCGACTTCAATAGACATCTGTGCATGAAGCCACACAGGCGTCTATCAAGTCGCACCTGAAATCGTGCTGACCTTGCTATTTTGAAATGGCGCTACTTCAAGTGATGTAACGCCATTTCATCAGGGTCTATTAGACACACAAATCGTAAATTGTCTACAGAGCTGATTGTTTCAAAGTGTGACGTTTGATATTATTCCTATTGATTAATTATTTCAGTAATTGCAAAGTCATCCTTTGGTTGTGGGATTAGGAATATCTCTGCTGTACGCCTGCAGTGTAATCCAATTATCCGGAAATGCCCAGGCCATTTTCAGCCCTTCACAGTGACAGTGACATCTGTTTCCGTGGTTCAGCGAGGCTGGACAGTTTCAGAATTGTCTAGGATAGACCCGATGGGAACATTCCGTACTACGACTATTCGGCCTTTTCACAAGTCTGACTATAAAAGAAGCCAGCCGGGTTTATGGACCGCGTTCACATGGAGCGCAGTAAAATCCCGCGCTCAGCGGTGGGGAGCTCCGAGAGGGGCAATTTGTCAGAAATAATAAGAGAGCGCAAACAGGATGTGCGGCCGTGTGTGGGGCCTAATCCAAACCACATGGAGATCCGAGATCCCCGGATCATGGAACAAAATATCTCCTCCTATTATCCGACCGGAAACAGCATCAATTTTATCTATTTATCTCTATCTATCTATCTATCTATTTATATCTATCCATCTATCTATTTATATCTATCTATCTATCTATTTATTTATTTATTTATCATCTATCTATCCATCTATCTATCTATCCATCTGTCTATCTATCTATGTATATCCCACCCAATATCTATCTATCTATCTATCTATCTATCTATCTATCTATCTATCTATCTATCTATCTATCTATCTATCTATCTAATATCTATCTATCTATCTATCCTCTAAGTATACATTCCTTTTTTTAGGTGTTTGTTTGGAGTCACCATTTAATGACAGTGGCTCATCCTCAGCCGTTGTCCCTGGAAATGACTGTGGCCAGTTTATGTGAATAGGGATCTCATTGTGCGGTGTGTTGGCCCGTCTCATGCTGGGTGGCTTGTGCTGACTCGGCCTCGGCGGACATCAGGCAGACATAACACCGGGGCCGCCTTGGGAAAACGTGCTGAAGAGCTGACATTTGCTCTCCTCTTCTCCCTGGTGGGGGTCTGAGAATGTGGAGGGGGCAGGGGGACAAGCTAACCGAGGACTGGGTCCCCCTGTTCACACAGCAGCAGACAGGGGGGATCTCAGGGGACAGCTTGCAGCATCTTGCAGGAGGTCGGCTGGTGGGAATTGTAGGCCTCAGGCTGGACAGGCAGCCTGTAAAATGGCCTCACGCTGGGTGTGATATGGATCATTAATACAGAGCTATGCGCCAATTATTACCGCTATAGGGAGCTTATAAACTGAGCTTTATCACCGACTACAATGTCACAGCACTGTGTGAAAATCACTGCAATGGATAAATTCATTCTAGTATCTAAGTATCTTTCTATTGATCTCCATCTATCTATTGATCTCTGTCTATTTATCTATCTGTAGCAAGGTCCCAGGCCTCCTTCGGCCTAATGAGAACCTCCAGGGCCAGAGATAGTTGACATCCTTCTGTATATGGTGGGTTCGGTTGCATGGCATAGTGGGTGCAATGCAAAGTAGATTGATTAGGCGCCAGACACTTCCTGAATGCAAAAGAGATTTGTATTTCTCTTAACAGAACTTTGAGAGAGAGAGGGTTAGGGCCAGGACACCCTTAGGTAGTTGCAAGATTAATTGTCAGACTCCAAAACTTCTACAGGATGACAGCCATGCAGGGAAAGGCATCCAGCAAGACGCCACATCTGCATGTGTAGGAATGCTCCTGTGGCAACAGTCTTTAACAGTTCCTAACACAGTTTATTCACTTCCACTACAATCACCTCTTGTAGTTCTTCAGCTCACTGAGCTCCCAGTCTCTCACTAGCCTAGACTAGATGATTCACTGCCACTGAGTCCCTTGACCTCCTCCAATCTTCACTGTCGTACCTTCCTCAAGCGTCGTCACCCCCACTTCTCTGCTAGGTCCTTAGCTCGGCACCAGAGGCGGCTCTAGACTTTCTGAGGCCTTAGGCAAAACTTAGACATGAGGCCCCACTCACGCCCATAATGGGAAAAATATTATAAAAATGATAAAAATTAACTGTATGAATGCATATATTAACTTAATTCCTATGAACTATGAATTCACCGTTTCTATAAATTTCTCTAGCCAATTATTCTTTAATCAAATATCATTAAACATAGGGTGGGTGGGTATATATGTTACACGCACACAGATATAGATCAAATTGTGCAGCTGCCTACTCATTATCCTTTGTGCTGTCTCATAAATGTGAAATTAATTTGTCAACAAAGTATAAAACAAAAAAAAAAGTAATTTTACAACATATTCTAAAACATAACCTGTTTAATGCAACAAGTCCAATCCAGCTAAGGAGCAGTCCCAGCTGAGGGATATAGTCATAGTCCAACCCAGCTGATAGACATAGTCCGACCCATCCAATCCAGCTAAGGGACAGTCCCAGATAAGAGACAGCCCAGCTAAGAGACAGTCCAATCCAGCTAAAGGACAGTCACCGACCTCACATCCATGATACAAGAGATGGTCAGAGACTGTGTACGGGCAATAATACAGGAGATGGTCAGAGACTGTGTGTGGACAATGATACAGGAGATGGTCAGAGACTGTGTGTGGACAATGATACAGGAGATGGTCAGAGTCTATGCAGACAATTATACAGGAGACGGTCAGAGACTGTGCAGACAATGATACAGGCAAGGGTCAGAGACTGTGGACAATGATACAGGAGATGGTTTTATTATGGTAATGACAAGCAAACTCTTACCTGGCTAACATGGTATCAAACGTTGGAGCCACTGACAGGGTGCTGACAGACAATCATGCAGGAGATGGTCATAGACTGCGGAAAATTATACAGGAGATGGTCAGAGACTGTGTGTGGACAATGAATCAGGAGATGGTCAGAGACTGTGTGTGGACAATGAATAAGGAGATGGCCAGAGACTGTGTGTGGACAATGATACAGGAGACGGTCAGAGACTGTGTGTGGACAATGATACAGGAGACGGTCAGAGACTGTGTGTGGACAAGGATACAGGAGACGGTCAGAGACTGTGTGTGGACAAGGATACAGGAGACGGTCAGAGACTTGCAGAGACAATGATACAGGAGACGGTTTTATTATGGTAATAACAAGCAAACTCTTACCTGGCTAACACGGTATGAAAAGTTGGAGCCACTGACAGGGTGCTGACAGACAATCATGCCACAAAGATGCAGGAGATGGTCAGATACTGTGCGCAGATAATGATACAGGAAATGGTCAGAGACTGTGGGCGGACAATGATACAGGAGCCACTGTGCCATCAAAAGCAGCCACCGTGCCAGTAATCGCAGCCACTGTGTCATCAAACACAGCCACTGTGTCATCAAACGCAGCCACTGTGCCCTCAAACGCAGCCACTGTGCCAAAACGCAGCCACTGTGCCCATCAATTGCAGCCACTGTGCCCATCAAACTCAGCCACTGTGCCCATCAAATGCAGCCACTGCGCCATCAAACGCAGCCACTGTGCCATCAAACGCAACCACTGTGCCATCAAACGCAGCCACTGTGCCCTTAAACGCAGCCACTGTGCCCTCAAACGCAGCGACTGTGCCCTCAAACGCAGCCACTGTGCCCATCAATTGCAGCCACTGTGCCCATCAAATGCAGCCACTGCGCCATCAAACGCATCCACTGTGCCATCAAACGCAGCCACTGTGCCCATCAAACGCAGCCACTGCGACATCAAACGCAGCCACCGTGCCAACAAAAGCAGCCACCGTGCCATCAAACACAGCCACTGTGCCATCAAACGCAGCCACTGTGCCCATCAAACGCAGCCACTGTGCCCATCAAACGCAGCCACTGCGACATCAAACGCAGCCACCGTGCCAACAAAAGCAGCCACCGTGCCATCAAACACAGCCACTGTGCCCATCAATTGCAGCCACTGTGCCATCAAACTCAGCCACTGTGCCCATCAAATGCAGCCACCGTGCCCATCAAATGCAGCCACTGCGCCATCAATTGCAGCCACCGTGCCATCAAACTCAGCCACTGTGCCCATCAAATGCAGTCACTGCGCCATCAAACGTAGCCACTGTGCTCATCAAACGCAGCCACCGTGCCATCAAACACAGCCACTGTGCCCATCAATTGCAGCCACTGTGCCATCAAACTCAGCCACTGTGCCCATCAAATGCAGCCACTGCACCATCAATTGCAACCACCATGCCATCAAACTCAGCCACTGTGCCCATCAAATGCAGCCACTGCGCCATCAAACACAGCCACTGTGCCATCAAACGCATCCACTGTGCCATCAAACGCAGCCACTGTGCCCATCAAACGCAGCCACTGCGACATCAAACGCAGCCACCGTGCCAACAAAAGCAGCCACCGTGCCATCAAACACAGCCACTGTGCCATCAAACGCAGCCACTGTGCCCATCAAACGCAGCCACTGTGCCCATCAAACGCAGCCACTGCGACATCAAACGCAGCCACCGTGCCAACAAAAGCAGCCACCGTGCCATCAAACACAGCCACTGTGCCCATCAATTGCAGCCACTGTGCCATCAAACTCAGCCACTGTGCCCATCAAATGCAGCCACCGTGCCCATCAAATGCAGCCACTGCGCCATCAATTGCAGCCACCGTGCCATCAAACTCAGCCACTGTGCCCATCAAATGCAGTCACTGCGCCATCAAACGTAGCCACTGTGCCCATCAAACGCAGCCACTGTGCCATCAAATGCAGCCACTGTGCCATCAAACGCAGCCACTGTGCCATCAAACACAGCCACCGTGCCCATCAAATGCAGCCACTGTGCCCATCAATTGCAGCCACCGTGCCCATCAATTGCAGCCACCGTGCCATCAAACTCAGCCACTGTGCCCATCAATTGCAGCCACCGTGCCATCAAACTCAGCCACTGTGCCCATCAATTGCAGCCACCGTGCCATCAAACTCAGCCACTGTACCCATCAAATGCAGTCATTGCGCCATCAAACGCAGCCACTGTGCCATCAAACGCCGCCACTGTGCCATCAAACGCAGCCACTGTGCCCATCAATTGCAGCCACTGTGCCATCAAACACAGCCACCGTGCCCATCAAATGCAGCCACCGTGTCATCAAACTCAGCCACTGTGCCCATCAAATGCAGCCACTGTGCCATCAATTGCAGCCACCGTGCCATCAAACTCAGCCACTGTGCCCATCAAATGCAGTCACTGCGCCATCAAATGCAGCCACTGTGCCAGCAAACGCAGCCACTGTGCCCATCAAACTCAGCCACTGTGCCATCAAACGCAGCCACTGTGCCATCAAACACAGCCACCGTGCCCATCAAATGCAGCCACTGTGCCATCAAACGCAGCCACTGTGCTCAATAATTGCAGCCACTGTGCCATTAAACCCAGCCACTGTGCCATCAATTGCAGCCACCATGCCATCAAACACAGCCACTGTAAAGCATCCTCAGTAAAGCAGATGAAAAGTTATTTTTAGAATGTGTGAAAATAAAACTGTCTTGTCAATGCAGAGTTAATATGGCCTTTGGACTCTTAGATTTGGTGGGGGTGCATTGTTGTTAGGTTTTTCATATATATATATATATATATATATATATATATATATATATATATATATATATATATATATGAAAAACCTATATATAAACTGTACCTGATGATCCTGCTCCTCGCCTTGGTGACAAATTTGTAAAGGCAGCAGGACTCAGTTGGAGAAGCAACACATGATGTTCTAGCTCTGCCCTGCAGTGCAATCTGGGAGTTGTAGTCTCTGCAGAGCACAGGCACCAGACGGCCATGTTAAAGTCTATGTGCCTGTGCTCTGTGGGAGAACTACAATTCCCGGCATGCAATGGGGCCGCCGTTAGGGGAAGGAAGGGCTAGGACTCGGAGGACAGCGCTGCTGCTATTGGACACACAGGCAGCCTAAGCCATGCATATTAGACAGTCGGACATACTCTTATCACCCCCCTCATCCACCGCCGCGGAGCTCACTCTGTCTGCAGCTGTGTGCAGCGCGCCCGCCGCTCGCTCACCCCGCCGTTTGAGAGACACTCCACACAGCAGCAGACAGTGCAGCACAACACCTCAGAGACAAATTAGGCAATCGCTCGATGGCGAGGCCCTTCCTGTGGGCGAGGCCTAAGGCAATCGCCTAATTTGCCTAATTAAAGAGCCGCCTCTGCTCGGCACTATAGATATTTCTCAAGCTTAACCCCGCTGGCCGGCTCGGTCTCTGGCTTGGCACATAAGGCTGCTCTGCAAGCATCACCTCTTCTGGCTGGGTCCCTGGCTTGATACCCACTGAAGTTTCCTGATTCTTCACCATCCCCGGTTGGTGAGAATACTGCTCCGGTACTTGCTTCAGTTACTCACGGTGGTCCTGGTAATAAGGTGGATGGTCCATTAGTGGCGACAGCATCCCTTCTACTTCCGACCACGACAGGTTGTCCGGCCGGCAGAACCGTCACTTCTGGTTGGACTGCAAGCCGCAATCCCAACCCTGCGCTGCCCTCTTGCTTGTGGATTGGCCCTCAGACAGCCTAACAGCCAGATGTGCCCGGGATAGGCCCAAACTCTGGCCTAGCAGCCCGGGCAATACAACACATGTCCACCCAGACAGCCATCCAGGTGGCACGGGCCCCTGATTACCTGACTCTACCCAAATATATAGGTTATCCCAGCAGGCCAAGGGATTTACGAAAACCCCTGCCCATTGGCATGGATACCCCATATACCCAGAATCTGACCTTGCATTGCCCCTTTCATATCTAATACCACCAGGTACCCAGCCACCTAGTGAAAAAGAGAGAAATGTAGCAATTACAGACTATCTATATTGCTCAGTTAGATGGCGATAGACAATGAGTGCTTATTCATGTCATGTCCGTTGAGCTCAGGGGTTTCCAAACTCTTACCAAAGGGCCACATCTGGTTCGCTTTGAGATTTTACCTGGCCAACTCTGATGTGTTGGGGGGCTTCTGATGTGAAAGGGGGACTCATGACGATGAACTTCGTATTTGAGAGGGAAATCTGCTGTGAAAGGGGGATTCCGGTGGATGGGGGCTCTAATATGATGGGTGGTGGGGGGGCAGAGGCATAGCTTGAAGTTTGTGGGCCCCGATGCAAAAGTTGACCTGGGTCCCCCTCACTACTTCCAAACTGCGTGCAAATACATCCACCGCACGCCAAGATACTCAAAGTGGCTTAAGAGCTTTGAGTTCACAGAGTGGGGTAAGTAGACATCCCCGGGTGGGTGGGTACAGAGAATCCCAGCTGGTGACTAGGAGTAGGGATGAGCTTCGTGTTCGAGTCGAACGTACGTATTCCGAACGTTTGGGCCGTTCGCGTCAAAATTCGAGT
Source organism: Lithobates pipiens (assembly GCF_037356315.1). Taxonomy (NCBI): domain Eukaryota; kingdom Metazoa; phylum Chordata; class Amphibia; order Anura; family Ranidae; genus Lithobates; species Lithobates pipiens. Next base: position 26,023,175 of record NW_027507686.1, read on the forward strand.
GACGCGTGCGCGGACCACAATGCACTGCGGTGGCGCAGTGCATTGCTGCCCCATGATTGGCCAAGCATGCACTGTGACCCCGCATGCTTGGCCAATCGCAGCGCCGGCAGCGAGGAGAGCCATGATTGGCCACAGGCATCCTGCCTGTGGCCAATCATAGCTCAGGCTGTGTAGTGCACGCCCCACACTATATAAGGCCGCCTTTGAGGCGGCCTCATGTAGTGTGTTACTTAGCATCTGAAGCAGTGGGTGTTCTGTGTACCTTCAACACAGTACACACCAATCGTTTTTGGCTGATTTCCTATCTTGCTGCTGTGTAGTGGTTGTTGTCTGTGCCCTGACTGCAGTATACACCACTATATTCACCTCACCTATATAGCTAGTGATCTAGCTTTAACCACTTAACAACTGCCCATTGCCGATTAACGGCTTCAGGGGGGTTGTTTAACTCTGAGAGGCCGTTAATTAACGGCCTCCCAGAATTCTGCTCTCGCGTGCCCCGAGGTGTGCGCACTCGAGAGCATCCGTGACCGCCGGGTCGCATCACGGATCACGGTAAACGGCCGCTCATAGCGGCCGTTTACCACGTGATTGCTCCGTCAAATGACGGAGTGATCACTTGGAAACAAACCGGCGTCATGTTATGACGCCGGTTCCTCCCTCCCCTCTCTGTACCGATCGGTACAGCGGAGGGGAAAGAGATCGGTGTCAGCAGCGATGTGGGCTGCATCTGCAGTGCCCACATCGCTGCTCACCGAATTTAACCCCTCAATTCCCTGCCAATACTCTGCAATACCAGTGCATACTCTGCAGTACCCTGCCATTACTCTGCAATACCCCGCCATTACTCTGCAGTGCAGTACCCTGCCATTACTCTGCAGTGCAGTACCCTGCCATTACTCTGCAGTACCCCCCATTACTCTGCAGTAACCCCCATTACTCTGCAGTAACCCCCAATACTCTGCAGTACCCGCCATTACTCTGCAGTACCCGCCATTACTCTGCAGTACCCCCAATACTCTGCAGTACCCTGCCATTACTCTGTAGTACCCCCCAATACTCTGCAGTACCCTGCTATTACTCTGTAGTACCCCGCCAATACCCCGCCAATACTCTGTAATACCCTGCCATAAATTGCCATACCCAGCCATACTCAGAGATACCCACCCATACTCGGTGATACCCTGAAATACCCAGCCATAGACGCCCCCCACCCCTCACCGCCCTCCGGTGCTTCTACCAACTCGCCAGTACGATCAAAGCCAGAATCTTTTTTTTTTTTTTTATTTCAGGCTTCCCAGCCTAGAGGTGAGATGTGGGGTCATATTGACCCCCCAGATTTCACTGTAAAGAGGACCTGTCACCCCATATTCCTATTACAAGGGATGTTTACATTTCTTGTAATAGGAATAAAAGTGATCAAAAATATATTTTTGGGGAAAAAAATGTCAAACTAAAATAAATAAAGTAAAATGAACAATAAAAAAATAAAATAAAAATTAAAGCGCCCATGTCCCCATGTGCTCGCATGTGCCACACATGTGAGGTATTGCCGAGAATGTTAGAGCGAGAGCAATAATTCTAGTCCTAGACCTCCTCTGCAACTCAAAACATGTAACCAGTAAAAAAAAAATTAAAGCGTCGCCTATGGGGATTTTTTAAGTAGCGACGTTTGGCGCCATTCCACGGGCATGTGCAATTTTGAAGAGTGACATGTTTGATATCTATTTACTCAGCATAACTTCATCTTTCACTTTATGCAAACATTGGGCTAACAAGTGGTTAATAATAGAGCTTGCAGTCAGTAGTGTTAGGAGATAGTGCGTGCTGTCTGCGTGCTCTGTACCCAGTACATACCGCTATAATATAGGGCAGGCCCCTACTTTCAAACATCCAACTTACAAACATCTCCTACTTGCAAACGCAAGGAGACAGCAGCAAGTGAGATGAAAAAAGATGGACGACAAAACAAATTATACAGGGGTGATAACCCTTCCCTATGTTTTCCAAAAAGCTTAAAGATAGTTTTTTTTGACTGGAGCTACACTTTAAAAATGTACCGGTTGAAAATGACAAACAGATTCAACTTAGCACAACAAACCTACACAGTCCCTGTCTTGTTTGCACCGCCTGTATACTGCTGTTCTGAGTATATAGGGCCTGGGGGCCACACGCATTTCCTTTTTTTAATATGGGTACAGGGTTCCCCTTAATATGCGTACAAGACCCAAATAGGCTGGTAATGGGCAGGGAGGGCTACCCATGCCATTTTTCTCAATGATTTTCAACCATATTGCAGGAACCAGATATAACATTAAAACCGCAAGCAGTTTTAAATGGTGTTATTTCCGTTTAATGTCATTTTGTGCAGGGACTGTTCTAAACACGGGAAACACGTGGCACTTCACAGGCATACTACAGACACCCCCCAGGCACCATATTTAAAGGAATATTTCACTTTTTTTTTTCACTTTAATCGTCATTAAAATCAGTGCTCCCGCCAAAACGGCCGTTTTTAAAACTTTTTTTTGCAGTGACCCATGTCCCCTGAGGCAGGAGGCAGGTCCCCAAACCCTTTTTAGGACACTATCTTGCATATTAGCCGTTAAAATTAGCACTTTCCAATTCGAACGTTCGAGTCCCATAGACTTCAATGGGGTTCTAACGTTCGTACCGAACGCGGGGGTCGTTCGCAAGTTCTGGTGCGAACCGAACTGGGGGGTGTTCGGCTCATCCCTAACTAGGAGACACTGAGCAGCGTCATACTTCACCAGTGACATCAGTCCCATCGTGGCTACAGGACGGCATTCTCCACTTCTTGCCTCGCTGAGCTCGGTTACCATTCCATGTTGCCAGCACACAGCGCAGACACTTCCCCATCCTGGGCTGTTCTCATCTCGTGCTCCTATCCATTCAGGAACTGGCTCAGAGCTTCTCCCCAGCCAATGGAGACAGAGGGGTGTGTACTGTGAAAAGCAAAGTAGAAGCCCAGTACAGGAGCGTGACTGTGGGGCCCTAGAGCAGATCGAAGCTGGATTTTGTGGAGGATATGATAATATGACAGGGAGACTGCAGGGCCCCCCTGGAGCTAGGGGCGGGGTTGCGATTGTGACCCCTGAAACCCCTTATGCTACGCCCATGGGGGGGGGTTTGATTTTAGAGGAAGATTTGACGTAAGTGGGATGCTGATATGATGGGGAGGGGCTTTTGATATGAAAGGGGGACTCTAATGGGTGCCTGATTTATAAGGGGGCAAGAGGGACAACTGTACTGGGCCCCCTGACAGAAGGGTCCCCCATACAAAAATAAGTGCGGTCGGGCAGAGGGGCACAATTACAGAAGGGTGCCCTGTGCGGCTCTCTGCAGCAGCTGAAAGCCAGTTTCTCCCCCTCCTGTCAGCTTTCAGCTGCTGCAGGGAGAGACATAGACACAGGAACATTCCTGTAATTGCTTCCCCGACACCGATCCCCCTCCCTTTTCTGTCTGTTTCCCCCCCATCCCTGTGTGCCCCCCTGTCACTATGACGCCCCCTGCAGCGCTGCAGGCTTCTCTGTACTGTAAAAAAATAACAAATTGTAAAAAATTATAATTAAACATTGTAATAAATAATTAAAAAAATTAAAATAGAATAATTGTAAAAATGTTTATCATTTAAAAATAAAAATAAAATATATATATATATATATATATATATAATTTTTTTTATAACAAATTTGTGTAAATTAACCCTAAACAAGGGTTAATTCACACAGGTTCTCTGTTATGTTTGTGTCCGCTAATAATGATTTTAGTGTATCTTTTTTTGAAAATATGGCCTTGATATATTCCGGTGGGGGGCCCTGCCAGGTAGGCTGTATGGGGCCCCCGTGATATCTAACAGCAGCCCTGCATACGCTTATAAAAGGAGGGCTTCTGATGTGATGGGGGGGGGGGGGGAAACTCTCAGGTGAAAGTAGGGACTCTGATGATAATGAAGTTAAGAAGGGGGGGGGGGCTGTGATGTCACCGTGGCTTCTGATAAGAAATAATTTATTGGAATGTGTTCATTCATTTAAATTGAAGTTAATTCATTTATAAAAATATTATTTTTAGCCCCCAAATATTTGTAAAATTATCAGTGTGCTCCTCAAAATGGAAAGAGATCCATGTGTCAGAGAGCAACAAAATGTATCAGTAAGCACAGTTTATACATTATATTGATCAGATCATTGATTATTGATCATAAACACAAGTAAAAAAATATTGCAAAAGCCCTGTAAAGCCTTGGGGGGGAGGGGGGTGGGGGGGGCATGAGACCAGAAAATGTGAGAAGATGTAATTACTGTCCCATTACCACTTTGCGTGGTTTTCTGTTATCTGTCCGGCAATCAGCAGCCACACAGCCCAATCCTCCTGAATGGACAGGATTACAGGACAATACAGAGGTGGTGGTGGAGTGGGGGAGGGGGCGGTGGATATATGTAATGAGGGCTTATCATCAGCAATAGCAGAGGTTAATGCCTGTGTTTATTTTCACTGATAACACGACTAATTGTAGCAAGTGCCCCCCCAGGCTCCCGATTGGTTAATGGGCACGGGAGAGATAAGGTGAAGCATTTAAGAAGTGTTACAACTTGTAACTGTTTTGTTCTTAAGTGAGTCTTTTAGTGAATGCGGCCCCTGGCTACCAAGTGTGGACAGCTATCTGCAGCGTGTGAAAAAAATAAATAATCAGTTTTCTTTGGCCGCTGCAGGCGGAGGGCATAGAAAGGTGACTTTTTGGGGTGAAGACGATTGTTCGGGTAGCTCAATCGCCGTGACTTTCGGGAAAAGGCATTCAGCTTAGAATCCCACTGATGCGACACGGGAAATGCAACAAATCGCATGTGTGTTAACACTCGTGTGAGGCGGTTCAGGTGCGAAAAAAGGGTCCTGCATGATTTTGGTGTGGATGCGATTTGAGCCAAACAAAATGTATAACACACACAGACATCGCATGTGATGTGCATAGGAATGCGGTGCGATTTCCTGTGCGAATCACATGCAGTGCCCTGCAACGCACAAGTGTGAACTCAGGCTCAATGTGTTCCCAGGTTCCAGCTCCAGCCACCCCTTGAGTTCTCTCTCCTATGGAGTTATGTAGCAAAAAGCTGCAGTTCCAGCTGAAAGCCCTGTGAGAGCCCTGGTTAATCTGGCTGTGAATTTCCAAGTAAAAATTCTGGCATTAGCATGGATAAGTCAGTGGCTTTCTGATTGGCTTAAAGCTGAACTCTAGGCAAATTATTGCAACTCTGTAATCGTTATTACATCATTAAATACACTATATTACCAAAAATATCGGGACGCCTGCCTTTACACGCACATGAAATTTACTGGCATCCCAGTCTTAGTCCATAGGGTTCAATATTGAGTTGGCCCACCCTTTGCAGCTATAACAGCTTCAACTCTTCTGGGAAGGCCGTCCACAAGGTTTAGGAGTGTGTCTATTGGACCGTTTGATCATTCTTCCAGAAGCACATTTGTGAGGTCAGGCACTGATGTTGGACTAGAAGCCCTGGCCCACAGTCTCCACTCTAAATTATCCCAAAGGAGTTCTATCGGGTTGAGGTGCAGGCCAGTCAAGTTCCTCCACCCCAAACTCACTCATCCATGTCTTTATGGACCTTGCTTTGTGCACTGGTCCAAATCATTTGGTAGTGGGGGAATTATGGTGTGGGTTTTTTTTTCAAGGGTTGGGCCTGGCTCCTTAGTTCCAGTGAAGGTATTTATTAAGGCATCGGCATACCAAGACATTTTGGACGATTTCATGCACCCAACTTTATGGGAACAATTTGGGGATGGCCCTTTCCTGTTCCAACATGACTGCGCACCAGTGCACAAAGCAAGGTCCCATAAAGACACAGATAAGCAAGTTTGGGGTGGAGGAAGTTGACTGGCCTGCACAGAGTCCTGACCTCAACCCAATAGAACACCTTTGGGATGAATTAGAGCAGAGGCTGCGAGCCAGGCCAAAGGCGCTTCTGGAAGAATGGTCAAACATTCCCATAGACACACTCCTAAACCTTGCGGACAGCCTTCCCAGAAGAGTTGAAGCTGTTATAGATGTAAAGGGTGGGCCAACTCAATATTGAACCCTACGGACTAAGACTGGGGAGCCATTAAAGTTCATATGCGTGTAAAGGCAGGTGTCCCAATACTTTTGACTATATAGTGTATATCTAGATTATTAATTCATGAATCCTTTGGCTGAACCAGAAGACCCGTAATAAGTCAAAATCCCCATTAAAGACCAATTTAAGCCAAGATAGAATAGACCACTTATAGGTTTGAGGCACCATCAGGTTCTTGTTGCTTTGCGTGCCCGCATTCTCCATCACTTCTTGTTAGGACAGAAAGTAATGGGAAATCTTTCTAATGTGAATACAAACAAAAGCAAAAATATTTTTTTTCATAGATCTAGGAAAGGTTTGAATGTGAATTCTCAATTCTTTGCTTTCCTACTTCTAAGGGGGGTTCCCATCTTGTAGGGTTCTGCTGAGCCAGAGCTAGCGAGTCTAGTGATAATTCCATTGACCCATTGAATATCTGTATCCATTTATTCCCATTTTTTTTTTTTAATGTAGGTTTTACAGTAGATAACCAGTGACCCCATATATAATTTGTATTCCTCCCTGTACGCCCTAAAATTATGATACCAAGATTGCCCTTCTGCCAGCGTTGTATGGGTTAAAGGCCAACAAGCCTGAAACCCCTCCGAAAACGCTCCAAATGTGTTTTTACTTTCTCGGCTATTGGATTACAGGACTGCCTCCCGTTTATTTCACTTTGCACATGATTCCGCCAGTTAAATTTTCCTACGCTTTTCCTTTTTTTTTTTTTCCTAGGTTTTATTAGCTCAATAAAATTTGGGTTTTCGGAGCGCCAGGTATCTCAGGGGTGCAATTAGGCTTCACGTCAGACGAAGAGCCTCCGAGTGCCTCTTCAGGCTCGCCTTCTCCGAGGAGTTCCATAAATCTAAAAAATATTACTGCCGCTCCCGTTGTCCCTGATCTGCCCAGATAACCCCCTTCCCCTCCCCCCCTCCCCCCCCTCCGCCTTATTAAATAAGACCCCGTAATCAACACAGCAAACTGAATATTAGCTGCACCTAATTACCACCCTATAAAAACGGATCTGCTACAGTTTGGTCCTTTTATGAGCCACATTAAAGTGTCACTGCAGTTACAGAGTCATTTTGTGCTAAGACGAGTTTTATGAGCGTTTCAAGTCGCCGAGGTTTCCATTTTCCAGCCTTTCCACATGCGTTTTTTTTTTTTTCTTCTCTCTTTTGAAGGACGTGCCCTGTTAGTTTGGCATTTCTCGGTAAACTGCCAGTCCCGGCGAAGGATATGTTTTTGGCGGGGCTGTGGAGGCGAACAGGACGGTGATTGTGTTGGACGAGCGACTCCGCAAAGAGCGGGAACTGAGAAAAAAATTAATGAACTAATTGTAACTCGATCTAATTGATACTATTTACGACCCTGGCACAATAATCCTAAACCTAACAGACCTTAAAATAGCTTACATTTTTTTTTTTTTGGAAAGCTTTCTCAGGAATAAAGGCAGATGTCATTTTCACCAAAATTAAAGTAGAACTGTGGCCTCCCGGTGTAAAAATAATATATGTGCTGCACAGGGCTTAGGTGCAGGTACCCCCTCCCCACTTCTGGGTCACCCCTGGTCTCCGCCCCCTGCCCACCTCTTAGCAACGTCTCTTGGTTCCAACCCCTGCCCACCTCCCAGTACCGCCCCTTTTAAAGAATACAGAACAAAGTATTTTTTGATACTAAGTAGTTTGCATGGAATCTGCTAATGAAAGGCAGTAACATAGGCCCTCTGCAGCTAGCAACAATAGACCCCCTCCAGCAACAATAGACCCCCTCCAGAAACAATAGACCCCCCCAGCAACAATAGATTTGCCTAGCAACAATAGATTTGCCTAGCAACAATAGATCTCCACAGCAACAATAGATCTCCCCAGCAACAATAGACCCCCTCCAGAACAATAGATCTGCCCAGCAACAATAGATTATCCCAGCAACAATAGATCAATTCCAGCAACAATAGATCTGCCCAGCAACAATAGATCTCTTCAGCAACAATAGATCTCTTCAGCAACAATAGATCTGCCCAGCAACAATAGATCTGCCCAGCAACAATAGACAACCAAACAACAATATACCCCCTACAGCACCAATAGATCCCACAGCAACAATAGATCTGCCTAGCAACAATAGATCCCTCCCGGCAACAATAGACACCCCATAAACAATAGATCTCTCCAGCAAAAATAGACCCCCTCCAGTAACAATAGTCCCCCCCAGAAGCAATAGATCTGCCCAGTAACAATAGATCTCCCCCAGCAACAATAGATCTACCCAGCAACAATAGACCCGCTCCAGCAACAATAGACCAGCTCCAGCAACAATAGACCCCCCCAGCAGCAATCAATCTGCCCAGCAACAATAGATCTCCCAGTAACATTAGATCCCCAAGCAACATTAGACACCCCAGTAACAATAGATCCCCCCAGCTACAAAAGAAACCCCCAGTAACAATAGACCCCCCCCACAACAATGTACCCCCCAGCAACAATACTTTAGATCCACCCCAGCAAAAATAGATCTCCCCAGCAACAATCGATCCCCCAGTATTAATAGATTTGCCCAGCAACAATAGCTCTCTCCATCAACAATAGATACCCCAGCAACAATAGGTCTCCCCAGCAACAATAGATCCTCCAGCTACAATAGAAACCCCCATTAGCAATAGACCCCGCACAATAAAGTATCCCCCAGCAACAGTACTTTAGATATACCCAGCAACAGACCCCCAGAAGCAAGCATTAATAGACCCTTCCCTCAATAGTAGATCTCTCCCATGAACAGATATTTCCTGCCCAGCAATATAAAATCCCCCCGAGCAACAATACATTCCCCTCACCTGCAGCAATAGGCCTCCCAGCAACAATAGATCCCCCAGCAACAATAGTTCCCCCAGCAACCCTTGGCATTATATGCATCCAGAACTGCTTTCCCCCACGTTCCAGCTGAAAAAAAAACCTGGTGTAGCATTTAATCATACATGTATCTGCACTTACAGCTTTCTCCTGAAAAACACAGCAACTACCTGCTGATCCCGACAGTGAAGTCCACCTAATGCAGCTCCCTGTGATGTTGGTGACTACAATGTTGCCCTGCTCCTGAATTTAAAGCAGAGTTGTCACCCTAATGTAGACTCTATGGTGGGATGAATAAAGTTCTAGAGGGCATAGCTATGGGCTTGTAGTCATCACCTGACCATACCTAGTCTTGACCACCTACTGCTTTCTACAGCACTGCCTCTATTGTTGTAAACCTTCTATTATGAACTGCAGTGCCTGGAAGGGATTGCACATGAGACATGACATTTTTTTTAGAAGCACATGATTAGAGCCGAGGCTCTAATTGGCTTCAAAAAAGGGTGGGCTTGGGGTGCCCTGAGCCCACCCTGTTGCGTGACATTATCAAATTAATATTCACCAATGTCTTCCTGCTTTTCCTCCCAGCCAATCAGGAAGCGGGTCCTGAGACCCCAATGGCCGGGGAGTCCAAAAACCTGATATGCCAGGAGGAGAAGCGATGGTTGGGGTTACAGAGGAGAAGGAGGGGGGAAGCCGCCGCAGCCATGACCAGCATGGAGTAAGTGCAGGGCTGACAAGGGGCCTGGCGGACCAGAGGGCGAGCGGGCAAGCGAGCCATGGACCGGGTGGTGTGGGTATGGTGTGCGGTGGCAAGCTCGAACGACAGGGGGTTAGTGTGAGGTGGCAGGCTAGAACAATGCGGGATATCTGTGGTCAGGGTCTATCTGCCACCAATGGAGTGCCAGCAGCTACTGACTTCTACCAATGTTTTTTATTGCTGCCCATGCTTTCCTGTCCTGGTTATAACCACTTGCATTTAAAACAATCCTGATGGGTTACAAGAAAAAACAAAATAGAAAATCCTTGTAATAGAAGAGGTGTTATTCTCACCTCTCCGGGGTGCTCTGCGTCTAATACCTTCCCTGTGCTACAGCCTCTGTAGGACTTTTCAAGAATGTAAGCTCTTCTGGTGCCAATGGCTGTGATTGTGGTTTGGACATTAGAGTGTACATTTTTTTTGTTTTTTATTAAAAAATCATACAAACATACAGATCATTAATAAAAACATATTTACACAAAAATAAACAACAACTAAACAAAAACATGCGTGCTTACATCAGCAAGTAAAGAAAAACTTTTCCTGACAAGATAACATATTAAGAAACATATTTTAATGACAACAAAAAAGAGACTACAAACCCTGAACCTCAACTTAAACACAATCCAGGCTAAAAAAAACTTTTGAGATTTAATCACCATCAGGATGTGATTCCAAAACCCCCCATTAACCCCTCCCCCCCACATCATTCACCCCAACTTCCACATCATTCACCTTGTATTCTGCACCAGCCACTCTCATTCCCTTCCCACCCCCCCCCCCCACTATCATCCAATCCATCCCTCACTCCATCCCTCGGTGTCCGCTGACCTCCAGCTGCACTTCTGCCAAGCCGAGGAGGAGGGGTTGGTACCACCATACATTTGGGTCCAGCACCCTCCACTGCCTGCACTACACTAGGAGAAACAATAGGTTCAGACACAGACTTGACAACCGCACTTTCTAACACTGACTGGGAGACCACAGACTGGGGGGACACTGACACCACAGAGGGCCTCACAGACATAGATTCTGATGGGACAGAGACACTAGAATCCCCTGGTACAACCTCCGCCAACCAAGACTCTTCTCTATCCGGACGGAAGAATTCCTCCACTAACTCTGGCTTATTGTGCAAAGCCTCAGGGCACCGGCTATGAGGGTGACCAACCTTATCAAATTGGTTACATTTAATGATGTTACAGTCCCTTGCCAGATGCCCCAGTTCCTGACACAAAGAGCACTTTTGTTCTGGACAGTTAGAGGAGAAATGCCCCTTGACTCCACATTTATGGCACAGCTTAGGTTGACCAGGGTAGAAGACGGTAATTCTATCTCTACCAATAAAGGCAGAGGAGGGAAAATGCTGGACCACATTCCCACACACTTACAACCTCATTGACCTTGACCATCCACACATCCAGATTCCCCTATCATCCACAATCTTTTTTAGGGGACACAACGTTTCACCAAACCTCCTCAATCAGACCCATAAATCCTTGGGGGGTATAAACTCATTCCTTGTCAGGATAGTCACATTTTTTATCAAGGGCTGTCTTGAGACAACTTTAGGGACAAGCCCCTTCCAGTCCGACTGGCCCCCATATACACGCTCATACTGCTCCCAAAACAGATCCAGCGATTCTATACACACACATGATGAATGATATTCATAGGAAACAGCCAGACTGATGAGCGCATAAATATCCTCCGCCCTAAAACCCATGGCTAGGATCTCCACAACCACCTTCCTGATAGGTGGAATATCTCCTCCTTCCCATCTGAGCTGTACCACATTCCTGAGTTTAATGGAAGAAGGTGTGTTAGGGGAAAGTTGCACAACTGGCTCCCTTCCACCACCAGTAGCATGACTTTGTCCCGACACAGCCTTAGCATAACTCCTAACTGGGAAAGATGACACATTAACTGGTTGCATAGGAATATTAACTGGCTGCATAGAAACCTCTGAAATCTGGTTTGGTAAATTACTCACCACTTGATCCTCCCTCCTCTCCTCCATCACAACAGTCCCGCTCACCATAGTCCCAGAAGTACCACAGTCACCAGCAGTCCCATCATCAAGTAAAGTCTTCTGTTTAGAAAAAACACCAGCTGTTTCAGCGTTCATATGGCCCACGTGCTCTACAGTTTCAATGTTCATGCCACATTCCTGCTCTGCAGTTTCAATGTTCATGCAACATTCTTGCTCTGCACTGTTAGTGTCCATGTGGTACTCCTCACAGCCAGCAGAAACTTCTCTGTCTGGATACATGCTATCTCTTCCTGCATTCCCATGATCTTCATCTGATGAATCGGTGCCACTCAAGGGAGATTCCAATTCTGTAATGGCCTGCAGCAATCCGCCATTTTCCTCAACCTCCTCCTGAGATGTCCTAGGCAGATGGGGAGGGAGGGGGCAGATACTGACTCTGAGACAAGGGTAGTACTGGGGGTAGTACTGGGGCCACCATGTGAAGCCATGTCCTTACCCCCCAACCATACCATCACCATTGCTGTGGCATCCACCCTCTGGCTGGTACTGGCACAGGCACTCCCCTTCATCTGTTGGCATCTCTCCTCATTCTCACATTTTTCTCTGAACACACCGCTGCTCTCCTTCAGAGAAGCCACCAGCTTCTCCTGCTTTTTCAATGCCTCATCCAGAGACTTTAGTTTGGAGACTTCCCTCTTACTGTTTCCAGACTTACTATGCAGGGATTTCTTTTTCCTGAGATCTTCTTTCATGACAGCAAGTTTCTGTTCCTCCTTAGCAACGTGGTCTGTTTACCATTCTATCCAGGAAGACTGGTAAGGACTCCCCTTGCATAGGGACAGGCTCCAGGATCCATTGCAGCTTAAGCACATGGAATAGGCCTCAGTGTCTCTGGAGAGCCTCCGCCTTCATCTTCCCCAACATGATCCATGCTTACCTGGGAAAAGCCTGCATGAGAGGCCCCAGGCTTGCTGCTTCTCTCAGCTGAGATTACAACAGAGTGAGCCAACAGCACCCTGCAGAACAGCACCACCTGCAGTATGGCCATTAGACGGAGCTGATGATCATAGGAAATCAAAGTATTAAAGGGGTTGTAAAGGTTCGTTTTTTATTTTCTAAATAGGTTCCTTTAAGCTAGTGCATTGTTGGTTCACTTACCATTTCCTTCGATTTCCCTTATAAATGTTTTTTTTCTTTGTTTTCTTTGTTTGAATTTCTCACTTCCTTTTCCTCCTCAGTAAGCTGTTCAGTAAGCTGTTCTGGCTGACTAACCACCAGCTCGGATAATGGTGAGAAGTTTACTGAGGAGAAACAGGAAGTGAGATTTTCAGATAAAGAAAAAAAACATTTATAAGGGAAATCGAAGGAAAAGGTAAGTGAACCAACAATGCACTAGCTTAGAGGAACCTATGTAGAAAATAAAAAACGAACCTTTACAACCCCTTTAAGCAAAAAAAAAAAAAAAACTGTCAGAATTTGTGAGGGCTGGGCAAATGCTTGTGACAATCATCCAACTATTTTTCTTTTTTAAATAGATCCCTTGGGGACACTATTGGCATGTGACGCTTCCTTTTTTGTATTCAAAAAGTTGAAAATTAAGCATTGCTAACACAGTTGTTAGCATTACAAAAGGAACAATTTGGTTTGTTTTGGGATCTAATACTCATTACGAAGGTTAGTCTTATCTTGCAACAGGACAAGTACACTTTAAGAAAATAGTGATACATTTAGACTTTTTAATACTTGAAACTAAAGCATTGGGTGGAGTTGGCGAATGGTAACTTGTGAACTCTCCCACCAAGGACACCGCAGGGAGAAAATTTTTATCATGCCACGAAAGCGCTGAGACCCTCCAGAGGGTCGGGGCAGGGATGTGTTGTAAGTGGCACCGATTCCAGAGGAGGTCTGACCTCTCCAGCATACACATTGTCGAAATAACAAACCGGGTTTGTTATGCAGCGCATACATCAACACCAGGCCCCAGCCATCCTGAGGAGCGCCGCTCGGCATGAGGTAGAACTATCACTGTTAATCTTCTATCGCCTATTTATTCTTCGGATCATGCACTAATCCACCCGGTTCATCATTTCAGATCCTTTGTTTGAAAATAAATGCTGAATCGCATTGCGTAAACAGCTGATAGGGAACGCCCAGAGATTAGCCTATCGTAGCAGGGAGGGGACACTACGCTTAAATGCTTCTGAAACAGGTTCTTTGATGATTTAGAAATTGGAAATGCAAGAGTTCGTACTCCAAAATTTTGAGGAATACACGGAAGAGACAGGAGTTATTCGATATCAATAAGCCCTTTTCATGTTTTTGTGGTGCGTTAACGCCCGCTATGTCACGCGATGACGCATGTTGCCTTAAGAAGACTCATTGAAATGAACAGTTGGAGCAGACGATTGGAGCTCCACACCCAAATATTGAAATCCAAAAAAAGCGATTGTTCCAAACATGTAGTGAGCGTAGTATCCAACGTGTTTTGAGGGCCACACTAGCAAAAGAAGCTTGCCAGAAATTACATACCAGTTGCTGAACAGGGCCAAGCTTCTTTTAAATGTCTACCCAGATAAAGTGTGGCCCCTGAAATGCATTGGATTTTATGTTCCTTACATGTTTCAAATAAAGGATTTTTTTAGGATTTCAATATTTTGGTGTGGTGTCCTAATTTTCTGGTGCAACTATTATATCTACATCCCAAGGTTTCCATGGGAGTTCCTCAGTGTATGGAAGCAGCCCATAAACCACCCAGATGTCCTATTGGGACATTATCAGTATAGATTTGACAAAACCTACTGCATGTACCAAGTAACATCTACCTAAGGTTCCAGCGACATGGATTCACTACCTCACTGAAGTGAATAGGCTGCCGTTGACCCTTTTTTTTCAAATATATAACGCACTGTAAAGATGCCATGCATTGCGGTGCTTACTGTCCTTCAGACTTTAGGGGCTGGAGTGGCTTCTGGAAGTATAAAATGCCCCAGCGTAAATAATTACATAGTGCCTATAGTCAATGGAAGGCGGAATAATGCACCATTATTGGTATTATTGGTATTAATGGGTGGAATAATGCCTAATTGTTTACATCAGTGGAAGGGATTATGCCCCATTGCTGGTGTCAGTGGAAGGAAAAATCACCCATTCGTAGGCACTGCATTAGCACATCTCTCCCTAGCCATCTGCCATTCGGATCACCGATTGCTATTAGATATATGTCCCTCTGGATCATTGAGACCCATTTACTCTTTTGTGACCTGTGATTTTTATAAAACATAGCTTTGCATAGTTTCCAACCCCTGCAGTGAGGAATATCCCTCTAGCAAAATAACTGTCTACTTCAAAACAACATTTAGCTTACCATACAGTGTACCTAAACTCCTGAGGAAGCTCAGATGAGCGAAACAAGTTGAGTGGTATCTTTTGTTTCAACCAATTGTTTTGTCCTGTACAAATTTCGATGTGGATAATTTTATTTTGCTATGTATTGTGCATTCCATTGTAATAAAAACTTTTTTATGTTGAATATCTATTTTGTGTTTGACACCTTAAAAGTCCCGGGGTTTGTTTACCTCACTGTTCTCTTCTTTGCACCCATTATTGGTGTCAGTAAGGGGAATGGTTCCTCACTGTTGGTGTCAGTGGAGGGGATGGTATCTTTTTAAAAAAAATCAATAAATGGTGTTGCGCTCCAGATATATAATCAATATCACTACTAAATATATCAAGGAATCATAATGTCGTGCCTATAAACTTAAAAAGTCTTTAAAAAAATAATATAAGGCAAAATGTGCTAAAATAATAATGGTACCTTTTTGCTGGTGTCAGTGCGGGAATAATGCCCAGAGGGCCGGATAAACGCAAGTGAGGGGCCGCAGTTTGGAGACCACTGCTCTAGTGCAATGGTTCCCAAACTCAAGTATCCCCAATATGTAATGTTTTCAGGGTTTAAATCAATTTCAATAGCTTGGTTTTTATGACAGCTATTTTATCTAAGGGAAATTCCAAAACCGTGGCCTGCTGGGGGTACCCGAGGAACTGAGGCTGAAAACCACTGCCTTAGTGAGCTTGGGTACCATTCAAACTGCAACACAGTAACTCATGTTAGTATAAATGGGACCTCAAACATATGTTGGCTTTCTTGTTGAATGACCACCAAGGTAAAAACACGAGATAAGCCATATGTAGACTGTATTGGGTAAGTAGATATAGGCTAGTTACAGGCCTTTCTGCAAAAACCAAGCTTGGCGCCCACCCTTCCATCCTGTCTATTAGTCATTTATTGTGATAAACAGTCTCACTGACCAATAAAAAACCTTGTTCACTAGATATGCAGTGGGAGTGAGTACAGGAAAATTTTGAATTTATATATAACTTCAGCTGCCTATATCTACAGATCTTCTCATTATTTCTTAAGCAGGTTTTGACTGAAAATAACTTCCTTTGTTGCTCAGGTTGCCTTTGCTCCAGGGGAGGAACATGCAGGAACACACATGCAAAAAGACACTTTTTGCATGTGTGTTGCATGATTCATGTGCTTTTGCCTTTAATGTATTCTTCTGCTAGAATATTAATGCATTCTGGCCATTAGACTGCATTAATGTGCAAACGCACAAACATGCCTAAACGTGCTTTAATTAATACGCATGAATGCACTTCTAGGCATTTTTTACATACAAACACTCCTCTCCTAAATGTACTAGTGGTGCTTTTCCTTTTCGCCTCTAAACGCTCCTGCCTATAAATGATTATATGTGCATGGACACATAGGCTACCATAGAGAGGAGCTTAGAGACAGAAATAAAAAAAGCAAATGCTTTTAAAAGCTGAGTTTTTGATTGTCTGTGTGCATGAGGCCTAAAGGGAAACTTTACTATGTAGGCTGCCATTATTGAACATGTCATTTTTCAAATGCTATTTGCCTGTCATGCTGATCCTTCAGATCCTCCAAAGCTTTGAAAGATGTACCAAAAACAAATACACTAAAGTACCAAAAGTATTGGGACGCCTGCCTTTACACGCACATAAACTTTAATGGCATCCCAGTCTTAGTCCGTAGAGTTCAATATTGAGTTGGCCCACCCTTTGCAGCTATAACAGCTTCAACTCTTCTGGGAAGGCTGTCCACAAGGTTTAGGAGTGTGTCTATGGGAAGGTTTGACCATTCTTCCAGAAGTGCATTTGTGAGGTCAGGCACTGATGTTGGACAAGAAGGCCTGGCTTGCAATCTTCGCTCAAATTCATCTCTAAGGTGTTTTATTGGGTTGAGATAAAGACTATGTGCAGGTCAGTCAAGTTCCTCCATCCCAAACTCACTCATCCGTGTCTTTATGGACCTTGCTTTGTGCACTAGTGCGCAGTCATGTTGGAACAGGAAGGGGCCATCCCCAAACTGTTCCCCCAAAGTTGGGGGCATGAAATTGTCCAAAATGTCTTGGTATGCTGACGCTTTAAGCGTTCCCTTCACTGGAACTAAAGGGCCTGAAAAACAACCCCACACCATAATCCCCCCTCCACCAAATGATTTAGACAAGTGCACAAAGCAAGGTCCATAAAGACATGAATGAGCGAGTTCGGGGTGGAGGAACTTGACTGGCCTGCACAGAGACCTGACCTCAACCCGACAGAACTCCTTTGGGATGAATTAGAGTGGAAACTGCGAGCCAGGTCTTTCCATCCAACATCAGTGCCTGACCTCACAAATGTGCTTCTGGAAGAATGGTCAAACCTTCCCATAGACACACTCCTAAACCTTGTGGACGACCTTCCCAGAAGAGTTGAAGCTGTTATAGCTGCAAAGGGGGGGCCAACTTAATATTGAACCCTACGGACTAAGATTGGGATTCCATTAAAGTTCACGTGTGTGTAAAGGCAGATGTCCCAATACTTATGGTAATATAGTGTGTGTTAATAATTTTTTCTGCATCTCCATCTTCTGGGTAGGTAACGCAGAAAGTAATGAACCTAGAGGCTCAATATCAAAGCCAGACTACTATCATTTTCTGAAGAATAACAAAGGTTTTCATCAAGTGTAGTCCAAAGTAGTGCTCTTCAGAAACCACCTTGAGGTGAAGATTGCATTGCATAGAATGACTAGAAAGAGGCTGTGGTCCCACTCAGGGGCACTATGAAAACCCTGCAAGGAATCATGACAGAATCCTCTAAACTCTTAAGCCGCGTACACACGGGCGGACTGTCTGGCCAACTTAGTCCGTCAGACAATCCTACTTTTGAATGAACGGACTTGACCACACACGGATGCAAAACAGTCCGTCGAAAGTTTGCGCGATGACGTGTACAGCACGTACAACGGGACTAGAAATAGGAAGTCGAATACACAGCAATGCAACCTTTCGCCGTGTAAATCCTTTCTGAGCATGCGTCATACTTAGTCCGTCCAACTAGCCTACTGACGAGCGGATTGTCCGCTGAAACCAAAGTCTGACGGACAATATTACGGAAATTCTGAAATACTTAGTCCGCCAGACTGCACGCTGAAAAAGTCAGCTGAAGCCCACACACGAGCGGACTGTCCGCTGAAATGTGTTTCGGCGGACTAAGTTGGCCAGACAGTCCGCCCGTGTGTACGCGGCCTTAGATTTAACACAAATTTGAATTGATGGTTTTATTTCCAGACGTACATTAGGAATTTATTTATTGGTTTTACTTGCTACTGGGAATTATCTCATGGAAAGATGGAAAAAAAAAAAAAAAAACTAATTTCCAACTTTCCTTTTTTAATTTAAATTCATACCGATTGGTTGGGAAATTCAATTATATAGCAGTGAATCAAAAATGTTCCTTTATAATTTAGAGTTTTTCTGAACATTATGTGATTATGTGGTCGTTTTATGTTGCTCCCTAGAAAACCGCGACGTTTAGCTTAAGAACAACACAGGATGTGCAAAGATTTTTGGAGACGATAACTATCAGGCCCAGCTTGTGATAGATTTAGGGCTGATTTGGGGCGACAGTTTTGCACGCTGTTTTGTACGGTTGTCACAAATTTCTGACATGTCAGATTGATATTAGAAGTTAAATTTTTCTTCTTTTTTTTTTTTTTCTTTTTTTTTTACAGTCTGTTAGATTGTGTCAACGTAAAGCAACAGCACATAGGTGGGTATTAGGTTACAAACCAATGAAAAAATTACAAGACCAGATACTCACCTCCACTGTGGCCACTTGGACTTAATTTGGCCCTGTGTGGTCACGTGCAAATATTCGGAAAGCGGTAAAAACAGCATTAGCGCCACCATGTTAAAGTAACACTTTTAGTGCGATGTCTGTTCAGGCAATTTGTTGTGTCTGGAGGGGAAAAACTTTTTGTTACATGTTTGATTACAGTAAACAAGAGATCTGGGAAGCATGATCTGTAGGGTAAAGGGTATGTCATTTAATTTTTTGCTATTTACTAACCTTAATACAATAATAATATTAAGTATTATTTTTTACAGAATAATTATTCTGGCCTATTGATTTTATACAATCATGTCCACTTATTAGATATTAAATATTATTTTTACTGAAAAATAGTTTTGCCCTGATGCTGTTATACAATCATATCCACGTATTACATATTAAATATTATTTTTACAGAGTAATTGTTCTGGTCTGTTGCTGTTATACAATCATGTCCACGTATTACATATTATTTTTACTGAAGAATTGTTCTGGCCTGTTGCTGTTATACAATCATGTCCACGTATTAGATATTAAATATTATTTTTACTGAAGAATTGTTCTGGCCTGTTGATTTTATACAATCATGTCCACTTATTACATATTAAATATGATTTTATACAATCCTGTTCAAGAATGTAATTTCACAATGTCTATTTAAAAACTGGATAGCCTTTCTCCTACAAAAAAAAAAAAAAAAGATAAGTCTGCATAACAATAATGTTTTTTGTGGACCAGGTAATTACAACAGCTTAATCTTTCTTTTTTTTTTTTTTTTTTACTTTTTTTTTTTTTTATTCAATTCGAGACTAAATAAATAAAAAACATTTTTTATCCCGCTAAAAGCTAACATGTCTTGAATGTTGGGTTTGGTGAAGAGTAAATGTTAGGCCAATATTGATATGGCTGTTTTTTGTTAATGAATTCTTTACATTTCTGCTGCAATTTCAGAGCTGTAAAAGATTAGCAGCTTTTATTAAAATTTTTGATAAAGAGTTTCTTTGCCCCAAAAAAATGATCAGAGGGTGAAGCTAGCAGATGACCCTATGCGAGAAAGGAGATGCTTAAGAACTTTATCTTCAGAAGGTGGATATTTATTGGTCATAGAAACGTTTGATAGAAACCATTCAATTATTTGTGTTAATTATTTTCGTTATTATTTAAATTTTTGTCTCTTTAAAAAAAAAAAGTTGCTTGGAGTTGGGAACTTTAGCCACTCTTCTGTTTTTGGACACTGCAGTGCATAAAATTATTCAACGATTGGGTTTGGTGAAGAGTAAACGTTTTCTTAGACCAATATTGATATGACTGTTTTTTAAAAAAATGAATTCTTTACATTTCTGCTGCAATTTCAGAGTTGTAAAAAAATTGCAACTTTGATGATTTTTATTTAATTTTTTGATAAAGGGTTTGTTTGCCCCAAAAAGGATCAGAGGGTGAAGTTAGCAGATGACCCTATGCGAGAAAGGAGATGCTTAAGATTTTTATCTTCAGAAAATGGATATTTATTGGTCATAGAAACGTTTGATAGAAACCATCCAATTATTTGTGTTAATTATTTTCGTTCTTATTTCAATTGTTGTCTCTTTAAAAAAAAGTTGCTTGGAGTCAGGAACTTTAGACACTCTTCTGACTTTGGACACTGCAGTGCATAAAATTATTAGATTCCAGAGAACTTGATCTTCAGACAGTAGATTTATTTATTAGTCGAGGGAACATTTAACCACTTCAGCCCTGGAAGGATTTACCTTCTTCCTGACCAAGCCCTTTTTTGCAATACGGCACTGCGTCGCTTTAACTGACAATTGCGTGGTCGTGCGACACTGTACACAAACAAATCACCTCTGCAGTTTTTTTTATTGCGCTATAAACAAAAAAAAAAGAGCGACAATTTTGAAAAAAAAAAACACAATATTTTTTACTTTATGCTATAATAAATATCCCCCCAAATATATACAAAAAAACGAATTTATTCCACAGTTTAGGCCAATGTGTATTTTTCTACATATTTTTGGTAAAAAAAAAATCCCAATAAGCATATATTAATTGGTTTACGCAAAATGTATTGCGTGTACAAAATAGGGGATAGATTTATGGCATTTTTATTAATAATTTTTGTTTACTAGTAATGGCGGCGAGCTGCGATTTTTATCATGACTGCGACATTGCGGCAGACAGCGCAGACACTTTTGACACTATTTTGGGACCATTGGCAGTTATACAGCGATCAGTGCTATAAAAATGCACTGATTACTGGGTAAATGTCACTGGCAGGGAAGTGGTTAAACACTAAGGGGCGATCAAGGGGTTAACTGTGTTCCCTCAGCATGTTCTAACTGTAGGGGGGGGTGAGCTTACTAGAACATGACAGAGAACACTGTTCTCGATCACTGGGAGCAGTAGATCACGGTCATGTTACTAGGCAGAACAGGGAAATGCCTTGTTTACATAGGCGTTCTGCCTCTCTGTGCCACGATTGTGGGCCACCGGCGGACATCGCTCCTGTGGATGATGCAGCGACATACGGGTACGTTGTTTTGTGCACCCGTGCTACTTTGCCGACGTATATCGGTGTGAGCCGGTCGGCAAGTAGTTAAACACTGTCCACCATCCAATTATTAATTATAAATATTATTATTATTACATCAATTTTCATCGGCTTGGAGTCGGAAACTGTAGACACTCTTCAATCTTTGGGCACTTCAATGCGTAAAATTATTCAATGATTCCTGAGAACTTCATCTTCAGATGGTGGGTGTTTATTGGTCATGGAAACATTTAATGGACACCCTCCAATTGTTATGAATAAATATTATTATTAATCAAATTTTTGTCCCTATAAAAAAGCCGCTTGGAGTTGGGAACTGTAGACACTTTTCAATCTTTGGACACTGCGGTGCATAAAGTTATTCAACGTGGCTGCACCTATAATATATTTTGGGTGACATCATGTTGCAACATTATTCCAAACATTAATATATTCAAAAGAAACCTGTAAGATTTCCTAATTAGTGTGACCTGCATTCTCAAGAGTTTTTTTTTTTTTTTTTTGTGAAAGTATCCAAATAAACTTATTCATAGAAAGGTATTGAGCTTCCCTGGGTCATTGAAAAAAAAAAAATATTTAGAGATATTTCCATTTGTTCATAAATATGTAGTAACAATTACGATGTGAGTGTGGCCTGGTGTATTAGGGGGTTAATGTATTTTCCTAGTAAACTGGAAAAGTTTTTCTTTTTTTTTTTTTTTTACAGCTTTCACAACCCAACTGTTTACATTGTAAATAATAAAACTGCAAAAATAACACCATCCGAGCAAAAAAAAAATACACAACTTCCATATTTAGGCAAAGTGTGTTTTTGTTACCCAATTATTTAATTTCATCAACAAGGCTCTCCTATAAAAAGGCAGATTTATAGAGGCTGTGTTTTCATAGAAGGGATTTGTTAAGTACTAGAAACGCAGTCTGCCTGCTGCAGGGTGAAAAAAAATAGGCGATTGAAATGTGTCT
Organism: Lithobates pipiens; assembly: GCF_037356315.1. Lineage (NCBI taxonomy): Eukaryota > Metazoa > Chordata > Amphibia > Anura > Ranidae > Lithobates > Lithobates pipiens. Next base: position 26,045,598 of record NW_027507686.1, read on the forward strand.
ATTTGTGTTTGCGTTGTGTTTGTCTAAGAGAGCGGTTTTGACAAATTCCAAACTTTAATTTCTGATTCTGAAAACACATTTCCTTGAGTGTGTGGAGGCTGACAGGCAAGGGAGAGCACTGGGAACGTTCATTGTAAGTACAATTTTAAATATTTCTTTAATACCACTTTTTGTTTCAATACTTTTTTTTTTTCTAAAAACTGTTTTGTTGCCTTTATGTCTTATGATTTTAATTTTTTTTTTTTTTACTGTAGGTTTTAACATTTATTTATTTTTATTTCTTTTATCCCCTAGTTAATGATTATCCACAGTCTCACATATATGATAAATATACCTGGGGCACAGTGTATCAGAAGACATTAAACATAAAAGAGTATCCAAAAAGTGAGTCTGATTGTTAACTGATTTTGTAATAAAAGAAATGCAATACTGATCAAATTTGTGGTCACAGCTTGATTTTTTTAAATTACATTTACATTTAAATGCAGTGTTTTTCTTTATTCAGTTTTACAACAAATGTAATATTCCTAAGGTTAAAACTAATAAAACGGATTTCCATAATGATATGTAAACAAATGTTTAAAAGTTGACCTTTTATGCAGACCATTGATTGATTGATGAAAAAAAATTAAATATTCCAAAAAAATTAGGTGTACCCTGTTTATTCCAGAAACTTTTATATACCAAGATAATCATTTTTACAGTTGGTTATGTCCTAAAACATAAAACACTAAGTATACTTTAAACTGTATCTTATAATATAATCTAAGGGAAAAAAAATATTTTAAGTACTTTAATGAATGAAAACATTGTAACCTCAAATGAAGTGCAGAAGATATATTGCATTTATTATTATCATATTTTAATGATATTATAAATAGTATTTTAACAGTATATAAATCTATTTATTGTATCCTATGGTTATACTTTTAGATCTAATGTATTTTTTAATGCTATTCATTTATTCATTTTTTAAAGAACTCAGTGATCAATGCTTTTTGCATTACATAATATTATTATGTATTGTATATATGATAAAAGAGGTAAAACAATACAAGAATTGTATTACTAGATATGATAAAAGAGGAAAAACAATAAAAGCATTTTATTACTTATTTTAAATAACGATAAAAACACATTGGTGATATTAAAGTCACATTGTAAACCAAAACCTTTTTTTATTTATTATTATTATTATATATTATATTTTATTAGGATATTGATATTATTGACAGAACAATTGTAATAAAAGAAATAACAAGCTATATGAAAAAAAGAAAATAGTAATAGACACAAAACATAGCTTTTAAATTTTTAACAATTTCATATATATATATATATATATATATATATATATATATATATATATATATATATATATATATATATATGAAATTGTTAAAAATTTAAAAGCTATGCTTTGTGTCTATTACTATTATATATATATTATATATTATTATATTATATATATATATATATATATATATATATATATATATATATAATCACATTTTAATGCATCAAAAAGTTGTTTTTTGTCATTACCCTTGAATGAAAATGATACTTTTTATGGTTTGAAATTGAAATAAAATTCTATGGATATTCAGAATTATAAGGAAATGTACTTTTATTCTGAAATCTTTTACATTCTTTGTTTTAATTTATTAGTTAGATGATCTAATTAGAAACTGCATTGTTTATCCCATCATATTGTACAGCTTCTAAAATATATAAAGTATATTACTTGTGATATTTTAATCCTCAAATATAGAATTGTGAAAAATGACACTCAATATAATTTTGTGTAAAAAAAAAAAAAAAAGAACTTACAATGTTGAGTAAAAATTGTTTATATGTGGCTTGATGGCTTTCATCTTTAATGTGTTTAATATGTATAACAAAATCTTTTGAAATATTTTGCCTCTACTTAGAGCTATCATGGCTGACCTCCTTCATACTGTAATATTGGCTCGTCATCAGAAAACATTTAATGAGCTGGACTCATTACAGAACATAAGGTACCAAAAAGGGCAAGTTATTGCATACAGGAAGACAAAATATTGCAGTTTTCTTTACCAAAACTGCTTTCATGTAACTGTCAGGATATGACACATGTTTACTAATCTGGGTGGCTCTGACATTCTTGACTTGAGGTTTTTAAAGAGGATTTTTTTTCAGCATAAATATGCCAGAAATGAACAGAAGATGGCGCTCTAGCTTCTACGATGGGAGTAAATACACATATTGCTTCACCCTGGGATACATAAATCTACATCTCTGACTACAAGACTGTATACCATATATAAATCCTTGATTGGTAAAATAATAATAAAAAAATAAAAAATATGTAAACTATAGATTTCATTTAAAACAATACTGGTTACTGTCTATATTTTATAAAAAAAAAAAAAAAATTGTTTATATGTGTTAAAATCTAGATCTATTTTAAAAATATTTGTTGCTTCAATTTTTTAAATGTTATGATTTTTTATTTTTTAAAGATTTTATTACCAGGAGTAACTTGGGTTTCAGGGCATGTTAGGATGTTAGAACAACACCAAAAACCTGCTATTAGTCTAAAGTTTAGGACTGCCTTCCAGAAATGTAGTCTGATGATGATTCGCAATAATAGTAGTAATAATATTAATAATAAGAATTGAAACTGTGAATCAAATAGTTTTCAACTGATATTTTATTATAAGGATGTTATTAATACAAAAAAAAAGGCTAAATAACTAAAACCAACCATTACATTTTATCAACCAAGTTAAAAAAAAAATGAATTTCAGATATTAAGGCTTTTTTGGCTTATGCTCATAAATAAATCACACAATCTCTATTAAAAATTAGACACACTCAACTGACATGGGATAATAAAAAAAGAAAATAGGTGAGTGAAGATATCTTTTTTTTTGTTGTAGATACAGATTGCTTTTGGAGTGCATTTTTATATTAGTTTACCTCTAAAAACAGCAACAACATTTACATTTAAAATGTAATTATAAATTTAATTAAAAATATAAAAAAAAATACTAATGGCAACCAAAATAATAATAATAACATTAATAAAAACAAATAATAATTTCTTTAGTTAATTAATGAAAGTGATAACATTTATTGGCTAACTAAATAGAATAAAAATACAAGGCAAATTGGTCTTGAAAGCAAGATAAAATACTAAATCAGAGCATGACATGATATTATTATTATTACAAACATTATTATTATCATTATTTTTATTGATAATAATAATATTTACTATTACGTCTACTTCTACTACTACTTCTACTAATAACTGAATGCTAATACTAATAAAAAAAAATAATAATAATTTAAAATTAATACTACATTTACTACTGCTACTACTTCTACTAATAATAATAATAATTGTAATAATAATGTTGTTATTATTATTACTATTATTTATTATATTTTTATCCTTTCCATTATTTATGGTATTATTATTATTATTATTCACCAACATAACAAATCAGAATACATTAGTTTTAAGTATAGTATACTGTAAAAAGAACATTTTCATTTCTTTAAATTGTTACCATTAACTTTGTCAGCATTTCATATAGCCCCAAGTGATCAAATTCCATCATGTTTGTAAATAACAAATAAATAAATAAATAAAATATTTATTGGACTGGCTGCTATGACATCACTACTTTCTGATATCCAATATTTGCACTTAATAAATATGCACTGTAATTGTTTACAGGGTGTGATCCAATATAGCAAGCAATAAATACTCAATTAAACAATGTAATAGTGTATTTATTTTTATATTTTAATCTGGGCAAAAATTAGGGACAGCTGTAAAGGGAAAAAGGATTTTGGGATGTTTTCAATAAAGGTTAGACATGTATAAATAATTCTATGTTTGCATAACATTGTATTGCATTGTGTATCTGTGTGCTTTAGTGTTTTAGCATGTTGCAGTGTTTGCGGATGTGTCTGCATACATTGGTGTGTTTTGTTACATTGGTGTGTTGGTTCCTTTAAAAGGGTATAGAGTGTGTGTGTTTGTTTGTACATATAGCAGCGTGTGTGTGTTTGTTTGTACATACAGCCGTGTGTGTGTGTGTGTTTGTTTGTACATACAGCCGTGTGTGTGTTGGCACAAGGTTGGCTGTCTCTGCCTTGGATCAAGTTTCTGTTCATTGTACATATTGCAGTGGGTTCCTAGAGGGGCTCATAGACAAGACAGAGGACCTTCCTTAGCAAATCCACTACCAAAATACCTCCCAATATACACACACACATATTTCACTAGTCTGTCTGTGTATATAAGCCCCCATGAATCCCCAGCGGCAGAGTTAATGCTACTCAGAATTAATGAACAATAGGCTTTCTGCCAAAGAAATTCCCATTTGGCTGCAACCAGGGATGGCAATAAGTTTAAACCTTCCACTAATGACAGAGAGACCTTCTCATGCAGGAGATTACCTTTGCACAGCCAAGTTTGTCAAGTTCAATATTTGAAGATAAAATATAGTGTGCTATGTGTTTAGTATGTTGTTATACCCTATTGTACGCCCCCCCACACTGGCACACAGTCGCCCTAATCTGCAAGAACATGGCACCATACTTCTAGAGCCTGACCACAAAAGTGTGATGACCAATCACTGGCAGGAGAAGCTTGATTTTTTAAAAATTCCCCTCCACATGATTGTTAATGTTTACTTCACTCCATTTCACTGCTTCTCACCTCACTTCACATGACAGAATATCAGACCAATGGAGAGAGGCGAGAAAGAGGGAGAGGAGTGTGATATTCAGGAGGGGGGGGGGAGAAAGAAAGAGAGAGAGAGAGAGAGAAAGAAAGAAAGAAAGAAAGAAAGAAAGAAAGAAAGAAGGAGAGAAGAGGAGAGAGAGAAAAAAGAAAGAAAGAAAAAGAAAGAGAGAAGAGGAGAGAGAGAAAGAGAAAGAAAGAAAGAAAGATGGATCAAGAGAAGAGAGAGAGAAAGAAAGTGAGAGAGAGAAGAGGAGAAAGAGAAAAAAGGCAAGACGAGAGAAAGAAGGGGAGTGAGAAAGAAGGGAAAAAAGGGGGGATAGAGAGAAAAGTGAGAGAGAGAGAAAAGAGAGAGGGTGAAATAAAAAGGGGGGAGGGAGGGAGAGAGAAAGAAAGAAGAGGAGAAAGAGAAAGAGAGAGAGAGACGAGTAGGGAGAGAAAAAAGGGAAGAGAGCGACAAGAGAACAGAGGATAGAGAGGACAAGAAAGAAAGAAGAGAGAGAGGAGGGAGAGAGAGAGAAGGAGGACAGGAGAGAAAGGAAGGAAGGAAGGAAGGAAGGAAGGAAGGAAAGAAAGAAAGAAAGAAAGAAAGAAAGAAAGAAAGAAAGAAAGAAAGAAAGAAAGAAAGAAAGAAAGAAAGAAAGAAAGAGGAGAAAGAAGAGGAGAGAGAAAGAGAGAGAGGAGGAGAGGGAGAAAAATAAAGAAAGAGACAGAGAGAGAGAGAGAAGGGAAGAGGGAGAACAAGAGAGAGAAAGAAAAAGAAAGAAAGAGGAGAAAGAAAGAAAGAGGAGAAAGAAGAGGAGAGAGAAAGAGAGAGAGGAGGAGAGGGAGAAAAATAAAGAAAGAGACAGAGAGAGAGAGAAGGGAAGAGGGAGAACAAGAGAGAGAGAGAGAGAAAGAAAGAAAGAAAGAAAGAAAGAAAGAAAGAAAGGAATATATGTTTAAATCTGACAAGGGTAGAGGGGTATGCAGAGAGAGAAGAGAGTGAGAGAAAGAAAGAAAGAAAGAAAGAAAGAAAGAAAGAAAGAAAGAAAGAAAGAATGGAAGAAAAGGGGGTAGAGTGAGAGAAGAGAGAGAGGAAAGGAGAGAGAGTGGAGAGGAGAGAAAGTGGAGAGGGGAGGGAAGGGAGGGATGGAGCAGAGGTCAATGATCTGTCTTATGTGTTTCAATGAGGCATTGAATTCAGCACTGGGCCATGATTCATACATAGCATCCCTCCTAATTATTCCCAGGTGGGGCCGGCTTCTTGGCACTGTATGAGGGTCATATTCCCACAGGACATGAATCACATGGAGGAGCGGAGCTGTGTCCAGCCCTGACTGTCCACTCCAATCCTCCGCTGGATACACACAGCATGGACAAGGCCAGACTTCCATGAGTCTCCAGTGGAGGGATTGCACAACCAGGAATTGTGAATAGGAGGCTCAACATATGTATAAAACAACACACAGAACACATGCAGGTGTATATTCTGCCATAATGACTGGAGTATGAGCTTATCTGACTGATGTGACTATTAGTATACATTATATAGCTCTGACATATTCTGTAGTGCTGTATATAGAACACTGAGCCAGTGTGTGACTGTGGTAGGAGCATTCGAGTGTAAGCTCCTCTGGTGCAGATACTGATGTGACTGGCTCAGTGTTCTCTGAACAGCACTGTGGTATATGTCAGAGCTATATAATTGTATAATAATAATAATAGTGTGTAACCTGGGGAGACATTTAAGTGTAAGCTCCTCTGGTGCAGAAACTAATAATACTGATGTGACTGGCTTGGTGTTCTCTGTACAGCACTATGGAATTTATCAGAGCTATATAAATGTATAATAATAATAGTGTGTTAATTTGGTGGGGTATTAGAGTGCAAGCTCTTTTGATGTAGTTGCTGAAGGCAATGCTCCATGTTCTTTATATAACATACATAAATGATAATAATAATAAGTGTGACCTTGGTGGGTATGATGGTAAGCACTGCATAATAATAATAAATATTTACAGAATATATATATATATATATATATATATATATATATATATATATATTAGAGGGTGCCCACCCCTTGTTTATTGGTCACTGAGGTTCCTCATCAAGGACCAGTAGTGATGAAAGGAGGAGGGGCGGTCTTTGACTTCACGTTCATAAGTCAGTATTTGCATTTGTCCTGGTGGTATTAGGAGATCCCATGGTGCTCTGGATAATGGTGTGAGATGCATACATAAATATTTACAAGGTATGGAAAGGGTTACTTTACATGTCATTACCACTACACATAATCAGTGATTACGGAGACCCCACCAAGCCAAAATATTATACATCAGCTAAAAAAATGTATAAAAATGTTGTTGATCGATGGATTAATAATTGCAGAAACTCCGAGTTCTGGCAGACAGACAGCCCTGAAGGATCCATAACATTGGACTAAATGATGTCTGGAGCATTTCATGTCCATTTTTCTCCTCTCCGTCATTCCCTTATTAATGTTTCCCTATAACACAGACGGCACTCTGGTTTTCTCATAAAGAATATTCCTCAGACATGAGAATTAAACAGATTTTTTAAATGTTGCAAATCTGTAAAGTATCCAGAAAATGTAACTAATACTGTAAGTCTTTATTTATTTAATATTATCATGTATGGTGAACTCATTACAAAGATCATTATGGATTTTGTTACTCCAGATCAGGGATCTCCAAATTACGGCCCATGGGCCACATCCGGCCCGCTACAAGGTTTTATCCGGCCTGCAGCTAGGGTTAGTGACATATCCTCAATGTGCTCTGACTGAGGATTAAGATCAGCAGAGGCTGCCTATGGTCTCTGCTTCTGATGTAAGGGGGGATCCTGATGGAAGGGGGACGGAGGACTCCTAAGACAGACTCTGATGTAAGAGGTCACTTTGATAGGGACTCTGATGGAAGGAAGGATTCTGATGGGAACCCTGATATAAGGGGGATGCTAACGGGGACCCTGGTGTAAGGAAGGATTCTAATGGGAACCCTAATGTAAGGGGGGAATTCTGATGTAAGGGAGGAATCATACAGTAGACTCTGATGTAAGGGGGGCTGATGGGGACCCTGAAGTAATGGGGTACATAAATTGAAAGTATTTTAATTGATCAGATTTTGAGCCTGCATTGGGAAAACCGAGATGAGATCAATGACTTACACTTGTATCTTCCAACTACAGATTGAAAAGCACTTCCCAGTGCGCATCATATTGATTGAATGGGTTGTGAACTATAAATCGATTGTTTCTCTTGGAAGTGATCGATCAGAAAAGAAATCCATTATTTATGGAAGCATGAATGCCCAATGTAACATAGATAAGTGCCCCCCCCCCCCTTTATTCCTCCCCATTTCTCCACTTTCTCCTCTCCTTTTCTCTCATCTATTCTCCCCCTCTTTTGCTCCATGCATCTCCTTCCCTCTCCTCTTTTCTCCTCTCATTCTCACCTCTCCCCTCCTAACCCCTCCTTTCCCCTTCTCCATTCTCATCTTTTCCTCTTCTTCCCTCAACTCTCCTCTTCTCCATTCTCCTCTTCTGCTTTCTCCTCTTCACTCCTCTTTTCTCATCTCTTTTTTTCCCCCACTCCTTTTATCTCACCTCTCCTCCTCTCAATTCTCCTCTCCTCTTTCCTCTTCCCTTCTCCTCTCTACTCCTCTTATCTCTCCTTCCTCCTCTCTCCACTTCTCCCCTCTGGTGTTCTCCACTCTCCTCTTCTCTCTTCCCTTTTCCTCTCCACTTCTCTTATCTATCCTCTCCTCCTCTCTCCACTTCTCCCCTCTCCTCTTTCCTACTCTCCTCTTCTCTCTTCCTTTTTCCTCTCCACTCCTCTTATCTCTCCTCCTCTCTCCACTTCTCCCCTCTGCTCTTTCCTACTCTCCTCTTCTCTCTTCCCTTTTCCTCCTCTCTCCACTCCTCTTATCTCTCCTCTCCTCCTCTCTCCACTTATCCCCTCTCCTCTTTCCCACTCTCCTCTCTTCTTCTCTCTTCCCTTTTCCTCTCCACACCTCTTACCTCTCCTCTCCTCTTCTATCCACGTGTCCCCTCTCTTCTTCTCCATTCTACTCTCCTATATTCTCCTCTCTTCTTTTTTCTTCCGTCTTCTTATCCACTCCTCTTATCTCTCCTCTCCTCTTCTTCATTCTCCTCTCCTCCATTTCCTCTTCTCTCTTCCCTTTTCTTCTCCACTCCTCTTATCTCTTCTCTCCTCCTCTATTCTCCCCTCTTCTTCTCATCCCTTTCTTTTCTGTCCTCTCTTTTGATTTCCTCACTCTGCTTCTCTCCACTTGCGCTCCTTCCTTTTCCATTTCTCCCCCTCTTTTCTCCTTTTCTTGTCTTTTTTCCTCTTTGCTTTTTTCCCTCTCCTTTCCCCCTCCCTCTTTCCTTTTTCTGTTATTAATTGTTATTAAGTATAATTAATAAATCTACCAATCAATAATCAATAGCATATTATCAAGGGATAACCTCAAATGTGATGCATACTGTACACAGAGAAGATAAATATGATTTAAAAATATATTTTCTTTTTCTTTCACCCTTATGATGTGTATCTCTAAAATTGCTCCATCTGTTTTTCCTGGACATTGTAACATCATTGACAGACGCAAGCCATTTGACTTAATTTATGCCACTGAGCAGGTAATATTTCACGTGAAGAGGTCACCCTGCACCGCACACAGCTTCCCATCAGGACAGTGACCCAGACTGGGCCAGTTCAGCTGCAGACAAGATACAGGTGGAATGAGACAGGCCTTGTCCCACCCACAGACCAGTGAAATGGCTTCTGTGAATGGGGGGGGGGAGAAGCATCTGGTGACCATTTGGTACCTTGAATTGTAATTGCACCATTTGGCTGAGGAATTACTGAAGCTTGCTGGCGTGAACCGTGACACAGAAATACCTCTGAGAAGGATTGCAACTCTTCAGAAATAAATGGGTGTCAACTGCCAGGGGGCAAAAGCCTCGCTGGAAGCCTGTCCACAATGTAACACTCTTGGGGACGTTTATTAAACAGATGCGGTGAAAAATGTTCCTCTGGGGACGAGTGGAGATAAAAATAGCACGGCGTAAATACCTTTACAGGAAACTTTTGTCTCTAGTGGAATTTTTTTAACATTATTCTTGTATTGCTGTACCTTTATTTCAGAAAATATGTTCGTCCTAATAAACATTAGACAGAGCAGTCTCTATCCTGCTGATTATAGGACAAGCTACCTGGAAAGTGATTCATTTTCCATGGAAATCTATTTATCCACTTGCTGACGAAGCTCTTTTTGGTACTTTTTGTTTAGAAGTTATGAATCAGTATTTTTTGCTAGAAAATTACTTAGAACCTCCAAACATTATAATTTTTTTTGACGAAACGCATGGGGTGGAGCCTGGCGTGTGATGTTATCGTCATTAAATCTTGCTATAAAACATATTGCGCTATGAGGACGGTTTATTTGTTTTGTTGAGAGACACACATTGCGGACCTAGATGTGCTTGTGGGATAGTCATCTCTGAAGTGGACACTAGAATTTAGAAGGAACCGCTTATGACGGGGTATCAAAAGAAGGGCAAAACACACAAAAAAAACACACACCAGACCAGCGCAGGGACCTGAAGAAGGAGGCCGCGCCTCCAAAACATGTTGTCGTGACAACCACTCTGCTAGCTGCGAGGAGTTACTTCACTCACTCGGTCTTCTGTTTACGCCCACGAGTGACATCACGCTGCGCCGGCTGGACCGTGCGCATGTCATACAGCAAACACAGCCTGACACAGTGATGAAGCGGCGTTCGCTCTAACATCCCCCATCCATATCACTTGGGAGCCAACCCATCCATTCAGGTCAGGAGAGGAGACTTCCACTTTGCTGTACATGATGCAAATGCGACCGTCTGATCCATGTTTGTGAGTGCAACCCTTTTAATTTCTGTATTTTTTGCATTAAACAATCTAACACTAGGGTGGTCTTGCGCTCTCTTCTCTTTGTACATTCCATATCAGAAGAATGGGGACCATTTTTGGAGCTGCCTGAGGATCACATATGTGTGTGTTTCACCCCATGTTATACGGTGGTCAACTAAATTTGTTAAGAGTGTGTTGACGGTGGAGATGGTGGTCTCTTACCTGAATCTCTGTTCCTGTTCACGCTATCTTGGCTGACATTTTTCTTAAAGGAAAAGGACTCTATGTGCACTTTAAATCACATATGAAAAGAGCTGCATTTTATGTTTTATATATATTTCTTTAGCAGAGACCCTAGAGCAGTGATGGCGAACCTTGGCACCCCAGATGTTTTGGAACTACATTTCCCATGATGCTCCACTACAATGCAAGGTACCAGAGCATCATGGGAAGTGTAGTTCCAAAACATCTGGAGTGCCAAGGTTCGCCATCACTGCCCTAGAGGATAAAATGCCGATCGTTGCAAATTTTTTATCTCACACTATATTTGCGCAGAAATTTAAAAAAATAAATACACTTTAATGAATTTGAATGCAAAAAAGCACAATATATAACCACATTTTTTGGTAGAATATAGGAGATGATATTACACTGTAGAAAAAAAGATACCTAACGCTGTCCCGCTTTAAAATTGTAATGGCAACAGACTTCAATAGCTAAAAATCCCTATAGGCAACGCTTTACATTTTTTTACAGGTTGCCTTTTTAGATTTACAGAGGAGGTGTAGTGCTAGAATTATTGCACTCGCTCTAACCTTAACGGCGATACCTCGCATGTGTGGTGCGAACACTGTTTACATGTGCGTGCGTAACGTACGTATGTGTTCGCTTCTGCATGCGAGCATGGAGGGATGGGGCGCTTTCGATTTTTTTTTAATTATTTTTTTACTTTTTTATTTTTAGGCTGTATATTTTACACTGATTTATAAACATCCCTTGTGATAGAAATACGAGATGACAGGCCCTCTTTCTGGAGAGATCGGGGATCAATAAGATCCCAAATCTCTCCTCTACCTTTAAAAGCAAAAGATCAAAAAGAAAAATGTTTTTTTGATCTTTTGCTTTAAAATAAAACATGTTTTTTTACTTCCGGCCCTAGACCGGAAGTGACGTCATTATGTTGCCCTGATCCTCCAAGATCATAGAGGCGATCAGAGACAATCTGGTCTCTGGTAACCTCTATGGCCAGCCGCACAAACTCTCGCATCGTTTCTCTTCACTTTGACAGCTTTTACTAAAAAAAGCCAATTGATGGCTGAAAAAAATAAATAAATACTGGGGTTATGGCTGATAGCTTCAGCCATAACTCTGGTAAACCACTTGCAAGCCGCAATATATATATATATATATATATATATATATATATATATATATATATATATATATATATATTCATATTGCGGTCAGCAAGTGGTTATAGTGTTTTGCCTATAGACCTGAATTGAAATAATAGGAACAATGAAGCACAGTCACTGTACTACACTATTAGCCATAAAGCATAATATGCATATACATTTAATTGGCACTTAGGGGCTTTTATATGAAAAAAACGATTTCACTGTGCAAATGCATGTAATGTGTCTGATATGTGTATTTCCTTTTATCATCAGCTCCATCTATTGCCCGAAATGTGGTATTTTCCTGTTTATGGTAATTCAGGAAAACACCCCACCCACTAGATGGGGCTGATGGTCATAGGAAATACACATAATAACACAATGCAAGTGATTATTTGTAACAGTTGTGCAAATGCTAAGGCATGCACGCAGTATTTGTTTTTTTAAATAAACCATTTAATCAAAGTATATCTAAAAATGATAATACACTTCAGCCTAGTAGTCCTTAGCTTGGGTGGCTGCATTTTTTCCTTTTTCAGGATTTGAGGGAAAGGGGGACAAGGGAAAGGTTGGGACTTTGTATGAAGCACGTAGTCTCCAGGGGCAACCAACTATCAATAGTAGAATTTTTAGAGATGTGTACGTGTATATGTATGAATTTAGGGGCTATGCTACTATTAAAAATTGTTTTGTACTGTACCAATCATGTTTACTGTATACCAATAATTAGAATTGCATCATTATGATTGATAGTAGGTCCTCCCTGGGATGATGTACCATATATATATGCTTCGGCATTCTCAGACTCTTCCCAGAGGTTACAGTACCACTACCACTTATCTATGTAATTTTATGGAACATGGTCTCAATGTATACTCTCTCTAAAAATTCTACTATTGATAGTTGGTTGCCCCTGGAGACTACGTGCTTCATACAAAGTCCCAACCTCTCCCTTGTCCCCCTTTCCCTCATGACAGTCTTAATAGACAGGGATGGAGCTATATGACCTAAATGGTCTCTACCTCATATAAAGTCCCAAATAGATACTATATTTTTCTTTTTCAGGATTTGTTTTCCTTTTTTTTCTCTTGGTTATTCTGGAGTAGAATGTCATTAGAATGCTCCTTATATTGGTGATCAGTGGGCAGAATTCTCCTTACATTGGTGGTCATTGGGAGGAATGCTCCCTACATTGGTGATTAGTGGAACGAATTCTCCTTATATTGGTGGTCAGGGGGAAGAATGCCCCTTACATTGGTGGTTAGTGGGTAGAATTCTCCCTACATTGGTGGTCAGTGGGAAGAGTACCCCTTATATTGGTGGTTAGTGGGTAGAATTCTCTTTACATTGGTGAGCAGTGGGAAGAATGTTCCTTACATTGGTGATCAGTGGGAAGAATGTTCCTTACATTGGTGGTCAGTGGGAAGAATGTTCCTTACATTGGTGGTCAGTGGGAAGAATGTTCCTTACATTGGTGGTCAGTGGGAAGAATGTTCCTTACATTGGTGGTCAGTGGGAAGAATGTTCCTTACATTGGTGGTCAGTTGGAAGAATGTTCCTAACATTGGTGGTCAGGGGGCGGAATGTTCTTTACAATGATGGTCAGTGGGAAGTATCCACCCTTACTGATAGCTAAAAAAGATCATTGGTATCAGCGGGAGAGGCACAAATGGCTCCTTGCTCATGGAACCCCTGGGAACTTCTGGAGGTACCTTAGAATTCTACGAAAACCTGACTGAGAAAGGCTGCTCTAGACTTTCTGGCCAGTTTGTGAGATGCTGCCACCACCACATCTGATTCTATCATTTCATGGTCTGATATTGAGAATTTCCCCCACTTTTCAATGTATGGTTGAAGCTTTTGACCATAGCAGATACAATCACATCACATGAGTTGCTGTTCGACAATTTGTGTTGATGAGCTGATATGTCCAGATGTGCGAGTGTGAAGGGGAAGGAGAAATTGGTATCGATCACTCATTGTGTTCATTCAGGAAAGGAAGGTGGTAGGACTGGTAATTATGACATATTACAATACATTACACACATTACTGGGCCCTTCCCCCATTCTCCATCCTTAAGGATCCTATTGTAAGCTTGCAGCGCCTGCAGGATGGAGCGGAGGGAAGGTGGCAGCACTGTAGTGGTTGGGGGGCTTGGAACAGGGGGGAAATGTATGGTGCACACTGCGAGGCTGATCAATGCAGTGGAAGGGACAGGGGGGTTGGCAATTATTGGGGGCCCAGGCAGCAGGGTGAATCAGATGTCGGTAGGGAGGGTGATCGAAATGGCGAGGCAATTACTGGAACCGATCCCCTGTATGGCTTTCTCTGCAGCAGCTGAAAGTAGGCAGGAGGGAGAGAAGAAGATGCCAGCTTTCAGCTGCTGCAGAGAGAACCATACAGGGGATTGGCTCCAGTAATTGTCCCCCCTTGCCACATGGATCACCCTCCATGCCCACATCTTATTCCCCCTGCTGTCTAGGCCCCCCTCTGGCCTGTGCTCTGTACAGGAGGACTGGTGGTACCCCCTTATCCACAGCTCTGAATTGAGCAAATCTACATGCAGAGAATCAGAAGCATTAAAAAGCGATGAATTAAAGACTTTTCTGATTTGATAACTCCCTACTCATAATCCCTATTGCCTGTACATTTAGACCAAGGGCTCTATTGCAATCCCCTGACTACCCTCAAAGCAGTCAGTATGAAAGCACCTCATTGTTCACTGATGTGTTCTTAATAAATGGAAAATTGGAATGTTGACCATGACAAATAGAATGTAACACTGGGGCCATTGAGACCAGAATGTCCCACTGAAGAAAAGGAAAATACATATGGTAGACACCCTTGGTGAATTTTGGGTCTGATGCATGGATGAATAAGGATGGTAAATGGTTAAAATGTAGATAATTCCTTCTGATAGTTGCCTCTTTTTCATATAATAAACATATTATTGAAAGTATTTTGTTGCATCTGTTCGATAGGTGCAAAAGAGATGGGTATTCTATCAGGCTAACACTTCCTGTCCTTAGGTAACAATGCTGCTCCTAGATACAATACAGTCCCACAACTTGGCCCTCTGTCTTGCCAAGCTTGTGTCCTGGACCATTTCCTGGGATCACAGTATCAATCTTATTTGAATTACTGTACATACATTGTAACCCGAAAAGGCAATACTTGAGGGGGTTGGAGAAGGGAAGCCTGGGTGGCACCAATTCTTAAAGTGGTTGTGGTAGGTAGTCCCCACTTATTTAGAGGTGGAGTCTGGGAGGGACCAACTCATGAATAGGGTATGATTAAGGTACCCCCACCCAAAAGGTTTTTTGTGGAGATTGGGGAAGTGAAGCCTGGGTGGGACCAACCCTTCAAGTGGTTGTGGTGGGCAGTGTCCACTTATTTAAAAGTTGGGTCTGGGAGGGAACAACCCATAAACAGGGTATGATTAGGGTGCCCTCACCTAAAAGGTGGGAAGGGTTATTGTGGGGATTTGGGAAGGGGAGCCAGGGTGGGACCAACCCTTAAAGTGGCCGTGGTGGGTAGTCACCACTTATTTAGAGATGGCATTCGGGAGGGACCAACCCATAAATAGGGTATTATTACGGCACCCCACCCAAAAGGTGGGAGGGGTTAGCAAACTACCAGAATTCAGGATAATCATTTTGGGAAGTATGATAATAGAGTAGCAGCTGTTACATAAACCAGCTGGGCGGTGATGGTATAACATGAAGGTGTTTTGACCAAAGTCGTTCCAAATTTCGGATGACTTTGTTCGGCCAAATTTCGCAGATTCAGATGGCCAAATCTGAATACAATTTCACTGTTATTTTTAGTTGTTGGAGCTTCCAGAAGGCTTATGGGAGGAAGGGACCATAAACTTCTCCAAAAGCAGTTGCTGCCTTAGCTTGACTGCCATGTCCACCTTCTATCGTAATGTCCTTGTTTGAATTCTTAAGGAAAGGGGCTCAGGACGATTTTGGCCCCATCGTTTCATCAGACTTTCTGGAGCCCCCAAACCATTCTGTACAACTTTGTTGTATTCGAAGCTCTGTAATACTTTTTTTTTCATTTGGATTTCCATTGAATACAATGGGAATTCTGGAGTTTGCAGATTTTTTTTAAAAAAAAGTTCAGCCATAGCACAACTAATGGAACTTCACAGAAATTGGTTCATCTCTATTAGGGACATTTAAATTGCATCCATTCCTTGGCGGGGGTTAAACAGTTCACAGCTGGGCTCACTAAGTAGAACTCATCTATCTGTCCACCCTGATGGCTGAACAAGTCATTAACCCAGAAATGTGATCTGCTTCTGTCACTAGCTCATGATAAAGGTCCTAACTCGTAAATTTGCTGGAATACCCCCAAAGCTTCCCAGATTAATCCCATCGGCATCTGCCAGGACTCCCAGAGTGGAGATCCTTCTAGGAAAGGATTAAAGATTTTCAAAAAACAGTCTAAGAATACTCCAAAAACCTTTTTCTATGACATTTTAACTGATCTGCACACTTGCTGAAATTTCAAATAAGAACAGGAATTGACCTGTGCTGCCTGCAGGAAGTGAGCCATGCCGATCATGTCTAAAATCTGTCCCATCTACAGATCTGATAGATCCATACTCCATATATTGGGGAAGTGGGAGAATGTTTTTGGCTTCCGAGAATGTTTTTGGCTTCCTAGAAAGGAGAGAATTATTATCAGTAATATTAAAAATATTACTATGTGACTGTGGGGGGACATTAGAGTGTAAGCTCCTCTGGTGAATAGACTGATGTGACTGGCTCAGTGTTCTCTGTACAAAACTAAATCATATGTCAGAGCTATATAAATCTATAATAATAATAATAATAATAATAATAAGTGACTGTGGGGAGATATCAGAGTGTAAGCTCTTCTGGTGCGGAATGTGACTGTCTCTCTGTACAGCGCTGCAGTAAATGTCAGAGCTATATAAATGTATAATATTAATAGGGGGCATTAGAGTGTAAGCTCCTCTGGTGCAGAGACTGATGTGACTGGCTCGGTGTTCTCTGTACAGCACTGCAGTATATGTCAGAGCTATATAAACGTATAATATTAGCACTGTATGATTCTGGTGAGGGTATTAGCGTGTAAGCTCATTTGGTGCAGAGACTGATGTGACTGGCTCAGTGTTCTCTGTACAGCACTGCGGTATATGTTAGAGCTATAGAAATGAATAATAATAATAGTGTGTGACTGTGGGGGGACATTAGCGTGTAAGCTCCTCTGGTGCAAAGACTGGAGTGAATGGCTCAGTGTTCTCTGTACAGCACTACGGTATATGTTAGAGTTATAGAGATGAATAATAATAATAGTGTGTGACTGTGGGGGGACATTAGAGTGTAAGCTCCTCTGGTGCAAAGACTGGAGTGAATGGCTCAGTGTTCTCTGTACAGCACTACGGTATATGTTAGAGTTATAGAGATGAATAATAATAATAGTGTGTGACTGTGGGGGGACATTAGAGTGTAAGCTCCTCTGGTGCAAAGACTGGAGTGAATGGCTCAGTGTTCCCAATCTGTCACCAGCAATACTGGATATTGTCGGTGTATGACCAGATTCAGTATTGTGTCTCAGACCCCGGGACCTGTTTACAGACAATAACCGCCATCGCTCCATATAAATAGAAGGCGTTGTGAACCTGTCATCGCCTCTATACATTTATTGTCGCGTTGAAGCTATGATGCTGACAGGTCACCAACCCAATGATGATGAGTGTGCATTTTTTACAAACATTTCACCTATATGTCTGTTATCTCCCAGCCATGCGGTCCAAGTTCATATGCGGCGATGAGATTTCCGGGTCAGAACCTTCCATGGCAATAGTGCCGCATTTTTTTTTTATTACTCTGTCGTCACCTGGCAGCTCGCGGCGGGTTTGGGACAGGAACACTTTGGGAAAGACGTGAACATGGAACGCCCGGCCATCGGTCAGTCTGCAGGCTTCCCCTAAATCACCCCGTGAGCGGCTGCCATTGGCTCTTTAAATTCCATTCGCCGCAGAGTGACGGCTGTGAGTGTGGGAATTTTGCGCGAGCCAGAAGTGTAAATAAATAAGCGATAAGGATTTTTGGGGATTTGGACGTTTGGATGTCACAGAGTTGGAGGTCTGCCCGAAATATTTTTTCCCCCCTTTAAAATTAACTCCTTCTGTTAAAAAAAAAAAAAAAAATTACAAAAAATGTTTAAAGAAAAAAAAAACAAATCACAGTCACAATAAAATACTTCTGTTTTTCTTTAAGAAAAATGTTTTTAAAAGTCATATACTGTATATTTTTTAATGCAGCTAACATAATTACCTGTCTTCCCATTAGCCTCCTATGTTTCACCATACACTCAGCACTCAGACTGGAAGAGGGCGTGGCCAACAGTAACCTAAGCCTATTGCATTAGGGTATGTACCCCAAAGCTCAAACACACGTGTGTGTGTGTGTGTGTGTGTGTGTGTGTGTGTGTGTGTGTGTGTGTGTATACAACGGGTAAAGTAAGTACTGAACATGTCACCATTTTTCTAGGTAAATATATTTATAAAGGTGCTATTGACATAAAATTCTCACCACATGCCCTGTAACAACCTATGCAATCCATACATACAAAGAAACCAAAACAAATACGTTCAGAAATAAAGTTATGTGTAATAAAATGGAATGAAAAAGGGAAAAAGTATTGAACACATAAAGAAAGGGAGGTGCAAGAAGGCATGGAAAGCCAAGACACCGGCTGAAATCTGTCAGTAAATAGAAAGCAATCCTGCCCCTTGTCAGTGCAAATTAATATCAACTCATCAACCGATGGCCTATAAAAAGGTGTCTCATTACCAAGGTGTCACACAAGAAACATCTCATGATGGGTAAAAGCAAAGAGCTCTCTCAAGACATTCACAACCTTATTGTTGCGAAACATACTGATGGAATTGGTTACAGAAGGATTTCTAAATTTCTGAATGTTCCAGTGAGAACTGTTGGGGCCATAATCCGGAAGTGAATAGAACATCATTTCACCATAAATCAGCCATGACCAGCTGCTCCTTGCAAGATTTCTGACAGAGAAGTGAAAACTTGTGGAGAACTTCAGAAAGACCTGGAATCAGCAGGTACAATTGTTTCAAAGATAACAATAAGTAATGCACTAACCCGCCATGGCCTGTATGTACACACCTTTACCAATATATTTACCTAGAAAAATGGGGCCGTGTTCAATATCAATACATATTTCACCCACTGTGTGTGTATATATATATATATATATATATATATATATATACAAACACACAGTATATATATATATATATATATATATATATATATATATATATATATATATACACACACACACACACATATATATACATACACACACAGCATATATATATATATATACACACATATATATATATATATATATATATATATATATACACATATATATACATACACACACAGTATATATATATATATATTTTTTTTTTAATATACACACGCTTACAAATATATGTAAAGAAACATTTAAAATGTATTAAGCATAGAGAGTGACAGTAGGATAGAGGACGGTGTCAGTAAGGCAATGGAAATGGATGTGACAGTAGGGCAGAGGTTTTTTGATTCTTTTTTTACAATTTTTAGGAGCCCCATTGGGGGACAATCATCAGTACGCCCATTCATTCAGAAAAGCAAGGGGATGGTAAACTACATATTTACAGGCCCCTTCCTCTCTGCCACCCATGGCGTGTTACCGCATGATGTGGTAATGCATGCATTGTTACCATAACATGCATGTGTGAACAGGCCTTAATGCTGCATTCACACTATAGCGTTTTATGAGCGTGTGCAAAATCAGGCCACACATATGAGCGTTTTTGCCTACTGTTGCCCTAAATGCATTTGGGCAGCCCATTCAATTCAATGGGGTGCCCTATGTGTGCCAAAATGCAGCAAAGTAGCTTGTGCACCTTTTTAAGCTTCAAAATTGCACATTTTTTAACCACACACTTAAGTGCGTTTGTTGCGTGTTTTCTCCCACAAATTATGCCTTTTGGCTTTACTGCATTTGGGGTGCCATTAACAATGAATGCCAATGACCCATATTTTTGAGGATTTAACAAAAGTGTGCTTACACATTGCTATAATGTGAATGCAGCCTGTCAAGCTTGAGTTGCCTTTCATTGATAATAGCCCCCCAATGTGGCTAAAAAGACACGTGCGTGTGTTGCTTGAAAAAAATATTCGTCAAACGTACAAAGTCCAATGTTCATAAAGGGACATGAGCTACTTTGCCGCATTTTTCTGCACATCGGGCAGCCCTTTGAAATCACTGAGATGCCCTATGAACGTGGCGCAAAAACACTCACAAATTTGCAAAAACATGGCACAATTATGCACACGTTCACAAAAACACAAAATGTGAATGCAGCCTAGTCCTCCTTGCTGTGCCAGTGTCAAGCTCCTCTATAAACTGGAAAAGATAGACATTAAAGTCCATGTAAACCTTTACAAGATGACATTTAGTTTGTGCTGTCCACTGTAAATAATAAAATAATACCCAATTCTGTTTAATTAGATTCTTGTTTTCTCCCTTTTAATCCTTTTCCAATCTCAATGCTGCTGATCTCCTCCAGCCTTGTTCAGCCACTTCCTGTCTTCAACATCGGCTGTACATCATTGCTCTGGAACGGCTCCCTGATAGTGACAACAGTGGACCATGCCTGTGCAATGTGTGTCACCACAATCACTTGTATTCCCCACCTGAGACACGGTGACAACAAAGAAGCACAATGGGGAGATGGTTGCATCCTCGGTCGGTTGGGTCAGAGGCACCCACTAACCCCACACTTACCCCGTCTAGGTCGCGGGCTCCTCCAGGCGGCGAGCGGTGGCTTCACCCTGCAACTCCTCTTTTCCTTGGCTTTGGTGGCTTCCCCTGCGTCTCCTCTCTCCTCCTCCTCGGTGGCCAATAGGATCGCTTCTCCTCTTGGTCAATCGGTAACTGGTCTCGCTTCCTGGTTGGCCGGGAGGAAAATCAGGAAGACAGTAGCGAATATTTATTCGCTATTGTTACACAACGGGATGGGCTCAGGGCGCAGTTCTCTGTGCCCCTATCCCACCCTTTTTGCAGCCAATTAGAGCCTCAGGCTCTAATCATGTGCTTCTGAAAGAAAAAAAAAACCCTATTGGAATCCATGCGTTCGGCACCCTACATGTAGATTAGGGGGCAGACACATGGATTAGGGAGGCGGCGTCCCTGTGCCCTGTATGGACGGGCCACCACTGGTTGCCACCCTATAACAGGAAGTGCCTGAACCAGAACCTCCATGGCGGGATCACCCAGGGATTATTTTAATGATAATTGCAGAATTAAAAACATTGAAAATGACTTTGTAAATGACATTACCATATTAAAGGTTCTGTGGGGCATTAGTGATTGGGGTTGGATCCACTTTGGGGTCTATTTTTCGAAGGTGAAAGTTGTGAGAATCCTGGATAAAAACACTGACAAATTAACCCTTCTGAGTTGATTAGGAATTAAATTTTGCTTTTGCTCCAGCTCATTCTTCCAGTGAGTGCCTGCAGCTTGCTTCCTCTGAAACGGGCCATAGCCTTGAAATATTTGGATTAAAACGCACCTATTTATTAAAGGGTCGCACTTTCTTAAATTACAGCCATCGGGTGGCCAATAGCTGCAGGAATGCAGATGCCGGGTGGGGAGAGATCGCAGCGCAGACAAGCCCAGGGTGTTGGAGGAGAGAAGACCGACGGGTTCTGTAATGTGGAAAGAGAAGCGGATACAGGAAGAATGCTGCTTTGCGCACAGTGAAAGCCTTAAAGGGGGATTAGGGCATCATTTCACTTTATGAGTTCTTTGTAAAACACAATTGGCACTACCCTTTGGGGCTACATGTGTGAAAAAAACACACAACTCCATTAGGTTTAACCAATAGAAAAATGAAAAAATAAATAAATTAATTAAATAAAAAATCTGCATATATGGAACCCAAATAAAAACCAAGGTTGATCCAGAGGGAGCCAAATAACCTTTCTATAACATGGTCCAATGTTCTCCAGCATGGAAGAAAAAAATCCTTCCTGATCTCCTCAGATGTTCCCTGGATCACAAAATCCTGGTGTTAGTACTTAGAATGTGAATAGCCAGTTATATACTGTGCGTTCAGAAACATATCCGACTTTTCTTCATCAGATGAGTTGGCTGGAACCAGCTCCTGAAGAAGACCATTCCATATTTTTATAATTTACTGTGAAGAAGCATTTCCATAAGTGGAGGTTACATTTTTTTTTTCTTCCAGATCTTATCAAAAATTTTTTGTAAGTGAGGTTTCCAGAACTACAGAGACACAGAATTCTAAATGAGGTCTAACTAAAGATCTCTATACATTGTAGAGGAATCAGGACCTCCTTCCTCCTGCTGATGGTCTTCTACTGCAGCGTTTCTCAACTCCAATCCTCAAGACGCTCAACAGGTCATGTTTTCAGGATTTCTCTCAGATGAAACAGCTGTGGTAGTTACTAAGGCAATGAAACTGATCGAATCCCCTGTGCAAAATAATGTTAAGCCTGAAAACAGGACCTGTTGGGGCCAGGGCCGTCTTTAATATTGATTGGACCCTGGGCAAAAATCTTCTTGGGGCCCCACCCCCCCATGCAATTTTGCTCTCCACCTGCTCTGAGACATACAATAAATAGAAGCTAGACTTAAAATCAGCTTACTGTATCAGATCAGGCAGCAATTGCGATTGGTTGCCAGTGGTTACAGCATATCATTACTGCTTAATGACTGGTTGCTAGAGGTTACATCACACATTACGGCTCACTGATTAGTTGCTAGAGGTTACAGCAAATGATTTCTGCTTATTAGTTGGTTGCTAGAGATTACTGTAATGTAATACTGTTCACTGATTGGTTGCTAGAGGTTACAGCACATCATCTCCTTACTGCAGGGGAGCATGATACACATATGAATGCCACCTTTATTTACATATCAATGTTGCCGGCCGCATCTATTTACTTAGTAATGCCACCACTATTTACATATGAATGCCGGTTATTTACATGTAAACACAGGATTTGCAGGTGAGTCATCTGAACACAACAATAGGGCAGAGGTGGGCAGCATTAGTATCATCCTTTCACACTGAGATATCGGGACACAGCACAGGACTAAAACTTCAAGGGACAAGGGGATTTACACTGGGATAGTTGGCAAGTATGAGGCAGCTGCTTTGGGCCCCACAACAATGACAGGGCCCAGGGCAGCTGCCCCTTTTGACCTGCCTTAAAGACGGCCCTGGTTGGGGTACCTTGAGGACTGGAGTTGAGAAACACTGTTCTAGTCAGGGCCGGACTTACCATTGGGCTTGACTGGGCTCAAGCCCATGGGCCCCGCACAATGGGGGGCCCCCGCTGAGATACATAGCCAAGTGTACTCTGCTCCGCTCTGCTCACAGTCACGCCCAGTCCCGTCCTATGAAGGGCATAACACAGGGACTGGGCGTGACTGTGAGCCGAGCTGAGTGCACTCGGCTACTCTTGGCTCCGCTCGGAACTGCGAGAGGACCCGAGAGCCGCCGAGATACACAGGATTCTGTATCTCGGCGGTGCCATTTTTAAACTTCAAGACTGCAATGACAAGGCTGCAAATGACACTGGACAAGGCTGCAGATGGATGGGCAAGGCTGCAGATGGACACTGACAAAGCTGCATTGATGGGTATTTAAATGTAAGTTTTTTCCTTAATCTTCCCTCCTAAAAGTTTTTTCCTTAAAATTCCCTCCTAAACTTGGGGTGCGTGTTATACGCCGATAAATACGGTAATACGGAAAGTGACTCAAGCCCAGGGGCCCCCACCACCCTAAGTCCTGCCCTGGTTCTAGTGATATAAAGATCTAAAGAGAGGAACCACCATCTACTTCCTTAAGCTGGTAGTCTCTTGAGTGACAGAAAGCTCTATATAGAGGAATCAGGACCTCCTTCCTCCTGCTGGTGGTCCTTCTAGTGATATAAAGATTTAAAGAGTGGAATCAGGATCTTCTGTATGCTGGTAATCTCTTGAGTGATATAAAGATCTATATAGAGGAATCAGGATCCCCTTCCTCCCGCTGGTGATATCTCTAGTGACATAAATATCTCTATAGAGGTATCAGGACCTCCTTCATCCCACTGGAGATCCCTCTAGTTATATAATGATTTATATAGGAGAATCAGGACCTCCTTCCTTCTGCTGGTGATTCCTCTAGTGATAACTTAAAGCGTTCGTCACCTCTATACTCAGGGGTCAAGTCCTGGGAAAAAAAGTGTGGGAACTCCCACCCAAGATCCATTCCCCCACCAAAAAAAAAAAAAAAAGGTACGCTCATATGCATATATACTTCACAGAAAATACAGTACAACATGTATTGTAAAGTGCCAGTTTACAAAAACAAAATAACGTGTCAAACAAAACAATCAACACAATGGGTGATGATCTTTCCCTCGCAGGGAATTTCTACCACAAATACACCCTGTTCCAAATTCTGTTACACAGCCCATTAGAAAATATCCCACAAAAGGAATAAGTATTGAAGAGTATTGGCAGGGTATTGCAGAGTATTGATAGGGTATTGCAGAGTATTGGCAGGGTATGTATTGAAGAGTATTGGCAGAGTATTGCAGAGCATCGGCAGGGTATGTATTGGCAGGGTATTGCAGAGTATTGATAGGGTATTGCAGAGTATTGGTAGGGTATGTATTGCAGAGTATTTTTCAGGGTATTGCAGAGTATTGATAGGGTATGTATTGTAGAGTATCGATAGGGTATTGCAGAGTATTGGCAGGGTATTGCAGACTATTGGCAGGGTATGTATTGGCAGGGTATTGCAGAGTATTGATAGGGTATTGCAGAGTATTGGCAGGGTATTGCAGAGTATTGGCACAGGTTGCAGAGTATTGATAGGTTATTGCAGAGTATTGGCAGGTTATTGCAGAGTATTGGCAGGGTATGTATTGTAGAGTATTGGCAGAGTATTGGCAGGGTATGTATTGGCAGGGTATTGCAGAGTATTGATAGGGTATTGCAGAGTATTGGCAGGGTATGTATTGCAGAGTATTGATAGGGTATGTATTGTAGAGTATTGATAGGGTATTGCAGAGTATTGGCAGGGTATTGCAGACTATTGGCAGGGTATTGCAGAGTATTGAAGAGTATTAATAGGGTATTTATTGCAGAGTATTGGCAGGGTATGTATTGCAGAGTATTGATAGGGTATGTATTGTAGAGTATTGATAGGGTATTGCAGAGTATTGATAGGGTATTGCAGAGTATTGGCAGGGTATTGCAGACTATTGGCAGGGTATTGCAGAGTATTGATAGGGTATTGCAGAGTATTGGCAGGGTATTGCAGAGTATTGATAGGCTATTGCAGAGTATTGATAGGGTATTGCAGAGTATTGGCAGGGTATTGCAGAGTATTGATACTGATAGGGTATTGCAGAGTATTGGCAGGGTATCACAGAGTATTGATAGGGTATCGCAGAGTATTGATAGGGTATTGCAGAGTATTGGCAGGGTATTGCAGAGTATTGATAGGGTATTTCAGAGTATTGATAGGGTATTGCAGAGTATTCGCAGAGTATTGCAGAGTATTGATACTGATAGGGTATTGCAGAGTATTGATGAGTATTGGCAGGGTATTGCAGAGTATTGATAAGTATTGGCAGGGTATTGCAGAGTATTGATAGGGTATTGCAGAGTATTGGCAGGGTATTGCAGAGTATTGATAGGGTATTGCAGAGTATTGATAGGGTATCGCAGAGTATTGATAGGGTATCGCAGAGTATTGATAGGGTATTGCAGAGTATTGGCAGGGTATTTATTGGCAGAGTATTGGCAGGGTATTGCAGAGTATTGGCAGAGTATTGCAGAGTATTGATAGGGTATTGCAGAGTATTGGCAGGGTGTTGCAGAGTATTGGCAGGGTATGTATTGCAGAGTATTGGCAGGATATTGAAGAGTATTGGCAGGATATTGAAGAGTATTGGCAGAGTATTGGCAGAGTATTGAAGAGTATTGACAGGGTATTGCAGAGTATTGGCAGGGTATTTATTGGCAGAGTATTGCAGAGTATTGGCACAGTATTGCAGAGTATTGATAGGGTATTGCAGAGTATTGGCAGGGTGTTGCAGAGTATTGGCAGGGTATGTATTGCAGAGTATTGGCAGGATATTGAAGAGTATTGGCAGAGTATTGAAGAGTATTGGCAGGGTATTGCAGAGTATTGGCAGGGTATGTATTGGCAGGGTATTGCAGAGTATTGGCAGGGTATTGCAGAGTATTGCAGAGTATTGATAGGGTACTGCAGAGTATTGGCAGGGTATTGCAGAGTATTGGCGGGGTATTGCAGAGTATTGGCGGGGTATTGCAGAGTATTGGCGGGGTATTGCAGAGTATTGGCAGGGTATGTATTGGCAGGGTATTGCAGAGTATTGGCAGGGTATTGCAGAGTATTGGCGGGGTATTGAAGAGTATTGGCAGGGTATTGCAGAGTATTGGCAGGGTATGTATTGCAGATTATTGGCAGGGTATTGCAGAGTATTGGTGGGGTATTGCAGAGTATTGGCGGGGTAGTGCAGAGTATTGATAGGGTAGTGTAGAGTATTGATAGGGTATTGCAGAGTATTGGCAGGGTATTGCAGATTATTGATACTGATAGGGTATTGCAGAGTATTGATAGGGTATTGCAGAGTATTGGCAGGGTATTGCAGAGTATTGATAGGGTATTGCAGAGTATTGGCAGGGTATTGCAGAGTATTGATAGGGTATTGCAGAGTATTGATAGGGTACTGCAGAGTATTGGCAGGGTATGTATTGCAGAGTATTGGCGGGTATTGCAGAGTATTGGCGGGGTATTGCAGAGTATTGATGAGTATTGCCGGGGTATTGCAGAGTATTGGCAGGGTATTGCAGAGTATTGGCGGGGTATTGCAGAGTATTGCCGGGGTATTGCAGAGTATTGATGAGTATTGGCAGGGTATTGCAGAGTATTGATGAGTATTGGCAGTATGGATGAGTATTGGCAATTTGGCAGGGTATTGCAGAATGCAACTTACTTACACACTACTAGTGACTGACCTCCTGGTATTCTCTTCCCTTCTGTTCTGGGGGGAGAAGAACTAAGTAAACTCAAAGTGCAGCGGCTATTTCCACAGGAGGCACTGGGTAGAGGGGAGCGGGAGGACAGTCCGGCGCGCGTGTGTCACACTGACGGTCTAGTGCCTGTGCGTGCCCACGCCGAAGTCATGTGACCAGTTGCTAGGCAGGGGCCGCTCCGCATCTAGCAACCGGTCACATGACTTCGGCGTGGGCACGCACAGTCACTCGGCGGCTGAGGAGCGGCGCGGACTACGCGCTGCATAGCCTCAGCCGGCCCGGCTCAGATAGCTAATGGGAACGGCGTTCCCGCTGTGGAAATAGTACGGGAACGCCGTTCCCATGCGTTCCCGCAGCACTCGAGCCCTGTCTATACTTCATATTTCTGATATGTGCCTGCTGTGCCATGTACTTATATGGTTTCCTGTCCTCTTTGTATTGCTTCCTTTGTGTGAAATCCCTGTTCCTGCTAGTCCCTCTGCTTTCCTATTAAAAACTGACCACACTAATCTCAGTGTGTTGCTGCTTCTCCTCCCCCGGCTCTTATGCAGCCGAGAACAGAGGGAATGTGATACTTTATAAAATTATCCATGTGTGCTTTAAGTTATAATAATCGGTAATCCTTCTTTATGACACATTGCTATCATCTGCACAGAAGGCGACAACAGGAAGGCTGGTGCAGTGCCAGAGGAGCTTACACTCTACATTTATATAGCTCTGACATAATCCATAATGATGAACGGAGGACAATGAAACAGGCACACCAGTCTTTGCACCAGAGGAGCTCAGCTCACACTCTAATCTCATACTACAGTCACACACTATGATTAATATACATTTCTATACAGTACCTTTGACATATACTGCTGTGCTGTACAGAAAACACTCAACATGACACATCAGCTTCTGCACCAGAGGAGCTTGCACTCTAATGTCCCTACCACAGTCACACACTATTAACCACTTCAGCCCCGGACCATTTTGCTGGCTTAAGACCAGACCACTTTTTGCGATTCGGCACTGTGTCGATTTAACTGACAATTGCGCGGTCATGCGACGGGGCACCCAAACAAAACTGACGTCCTTTTTTCCCCACAAATAGAGCTTTCTTTTGGTGGTATTTGATCACCTCTGCGGTTTTTATTTTTTGCGCTATAAACAAAAATAGAGCGACAATTTAGAAAAAAAACGCATTATTTTTTACTTTTTGTTATAATAAATATCCCCCAAATAATATATAAAAAAGCATTTTTTCCCTCAGTTTAGGCTGATACGTATTCTTCCACATATTTTTGGTAAAAAAAATCGCAATAAGCGATTATTGATTGGTTTGCGCAAAAGTTATAGCGTTTACAAAATAGGGGATCGTTTTATGGCATTTTTATTAATAATTTTTTTTTATTAGTAATGGCAGCGATCAGCGATTTTTATTGTGACTGCGACATTATGGCGGACACATCGGACATTTTTGACACATTTTTGGGACTATTGTCATTTATACAGCAATCAGTGCTATATAAATGCAGTGATTCCTGTGTAAATGACACTGGCAGTGAAGGGGTTAAGCAGTGGGTGGCATTGTAGGGGTTAAGTGTTCCTAGGGGCGTGTTACTAACCGTTGGGGGCTGGGCTTTCTTTTAGTGAACACTGACCTCTGCTCCAATCACATGGAGCAGAGATCAGCATCACTTGTTGCTAGGCAGAATGGGGAGATGCTGTTTACAACGGCATCTCCCAGTTCAGCCATCCGTGAGACGATCGTGGGTATGCCCACGGCGATCGAGTCCGCGGGACCCACGACCAGACTTACGGGGTTCCCGACCGGCATGCGAGCGCGCCCTGCCACCGGCGTGCTCGCCATGGAAGGGCGGCAAATTTTAAGGGACGTACAGGTACGCCCATTTGCCTGCCCGTGCCATTCTGCCGACGTACATCGGCGTGCGCCGGTCGGGAAGTGGTTAATGTACACTTACTGTACATTGCCCTGACATATTCTATAGTGCTGTACAGAGAACACTGAGCCACGCACATCAGTTTCTGCACCACAGGAGCTTACACTCTGTCCAGGGGTGGCCTGTCCATTAAGGATGCACGGGCGCCCCCTCTATCCACGCCACCGCCTATATGGTGAATGGATAGATTCATGCATGCGTTTCTTCTTCTCCTCTGTTACACCCAGACATGTTCTCTTTTTGTTCTGCTTTTGAACTTATCTTTGTAATTTGTTACATTCCAATAAACAAATTTGACAAGGAAAGCAAAAAAAAAGTGCGTTTCATTTTATGTTATAAAAGACGTTTTCTTTATCTGCTTATGCAAGCTTGTTTTTATTTATTTATTATTTATTTTATTTTGCTAATTTTTGTTTGTATGTAAATATGTTTTTAATGCGCTCCCGATAGTCACACACTACTATTATACACTTATATAGCTCTGACATATACCACAGTGCTGTACACAGAACACTGAGCCTGTCACATCAGTCTCGGCAC
The DNA here is from genome assembly GCF_037356315.1 of Lithobates pipiens. Classification (NCBI taxonomy): domain Eukaryota; kingdom Metazoa; phylum Chordata; class Amphibia; order Anura; family Ranidae; genus Lithobates; species Lithobates pipiens. Next base: position 26,075,277 of record NW_027507686.1, read on the forward strand.
CAGAGGAGCTTACACTCTAATGCCCCCCCCCCCACAATCACACTATTATTATAATACATTTATATAGCGCTGACATATACCGCAGTGCTGTACAGTGAACACTGAGCCAGTCTTATCAGTCTCTGAACCAGAGGAGCTTACACTCTAATTCCCCCCCCACAATCACACTATTTTTTTAATATATTTATATAGCTCTGACATACAGTGCCTTGCGAAAGTATTCGACCCCCTTGAACTTTTCAACCTTTTGCCACATTTCAGGCTTCAAACATAAAGATATAAAATTTAAATTTTTTGTGAAGAATCACCAACAAGTGGGACACAATTGTGAAGTGGAACGAAATCTATTGGATATTTTAAACTTTTTTAGCAAATAAAAAACTGAAAAGTGGTGCGTGCAAAATTATTCGGCCCCTTTACTTTCAGTGCAGCAAACTCACTCCAGAAGTTCAGGGAGGATCTCTGAATGATCCAATGTTGTCCTAAATGACTGATGGTGATAAATAGAATCCACCTGTGTGTAATCAAGTCTCTGTATAAATGCACCTGCTCTGTGATAGTCTCAGGGTTCTGTTGAAAGCGCAGAGAGCATCATGAAGACCAAGGAACACACCAGGCAGGTCCGTAATACTGTTGTGGAGAAGTTTAAAGCCGGATTTGGATACAAAAAGATTTCCCAAGCTTTAAACATCCCAAGGAGCACTGTGCAAGCGATCATTTTGAAATGCAAGGAGTATCAGACCACTGCAAATCTACCAAGACCTGGCCGTCCCTCTAAACTTTCAGCTCAGACAAGGAGAAGACTGATCAGAGATGCAGCCAAGAGGCCCATGATCACTCTGGATGAACTGCAGAGAACTACAGCTGAGGTGGGAGAGTCTGTCCATAGGACAACAATCAGTCGTACACTGCACAAATCTGGCCTTTATGGAAGAGTGGCAAGAAGAAAGCCATTTCTCAAAGATATCCATAAAAAGTCTCGTCTAAAGTTTGCCACAAGCCACCTGGGAGACGCACCAAACATGTGGAAGAAGGTGCTCTGGTCAGATGAAACCAAAATCCAACTTTTTGCCCACAATGCAAAACGATATGTTTGGCGTAAAAGCAACACAGCTCATTACCCTCAACACACCATCCCCACTGTCACACATGGTGGTGGCAGCATCATGGTTTGGGCCTGCTTTTCTTCAGAAGGGACAGGGAAGATGGTTACAATTGAGGGGAAGATGGATGCAGCCAAATACAGGACCATTCTGGATGAAAACCTGTTGGAGTCTGCAAAAGACCTGAAACTGGGACGGAGATTTATCTTCCAACAAGACAATGATCCCAAACATACAGCAAAATCTACAAAGGAATGGTTCACAAATAAACGTATCCAGGTGTTAGAATGGCCAAGTCAAAGTCCAGACCTGAATCCAATCGAGAATCTGTGGAAAGAGCTGAAAACTGCTGTTCACAAACGCTCTCCATCCAACCTCACTGAGCTCCAGCTGTTTTGCAAGGAAGAATGGGCAAGAATTTCAGTCTCTCGATGTGCAAAACTGATAGAGACATACCCCAAGCGACTTGCAGCTGTAATCGCAGCAAAAGGTGGCTCTACAAAGTATTAACGCAAGGGGGCCGAATCATTTTGCACGCCCCACTTTTCATTTTTTTATTAGTTAAAAAAGTTTCAAAAATCCAATAGATTTCGTTCCACTTCACAATTGTGTCCCACTTGTTGGTGATTCTTCACAAAAAATAAAAATTTTATATCTTTATGTTTGAAGCCTGAAATGTGGCAAAAGGTTGAAAAGTTCAAGTACTTTCGCAAGGCACTGTATTTCCCGCTGTGCTGTACAGAGAACACTGAGCCAGTCTTATCAGTCTCTGAACCGGAGGAGCTTACACTCTAATATCAGTGACATGCATATGTGTCCCAGCTATCAGTGGAGCTGTTTTTTGTGGGGTCACCCTTTCAATTCCATTAGACTTTATGGGACTCGTTCCTCCTTTGTCATCAGATGATAAAGCGGTCTATGAATTTTGATGCACAGTGAATTCAGAATTACAAATCCAGACGTTCTCTCTTTAAGGCGCCCAGGCTGAACCCCGACAAACGCCATTTGTGCTCTCGCCGATTGCAGGGAATTTTGGTCTTGGCTCGGAGAATAGTTCATAACTTTGCGGTTGACTTACATTCTTTTGTACAGAAAGAAATAAGTAAAAACATGATTTAATAAGAGGCCAGATGGATGTGTGTTATATTACCCAGGAATGCGGTCTGAATATGTTCTCCGACTCCGCATTACAAGGCTACCAAACTGCGCCTGGCTTGATTGGAAGAGAGATTGTTGCGGCGTGCAGTGTATTAAAACATAAGTCAACTGGTTAAGTGGGGGCGTTCTGTGCTGTTTATGAGTTAGCTTGTGTAAGCATATATGTAGCCAAGCTTTCCTTATTTTAAGTTTTGGATAGAGCAGAGAAGGGTTAGAACCCCGCTCAGTTTTTTTTTCTTTGCTGAGCAGATTCACTTATCTGGCACCAGATCAGGAACAGAGGGGAAATCTTCCATTGAGGACACCTGTTCTACTGATAACTGGAGAAGATTTTCTATACTATGGAGACATTTATTTCCATTTACTGTTGTGTGTCTGGGACAAGAAATGAAGGCAAATCTTTTTGACAACTTCAAGACCGGACACTTTTACCCCATTCCTGCCCAGGCCAATTTTCAGCTTTCAGCGCTGTCACACTTTGAATGACTATTACTCAGTCATGCAACACTGTACCCAAATTGAATTTTTATCATTTTTTTTTTTAGACAGATGAAGCTTTCTTTTGGTGGCATTTAATCACCGCTGGGTTTTTTTTTAATTTTTTTGCTAAATAAACAGAAAAACATTTTTTTTCTTCATTTCTGTTATAAAATTTTACAAATAAATTATCTTTCTTCATAAATTTTGTCCAAAATGTAATCTGATACATTTCGTTGGTAAATATAACCCAAATCAGTGTATATTATTTAGTCTGTGTGAAAGTCATAGCATCTACAAACTATGGTATATACTATATTTGTATACTCTTTTCTTGAGGCCTGAAAATGCCAGGACAGAACAAATACCCCCCAAATGACCCCTTTTTGGAAAGTAGAAAGTCTGAAGTATTTAGTAAGAGGCATGGTGAGTTTAAAGTTGTAACTTTTTATCACAATTTTTGGGAATCTGAGGAAATTTAAGTAGAACTAAAGGCAAAACTTTTTTTTTTCATTGTGGATAGAGTAAGGGAGGGTTTTAATCCCCGCTCAGATTTTTTTTTCGGCCATTTGTGTCCCATTGCAGAGATTTCCCTTCACTTCCTGTCCCATAGCCAAAACAGGAAGTAAGAGCAAATGCCTGCAAATTAGGGGAATTCCTTGGGGACCACAAGGTCTCCAGAACTAGTTTCCCCATTGGAGATTTCCCCTGGATATTTTAGGATGGGGGGTGCCAGACCCCGCCCTTCCTTTTTGACCCCTCACACTTTTCATAAGCCCCATCCCTTATAGAATCCACCCACTTCATCCCCTGTATTCTACTTGCTTCTATCCATAGTGTCAGAAGTATACAGCTCAGCATCACAGGACAGAGTATACAGCCCCAGAATCACAAGACAGAGTATATAGCTCAGCCTCAAAGATCAGGGTATATAGCTCAGCATTACAGATGGGTGTATACCGTATATACTCGAGTATAGGCCGACCCGAATATAAGCCGAGGCCCCCAATTTACCCCCAAAAAAACTGGCAAACTTATTGACTCGTGTATAAGCCGAGGGTGAGACATGCCTGTCCATCCCTGTGTGTGTGTCCGTCCATCCCTGTGTGTCCGTCCATCCCTGTGTGTCCGTCCATCCCTGTGTGTCCGTCCATCCATCCCTGTGTGTGTGTGTGTCCATCCATCCATCCATCCCTGTGTGTGTGTGTCTCCATCCATCCATCCATCCATCCCTGTGTGTGTGTGTCTCCATCCATCCATCCATCCCTGTGTGTGTGTGTCTCCATCCATCCATCCATCCCTGTGTGTGTGTGTATCCATCCATCCATCCATCCATCCCTGTGTGTGTGTGTGTCTCCATCCATCCATCCATCCGTGTGTGTGTGTCTCCATCCGTGTGTGTGTGTGTGTGTGTGTGTGTGTGTGTGTGTGTGTGTGTGTGTGTGTGTGTGTGTGTGTGTGTGTCCAGCCTACCTGTGTCCCGAGCCTTTGTCCCGAGCCTCCGTCCCGTGTCGTGCCTTGCCTTCGTCCCGTCCCGTCCCGTCCCGTCCTGTCCCGTGCCGTGCGTTGCCTTGCCTCCGTCCCGTGCCCTCTTCGTCGGCGGCCATTGTAAAATTCAAAAGCCGCGCCTCCTCCTTCGCCTGTGATAGGCGGAACACTGAATTTCCCAGCAGCCTGTGTTCCGCCTATCACAGACGTCGTATCATCCTCGTCCGTAGTACGAGGATGAGCGGATGCCCGTGATAGGCGGAACACAGGCTGCTGGGAAATTCAGTGTTCCGCCTATCACAGGCGAAGGCGGAGCCGGAGGCGCGGCTTTTGAATCAGAATGGCCGCTGTCTGTCTGCTCGACACGCTGATCGAGCGGGCAGACAGCGATGACTCGAGTATAAGCCGAGGGGGGCACTTTCAGCCTCAAAAAAGAGGCTGAAAATCTCGGCTTATACTCGAGTATATACGGTATATAGCCCAGCATTACAGAAAGGTGTATATATAGCCCAGCATTACAGAAAGGTGTATATATAGGCCAACATTACAGATCGGTATATAAAGGCCAGCATTACAGATAGGTTTATATAGCACCTATGTATATAGCACCTAGCCCCCAGCATTACATGTAGGTGTATATATAGGCCAGCATTACAGAAAGGTGTATATATAGGCCAACATTACAGATCGGTATATAAAGGCCAGCATTACAGATAGGTTTATATAGCACCTATGTATATAGCACCTAGGCCCCAGCATTACATGTAGGTGTATATATAGGCTAGCATTACAGATAGGTATATATAGGCCAGCATTACAGATAGGTATATATAGGTCAACAATACAGATAGGTTATATAGACCATCCCCCCCCCCTCCCCTTTGCAGGGCTTGCTCCGCTGACAGAACTTCCCCCCCCCCACCAGTACTGACTGCACCCTCCCTTAACACCGGAGAGGAAGTCCGGAACAGGGCTCGATCCACTGACAGCACCACCCCACAGCCCGAGGGCTCACCGAGGCACTTTCCGGACTGTGGAAAGGATCCTCCTGTGTCTCCACTGAATCTCACAGTGCGGGGGCAGCAGCGGAGGTGGACAAAGCGCCGCTAGGTATCCAATAGGATTGCCTGGCACTTTGGCCAGTTGGGAAACAGGTCTCACCGACCTGCCTCCTGATTGGCGGAGAGGAACTGTAGTGCGAAAATTCATTAGCTATGGTCACACAATTGGGTGGGCTCACCCTTTTTTGAAGCCTATTGGAGCCTCTGGCTCTAATCAGGTGGTTAAAAAAAAACACCCCGCCATAGGAATTCATGCACCCGGCATCCTGAAAGGGGCAGGGATAGGGGGGGGCAGCACCCATGCCCTTAATGCATGGGCCGCCACTATCATGCACTACTTTAAAAAAATGCACCGTACCGCAGTGCAATGCAATCCAGTGAAGGCAAACGCACTGCGTTTGCAACCAAGACTTGGGGTGCCGTTCGCATTGATTGCATTGACACCCGCTGCAGATTGCAAATGCCCCAGAAACACACTGGAATGCACATGTCTGGAATTGAGATGAAGAAAAATAGATGGGAGAGAATTCATTGGAATGCATCACAAACGCCTATAAACGCCCATGCAAAAACGCATCCGGAAGGCAGAAATTGTGGTGTGAACCGGCCTTTATTTTTTAATTTTATTTTACTTTAATGAAACAGAAACAACTCATCTAAACTGTATCCTGTATCATGGTAAGGTTTCTTTCCATCTGAGCGCATGTTTCGTTTTCATCTGGAACGGTTAAAGAATACCAGCCGCCTACTGCGATTCGCCCTTCCAATCTTTAATTTAAGAAATAATCTTTCAAACGTGGCATTTTTGGCAAGCCAAAGTTTCTTGACAATCCTTTTCATCTCACCTCTGCCTCCCTCCAGAACACGGCACGCAGACCCTTTCCAGAGATTGCTCAGAACTAACATTTTAATTTGGGTCAGGTTTTTTTCGGTGAGCCGGCCTTGGCAGGTGCTGGCAATTTGCAGCTGAGCGCTCTCGAAACACGCCGGTGATATTTAATCCATTTTGTTGTAGCCGAACAAAAACCCCACTCAGTAATTCTGATTGATGACATTGTGCAGGCTTCCTGTTACCTTACACTGCCCACCCTTTCCATTCAGTCAGCAGAGGAACCACCAAGAAAGCTGCAGCCTTTCCTATAGGCAGGCAACAAGGGCGGCAATCCGGTTAAGTTAATATGGAATTCTCAGCAAAATAACACAATTACATATATGATGCACTCTTGTCAGTAGCATTAGCACAGTCATTTTTGTCCCCCCTTCCCCGTAACATAGTTTTATTACCTATTACTCCTTCCTGTAACAGGGTGAAACACTGCTGTGGGATTTCAGTTCAGAACAAGTAGTGTTGTCAGGGCCGGTGCTACCATTGGCAAACTAGGCAGACGCCTAAGGCGCAATGCTGCCTAAGGGCGCCCGGCCACTGGTGTTCCTTCCTACTCTCTTCTCTTTGCAACACGCAACTAAGCCTCAGCATCAGCAGGCAGCCGCTGCTCCGTTCGTACATAGTATCAGAGGCGCAGCGGCGGCGGAAGACTGTGTCTGTGTCCCAACTCCCAAATGAATGGAAGCAAGCAAACATTCATTGATGGGCACTGGTAGGCTGCATTGATGAGCGCTACTGGGGCTGCATTGATTTGCGCTGATGAGGCTGCATTATCGGGGGCTAGTAGGCTGCATTGACATTGATGGGCACTGGTGAGGCTGAATTTGATGGGCGCTGGTGGGCTGCATTTGATGGGTTCATTAAAAAGGTGGGGTATACATGGGCAGGACAAAGGGGTGGAGCCAGGGTTGGAGCGGCAAAAATGAGGTTTCGCCTAGGGTGTCAAAAATCCTTGCACCAGCCCTGAGAGTTGTCACCCTCTGGACAGGGTAATCTTAGATGGAAAATTAACATGTTCTGTTTCAAATGCCGCTTTATGCATTGACCCCCAGTGAGGGTTGATTTACTAAAGCTAGTGCACTTAGAATCTGGTGCAGCTCTGCACGGTAGCCAATCAGCTTCTAACTTCAGTTTGTTCAATTTAGCTTTGGCAATAAAATCTGGAAGCTGATTGGTTTCTATGCAGAGCGGCACCAGATTTTGCACTCTCCAGTTTTAGTAAATAACCCCCAGGCTGTCTGGACACTCCAGTATGAATATTATTATTATTATGATAAGACACAGAAGTTGAATGCAATGCAATTTCACTACAGACAATTGCAGTACGCTCATGGGTGTCCGCAGGTAGGGCCAAGGGGGGGCAAGTGCCCCCCCCCCTGGAATCAGGGATCGGATCAGGAGTGATGACTCCTATCACCCCTCTCTGTCACTCCCTCTCTCTCACCCCTCTGTCTTTTTCACCTCCCCTCTCTGTCACCCCCCCCCTCTGTCTCTCTCTGTCACACTCCTCTCTGTCACCCCCACCTTTTAGTCACCCCCCGTCTCTCTCTGTCACCCCCCACATGCATGCAGTTTCTGACAGTCTCTTGGGCTATGTATACAGTCTCTGGTCACCTCTTGTGCCATGTCTGCAGTCTCTTACAGTCTCTTGGGCCATGTATGCCATCTCTGACAGTTTCTTGGGCCATGTCCGCAGTCTCTGAAAGTCTCTTGGGCCATGAATGCCATCTCTGACAGTCTTGTGTGCCATGTCCGCAGACACTGACAGTCTCTTGGGCCATGTCCGCAGCCTCTGACAGTCTCTTGGGCCATGTCTGCAGTCTCTGACAGTCTCTTGGGCCATGTCTGCAGTCTCTGACAGTCTCTTGGGCCATGTCCGCAGTCTCTGACCATCACCTGTACTATGTCTGCAGTCTATGACAGTGATAATGTGATAATGACATTGTCGAAAAGGGTCAGAGCATGGGTGACCTTAAAATGACGCCCCTCCCTGAAAAAAGTTCTGCGGACGCCCATGAGTACGCTGGATGTTTTTTCAGTCTTTCTATAAGTGTAAGAAGGCAATGACTTTCTTGAGCCCCCTGCCTCTGTGAATAACTAACACCAACTAAAGCCCCACACACACTATATTTTCTGCTGATTTTTGTCTTCAGATTTACCAAAACCATGTAGTGCAAGGGCCTGCCTGATTGCATACAAATTGAAACTCCTAAGGTTTGACCTCATATTATACAGTTTTGGTAAATCCAAAGGAAAAAAATCAGCAGAAAATATGATAGTGTGTATGGGGCTTAAGGGTTTGTAGAATTCACCTCCGTAACATCTCTAAAATTTGCCCCTTTTTAACAAATGAAACCACCAAGCTCCTCATTCACTCCCTCGTTATCTCTCGCCTTGACTATTGCAACTCCCTTCTCATTGGCCTCCCTCTTCATAGGCTATCCACTCTTCAGTCTATCATGAATGCTGCTGCCAGGCTTATCCACCTTACCAACCGCTCAGTGTCTGCCAACCCTCTCCTCCAATCCCTACACTGGCTCCCAATCACCCAGCGAATTAAATTCAAAATACTGACCTCAACATACAAAGCCATTCACAACTCTGCCCCGAGCTACATCACCGATCTTGTCTCCAAATATCACCCAAATCGTCCCCTCCGCTCTTCTCAAGACCTCCTTCTATCAAGCTCTCTCGTCTCCTTCTCCCATGCTCATCTCCAGGATTTCTCCAGAGCCTCTCCTATCCTCTGAAACTCACTACCTCCATCTGTCTGGCTATCCCCTACTCTTGCTACCTTCAGGCGATCCCTTAACCACATGCCGACCAGGCCATAGCTGAGAGACGGCTACAGAACGGTCGGCTTATTCTGGGAGGGCGTCCGTGGATGTCCTCCCAGAATCTTGCTCCCGCGGCTGTTTACCAAGTGATCACTCCGTCAAATGACAAAACAAACCAGCGTCACGTCATGACGCCGATTCCTCCCTCCCCTCTCTGTACTGATCAGTACAATGAGAGGGGAGAGGGGGAGAGATGGCAGCAGCGCTGTGGGCTGGATGTGTAGTGCCCACAGCGCTGCCCAGTGACAATAATCTGCAGTACTCTGCCAATACTCTGCAACACTGCAATACTCTGCAACACTGCAATACTCTACAATATTCTGAAAAATCTTGCTAATACTATGCAATACGTTTTAAAAGAAACAAATAATTTTTATTTTATTTTTTTACCACATTTAAATTTACAGGGCCATGAAAAAAAATTCACACTCCTTGAAATTTTCCACATTTTGTCATGTTACAACCAAATGTAAATGTATTTTATTGGGATTTTATGTGATAGACTAACACAAAGTGGCACATAATTGTGAAGTGGAAGGAAAATTATAAATGGTTTTCAACATTTTTTACAAATAAATATGTGAAAAGGGTGGGGGGTACATTTGTATGGCGCCCCTCGGAGTCAATACTTTGTAGAATTGCCTTTCACTGCAATTATAGCTACAAGTCTTTTTGGGGATCCCGCATTGCCTGGGACAGTCCCGCATTTGAAAGGCCTGTCCTTGGTCCCAGGCACCTTTACAGTGTCCCAGAATTTCCCCCTGGGCTGATCTGATGTCCCCTAAATAGGCATTGCTGCTGTCACTTGTCCTTGTGGACTCCTGGGCTGGCCGAGAACCATTTTACCTAAATCCACCGGCCGCTGGTTCACTGACCTAACTGGTTGCTAGGTGCCTGGCATCTAGCAACTCAACACTAACTCTAATATCAGACTCAACACTAACCCCAATACCAGACTCAACACTAACCCTAATACCAGACCTAACACTAACCCTAATACCAGACTTAACAACAACCCTAATAACAGACTCACCACTAACCCTAATACCAGACTAAACACTAACTCTTATACCAGATTTAACACTAAACCTAATGCCAGACTCAACACTAACCCTAATACCAGACTCAACACTAACCCTAATACCAGACTCAACACTAACCCTAATACCAGACTCAACACTAACCCTAATACCAGACTCAACACTAACCCTAATACCAGACTCAACACTAACCCTGATACCAGACTCAACACTAACACTGATACCAGACTCAACACTAACACTGATACCAGACTCAACACTAACCCTGATACCAGACTCAACACTAACCCTAATACCAGACTCAACACTAACCCTAATACCAGACTCAAAACTAACCCTGATACCAGACTCAACACTAACCCTGATACCAGACTCAACACTAACCCTGATACCAGACTCAACACTAAGCCTGATACCAGACTCAACACTAACCCTAATACCAGACTTAACACTAACCCTGATACCAGACTCAACACTAACCCTAATACCAGACTTAACACTAACCCTAATACCAGACTCAACACTAACCCTAATACCAGACTTAACACTAACCCTGATACCAGACTCAACACTAAGCCTGATACCAGACTCAACACTAACCCTAATACCAGACTTAACACTAACCCTGATACCAGACTTAACACTAACCCTGATACCAGACTCAACACTAACCCTAATACCAGACTTAACACTAACCCTAACCAGACGCAACGCTAACCTTTTTGCTAATTCTAACCCTTTTACCAACCCTAACACCAACTCAACTTTTTCCCAATATTACCAAAGTTTTACAAAATTACTAAGTGTACATAAAGAGTTGTCAACATTAAAAAAATAAAGGAAGGATTGGGTAGAATGTAAACCCTTTTACAGTCATCTGGAAAGTTAATAATAATATACTAGAAAAATAGGGGGGGGGGGGGAATTTCCCCTGAAGAGAAATAGTCTCAGGGACAATGGTGAAATTGTATGTATGAAGTAACACTAAGCACTTGTACACACGATCGGAGATTCCGACAACCAAATCCGACGGATTTTGTCCGACGGATTTTGTCCGAAACTGTTGCATACACACGGTCGGACGAAGTTGTCGGAAAATCCAATCGTTCAGAATGTGATGGCGTTATTTCGTTACGACAGGACTATGTTCAGGCTAGTAGCCAATAGCTTTGATGTAGGAATTTGATCTGAGCATGCGTGGCACTTTGTCCAATCGGAATTCTCTACACATGATCGGAGTATGTCCGATCGGAGCATTTTGTCGGAAAATATTTCCGGCAAGTTGGAAAATTTGGTCCGGCGGATATTCCGACGGAAACAGTCCGATGCAGACCACACACAGTCGGAATATCCGACAAAACGCTCCTGTCACGATCGACCTACTGTTCCGATCGTGCATAGGAAACTCACCCGCAGGCGTCCTCAGACGCAGGTTGGCGCGAACGAACGCACGCGTGTGCGTGTAGATCCTAATAGGCGCACGCGGGTGCGCGTTGACACGAGCGAGCGCACACGGGCGCGCGACCAAGCGAACGGGCGTACGCGGGGACGCGGGGTCACAAACGGGAGCACGGTTACTCGCGGGGGCACGCAAACTCACCGTGCGACCGTTCTTGGCGCCCAACAGGTTATTTAACCACTTGGGATCCGCGCTATTGCCAAATGACGGCATTAGCGCGGATCTACTTTTCCGGGACTACGTCTATTGACGTCGTCCCGGGTACGAGCGGCCTGCGCGCGCCCTGAGGGGCGCGCGCGGCGCGCTCTGTGATCGGCGAGTCCATGAGACTCGCCTGATCACTGATCCGTGCAAGGGGTCGATCCCGACCCCTTATCACGTGATCAGCTGTCAGCCAATGACAGCTGATCATGTGATAGAACGGAGCCGGTAATCGGCTATTATTCCTCCTCGCGCTGACAGCGCGAGGAGAGAAAAAAAAAGCCGATCACCGGCGGCCGTGATCGGGACATCAGTCCCGATCGCGGCCAGCAATACAGCTGACCACCTGCCCCCTGCCAGTGCCCACCTGCCCACCGCAGTGCCATCCTGAATAAAAGTAAGTGCCCCCCATCAGTGCCACCCAGCAGTGCCCATAGTGCCCACAGTGCCACCCACAGTGCCACCCACAGTGCCATCCAGCAGTGCCACCAACAGTGCCACCCACAGTGCCCACAATCTGCCTCAAAGGTGCTGCACCCCAGTGCCGCCCATCAGTGCCCAGCAGTGCCGCCCATCAGTGCCCAGCAGTGCCGCCCATCAGTGCCCAGCAGTGCCACCTATCAGAGCCACCTATCAGTGCCACCTATCAGTGCCCATCAGTCCCATCTATCAGTGGTACCTATCAGTGCCCATCCGTGCCACCCATCCGTGCCACTTATCCGTGCCACCCATCCATGCCATCTTATCTGTGCCCATCTTTGCCCATCAGTGTCGCCTTATCTGTGCCCATCGGTGCCGCCTTATCTGTGCCTATTAGTGCCGCCTTAACTATGCCTATCAGTGCCCACCAGTGCAGCCCATCAGTGCCCACCAATGCAGCCCATCAGTGCCCACCAATGCAGCCCATCAGTGCCCACCAATGCAGCCATCAGTGCCGCCTAATCAGCGCACTTCAATGAAGGAGAAAAATGACATGTTTGCAAAATTTTATAACAAACTATTAAAACATGATTTTTTTTTTTTTTTTTTTTGCATCTTTTTTTGTTTGTTTAGCAAAAAATAAAACTCCGAGCTGTAACTAAATACCACCAAAAGAAAGCTCTATTTGTGGGAAAAAAATGATAAAAATTTCATTTGGGTACAGTGTTATATGCCCGCGCAATTGTCATTCAAAGTGCATCAGCGCTGAAAGCTGAAAATTGGTCTGGGACTGAGGGGGGTTTAAGTGCCCAGTAAGCAAGTGGTTAAGGAATCAGCTCCTGTTCTCCCGTGCTGTCCTGTCTACAGCGTTCCCGTGACTTCTGCTACTTGCTCCTGCCTGTTCCTGATACTGAACCCAGCCTGTTTGACCTTGTTTGATTGCTGCCTGCCTCCGACCCTCTGCCTACCTGACCACGCTCCTGCCTTCTGCCTTGTACCTCTGCTGCCTGCTAATTACCGACCCGGCTCGTTCCTGACCACGCCTGCTGTACCCACCTGAACGCCAGTACCAGCTGCTCCTGCTGTTCCTGCCTGTCTGCCAGTACCAGCTGCTCCTGCTGTTCCTGCCTGTCTGCCAGTACCAGCTGCTCCTGCTGTTCCTGCCTGTCTGCCAGTACCAGCTGCTCCTGTTGTGCCCGCTGTCTACAACCTCCCGTTTCAGTCTGACCTCCTGTACCAGCTGGTGGTGGATCTCCGTTGCTGCAACCTGGCCTGGCACTTGTGCCCTCCGAACTCTTGAATCCCTGTCTCCACCTCCAGGGGCTCTCGAGCCGGAGGCTTACGAGGCGCCGCTCCCTGCATTCTGGGCTCTCCTACCAGGTAACGTGACAGTACAGGACAGCCATGTCCGAGCCCACGCAGGGAGCCTCCCCAATGGACGAGCTTTGCCGCCATCTAGCCGGTCTTACCCAGGCTGTGAAGAACTTGCAGGAAGGCTACGGTCGTCTGGAAGAACAGGTCCAGGCCCTATCTGCCTCATCATCTGCTGTTCCCGGACCTCCAGCTCCACCTTTAGTGGTAATGATGCCGCCTGAACCAAGGGTCCCCACTCCAGATCGTTTCTCCGGCAACCGAAACAAGTTCAGGGCCTTTCGTAACTCCTGCGAGCTCTTCTTCGCTTTACAGCCCCGGACTTTCTCCCTCGAGGCGACTAAAGTGGGGTTCGTCATTTCGCTACTGACAGACGAGCCCCAGGCCTGGGCGCATCGTCTTTTGGAACGGAAGGATCCCTCTCTGGACACTTTAAATACTTTCTTCCAAGCGATGTCTCGTCTGTATGAGGACCCCCAGCTTGCTGCCACCGCAGAAGCAGCCCTGCATGCGCTCCAACAGGGTCGCAGGGTATCCCTGAAACCCTAGAAGCGCTCATTGACCTCTCTGTCCAGATTGATAGGCGCCTAAGAGAACATCGCCTGGAGCATTCTTCTTCTACCTCTCGCCCTGTCTGGATGTTACCACGGGTTCCAAGTTCCAACTCTCCGGTTCCCTCCGCTCCTGTTCCACCCTCTCCAGATTCTTCAGAGCCCATGCAGCTGGGACTCCTTCGCCCATCTTTGACGCCTGAGGAGCGCCAACGTCGAAGAGCCGGCAATCTGTGCCTCTACTGTGGAGAACCGGGACATTATGTTCGCACTTGCCCTGCCAAATTGCGTCAGTGCCTCCTCCTTCCTCCTGCTTCTTCTCCTGCCTTGCTTAGTAACACCTCTCATCTGGCTGTGCCTCTTCTTTTGCAGCTCTCAGGAAGGACTATCAAAACCAACGCGATTATTGACTCTGGGGCTTGCAGCGGCTTTATGGACTTGTCCTTTGCCTTAAGAAACAACATCCCTCTTCGGCCTAGGGTAAAAGGACTTTCAATTTATTTGGCCGACGGTTCCACCCTTAAGTTCGGACCAGTGACCCAGGAGACGTCTCCTCTTTTTGCCATCATCGCCGGAACCCACCAGCAGCTCCTGTGTCTGGACATCATTAAGTCTCCACTTTTTCCCGTTATTCTCGGCATGCCCTGGTTGAAGGCCCACAACCCCCTCATCAATTGGTCCACCGGGGGAATTGAGTTCCCGTCTGCCTACTGCCGTCAGCACTGTCTCCCAGTTGTTAACACGGACCTTTCTTCCCTGCTTTGCTTAGAAACGGACACCGAGATCCGACAGGCTGTGCCCAAGGTTTACCACAACTTCTTGGATGTGTTTAGCAAGAAGGGCGCCGAGATTCTACCCCCTCACAGGCCATATGACTGCCCTATCGAGTTGCTCCCGGGGTCAGAGATCCCCTTCGGAAGAATTTTCCCCTTGTCCAAAACCGAACTGGGAACCCTGAAAACCTACCTGGACGAGAACTTGGAGAAGGGTTTTATTCGACCGTCCACCTCCCCGGCAGGTGCAGGGATCTTCTTCGTTGAGAAAAAAGACCATTCCCTATGCCCATGTGTGGACTACCGGGCACTTAACAAGGTCACAATAAAAAACCGCTATCCCCTACCGTTAGTGCCCGAACTATTTCAGAGACTGGGGTCGGCCGAAGTATTCTCTAAACTAGACCTTCGGGGTGCCTACAACCTTGTCCGCATTCGTAGAGGCGACGAATGGAAGACCGCCTTCCGTACTCGTTTCGGGCACTTTGAATATTTAGTTATGCCCTTCGGACTATGTAATGCTCCTGCTACATTCCAACATTTCGTAAATGATATCTTCAGAGATTACCTTGATTTGTTTGTTATAGTGTATCTAGATGATATCTTAATCTTTTGTTCCTCCTTAGCCGAGCACCGGGAACATGTGAAGAATGTCCTAGGCTGACTCCGTCTTCATGGCCTGTACGCCAAGCCCGAGAAGTGTGTCTTTGAACAACAAAGTATTCAATTCCTTGGTCTAATTATTTCAGTGAAAGGAATAGAGATGGACCCCCAGAAGATCTCAGCCATCCTAGACTGGCCCGCTCCCTCTGACAAGAAAGGGGTCCAACGATTCGTAGGATTTGCTAATTTCTACAGGAAATTCATCAAGGGATTTTCCTCCATCATCTCCCCCATCACCGAGCTGACCAAACAGGGTCAAAGGTTTCAATGGACCTCTAGGGCACAAGAGGCTTTCAAAACCCTAAAGGACTTGTTCGTATCAGCCTCAATCTTAAGACACCCTGACTCAACCCTGCCTTATATCCTGGAGGTGGATGCCTCGGAAATTGCGGTCGGTGCGGTGCTCTCCCAGAGACAGGGGCCTAAGTCACTTTTGCATCCGGTCGCCTTCTTTTCCCGCAAGCTTTCGGAGGCTGAACGTAATTACGATGTCGGTGACCGTGAACTGCTGGCGATCAAGGCGGCACTCGAGGAGTGGCGCTACCTTCTCGAGGGCGCTTCCCACCCGATCCTGGTCTATACTGATCATAAAAATCTAGAATATCTCAAGTTGGCCAAGAGACTGAAGCCAAGACAGGCCAGGTGGGCACTCTTCTTCTCTAGATTCGTGTTTCACATCACGTACCGTCCGGGATCTAAGAATGTCAAATCTGATGCTCTCTCTCGCATGTACAGTGAACCAGTGGAGCTCTCTACTCCTGATACTATCCTTTCCTCAGGGAACTTTCTCCTGCTTCAGGAGGACCTACTCACCCAAATTAAGCAAGCTTCCAGCGATCCGGTCTTCCCACCTGACATTCCATTAACTTCTAGAGATGGTCTTCTTTGGCATCAGGACAAGATCTACGTTCCCCAAGAAGTACGTGTGGCAGTCCTCAGCTCCTGCCACGACCACCTGCTGGCCGGCCACTTTGGGGTGCTCAAAACCACGGACTTGCTTCAGCGCACCTTCTGGTGGCCACAAATGAAGAAGCACTGCAGGGAATATGTGGAGGCATGCACCACATGTATTTGGAATAAAGGTAGCAAATCAAAAGCTTGGGGGCTGCTGAGACCACTGCCCATTCCGGATAGACCTTGGAGGATCATATCCATGGACTTCATCGTGGAATTGCCTCCTTCCGAGGATTTTTCCACAATCTTTGTGGTGGTAGACCGACTCACTAAAATGGCCCACTTTTTGCCTATGAAGGGGACCCCTTCGGCCGCAGAGACGGCTAAGACTTTTATTAGAGAAGTGGTGAGGCTTCATGGCATCCCTGCTAACATTACTTCAGATAGGGGGGTGCAGTTCACGTCCAGGTTTTGGAAAGCACTCTGTGGGGCCCTGAAAATTGAGCTTCGTCTTTCCTCGGCCTATCACCCTCAGACCAACGGCCAGACCGAGAGAACCAACCAAACACTGGAGCAATATCTGCGTTGCTTTTCTTCCTTCTCCCAGGATGACTGGGCATCGCTCTTACCACTAGCAGAATTTGCTTATAACAATTCTATCCATTCTGCCACAAAACAGTCTCCGTTTTTTGCAAATTTTGGCTTCCACCCGCTTTTTCTGCCCAGTAATCTCCCTGAATGTTCAGTACCGGCGGTACAGGAAGATCTCAATTTCTTCGAGACCAACAATAAACTCCTACAAGAGACTCTGGCTAAAACACAGGAACACAACAAGGAGGTCTTCGATAAGAAGAGAAGGGGGGAGCTCAACCTCAAGGTCGGGGACCAGGTCTGGTTGACCACTCTAAACCTGAAATTGGCCTGCCCGTCCAAGAAGCTGGGCCCGAAGTTTGTGGGCCCATTCCCTATTGTGAGGAAGCTTAATGACGTGGCTTTTGAATTGAAGCTCCCGGAGTCGTTTCGGATCCACCCGGTCTTTCACGCTTCATTGCTCAAACCTACTGTTCCGGACCCCTTTGCCAATCGGAATGCCAACCCCCCGGTACCTGTGATGATTGATGGAGAATTGGAATACGAGGTCGAATCCATCCTGGACTGCAGGAGAAGACAGAATCGGACTCAGTTTCTGGTCAAATGGAAGGGGTATGGCCCCGAGGAAAACTCCTGGGAACCGGAATCCAACCTGCATGCGAAGAGGCTAATCCTTGCCTTCAAGAGGTCTCATCCGGATAAGATGGCACGGTTGGGCATCCGGAGGCTGCCCCTTGGGGGGGGGGGCAATGTCACGATCGACCTACTGTTCCGATCGTGCATAGGAAACTCACCCGCAGGCGTCCTCAGACGCAGGTTGGCGCGAACGAACGCACGCGTGTGCGTGTAGATCCTAATAGGCGCACGCGGGTGCGCGTTGACACGAGCGAGCGCACACGGGCGCGCGACCAAGTGAACGGGCGTACGCGGGGACGCGGGGTCACGAACGGGAGCACGGTTACTCGCGGGGGCACGCAAACTCACCGTGCGACCGTTCTTGGCGCCCAACAGGTTATTTAAGGAATCAGCTCCTGTTCTCCCGTGCTGTCCTGTCTACAGCGTTCCCGTGACTTCTGCTACTTGCTCCTGCCTGTTCCTGATACTGAACCCAGCCTGTTTGACCTTGTTTGATTGCTGCCTGCCTCTGACCCTCTGCCTACCTGACCACGCTCCTGCCTTCTGCCTTGTACCTCTGCTGCCCGCTAATTACCGACCCGGCTCGTTCCTGACCACGCCTGCTGTACCCACCTGAACGCCAGTACCAGCTGCTCCTGCTGTTCCTGCCTATCTGCCAGTACCAGCTGATCCTGCTGTTCCTGCCTGTCTGCCAGTACCAGCTGATCCTGCTGTTCCTGCCTGTCTGCCAGTACCAGCTGCTCCTGCTGTTCCTGCCTGTCTGCCAGTACCAGCTGCTCCTGTTGTGCCCGCTGTCTACAACCTCCCGTTCCAGTCTGACCTCCTGTACCAGCTGGTGGTGGATCTCCGTTGCTGCAACCCGGCCTGGCACTTGTGCCCTCCGAACTCTTGAATCCCTGTCTCCACCTCCAGGGGCTCTCGAGCCGGAGGCTTACGAGGCGCCGCTCCCTGCATTCTGGGCTCTCCTACCAGGTAACGTGACAGCTCCGATCGGACACATTCAGTCGGAATTTCCGATCGTGTGTACAAGGGCTTACACTAATTCTAATGCTAACCCTATTACCAACCCTTAAGTCTAAGCCTATTGCTAACCCTAACCCTATTAACACCCCTAACACTAGTGTTACAAAACCCACAACAGTAAAATCAGTCTGTATATGCAGAATAGCATTCTTGTTATACTCACTATGGAACTTAAGGGGTTATTCATCTGCATTGTGTAAAAAGGCTGTTTGATCCTGTATGCAAGGATCCTCCCCCTCCTGCAGGGTCTCTCTTGGCAAGGCCAGATAAGACACAATCGGAGTGGTAAGGCTGCACATGTTCAATTTGGTCTCTATTGCTGGAGAGAACATTTCCTTGTTGATCAGAGCTAGCTAGGTAACATAATATTGACATCACACATGTGGGTGTGTATAAAGAATTCTCTACAAACGATCGGACAAAGTCCGATCGGATCATGCTGTCAGAAAATTTTATATCCAGCTCTCAAACTTTGTTGGTCAGACATTCCGATGGAAAAAGTCAGATGGAGCCCACACACGGTCAGATTATCCGACAACGCGGTCCAAACAGACATTTTCCGTCGGAAATTTACGACCGTGTGTACAAGGGCTAAAACTAACCCTAATAGCAACCCTCACCCTAACACTAACTCTGATACCAACCCTAACACTAACCCTATTACTAACCCTAATACCAACCCTAACACTAACCCTATTACTAACCCTAATACCAACCCTAACACTAACCCTAATATTAATCCTAAAACTAACCCTAATATCAACTCTAATGCAAACCTTAAAGCTAATCCTAATACCAATAGTGATGGCCGAACGGTTCGCCCGGCGGTCGTTTCGCGGCGAATTTCCGACATTCGCGGTCCGCACGTTCGAACGCCTTTTTCCGTCGTTCGCCGCGGCGGACTTACGTGTTTAATGTATACAAGAACTTTAACCTTTGGTGACACGTTTATCATGTGATACAGGACAGCCAATTGAGACATGACAGCACATGGACACTTGTACATTCCCCCTAACCTATAAATACACCCGATCCGGTGGCCATTTTACATTCTTTCTTCTGTTAAGATAGGGACAGGTTCCTGTGTGGAGTAGGGAGAGATAAACCACTAGCTATTTGGTACACAAAAGTTCTTTTCAGGACTGGTATAGGTGTTAGGTGTTGATAGGTTTGCTGTGCTGCTGATTCTTGCAGCAGCCTGAGTGTCTTTTGTTAGTTTAGAGAAAGGGAAAGGACGGTGTATGCTACAGGGACAGCCAGATTAGTCTTTCATCATCATCATCATCATCATCATCATTAGCTGTTACTATCAAGGTCCACAAAAGAGCTGTTCCAGTAACCACTAATCGTTCTCTTTTTTTGCCAATTTGTATAGGGACAGGAAGGAAGCAGTGTTGTCAGGCAGTGAGGGTAATTTTAAAGACTTGCTGTTATTATTAGTTCCACAAAGGTTCTTTTCAGGACTGGTATCAGTGGTACAGTAATAGGCTTGTACATGTATAATATTCTTTCTTCCAAATATAGAAAGGATATTATACTTGACTGCTGCCCTTCTGCTGCAGTCTGCTAAACATTCACAACTCACTTGTTCCACAAAAGTTCTTATAAGGACTGGTAACTTGGTATAGGGTGCTACGGTACATAGGCTTGAGTGCGGTACAGTCTGCTGTTCTGTAAGGACCGCTATCGGTCCACAATAGATAGGGTTGACGTGCACCACTGCTGACCGCTGCCCTATACTGCAGCAGTCCTTCAGCGGTATAGGGACTGACGTACAGTCTGCTAATCACTAACACACAACCTGCTTGTTCCACAAAAGTTCTTATAAGGACTGGTAACTTGGTATAGGGTGCTACGGTACATAGGCTTGAGTGCGGTACAGTCTGCTGTTCTGTAAGGACCGCTATCGGTCCACAATAGATAGGGTTGACGTGCACCACTGCTGACCGCTGCCCTATACTGCAGCAGTCCTTCAGCGGTATAGGGACTGACGTACAGTCTGCTAAACACTAACACACAACCTGCTTGGTCCACAAAAGTTCTTATAAGGACTGGTAACTTGGTATAGGGTGCTACGGTACATAGGCTTGAGTGCGGTACAGTCTGCTGTTCTGTAAGGACCGCTATCGGTCCACAATAGATAGGGTTGACGTGCACCACTGCTGACCGCTGCCCTATACTGCAGCAGTCCTTCAGCGGTATAGGGACTGACGTACAGTCTGCTAAACACTAATACACAACCTGCTTGGTCCACAAAAGTTCTTATAAGGACTGGTAACTTGGTATAGGGTGCTACGGTACATAGGCTTGAGTGCGGTACAGTCTGCTGTTCTGTAAGGACCGCTATCGGTCCACAATAGATAGGGTTGACGTGCACCACTGCTGACCGCTGCCCTATACTGCAGCAGTCCTTCAGCGGTATAGGGACTGACGTACAGTCTGCTAAACACTAATACACAACCTGCTTGGTCCACAAAAGTTCTTATAAGGACTGGTAACTTGGTATAGGGTGCTACGGTACATAGGCTTGAGTGCGGTACAGTCTGCTGTTCTGTAAGGACCGCTATCGGTCCACAATAGATAGGGTTGACGTGCACCACTGCTGACCGCTCACCTATACTGCAGCAGTCCTTCAGCGGTATAGGGACTGACGTACAGTCTGCTAATCACTAACACACAACCTGCTTGTTCCACAAAAGTTCTTATAAGGACTGGTAACTTGGTATAGGGTGCTACGGTACATAGGCTTGAGTGCGGTACAGTCTGCTGTTCTGTAAGGACCGCTATCGGTCCACAATAGATAGGGTTGACGTGCACCACTGCTGACCGCTGCCCTATACTGCAGCAGTCCTTCAGCGGTATAGGGACTGACGTACAGTCTGCTAATCACTAACACACAACCTGCTTGTTCCACAAAAGTTCTTATAAGGACTGGTAACTTGGTATAGGGTGCTACGGTACATAGGCTTGAGTGCGGTACAGTCTGCTGTTCTGTAAGGACCGCTATCGGTCCACAATAGATAGGGTTGACGTGCACCACTGCTGACCGCTGCCCTATACTGCAGCAGTCCTTCAGCGGTATAGGGACTGACGTACAGTCTGCTAAACACTAACACACAACCTGCTTGGTCCACAAAAGTTCTTATAAGGACTGGTAACTTGGTATAGGGTGCTACGGTACATAGGCTTGAGTGCGGTACAGTCTGCTGTTCTGTAAGGACCGCTATCGGTCCACAATAGATAGGGTTGACGTGCACCACTGCTGACCGCTGCCCTATACTGCAGCAGTCCTTCAGCGGTATAGGGACTGACGTACAGTCTGCTAAACACTAATACACAACCTGCTTGGTCCACAAAAGTTCTTATAAGGACTGGTAACTTGGTATAGGGTGCTACGGTACATAGGCTTGAGTGCGGTACAGTCTGCTGTTCTGTAAGGACCGCTATCGGTCCACAATAGATAGGGTTGACGTGCACCACTGCTGACCGCTCACCTATACTGCAGCAGTCCTTCAGCGGTATAGGGACTGACGTACAGTCTGCTAATCACTAACACACAACCTGCTTGTTCCACAAAAGTTCTTATAAGGACTGGTAACTTGGTATAGGGTGCTACGGTACATAGGCTTGAGTGCGGTACAGTCTGCTGTTCTGTAAGGACCGCTATCGGTCCACAATAGATAGGGTTGACGTGCACCACTGCTGACCGCTGCCCTATACTGCAGCAGTCCTTCAGCGGTATAGGGACTGACGTACAGTCTGCTAAACACTAATACACAACCTGCTTGGTCCACAAAAGTTCTTATAAGGACTGGTAACTTGGTATAGGGTGCTACGGTACATAGGCTTGAGTGCGGTACAGTCTGCTGTTCTGTAAGGACCGCTATCGGTCCACAATAGATAGGGTTGACGTGCACCACTGCTGACCGCTGCCCTATACTGCAGCAGTCCTTCAGCGGTATAGGGACTGACGTACAGTCTGCTAAACACTAATACACAACCTGCTTGGTCCACAAAAGTTCTTATAAGGACTGGTAACTTGGTATAGGGTGCTACGGTACATAGGCTTGAGTGCGGTACAGTCTGCTGTTCTGTAAGGACCGCTATAGGTCCACAATAGATAGGGTTGACGTGCACCACTGCTGACCGCTCACCTATACTGCAGCAGTCCTTCAGCGGTATAGGGACTAAGAGTTTTGTCACAGGGTCATTTAAAAAATGACATGCAGAGGAAGAGGCAGGCCCTTCCGCAGGGGTGGTAGGGGTAGGGCAGGAGCAACAGGCTTGAGCCAAAGTGGGAAGTTGCAGAAGGTGCGTTCAATTACTTTAAAGGATGCACCAGACTTGGTTGAGTGGCTCGCTCAGCCTTACTCTTCTGCACCCTCCTCATCCTCTCGATCTGCACCCTCTTCTTCACTCTCTGCTATGTGCACCCCCAAAGACACTACCACCAACAACACGACCACCACCACCACCACCACATACCTTCCGCTTGAGTCACTGGAATTATTTTCCGATCCATATCAAGAGGACATTTCTGATGCGCAGCCACTCTTGGTATTGGATCAGGAAGAGGAGGTAGCAACAAGCGCTACTCAGCAGTCTGACGCCAGTACCCAGATCAGCCCAAGGAGGAGGTTGGTCCCCGGTGTTGCTGCCTACTCTACTTATAGCGGTGGGGAAGGTGACGTTGATGATGACGTGTCTAGTGATGTCACGTGGGTGCCCACAAGAGAGGAAGAGGAGGGGAGTTCAGAGGGAGATATGGACCAGCAGATAGGGAGGAGAAGCAGCAATGACTTACATTGCACAGCAGGGACAAAGCAGACTGCAAATGTATCAGGAGCGAGTCATCGACCATGTACGGTCACATCTGGCGCTCCCAGGACACCGGCACATGGCTCCGCAGTGTGGGCTTTTTTTAACGTGTCCGCTGCTGACAATAGCGTTGCCATCTGCAATCTTTGCAGTCAACGCGTTAGTCGCGGTAAGCCCAATACTCACCTAGGGACGACCGCCTTAAGAAGGCACATGAGCAGCCATCACCGAGCCCAGTGGGAGCAACGGAACACACAAAGCCACACTGCAGGCTCTCACCGTCCAGCCTCGTCTTCTACTTCTCCTTCTCCTCTCTCCTCACAATTGTCCTCCACTCCACCTTCCATCACGCCAAGCTCACATTTTTCTGCAAAAAGGCAGGCTTCCGTGGGCCTAATGTTTGAGCGTAAAAAAATGATGACGCCGGATAACCCTCTTGCCCAACGGTTGGCGGCTGGCTTGTCAGAACTCATAGCCCGCCAACTACTGCCATATAAACTGGTGGACTCGGAGGCCTTTCGCAAATTTGTGGCCATTGGAACACCACAATGGAAGGTCCCAGGAAGGAAGTATTTCTCAGAGAAGGGCATCCCAGAGCTATATGGCCATGTTCAGCGGCAAGTGAATGTATCTCTGGCACACAGTGTCGGTGCCAAGATACATCTGACCACAGACACGTGGTCTAGCAAACACGGGCAGGGAAGGTATATCAGTTTTACTGCCCACTGGGTGAACCTTCTGACGGCCGTCAAGCATGTAACCCGTGGCACCCGTGTAGATTTGGTTTTACCGCCACGGATTGCATGCAGGCCTGACTCTTCTTCTCCTCCTCCTACTCCATCCTCCTCCCTCTCCTCCTCAGCTGCCTCCTCCTTTTCCGCTGCTAGCGTCTCTTCCACTGCACCGCCCAAGCTCCCCAGAACCTATTCCACATGCCAGGTGAGACGTTGCCATGCCGTGCTGCGTCTGTTGTGCCTGGAAGCAAAGAGCCACACTGGCCCGGCACTCCTTTCAGCTTTGCGTTCACAGGCAGATGAGTGGCTAACACCGCTCAATTTGACAGTTGGTAAAGTGGTGTGTGACAACGGTGCCAATCTGCTTAGCGCATTGAAACAGGGCAAAATCACGCACGTGCCGTGCATGGCACACGTCTTAAACTTGGTCGTGCAGCGATTCCTTGTCAAATACCCTGGGGTCCAGGACATCTTGCGGCAGGCAAGGAAAATCTCGGCCCATTTCAGAAGATCTTACACGGCCATGGCTCGCCTTGCTGACATTCAGCGGCGACACCATCTGCCGGTCAGACGTCTTATTTGCGATTGCCCGACGCGATGGAACTCAACCTTCTATATGCTTGATAGGCTGCTCCAGCAGAAACGTGCAGTTAACGTCTACCTGTATGAACTCTGCGAAAGAAACGGTTCTGGGGAGCTGGGTTTTTTTTCACCGCGCCAGTGGCTGCTCATGCGCGACACATGCAGACTTCTGCGGCCATTTGAGGAGATCACCAAACTGGTCAGTCGCAGCCATGGCGCCATCAGTGACATGGTACCTTATGCCTTCTTTCTGGAGCGTGCATTGCGTCGTGTCATTGATCAGGCTGTGGAGGAGCAGGAGCGGGAAGATGAGGAAGTCGCAATGCTGGATGAATTCCCAGGGGGGGCTACTCTATCTGAGACAAGTCAACAACAGGAGTCTGATGAGGAGTCAGAGGAGGATGGTGCCGGGGCGGATGAGCAGGAGCAAGAAGAGCATGCTTTAAACCTTTCTGGGATCCCTGTTGTGCGAGGATGGGGAGAGGAGAATGAAGAGGACGACATTATCCTGGATGATGAGCAGGAGCCAGGCCACCACACCGCTTCCACTTTAGTGCAAATGGGGGCCTTCATGCTCCAGTGTTTTAATAGGGACCCCCGTATAAAAAGCATGAGGGTCAAGGACCAGTACTGGGTGGCAACGTACTTAGACCCCCGGTACAAACACAAAATGGCGGAAATGTTACCGCCGTCGCAGAGGGCTGTCAGAATGCAGCACTTCCAGGCCTTGCTTCGAGAAATGCTGCATTCTGCTTTTGCGTGCGCTGGCAGAGGAGCAATTCCCACTCCCAGAGAAGGATTTGCGGGTACCAATCCAACAGCGCCTGCAAGAAGAGGCCGGTTTGAAGATGTGTTGGTGACTTCGGATATGAGGTCATTCTTTCAGCCGACCCATCGACAGGTGTCATCCGGATCCAGCATCAGGGAACGCCTAGACCGTCAGGTGTCCGACTACATTGGGTTAACGGCCGATGTGGACGCTCTGAGGAGTGATGAACCCCTAGACTACTGGGTGGGCAGGCTTGACCTCTGGCCAGAGCTTGCCCAATTTGCAATCGAACTGTTGGCTTGCCCCTCATCCAGTGTCCTGTCCGAAAGGACGTTCAGCGCAGCAGGGGGGATTGTGACCGATAAGCGTACTCGCCTAGCTCACCACAGTGTTAACTACCTCACATTTCTAAAAATGAATGAGGCATGGATCTCGGAGGAATTCAACACATGTGATCAGTAGACCATGTATATGTCTATAAACAATTTTTGGAATCAAGCACACAGACCTTCTTAATTCATTTGGCTCACTTCCCTGACCCAAAAAAGCACACCGTACTATATGCCCCTACCCTCCTCTTTGAAGAGGTTGAGCGGTGTCATATTTCTACTGGGGCTGCTTATTATGAGGGGTTCCCACCATCCCTGTGCTGTGCTGACTTCCTCCTGGGTGTTCTTATTATGAGGGGCTCCCACCATCCCTGTGCTGTGCTGACTTCCTCCTGGGGGTTCTTATTATGAGGGGATCACACCATCCCTGTGCTGTGCTGACTTCCTCCTGGGGCTGCTTACGGTGCTGCTGTCAGCGCTGTATGTCACGGAGCTGCTGTCAGCGCTGTATGTCACGGAGCTGCTGTCAGCGCTGTATGTCACGGAGCTGCTGTCAGCGCTGTATGTCACGGAGCTGCTGTCAGCGCTGTATGTCACGGAGCTGCTGTCAGCGCTGTATGTCACGGAGCTGCTGTCAGCGCTGTATGTCACGGAGCTGCTGTCAGCGCTGTATGTCACGGAGCTGCTGTCAGCGCTGTATGTCACGGAGCTGCTGTCAGCGCTGTATGTCACGGAGCTGCTGTCAGCGCTGTATGTCACGGAGCTGCTGTCAGCGCTGTATGTCACGGTGCTGCTGTCAGCGCTGTATGTCACGGAGCTGCTGTCAGCGCTGTATGTCACGGAGCTGCTGTCAGTGCTGTATGTCACGGAGCTGCTGTCAGCGCTGTATGTCACGGAGCTGCTGTCAGCGCTGTATGTCACGGAGCTGCTGTCAGCGCTGTATGTCACGGTGCTGCTGTCAGCGCTGTATGTCACGGAGCTGCTGTCAGCGCTGTATGTCACGGAGCTGCTGTCAGCGCTGTATGTCACGGAGCTGCTGTCAGCGCTGTATGTCACGGAGCTGCTGTCAGCGCTGTATGTCACGGAGCTGCTGTCAGCGCTGTATGTCACGGTGCTGATGTCAGTGCTCTGTATTACGGTGCTGCTGTCAGTGCTCTGTATCTCCTGCACCCTCTTGTTTGCCTACCCTGGTCCCTGACCTTCCCTCTCCTCCATTGCCTTCATTAGCTCCATAGTCCTGAATTGTCAGAACAATTTCCCAAATAAAAAAAAAATGCTTGTAGTTATCGATCCCAAATTCACCTCATACATGTATTATGCTATTGTCCAGGTGGTGGGACTACGTGCTACCCCCTAATAATTACCCCGTGGCCGCAAATTCGACCTAAAGGTTTGCGAAATTCGCCTCCCATTGAAGTCAATGGAGCCCGCGGCGAACGGTCGTTTTCGCGAACGTTTGTGTCCGTTCGCGTTTCGCGTTCGCGAAACGTCCCGTCGGAAGTTCGTCCATCACTAAATACCAATCCTAACACAAACCCTCATTTCAATACTAATCCTATTATGGTGAAAACTGTACAGAATATTGTTGATAATTTTCCTTCCCTGGCCTTGAAGATTAAAGAAGGAGTTGTCCTTTAAGTGACAAGGTAACATACACTCCCGACTTTGAGGAATTTTTCTTTCTTTTCTTCCCCTTGTAAAAAGTTTAATGAAAATCAGAACTTGCTTTTAAATAGCTAACAACGAGTTAAGGGATGAAATAATCTCCAAATGTAAAAGCATCAAATTATTTAGTAATATTCCCTCACCAGACCGCACTTAACCTTTCGGGCGCAGTTAAGACGGTCGCGTCTGATTTAAGAGCACCTGCCGTCCATCAGCCTGTCAAAACTGCTGATATTACGGAATCCTTTGTTAGTGCTGAAACGTCAGCGACAGATAAAAGCGTTTCTCCTAAGTACCCCGTTTGGCACAAGATGTTTGGTTTTGTATATAAGAAGAGAAGTTTGGGGGTTTCGGACTCTTCCGCTTTATAAACCCCCTTGACGCGCTCGGCCCATCGCCCTGTAATCTAATCCTTTATTAGATGTACTTAGCAGTTGTGTTTACAGCCAAGTTGGCTCATTAAGCATCATTGTGATATACACTAAAATCTGCTCTGTACTGATAAATCACCGGCTGCATTGTCACTGCCCCATAAATCTCGCCGAGTATAAATCCTAAAAATCTGCGGAAAAAGATGGGCTAAGGAGGTGAACTAATTAAAATTCCACAAATTGATCCAACCACTCAGGAAACTTAAAGAAAGTCATCAAAAGGTCGTCATTGTTACATTGTTGGGATAATGTTGTAATTTGTAGCTGGGCAAATGGAGGCCACAGCTTCATAATGGGGCTTGTAGCCCACTATCTGCGGCACTTTATGTCTTCTGAGCCAATAGGAAGGCATAGAGGGTGAAAGGCGGCGGGCAGCAAAAATAGTGTGGTCATTATTTGCACTTAGATCAGATCAACTTATTGAAAGATTAACATTGTTAAATTGTCCGGATAATATTGGTACATTATAACATGGCAAATGGTGGCCACAGATTTATAATGGGACTTGCAGTCATTAGGAAGGAGCAATAGCGGCTGGTGCTCAATATTTTGGGGGGCGGTGGTAAACAAACCTGCCCCCCTCACTCGCACCACCGATACCACCCCTCTGCGGGAGACGGGCAGAAAGGCAGGGGTTTAGAGGCTTTACCGTGAGGAGAAAGATAACACGGATCCGGAGTAGGGCTGCTGCTCCTCGCTCCAGGGGCTTCTCCTCCCAGCTGAGCAGAAAGTGGTTCCTGAGACCCGATTGGCTGGGAGTCCTAAGACTCGCTGGCCAATCAGGTCTCAGGACCCACTTCCTGATTGGCCGGGAGGAGAATCAGGAAGACAAGAGCAAATAATAATTCACTATTGTAACACAACTGGGTGGGCTCAGGGTGCAGTGCTCTGCGCCCTGAACCCACCCTTTTTTGAAGCCAATTAAAGCCTCAGGCTCTAGTCATGTGCTTAAAAAAAATAAACACATTGAAATACATGCTTCCAGCACCCTGCATGTAGATTAGGGGCTGGGCGCATGGATTAGGGAGGGCAGTGCCCCTGCACCCCTTATGGATGCGCTGCAACTGGGAAGAAGTGCTGGTTGGGTGGAAGGAGATGGCAGGGGTGCCATTGCCAAGTTATTGGAAGTTTGGCAATGTTAAGTTGGCCAGATAATATAGAAACATTGTAGCTAGGCAAATGGTGACCGCAGCTTTATAATAGTTCTGCTCAGGCCTCATGCTATTTATGGGCTCTCCAACCACCTACTAGGCTTGCCTCCCCAGGGATTGGCTGGATCTTTTAGAGGAGTTTTGTGTTTTGCCTGTCCATGCACATTAGGATGTTTAAAGTGGAGGGCCACTCTAAAATAAAAAATAAAATTAACATACATACAAAAATTGTAAAAAAAAAATGTTTTAGTTACCAGAAACTCCTGTTGCTAGGCAGTCTTCTTAATCTGCCTCTTCCTATTCCGCGGCGCTTCCTCCTCTTCGGCGGCTGATTGTGCATCGGTCCTCCCGATTGAACGGGAGCCCCGGTAAGAGCGGCGGGAGGGGGGACATCCCCTCCCGCTCCTCCGGCATAACAGGCGAGCGGCTTTTAGCCGCATCGGTTGTTATGGCTGGAAAGTCAATCGCCCGCTCTAAAAATCAGTACCGGGATGATGCCTGCATCATCCAGGTATAACCCCCGGAAGCCGAGTACGCAATACTAACCTGAGCCCCATCTCTATCTAGTGATGTTGCACAAGAGTCTTGGCTGCCCAGGACTCTCCCTCCTCATTGGCTGAGACAGCAGCGGTGCTATTGCATCCCGCTGCTGTCAAAGTCAGTGAGTCAATAAGGAGAGAGAGGGGGCGGGGCTGAACCGCGGCTCTGTGTCTGAATGGACACATAGAGCAGCGGTTCAGCTCGGGTGCCCCCATAGCAAGCTGCTTGCTGTGGGGGCACTCTGCAGGAGGGAGGGGCCAGGAACGCCGAAGGGGGACCTGAGAAAAGGAGGATCTGGGCTGCTCTGTGCAAATCCACTGCACAGAGCAGGTAAGTAAAAAAAAATAAAAAATAGACTTTAGTATCACTTTAATTCCACTAGATGAAAAAATAGGCCCTGCGTAATTTTCTTTTAATGCAATGTAACGCACAGAGCATTTGCATTTATAACAAAGGTGTGTTGCAGCACAGTATAAATGTTTGTTGGGGTGCAATTATCTTTGCATGGCAACACACATCTACAGTGCGTCAGCATGCATTGCGGGAATTCACCATATAACAGCATCGACCTCTAAGGTTGCTTTTACACCCTTTTAAAACTGATTGTGCTGACATAGTGTATGGGGACATATTTTATGCTGTGGGGGGATTAAAGAAAATAATAAAGACATGAAGTATTTTAATTAAAGTGGAAGCTGAGAGCCGTGTCGTATTAACTTAGCACACCCTGTAGGCAGGGCTGACAGCCGACCGTGATGAAAGGAGTAGGAGTCGTGTTATGACTGCCAGCAATTGGAAGGTCAGTGTGATAAGGACAGTCCATGTCTGATTGATACAAATTATCTATGAGAATGATTTAATGTAGATGTTATCTGGATGATTATTCGGAGAATGTTATCAATTCCATTCCCAACTCCAGAAAGAAAAATAATCATATGACTAACATTCCAAAATGTAGGGATCTCCAAACTTTTCAGTACAGAACCACATTGTATATTTTACAAATGGTCACCGACTGAAAAAAATCCCCATTAGATTCCCCCTTACATCAGAGTTCCCATCAAGGTCCTCCTTTACATCAGGGTTCCTATCAGAGTACTTCTTTACATCAGGGTTCCCATCAGAGTCCTCCTTACCTTAGAGTCCTCCCTAGAGTCCCCCCTTACATCAGGGTTCCCATCAGAGCCCTCCTTTACATCAGGGTTCCCATCAGAGCCCTCCTTTACATCAGGGTTCCCATCAGAGCCCTCCTTTACATCAGGGTTCCCATCAGAGCCCTCCTTTACATCAGGGTTCCCATCAGTGACCTCCTTATATTAGGGTTTCCATTAGAGTCTTCCTTTACATCAGGGTTCCCATAAGAGTCCTCCTTACTTTAGAGTCCTCACCAAAGTCCCCACTTACATCAGGGTTCCCATCAGAGTCCTCCTTTACATTAGGGTTCCCATCAGAGTCCTCCTTACTTTAGAGTCCTCCCCAGAGTCCCCCCCTTACATCAGGGTTCCCATCAGAGTCCTCCTTACTTTAGAGTCCTCCCTAGAGTCCCCCCTTACATCAGGGTTCCCATCAGAGTCCTCCCTTACATCAGGGTTCCCATCAGTGACCTCCTTATATTAGGGTGTCCGTTAGAGTCCTCCAATACATCAGGGTTCCCATTTGAGTCCTCCATACATCAGGGTTCCCATCCACGTCCTTTTTACATCAGGGACCCCATCAGAGTCCCCCCTTACATCAGGCTACCCTTTAGAGCTCCCCTTACATCAGGGTCCCCATCAGAGTTCATCCTTACATCAGGATTCCCTTCAGAGTCCCCCTTAACATACATCAGGGTTCTCATTTGATTCCTTCTTACATCAGGGTTCTCATCCAAGTCCTTTTTACATCAGGGTCCCCATCAGAGTCCCCCTTTACATCAGGCTTCCCTTCAGAGTCCCCCTTCACACCCGAGCCCACCATTTTTTTAAGACAATTAGAAACTCAGGCTCTAAGCATGTGCTCCAAAAAAAAAAAAAAACATTGAAATCAATGTGTTCGGTGCCCTGCATGTAGATTAGAGGGGTGGCGCCCCTGTGCCCCAATGGAGGAACCGCCACTGCTTCCTATCCTATCTAAAAGTTAAATGTTTTTTTGCTATGGTTGCACTCATGGAAGTGACCCAGTGTGAGCCACTGGCACCTAAGGCTTTTTTCTACCTAATGCTC
Source organism: Lithobates pipiens (assembly GCF_037356315.1). Classification (NCBI taxonomy): domain Eukaryota; kingdom Metazoa; phylum Chordata; class Amphibia; order Anura; family Ranidae; genus Lithobates; species Lithobates pipiens. Next base: position 26,107,129 of record NW_027507686.1, read on the forward strand.
CCTTGAGTAAGCCTTCTGGCTAGCTTGGAGCAATTTCTGTGCATTGTCCATAGGTCCAATCAGGTCCTGACACTTGGCACCACACAGATATGGAAGGGTGCAGGTTTTTTGGGGGCCTGTCCTGAGGCTAGGAGGAGAATCTATGGCTCTTGGGTCTTTTACCCTCCACTGCCTCTAGGGGTCTTCCCTTGGAGAGCCCTCAACTAGTAATTAGTAGACTGGCTTTAGCTCGCCCCCAAGAAGAGAGGTCTCTTGGATTCTTGCCTAGGTAAGACAAAAGAACCATGCCCTGGCACTGTCAAGAGCTTTGGGGTTCAGGGAACACTAGGCAGATAGAAGTTGGATCACAGGACACTTTTTTTGTGTAGAACAATCTTGCTCAACTTCACTGTTCTTAACATTAAAACCTATTGGAAGATTTACCCTCCATTTCTTGTTCTGGTGACAACTGTAACACTTTAAATCAGCTTCAGTCCCAATGACAATGATCACCAGGACCCAATGAGAGGATGAATTCCCCAGACTGGGCACACAGACAGCCATAACCCTTCTCCACTCTACCAAAGCTGGATGGAGTTACTGCTACATAAAGGAGAGGTCATGTATGCATTTGACGCACAGGGAGTAGGTGTAATGCTCAAGAATAGGCACTGACAGTAGAAGTAAAGAGAGCCCTAGCCCGACAACAGACTTAATAGCCTTCCTCATGGGCGACATATAGAAGCCATGGGAAACTGGGAATCTACCCCCCTGTATACAGGAGTCAGTACTGGCATGGAGATTTCTCCTAAACCCTTGCCACGCAAATACCTCCAACGTAGAATACCAATTCCCTCTATGCTTACTGGAGGCTGACATCCCCATGTTCTCAGTAAAAATATTCCCAATCTATGGCATCACAACCATTCAAAAGCTCCTAACCAAATCCAAGCCCAAAAGTGCTGAGCAGCTGATTACTGAGTACGGCCTACCAAGAAGTATGCTCTTCTCTTGTGTCCACATCTCATTTTTCTTATATACCATCCCAGAAATATGGGACCCATCTAAAGCATGGCATTGTTACTCATCCCAGAAAACCAAAACTAAAGGTATATCACTTTTCTACAATCTTATTCAGGATAAACAGTCATTCCGCAAAACTACGGCACTCAGCAAATGGGAATCAGACCTGGACACCTGGTTCACAGATGACCAATGGCAATCTGCCTTTTCGAGCAATTCACAAAGCATTCCCATTGTGTTGGTCACTGGAAAATAATACTCAGAATAAGCAAGAGATGGCAATACACTCCATTTAGACTAGATAGAAAATACTCCCCCACCACCTCACCCCCATGCTAGCGGAATTGTGGCCAAGTTGGCCATCTCCTGCATACCTTCTGAGAATGCCCAAGCCTAACAAGCTTCTGGAACCAGATATTTCAACTAATATCTTCACTCACAGGAGTCATGACTCCCCCCAGCCCTGCGCTAGCAATACTCCACATACGAGAAAATCAAATTACCCCCCAATTTTAGGTCTGTCATATCTCACGTGCTACTAGCCCTACTCAGAAACTGGAAAGGAGCTCTGTCTACTAAGATCTCAGACGTCATAAGGACAGTCCAAGAAAATCATACCTTCGAACGCCTACTGCTAGTTAACTCTCTCGCATGTAAAACCTTTGATAATAACGGGAAAATCTGGTCCGACAAGTATTAAAACCCATACCAGCTTAGATGCTCATTTCTAATGCCGCGTACACACGACTGGACTTTTCGAGGGACTAGGTCCGGCGGTCTTTCCGACTGAGTTTCGGCGGAGTTCCGACTGACTTTCCGAATGAACGGACTTGGCCACACACAATCACACCAAAGTCCGATGGAATCGAACGTGATGACGTGGACTAGAATAAGGAAGTTCATAGCCAGTAGCCAATAGCTGCCCTAGCGTCGGTTTTTGTCCGTCGGACTAGCATACACACGAACGGATTTCTCGGTCCGGCGGAGTTTCCGGTGGAAAAATGTAAAACATGTTCTATTTCTAAAGTCCGCTGGATTTTTGGCAAGAAAAGGTCCGATGGAGCCCACACACGATCGAATTGTCCAACGGACTCGTTCCGCCGGACCTTTGCTGTCAAAAAGTCCGGTCGTGTGTACGCGGCATTACTGGGAACAACTCTGTTATAGCCTCTAAACATTGATTGTCATTGAGAAATGCAAGGTCACATGTTATGATCAAATGACGCTAAATGTGTGTATCCACCTATTTGTTTGTAAAAATATAAAAAACACAATAAAAATCTATTGAAACAAAAAAAACAACAAAAAAAGAATAGGCACTGACTGGAACGCAAAGAAATGTGTTGCTGGGGGGGGGGGGGGGCGCCGTGAATTTTGCCGCACAGGACAAACCAGTTCTGGGACATTCATGATCCCCCTCCCCCCCACCGCCTCCCCCTTCTGAAAAATACTCACCATAATTACTAGCCAGGCCATCAGTTAAGAGGATTAATTGGGCCGTCTATTAAAACCAGATGTGAGCAGAAAACCACAGAGCAGCCATCTTGCTCTCCTTTCCATTGACGCCGCTCAGGCCTCATTGCCCACCCAGAAAAAGAAAAATGGGCGCAGGAAAAAGGGAAAATGTCTGCCGTAAATCATTCTTCCAGACAGAGAGCCGAATGAACGCCAATAAATGCCCCCTCCCGCGCTAACCTCATAGTATATCACAGATATCACGGTCTGCTTGGTGACCTGACGCTCCTAGGAGGCCCCGCTAGGCCTCACCGGCTGGAATGCGGCTCAGAATGTGAAATATCAGACGGCGGCCATTCTAGAGGTTATTGCAAACGACTTTCAGTTTTAGACGGAGAGCCTGGAGCAATACACTGGTTGAATTTCTTTGGGTAGCGACTAGCGAGTGTTGATGGAGGAAATCTTAAAACAACAAGGTCCAGGGACAACCTAACACGCCATCGCTAGATGCCCAATTGCTTCCTGAGCTCTGGCAATTCTTGCACCTTTCCATGACAAGTGTACAGCTGGGCTATTACCCCTCTGACACCTCCGACACAACAGGCAGTGACAGAATATGTCCTCTTAGGGGTCACCAGCGGGGTCGTAGGTCTAGTCATCCTTTTGTAAATTATTTTTTATTTTATTAGTTTTTTTTTTATTTGCTTTTTCACTGGCACAGAATCGGTCCCGCTTTGCGCTCAGAGATATCGCTAAATTAAGTCTATCATTAAACCTTCTACAATGTATTTATTCAAAACGTTCCAAGTTGGCACCGTCTTCCCACACGGCTGCAGGAACAGCGTTTTCTCACAGTACGTCATACTAGAGTAGCGCATTCCGGGGCCCGCGGCTGAACGCTTTAATTAATTTTGCTTTGAGGGTCAGGTCAGCTGAGTTAAGGCCAGAAGGATGATCATGAGCGGACTACGTGGCGGCTCTAAGTACTCTCCCCGGGATTGTCTTCAATTTTTAATAATGGCGATTCATTTATATTTGTTAATTTTAAACATCGGCAGTCGTTTGTTGTTGGCAAATGGTGAAGCATATGAGGTACACCGCAGGTTAAATAGTAATGGTCCTCCAATTCTCAACATTGTGTTGTAAATTACATAATCCTGAAAGTTGTACTCTAGATATAAGCTGTTCTGTAGAGTGCATCTCCTGACCCTTGCTAACTATATGCTATGTTGTATTTTATATAGTCCTGGCCACACACTCGATACACTGTGTTGTGCATTACATACTCCTGACTCTTGCACTCTATGTGCTATGTTGTATGTTATATACTCCTGACCACATGCGTAACATGCTGGGTTGTAAATTACATATTCCTAACCCTTGCAAATTATATGCTATGTTGTATGTTATATACTTCTGAATCCTGCAAACTATACACTACGTTGTATTTTATATACTCCTGACCAAACACTCAATACACTGTGTTGTGCATTACATACTCCTGACTCTTGCTCTCTATGTGCTATGTTGTATACTCCTCACCACATACATAATATGCTGTGTTGTAAATTACATTCTCCTGACCCTTGCAAATGATATGCTATGTTGTATGTTATATACTTCTGACTCGTGCAAACTATACACTATGTTGTATTTTCTATACTCCTAAACAAACACTCAATACACTGTGTTGTGCATTACATACTCCTGACTCTTGCACTCTATGTGCGATGTCGTATGTTATATACTCCTGAACACATATGTAATATTCTGAGTTATAAATTACATACTCCTGACCCTTGCAAATTATATGCTATGTTGTATGTTATATACTCCTGATCAAACACTCAATACACTGGGGGAGATTTACTAAAGTGGGTGCATTCAGAATCTGGGGCAGTAGTGCATGGTAGCCAATCAGTTTCTAAGCTTCACCTTGTTCAGTTAAGCTTTGGCAATAAAGCCTAGAAGCTGATTGGTTCCTGTGCAGAGCTGCACCAGATTCGGCACTTTCCAGTTTTAGTAAATACCCCCCATTGTGTTGTTCATTACATACACCTTACTATGTATCACTCTATGACTATATATATACTGTATATATATATATATATATATATATATATATATATATATATATATATATATATATGTATGACTATATAGCACTCTATGTGCTTTGTTGCATGTGATAAACTGCTGACCACATACGTAATACGCTGTGTTGTAAATTGCATACGTGTGAGCCTTGCTCCTATGCTGTATGTTATATACTAACAACCATACACTCAGTACACAGTGTTGTACATTACATACTCTTGCCCCGTGCTGTGTTATACATTACAGAGTCTTGTACCTTATATGCTATTTTGTATTTTATATACTCCTGACCACACACTCAATATTGTGCATTGTACATTACATACTCCTGACCCTTGCACTCTATATGTTGTATGCTGCTGACCACATGCTCAGTAAGCCATGTTGTACAGTGCCTTGGATAAGTATTCATACCTCTTGAAATTTTCCACATTTTGTCATGTTACAACCAAAAACTTAAATGTATTTTATTGGGCTTTTATGTGATAGACCAACACAAAGTGGCACATAATTGTGAGGTGGAAGGAAAATGATAAATGGTTTTCAATTTTTTTTACAGATAAATATGTGAAAAGTGTGGCGTGCATTTATATTCAGCTCCCTTTACTCTGATACCTCTAACTAAAATCTAGTGGAATCAATTGCCTTCAGAAGTCACCTAATTAGTAAATAGAGTCCACCTGTGTGTAATTTAATCCCAATATAAATACAGCTGTTCTTTGAAGCCCTCAGAGGTTTGTTAGAGAACCTTAGTGAACAAACAGCATCATGAAGGCCAAAGAACACACCAGACAGGTCAGGGATAAAGTCGTGGAGAAGTTTAAATCAGGGTTACGGTATAAAAAATATCCCAAGCTTTGAACATCTCACGAAGCTCTGTTCAATGCATCATCTGCAAACCTACCAAGACATGGCCGTCCACCTAAACTGACAGGCCGGGTCAGTCATGGTAACTCTGGAGGAGCTGCAGAGATCCACAGCTCAGGTGGGAGTATCTGTCCACAGGACATTTTTTAGTCGTCTCTCCACAAATCTGACCTTTATTGAAGAGTGACAAGAAGAAAGACATTGTTGAAAGAAAGTCATAAGAAATCCTGTTTGTGAGAAGCCATGTGGGGGACACAGCAAACAAGTGGAAGAAGGTGCTCTGGTCAGATGAGACCAAAATTGAACTTTTTGCCCTAAAAGCCAAACACTATGTGTGGTGCAAAACGAACACTGCACATGACCCTGAACACACCATCCCCACCGTGAAACATGGTGGTGGCAGTATCATGTGGTGGGGATGCTTTTGTTCAGCATCTACAGGGAAGCTGGTCAGAATTGATGGGAAGATGGATGGAGACAAATACAGGGCAATCTTAGAAGAAAACCTGTTAGAGTCTGCAAAAGACTTGAGACTGGGGCGGATGTTCACCTTCCAGCAGGACAACGACCCCAAACATACAGCCAGAGCTACAATGGAATGATTTAAATCAAAGCATATTCATGTGTTAGAATGGTCCCAGGATCAGTGTTTAACCCCAGTATCATGTCTAAGCCCCAGGATCATATCTCACCAAAAACGATCAGTTCTTACCCTCAGGATCAACTCACTTCTAATAACAACTTTCACCCTCATTATCAGCTCTCAGCTCTTGTCTCCAGGCCCAGTTCTCAACCCCAGGACAAGCTCTCACCCCAAGGCCCAGTTCTGACTACTCCAGAGATTTCTTACCCCTGTAAGGTAGGGTGACCAGACATCCCCGGTTTTCGGGGACAGTCCCCGGATTGAGGACACCCTGGACTAAGTATGTCCCCGGTTTTGTTCCCGGATTGGATTTGAACAGGGGCTGGGGCAATTTCAAAGACAGTCAGTGCAGAATAAAAAAAAAAATCTGAATTACACCCCCCCACTCCCCGCTCTGCCGCTCCTACTAGCTTAGGGGAGTGTATTTTTTTCCATTATCTGTGCCCCTTTCTGATGATCATATGCTGGTCGGAGTGGAGGGAATATTTCTTCAGTTTCAGGTGCATGCCCATCCAGCTCTGCTCACATGTTCTTCTGCCTTGGCTCAAGTCCCGGCCAGTAGACATGGGCGCCGTCAATAAATTAGTTTCGTTCTGTTCCGTTACGGTTCATATTAAAATGAATTTCTACTTCGTATTTCGTGTCCGAAATTCAATTTCAATTCGTACGAAATACGAATTGTCGTTAGGTTCGTTAACTTGTACAAACGTTCTTTACGATGAATTTAAAGGCAAAAATATACCTCAATATGACAGTCGATACTGATGGAAGTTTGGTTTTTATCCGAAATATGAAATTCCGTTGAAGAATTTCCTATCTGAAATACGAATTTTCGTTAGATGAGGGGCTCCCACCATCCCTGTGCTGTGCTGACTTCCTCCTAGGGATTCGTAAACAAAAGTTTGTATTTCGTACAAAATTCGGACGCATGGCAATTCGTATTTCGGATCCTCCCTAACCTACGAATTTAGGGAAATTCGTACGAATTTGAGACTTGTACGAAACTAATCACACATGTCTACCAGCCAGCCGCCTGCCTGCTTATCTCCTTGTCTTCCCTGGTGGAGTGATCTTCCTCCGCTCCCCACCCAGTAGTACCCGGGGCCCGAAGAGTAAGCCCTTGTACACACGGTCGGAGAATCCGTCGGAATGTGTCCTAACGGACCGTGTTGTCGGATAATCCGACTGTGTGTGTTATGCATCGGACTGATTCCGTCAGAATATCCGTCGGACCAAATTTTCCAACTTGTTGGAAATATTTTCCGACCAACTGGTTCGATCGGACATACTCCGATCATGTGTAGAGAATTTTGATCGGACCAAGTGCCACGCATGCTCAGATCAAATTCCTACATCAAAGCTATTGGCTACTAGCCTGAATGTAGTCCCATCATAACGAAATTACGTCATCACGTTCTGAATGATCGAATTTTTCGACAACTTAGTCCGACCGTGTGTATACAACAGTTTCGGACAAGATCTGACGGACAAAATCCGACGGGTTTGGTTGTCGAAAATGTCCGACCGTGTGTACAAGGGCTAAGACTTGACAGGCTGTGGGGCGGGCGGCGAGCTGCGATGGGCAGAGAGTCGCTGATTGCCGCCATTGCCCGGATTTCATTTTAAAAATCTGGTCACCTGACTGTAAGCAGCATTAATACCCACCTCTCATGCCAAGAACCAGCTAATGCCCTCTAGACCAACCTTCACCCCAGTTCCATCCCCACCTCCCCCCAGCTCAAGCCAATAAATTGGGATTAGAACGGGAGATGTGTCACTGACATTTCTGAAATTATTAATGTCACCTCCTCCGCTGCCTGGAGGAGACTACGCCAGAGGTGACATGAATCTCACTTCCTGCTCATCCCGCCAGCTCCACATTCCATGGAATAAATCACATACCATTGCTATTAGCCATCCATCATGGTATAAACACCAGTAACATTCAGCTTACACCCCAACATTTAACTGGCATATAAAAAGGACCCGTTTTCTTGTTTTTCTTGTCTGTTATTTTTCAGATACAAATGAAATCATTTATATATATATACAGTGAATGTATTATGTATCATCATACAGTCTAGAATTAGGTCTGTACATGGTAATGGGAGGAGAACATCAGCTCATTACCTATGAGACCTGTTATCTTCTTAGTAGAGCTGCACAATGGATGTAACTGGCAGATTCTGCTGCAGTCCCGATTGATGGTCAGAAAGTAGATCGTTTTTGTTTTTCGTTTTGTTTTTTTTTTAAGCAAATGTCACTGAAGATCAATACGCAAATTTTGCCAAAAATCTGCCAATCAGTATTTATGTGGTGAAATCAATTTTGCTACAGTCACTCCTCTCACCCCTTTGTTTGCAGATATAAAATGCACCAAAACTATACGGCCGGGCTTTGGAGGAAAAAAAATGTGTACAGCAAAATCAGCTAATAAAGCTAAAAGAATAAAAATGTAATATATTGCAGCTGATCAGTCCTTGTGATGATCATGTGGCTACAGCATTAGTTTGCTTTTTTCAGGATTTTTTCCTTTTATTTTCACCTGGCAATCCTGCCAGAAACACACTTCCTGTCCTAGAGGGGCAATGCTTACTGTACTATATCTACATAGATGCCAACTGTCTGAATTAGCTGGGAAAGGTGGTCCCCTCATGTTTAGAGGTGTGGTCTGGATTGGACCTACCCATAAAATGGGGTGTGGTGAGTGGTTCCTGCATATGTAGAGGCGGGGTCTGGATGGAACCAATCTGTAAAGTAGGGGTGATTGCCAATCTCCACATATTTAGAGGCAAAATCTGGGTAACACCATTACGTAAACTGGGGGTGATTGGCATATCCCACATATTTTTAGGTGAGATTTGAACTAAACCAATCTGTAAAGTGGGGCGTGATAGGTGGTCCCCTCATATTTAGAGGTGGGGTCTGGATGGAACCAACCTATAAAGTGCAGTGTGATGAGTGGTTCCGGCATATTTAGAGGTTGACTCTGGATAAGACCAAGCCATAAAGCGGGGGTTATTGGCAATCCCTGCATATTTAGAGGCGGGGTCTGGATAGTACCAATCTGTATAGTTGGGGTGATTGACGATTCCCGCATATTTATAGGTGGGGTCTGGATGGAAGCAATCTGTAGAGTGGGGTGTTAGGGGTGGTTCTACATAATTAGAGGTGGGGTCTGGATGGAACCAACCTATAAAGTGCAGTATGATGAGTGAATCCGGAATTTTTAGAGGTGGGCTCTGGATAAGACCAACCCATAAAGTGGAGGTCATTGGCAATCCCTGCATATTTAGAGTCAGGGTCTGGACTCTGGATAGTACCAATCTGTATAGTGGGGGTGAGTGGCAATTCCCACATATTTATAGGGGGGAGTGGATGGGAGCAATCTGTAGAGTGGGGGTGTTAGGGGTGGTTCTACATATTTAGAGGTGGGCTCTGGATAAGACCAAGCCATAATGTGGGGTGATTGGCAATCCCTGCATATTTAGAGGTGGGGTCTGGATAGTACCAATCTGTATAGTAGGGGTGATTGGCAATTCTCGCATATTTATAGGTGGGGTCTGGATAGGAGCAATCTGTAGAGTGAGGGTGTTAGGGCTGGTTCTGCTAATTAGAGGTGGAGTCTGGATGGAACCAACCTGTGAAGTGCAGTGTGATGAGTAGTTCCGGCATATTTAGAGGTGGGCTCTGGATAAGACCAACCCTTAAAGTGGGGGTGACTGACAATCCCTGCATATTTAGAGGCGGGTCTGCATAGGACCAATCTGTATAGTGGGGGGTGAATGGCGATTCCCAGATATTTATCGGTGGGGTCACTCTGGATGGGACCCATATGTAAAGTGGGGTGTTAGGGGTGGACCCACATATTTAGAGGTGGCATCTGGATGGGACCAATCTGTAAATTGGGGTGTGATAGGTGGTCCTCACATATTCAGAGCCAGGGTCTGAGTGGGACCCATCCATAAACTGGGCATTATTTGGGCATGCCCACCTGGAAAGTGGATGGATAATATTTAGACTATGGGCGGGGTTAACAGACTCCTGAGATCCGGGACCATGACATTGCTAAATATATATCTATAGATGTGCAGTGTTGTCACTCTAAAGCCTCGTACACATGATCAGATTTTCGGCAGGGAATTGTGTGATGACCGACTGTTTGCCTAAAATCCGACCGTCCATCAGACAATTATTGTCCAACTTTCAGCCAACAAATGTTGGTTAGTGGGATAGTACATTTTCGACATATTGTGTGTACACAAGTTCGTCACAGAAAAGTCCAAAGTACACGCATGTTCGGAATCACCAAACACGACATTAGCAAAGGGTGGCGCTCAAGAGCTGAAATTCCACATAGTACATCACTACATTCATGTTTGTTGGCCGACAATTGTGTGCCATTAGTATGCAAGACAAAATCCTGGCACGGAAAAAAGTCGGACACTCTGTTGGCCAACAATCCGATCACGAGGCTTAAGACAGAAATGATGTCAGGACTACAGAATATCTCTCTTCTTCTCCATGGCAGAAGGTCGATCGCAACTAAGAACAATGAAACGGATAAGAGTACAGCATAGGCAGAGAGCACAGGAAGTTATCAGCCCACATGATTTCTGGCAGGATCAACAACTACTACATACAATTATTGATTCGCTATAATAATGGTTTGGTTGCTTTATTTAACCAACCAAAATGGAACAAATAAAAGAAGTCCATTGTTGGAATTTACATAACTCTTTCAATTTGGAGATTTTCCTGGTGTCTTATTTTTTTAATATTCTGCAGGAGCGCAGGTGTGCGTACCATTCAGCGGTTGGAGGTACAGCTCTCTTCCACCTCTCCGCTCATTTCGCCCCCCCCCCCCCCCTCATTTCACCAGAACATCCCGTCCACCAAGTCGGTGAAAAAAGGAACAAAGCGCTCTTTCTTCCTCCGAACGAAAAAATTCTGGCTCAAAGAATAAACCTACAGAGAGCGCCATGAAACCCTTCCGCCTAAAAACCTCTAAAATCAACCCCAACGCAGGAATTTCCACTTTCTTTTTTTAGTTTCAGACCTGAACTATTAAGGTCTCAAAAACCGTGGCCAACGCGACTGACCCCTAAAACACGTCGAGCTAAAATAAAAAAAAAAAAGAAGAACATTCCCCCCTTGAAAAAAAAAACATTAAAAAAAACGTGTCCGTCTCCTCCAAGGCAAATGACCTTGACATGGCTGTTTCCGAGAGAGGTGCGCAGTCATAAATATGTGTAATAAAATAAACAAAATATTGAATTAGTTGGAGTGCGGAGAATATGTTCCATGCTCTTGGCGGAGGGAAATATGCCGCGCTCCGAGGCTGCCAAAAACTAAATTTGGAAGAGGCTTTACGAAACACACGATGTTGTTACACTGTTTCAGAAGTGCGCTGACGTGCTGAACTCGCACCCTGGATGGCGAGGGAGGACATCGGACACCGTCTCCTGGGGGCTTTTAACGTTTTTTTGGATGCTGGCCCCCTCGTTATTGGTGGTCGTTTAATTAAAGCGTAATTCCAGCTCGGGGTATTCATGACTAAATGCTGTGCAAACACAACAAAATCTCACCTATTTCATTTCTTCTGTCTTTGGGAAAACATTTCTGTTTGCCATGAATAAAAAATAAAAATAAATATATATATATATACATACACAGTGCCTTGAATATAATATATACATACACAGTGCCTTGAAAAATTATATATATATATATATATATATATATACAGTGCCTTGAAAAAGTATTCATACACCTTGAAATTTCCCACATTTTGTCATGTTACAACCAAAAACGTAAATGTATTTTATTGGGATTTTATGTGATAGACCAGTGATGGTGAACCTTGGCACCCCAGATGTTTTGGAACTACATTTCCCATGATGCTCCTGCACCCTGAAGTGTAGTTGAGCATCATGGGAAATGTAGTTCCAAAACATCTGGGGTGCCAAGGTTCACCATCACTGTGATAGACCAACACAAAGTGGCACTTAACCACTTGCCGACCAGCCGCCGCAGTTGTACTGCGGCAGAACGGCATGGCTGGGCTAAACAACGTTATGTAACGTCGCTTCTCCCTGTGGCCACTAGGGGCGCACGGTCAGGGCACACGTAGAACCGGCATCTGTGTGTGTACACACGCAGTTTCCAGTTCTCTGTATGAACAGCGATCTATCTCTTCCCCTACACTGTCCCCTCCCCCTCTTCAGTTAGAACACACACTAGGGAACACATTAACCCCTTGATCGCCCCCTAGAGTTAACCCCTTCCCTGCTAGTGACATTTTTACAGTAATCAATGCATTTTTATAGTACTGATCCCTGTAAAAATGCCAATGGTCCCAAAAATGTGTCAAAATTGTTCGACGTGTCTGCCATAATGTCATAGTCCCGATAACAATTGCAGATCGCCGCCATTACTAGTAAAAAAATAATAATAATAATAAAAATGCCATAAAACTATCCCCTATTTTGTAGACGTTATAACTTTTGCGCAAACCAATCATTATACGCTTACTGCGATTTTTGTTTGCAAAAATATGTAGAAGAATACGTATTGGCCTAAACTGAGGAAAAACATATTTTTTATATATTTTTGGGGGATATTTATTATAGCAAAAAGTTAAAAATAATGCGTTTTTTTCCAAAATCTATGCTTTTTTTGTTTATAGCGCAAAAAATATCATCCGAAAATGGAAAGAGTATGACAACTGCAAACCTACCAAGACATGGCCGTCCACCTAAACTGACCGGCCGGACAAGGAGAACATTTATCAGAGAAGAAGCCATAGAGGCCCATGGTAACTCTGGAGTAGGGATGAGCTTCGTGTTCGAGTCGAACGCATGTTCGACTCGAACATCGGTCGTTCGTGCGTTCGCCGAATTCCGAACGTTTGGGCCGTTCGTGGCAAAATTCGTGTGGCCCACAATGCACTGCGATGGCGCAATGCATTGCTGTCTCACGATTGGCCAAGCATGCACTGTGACCCCGCATGCTTGGCCAATCACAGCGCCAGCAGTGAGGAGAGCCATGGTTGGCCACAGGCATCCTGCCTGTGGCCAATCATAGCTCAGGCTGTGTAGTGCACGCCCCACACTATATAAGGCCGCCATTAAGGCGGCCTCGTGCAGTGTGTTGGCGTCTGAAGCAGTGGGTGTTCTGTGTACCTTCAACACAGTTACACACCAATCGTTTTTGGCTGATTTACTATCTTGCTCTTGTGTAGTGGTTACTGTCTGTGCCCTGACTGCAGTATACACCACTATATTCACCTCACCTATATAGCTAGTGATCTAGCTTTAATAATAGAGCTTGCAGTCAGTAGTGTTAGTGCGTGCTGTCTGCGTGCTCTGTACCCAGTACATACCACTATATACACCTACATAGCTGTTCTCTATTTGAGCCCGATTGTCATCTGCAGGAGTTATTGGAAGTTGTGTGTGCTTCCAGCACAGCACAGTATACATCTGTATATACCCCTTTAACTCTGCTGTTTTCTGGTTATTGTCTGCGTGCCCTGACCACAGTATACACCGTGATATTCACCTCACCTATATAGCTAGTGGTCCATCTTTAACAATAGAGCTTGCAGTCAGTAGTGTCACTCAGGAGATAGTGCGTGCTGTGTGCGTGCTCTGTACCCAGTACATACCGCTATAATCCACCTACATAGCTGTTCTCTATTTGGGCCCGATTGTCATCTGCGGGAGTTATTGGAAGTTGTGTGTGCTTCCAGCACAGCACAGTATACATCTGTATATACCCCTTTAACTCTGCTGTTCTATAAAAAAGGCATCTGCAGGAGTTAGTGGGTGTTGTGTGCCTCCAGCACAATATAAACTACCCAACTACTGTTTTACCCAACTCCCTTCAGGCCATTACCATGTCTGGAAGGCCAGCAAGGAGAGGCAGACAGGCGCGAGCCGATAAAAGAGGGCAAGCAGGCTCTGTGTCTAGAGACAACAGTGCTGGTCGTGGACGCGGTGCATTGTCATCAGCACGTGGCCATGGGACATGCTTGTCCTTCTTTTCTGCAGCTGGACATGTTGAACGGCAACATGCCAACGACTTGGTAGAGTGGATGACCAAGCCCTCTTCATCCTCCTCATCCTCTCTCACCCAGTCTCAGGGTAGTAGAAAAGCAGCTGCCAACACATCGTCGTCCCTCCTCTCAATGTCATCATCAGTGACTCCTTCCCTAGACCCACCACGTCCTCCTGAGGAGTCTCCTGAACTCTTTGAGCACAGTGTTGGATACATGCTCCAGGAGGATGCCCAGTGTTTGGTGGGCTCTGATGATGACACTCAGCTAGAGGAAGGCAGTAGCGTGAGCGCAGAGAGAGAGGATGCTCAAGAAGCACAGCAATCTGGCAGTCATGTTCCACAAGCTGCAGCATACTGCCAGGTTTGCTACAGCGATGAAGAGGGAGGGGATGATGAGGGCACTGACTCCACGTGGGTGCCTGGAAGGAGGGAGGAGGAGGAGGAGGAGGAGGCACATGTCCAACGAGGCAGGATGCCCTCCGGGGGCCAGCTTAGGGGCAGCACACCGACTGAATTACACCGCAGAGCTCCGCCTGCGCAGAGCGCTTCCTCTGCGCGTTATTCTAAAAGTTCTTTGGTGTGGGCCTTTTTTGAGACGAGTGCATCAGATCGCACTGCTGCTATTTGCAACATATGTCTCAAGCGTATCTCACGTGGCCAAAACATCAGCCACTTGGGCACCACATGCTTGACCAGACATATGTTGACCTGCCATGCAGCTCGTTGGCAAGCATACCTCAAAGACCCACACCAAAGAACAAAGCGGACCTCTCCTTGCTCCTCATCAGCTGGCATCTCCAACCCCACTAGACCTTCAGTCCTCTCTAAAACCTGCTCTGAGAGGAATGAAGGTGTAGAATTAGGTGTGTCACAGCCAAGTGCTTCCGGGAACTCTGCTAGTGGTACATCCACGTCCGATTATAGCAGGCAAATGTCCCTGCCCCAGCTGCTGGACCGGCGGAAGAAATTTACTCCCAGCCATCCACATGCCCAGCGGTTGAATGCTAGCTTGGCTAAATTGCTAGCACTTCAACTGCTGCCTTTTCGGTTGGTAGACTCGGCCCCCTTCCGTGAGTTTGTACAATGTGCGGTTCCTCAGTGGCAGGTCCCCAAACGCCACTTTTTCTCACGGAAGGCGATTCCGGCTCTCTACCGGCATGTGGAAGGCAATGTCCTTGCCTCGCTGGACAGGGCGGTCAGCGGTAAGGTGCATATTACCGCTGACTCATGGTCCAGCAGGCATGGACAGGGACGTTACCTGTCTTTCACGGCCCATTGGGTCACTCTTCTGGCTGCTGGGAAGGATGCAGGACAAGGTGCAGTAGTGTTGGAGGTTGTTCCGGCACCACGCCTCCAAAATGCTACTATTGGTTGTGACACACCTCTCTCCTCCACCCCCTCCTCTTCTTCTTCCTCCATGGCCTCTTCCAGTGCTCTGTCCTCAGAACCAGCGGTGCTCCGTAGGCGTTGCAGGGGCTACGCAAGTACGCAGGCAAAACGATGCCATGCCGTGCTTGCGCTGGTTTGTTTGGGGGACAGGAGCCACACTGGGGCGGATGTTTTGTCAGCTCTGCAGGGGCAGGCCGAGAGGTGGTTGACGCCACGCCAGCTTAAGCCAGGAATGGTGGTTTGCGACAATGGCACCAACCTCCTCTCCGCCCTCCGACAGGGACAACTGACCCATGTGCCCTGTGTAGCTCACGTCCTTAACCTGGTGGTGCAGCGGTTCTTGGGCAGGTACCCCGGCTTACAGGATGTCCTGAAACAGGCCAGGAGAGTCTGTGTGCATTTCCGCCGATCATTTAATGCCTGTGCTCGGCTGGCTGAGCTCCAAAAGGAGTTGAACCTGCCCAAGAACCGCCTTATATGTGACATGCCCACCAGATGGAACTCAACATTGGCCATGCTGCAGCGGCTGCACACGCAGCAGAGGGCCATCAATGAGTACCTGTGCGACTACGGCACCAGGACAGGGTCAGGGGAGCTTGGTTTTTTCTCACCACGCCAGTGGGGCATGATCAGGGATGCATGCACTGTCCTGTCACCGTTTGAGGAGGCCACAAGGATGGTGAGCAGTGACAGTGCATGCATCAGTGACACTGTACCTCTTGTCCACCTCTTGGAGCATACGCTGCGTGGAATAATGGACAGGGCACTTGAGGCAGAACAGAGGCAGGAAGAGGAGGACTTCCTTGCCTCTCAAGGCCCCCTTTATCCAGACAGTGTTCCTGCTGTGCCACCCATCACACAGGAAGAGGGTGAGGAGGAGGAAGAGGAGGAGGAGGATGATTGTGTCAGCATGGAGGTGGAGGCTGGCACTCAGCATCAGCAGCAGCAGCAGCAGTCTTATAGGGATGATTTACAGTCCCAAGAAACACGTGGACTTGTACGTGGCTGGGAGGAGGTAGCTGCGGATCATGTTGTCCTTAGTGACCCAGAGGACTCCGGACCGAATGCCTCAGCTAACCTACGCTGCATGGCCTCCCTGATCCTGCAAAGCCTGCGGAAGGATCCTCGTATTCTTCGGATCAAGGAGAGGGACCATTACTGGCTGGCCACTCTCCTTGATCCACGGTACAAGGGTAAGGTTGCCGACCTTATCTTGCCATCGCAGAGGGAGCAGAGGATGAGACATCTCCGGGAGGCCTTGCAGAAAGCTCTGTGCAACGCGTTCCCAGAGACTGGGAGGTCACAAACTCCTGGTCCTGGACAACGTGTTGCTGAGGCATCAGTCAGAAGGAGCAGTGGAGAAGGTGGCCGTCTGACTGATGCTTTCAGACAATTTTTTAGTCCGCAGCCCCAAGGTATGATTGGTTCCAGCACCCATCGCCAGCGTTTAATTTACATGGTGCAGGAATACCTAGGGGCAAGGTCAGACTTGGACACCTTTCCCACTGAAAATCCTCTGGCTTACTGGGTCTTGAGGATGGATCACTGGCCAGAGCTTGCACAGTATGCAATTGAGCTACTGGCCTGTCCTCCATCCAGCGTTCTTTCGGAACGCACCTTCAGTGCTGCTGGTGGCTTCGTTACCGATCACAGGGTGCGCCTGTCCACCGAATCAGTTGATCGACTGACCTTCATCAAGATGAATCAGTCTTGGATCACCCACAGCTACCAAGCACCTGAAGCTGATGTAACCGAATAATTTTTTTTGAAATACCACATCCCTTCAAGACTGCCTATGCTGATGCTGAGTGACTGTCCTGTTATGTTGATTGTCTATCCTCTTCCTCCTCCGCTGATATGTTGGAAGAACATTTTTGGTTCTGGGTGATGCCAGCAGCCCAATTTTTCTGCCCCTGTTTAACAGGGGCGTTTAAGTACAATTTTTGATGCAATGCTTTGCAGCAGGGCTAATTCCTGCAATAAAACTACAGTATATGGCAGAGGTTGCAGTGTGGTGGCAGCAGCACCAGTGCCTAAGGCCCAATTTTTCTGCCCCTGTTTAACAGGGGCGTTTAAGTACAATTTTTGATGCAATGCTTTGCAGCAGGGCTAATTCCTGCAATAAAACTACAGTATATGGCAGAGGTTGCAGTGTGATGGCACCAGTACCTAAGGCCCAATTTTTCTGCCCCTGTTTAACAGGGACATGTAATTACAATTCTTGATATAATATTTCACAGGAGGGCCCCTTCCTGTGCCCACCCAGAGTAACGGTGAGGACTTATAGTGTTGTGGCACCAGCACCACAACCACCAAAGGTCAATTTTTCTACCACTGTTCAACAATGGCATGTAATTACAATTCTTGATATAATCGTTCACAGCAGGGCGCTCCAGCGCCCACCAAGAGTCACTTTGAGGGCTTACAATGTTGTGGCAAAACCAACACCTTGTTCCGCCATTTCTGCAGAGCATATAGGGCAGGCCCCTACTTTCAAACATCCAATTTACAAACATCTCCTACTTGCAAATGGAAGGAGACAACAGCAAGTGAGATGAAAAAAGATGGACGACAAAACAAATTATACAGGGGTGATAACCCTTCCCTATGTTTTCCAAAAAGCTTAAAAATAGTTTTTTTGACTGGAGCTATACTTTAAAAATGTACCAGTTGAAAATTACAAACAGATTCAACTTAACACAACAAACCTACACAGTCCCTGTCTTGTTTGCACCACCTGTATACTGCTGTTCTGAGTATATAGGGCCTGGGGGCCACACACATTTCCTTTTTTTAATATGGGTACGGGGTTCCCCTTAATATGCGTACAAGACCCAAATAGGCTGGTAATGGGCAGGGAGGGCTACCCATGCCATTTTTCTGAATGATTTTCAACCATATTGCAGGAACCAGATATAACATTAAAACCGCAAGCAGTTTTAAATGGTGTTATTTCCGTTTAATGTCATTTTGTGCAGGGACTGTTCTAAACACGGGAAACACGTGGCACTTCACAGGCATACTACAGACACCCCCCAGGTACCATATTTAAAGGAATACTTCATATTTTTTTTTCACTTTAATCGTCATTAAAATCAGTGTTCCCGCCAAAACGGCCGCTTTTAAAACTTTTTATTGCATTGACCCATGTCCCCTGAGGCAGGAGTCAGGTCCCCAAACCCTTTTTAGGACACTATCTTGCATATCAGCCGTTAAAATTAGCACTTTCCATTTCGAACGTTCGAGTCCCATAGACTTCAATGGGGTTCTAACGTTCGTTACGAACGCAGGGTCCGTTCGAAAGTTCTGGTGCGAACCGAACCGGGGGGTGTTCGGCTCATCCCTACTCTGGAGGAGCTGCAGAGATTCACAGCTCAGGTGGGAGAATCTGTCCACAGGACAACTATTAGTCGTGCTCTCCACAAATCTGCCCTTTATGGAAGAGTGGCAAGAAGAAAGTCATTGGTGAAAGAAAGTCATAAGAACAGAACCCCTGTTTAAAGTTTGCGAGAAGCCATGTGGGGGACACAGCAAACATGTAGAAGAAGGAGCTCTGGTCGGATGAAACCTGCAAAACTACCACTGCACATCACCCTGAACACACCATCCCCACTGTGAAACATGGTGGTGGCAGCATCATGTTGTGGGGAGGCTTTTCTTCTGCAGGGACAGGGAAGCTGGTCAGAGATGATGGGAAGATGGATAGAGTCAAATACAGGGCAATCTTAAAGTAAAACCTATTAGGCCTTGTACACACACAGTTCGATTGTTGTACGACTGAGCGTCTGATTTTTGTCAAAAGCTTGTGTGCAGGATTTTGTCTAGTATACTAACTATCCACAAATTGTCATTTGACAAACACGAACTTAGTGACGTTCTATGAGAATATAAAGAGGAAGTTCATTTCTCAAGCGCCACCCTTTGGGCCCCTTCTGCTAATTTCATGTTAGTAGAAGTTTGGTGAGTGCTGATTCGCGATTTTCACATCGTACAAAACAAAAGCTTTTTAAAATACATTTGGCATAACTCCATCAGTATCACCAGCAAAGCAGCTTCATTATTATCCCATTAAAGAAGATGAGAATTGTGCGCTGCGTTTCCACATTTCATCAATTGCCGCGTCACGAATGTTAATTCTAGATTACGAACGCTAGTTTACAAGATCAAACTCTTCCCAGCCATTCCTTGGTTCCCATCATGTGTGTTTGTACTTTCGACTTTCGTGTAACGATTTCTGGACTGACTATCCGAAAATCAGACGTTGAGTTGACATCCGACAAAAATGTTATAACCTGCACATCCAGCTTTTGTCTGATGAAAAAAGTCAAATCGGCTGTGGAAGCACCGTTCTAACGATCCGAAAATCCTCAGACAGCGAATTCACGAATTTTCCCTTCTGATTTTCGTATTGTGTGTACGAGGCCTGAGCCACAATTTACATCAGCGTTGTCACGCTGCCATGGAAGCTACTTCAGTTGGCTGTTGGGTTGTATACAGTACATGATAGACAGCCCAATGGCCCAATGGCAGAGTGCACACAGCAAGACAACGCTGCTGCTAATTGCAAAGCAGTGTCTTAGCATTGTAAGTCCCCATCAGGAAGTGCTGTTACTGGCAGGATCTCCAGGTAAGAATCTCGACAAATATCCACACAAAAGGATTTGCTTAAAGTGGCCTAAACCCATCAATTTAACGGATTCCCAACAGTAACATTTAAAGTGTGTCAATAATGCTAACTGACACAGTTGCTTGTGCTCTCAACCGAACTGTTAGCCAAATGGCTACTGGCCCATTTACAGTCCCAATGTATGTATTGTACGTCACCTCGTTCAGGACGATAGGATTTTCCAACAACTTTGTGTGACCGTGTGTATGCAACACAAGTTTCAGACAAAATCCGTCAGAAAAAATGTGTATAGGGCATAATGGTTTATTGCTTGTAAACTCTAGGGGCAGAGAAAGAGGGACCTAGCCCTAACCTCTCTGCATCATCATGTACAATACAGGCCTATCAGTCTTACATTGTATGTGGGGGTAAGAATGTGACCGTGGCTGGGAAAGCTTTAGAGAAGGTCTGTGAGGGATGGGTTGCATAGATGAAGGCTGTCCAAAGAAAGGAATACATTATACCTTATTCCTCTACCCCTAGGCACAAAATCCACCCCCCCCCCCCCCACACACACAAACACAAATACTGCAAGGGGAGATTTTAATTGTTTCAGGAATTGGGCTTTAAGCAATATCCTGATATTTACTCAGGTCAGAAATCTATGAATACAGAATCTCATATTTGGTTTTTCTTTTTGCAGCCTTTGGACATGGACTTGGAAATGCACTCTCGACTTCCTCCATCAGAGATAGATGTAAAGGCATTGGACATTCCAGGAAGGAAAATATACATGCCTGGATTCATAAACATTGACAAGTTGTGAGCACACCTGTCAATCTCCCAAAGACATTGATGTCATCTTCAGAGGACCAGATGATGAAGAAAACAACTGTGTGCAGTCAGCCTATGTTATGCTATGGGGCGGAGCAGTCAGGCAGTCGGGAACACAGCCACACGTCTTATTTTGTGTACATTCAGGGCCACTCATCCACACCTGCACACCTGTCAAATTAGGACCCGGACTGTGTTTGTGCAGCCACTGCATCCCCTTACAGGGGTGGATGGACATGATGAGGAAGATTCCTCATATTTGGATAATACTTCTTGATGGGACATAATACCTGGATTGGACCTATATACGGATATATTCATGAGAAATTTGGGGAGGACAGTTCATCTGTAAAGACATTGATATCATCTTCAGAAGATCCGGATGAACAAAGATTCCTCATATTTGGACATTACTTCTTGATATTCATTAAACAAGCTGTTGTAAATTGAAAACCATCAAAAGACATTGTGATGTCCACCCAGCCTGCAGCTGTGTGCAGTCAGCCTATGTTACGCTATGGGATGGGGCCAGGCATGCACTGGCCATCGGGACTACCAGGAGTTTCCCGGTGGGCCGATGGCTCAGTGGGCCATTCTGATGTAAGGGGGCTGGTGATGGGACACTCTGATGTATGGGGGTTGGTGATGGGACACTCTGATGTAAGGGGGCTGCTGATGGGACACTCTGATGTAAGGGGGCTGGTGATAGGACAGTCTGATGTAAGGGGGCTGCTGATGGGACACTCTGATGTAAGGGGGCTGGTGATAGGACAGTCTGATGTAAGGGGGCTGCTCATGGGACACTCTGATGTAAGGGGGCTGCTCATGGGGCACTCTGATGTAAGGGGGCACTGATGGGACACTGATGTGAGGGGGCTGGTAATGGGACACTCTGATGTAAGGAAGTGCTGATGGGACACTCTGTTGTAAGTGGCTGGTGATGGGACACTCAAAATGTAAGTGGGCCGGACTGGATGAAGTCCAGGGCCAAATTTCTGTCCCAGTCCAGCCCTAGATGGGGCAGTCATCAAACAAGCAGTTTTAAACTGAAAACCATCAAAAGACATTGTATTGTCCACCCACAGATGTATAATCCAGGGAGTAATCCGATCACCTTCGGGGGTCAAGAAGGAATTTTTTCCGTTAGAGCAAATTACACCATGCTTTATCAGGGTTTTTTTCGCCTTCCTCTACATCAACAGTGGGGTCTGGATAATCACACAAAAAAAAAACTGCACTGTACAGAGGAACCTTGACGAGGCAGTGCAGCTTCCACATACATTTGCAAATGTGTGCAATGTGACTGCCTGCACGGGGATGCATGGAGTGCCTGTACCCACTGCCCTCACACGGGGTATGGATTCATACGCCTTGTGTGAACTCCTCACTCCTCAGAGCAGCCTTGGCAAAGAAGTGCGGCTTCCACATTTTCAAATGTGTGCAACTAAGACCTCTGTTTTTAATGTAAATTATTAGATTGTGCATTTTGTTTTATTTGCAGGCTATCTGGTAAGTGTGTTGGGAAACCTGCAGTAGCTGTCCTGTTTTATATACTGTTTTTAGACAAAACTTTAATAAAAACTACAATTATAAAGAAAAACTGGGGTAGCTGTCCTGTTTTGTATACTGTTTTTACACAAAACTTTAACAAAAACTACAAATTATAAATTAACACATCCTCAATACCAAAAAATGTGCCTAGATGTTTTACAAATATCCGCCTAGTAATAGTATATTATATATATTAACGATGCATTAACCACTTCAATGCCGGGGGGCACTTAAACACCTTCCTGCCCAGACCAATCTTGAGCTTTCAGCGCTGTCGCACTTTGAATGACAATTGCGCGGTCATGCTACACTGTACCCAAATGAAATTTTTATTATTTTTTTCCCACAAATAGAGCTTTCTTTTGGTGGTATTTGATCACCTCTGAGGTTTTTATTTTTTGCTAAACAAATAAAAAAATACCGAAAATTTTGAAAAAAAAAATGTTTTTTTTTGTTTCAGTTTCAAAACTTTGCAAATAAGTAAGTTTTCTCCTTCACTGATGGGCACTGATGGGGTTACACTGATGGGCAATGATAAGGCGGCACTGATGGGCACCGATGAGGTGGCACCAATGAAGTGGCACTGATGAGGCGGCATTGATGGACACCGATATGTGGCACTGATAGGCGGCACTGATAGGTGGCACTGATGGGTGACACGGATGGGCACTGATAGGTGGCACAAATTGGCACGGATTGGCATGGATGGGCATGGATAGGTGGCACAGGTGGGCATGGGTTAGGCGGCACAGGTGGGCATGGGTAGGCGGCACAGGTGGGCTTGGGTAGGCGGCACAGGTGGGCATGGGTAGGTGGCACAGGTGGGCATGGGTAGGTGGCACAGGTGGGCATGGGTAGGCACTGATAGGCAGCACAGATGGGAACTGATAGGCGGCATTGTATTATAATATATTGTACTAATGGATGCCAATCAGTGCCAATCAATAATGCATGCCAATCAGTGATGCCCATTGTGGGCACTGATTGGCATCCATTATGGGCACTGATTGGCATCCATTGTGGCACTAATTGGAATCCCTGGTGGTCTAGGGTGGCATACCTTGTCCTTGGCATCCCTGGTGGTCTGGTGGCATCCCTGGTGGTCCAGTGTGGGCATCCTCGGGGGGGCTGTGCTGATAATCGATCAGCACAGACCCCCCCTGTCAGAGGAGCAGCTGATCGGCTCTCCTCTACTCGCGTCTGACAGACGCGAGTGAGGAAAAGCCGATCACCGGCTTTTCCTATTTACACTGTGATCAGCCGTGATTGGACACGGCTGATCACGTGATCTCCGTCTGAGACTCTTTACCGAGATCGTAGTTGCCGGGTGTCAGACTGACACCCCGAAACAACGATCGCCGCGATGCGCGCCCCCGGCTCATAATCCTGAGGACGTAATATGACATCCGGTCAGGATTATCAAACCACTTTGCCGCCGTCTATTTGCTATAGGGCGGGCGGCAAGTGGTTAATACAGCAATACATTGAAGAATTCTGGAGCCTTTGCATTGGAGCATTCTGGGAGGGCTTGATTGATAGGGACACCTTAGACTTAAACCCACAAATGTCTACCGACTATACACTCCCCAAAACCCATAAAAGCATTCGATCTCCGCTGGGCAGACCAGACCGATAGTGTCGGGAATTGGCTCCCTAACACAAAATGCCAGCAAATTCCTGATGCCCCATGTCCTTAGCCTACCCTCATACATTTGTGACACAACAGATCTGCTCAAGCACATCGAGGGGGTACAGATCCTATTAGCCTGTGGATATTGACATTGAGACATTGTACTCTAGCACTCTCCACAAGCAAGGTGTCTGAATGGGTGGTACCTTCTTGATGGAGCAAGACCAGAAAACACTTGGCCTCTAAACATCATTTTGAAATTATTGGAATACATTTTGACTAAAAACTACTTTATCTATATGGATCAAATGTATCTGCAAACACAGGGTGTGGCTATGGGCACATCATGGGCATATCCTGTGCACCCTCCGATGCCAACCTCTTCTTAGGGGGATGGGAGAGAACAATGTTTGTAGATGAATCACTCCAACCCTTCTTTGCTGGCACAGATTCATTGATGACCTGCTCCTAATCTGGACAGGATCGGAAGCTTCTCTGATTGAATTTATTGAGTTACTGAATATAAACTATTTTAACCTTCGCTTTACCCTCAGTTATGAACCCAGCAGTGTCCCATTCCTTGATTTCAGAATTATTAAAGGTCCGAATGGTCAGATTCAAACAGATTTATATCGTAAGCCTGCAGCCGGGAACACTCTGCTCCACGCCTCCAGCGCACATCCTCGCCCTGCAGTATACCCTATGCCCAATACCTTAGGTTTGCGTCATTGTCAGGGATGGCTTAGCCCTTCCTTCTCTGGGCTGGCTGCTCAGCTGTCGGCTAATTGCCAGCTCTCATCTCTCTCCACAGTTATCAGCTGTATTTGATCATGCTCGTCTGACCTGCCTACTTAAAGCTGTCCAGCTCACTTCACCTCTGCCTTCGCCTTGGTCACATCACAAGAAACCATCTCCTGCGGTTCTGTTTAAAGACTGGATTGCTGACATCCCTTCTGGCTCCTTATCCTGCTCTACTTGGATCCCTGACTTCTGGCCTGGCTGATTACCCGATCTGGTTATTGAACTCTGACCTGGCTGACTACTCGATCTGGTTACTGGACTCTGGCTATGCTTTTTCTATTTACCTTTTTATTTTTATTTAATAAACAAGTGTGATTTAATTGTACTTCTGTCTCGGTCTGATTCATGGTTTCTGAGAGTCATAAGGTATACCAGGAGTTCTATACCCAGGCCTCCACCTTACATGAATGACTGCTAGTAAGAGCTTATACCCAAATCAATCCCAGAAAAGCTTATAATAAACCCTAGCATGGACCAGATCCTCAGTCTTATATGACCCTCCCCACACTAAGCAACCGGAAACAGTTTGCGTCATTACTATATTCTCTGCTCATCACAATCAACTACGGACTCTATTATCCGATTACTACCATTTACTAACTGATCATCATGTCTTCAAGAAATACGTCAGACCCACTCCGAAGCTGGTATTTCGTAGGGCAACCTCATTAGAAGATAAACTTCCGAGTAGCCATTATTGGGAGGGACCGCCCAGCCCTAGGAATCCTCGTGTTATATTCCGCTGTGGTCAATGTACACGATGTCCTTGGATACAAGAGGGCGCAAAATTTATACTCCCAAACGGAGAATTGTTTATACCATCTTTCTACGCTAACTGTAGTACAAAAGGAGATATATACCTTATTATCTGCACATGTAACACCTTCTACGTGGGCAAGACCATCAGAGAACTCCGACAGAGAATAGGAGACCATTTATACTATTCCTCTAATGGGAATCTCACAACAGTAGGCCGTCACATAGGCTTACATTACAGTTTTAAGCCTGAAGTGGCTAAATTTGGGGTGCTAGAGGCAATCCCCCAAGATCTGTGGGGAGGAGACAGGGATTGCTCAATCCGTCAACGAGAAACTATATGGATCGAGCAGCTTAACACCAATATACACTCTGGCTTAAATGAAGCACATTTTCTCACAAAAGTGAGTACACAGTTTTTTGTTTCACAGTTTCTCACAAAAGTGAGTACACCCTTCACATTTTTGTAAATATTTCATTATATCTTTTCTTGTGACAACACTGAAGAAATGACACTTTGCTACAATGTAAAGTAGTGAGTATACAGCTTGTATAACAGTGTAAATTTGCTGTCCCCTCAAAATAACTCAACACACAGCCATTAATGTCTAAACCGCTGGCAAAAAAAGTGAGTACACCCCTAAGTGAAAATGTCCAAATTGAGCCCAATTAGCCACTATCCCTCCCCAGTGTCATGTGACTTGTTAGTGTCTGGTTGTTTTGGGGAAAAAGGCTCTAAATGTATTGAAGCTAAAGATAGCCAGACAACTTAAATAATGTCAATTAAGTTACATACTTTACCCCCCCATGGGTGGCCCACCATCCATGCATTTTGCCCCCTAATTTAAATGCGGGATGCTAGACGCATTGATTTCAATGTTTTTGTTTTTTTAAGCACATAATTAGAGCCTGGGGTTCTAATTGGCTTAAAAAAAAATGGGCTTGGGGTGCAGCGCATGGCTGTCACATGACCATAAGCCCCACCTCGCCTCCAGGCAGTTCAAACCCTTTAATGGACCAGCGATAGTTGGGGCCAAGGGGTTAAACAACAAAAGTGCATCAAAAACTGATCAGTGTTAAAGGGCCCTAAGTGTATGGAAAACCAAAATCAATTATTGAGTATATCTGGTATCATATCTCATTGTATACAGTTTATTAAAAAAAATAGAATTTTACAAGGTTTCTTACCTGGAGATCCTGCCAGCAACAGCATTTCATGTTGCAGGATGACAACCCTAAGCCACAATTTACATCAGCGTTGTCACCCTTCCATGGAAGCTACTTCAATTGGCTGTTGGGTTGTATACATGATAGACAGCCCAACGGCCCAATGGCAGAGTGCACACAGCAAGACAATGCTGCTACTAATTGCAAAGCAGTGTCTTAGCATTGTAAGTCCCCATCAGGAAGTGCTGTTACTGGCAGGATCTCCAGGTAAGATTCACACACAAGGATTTGCTTAAAGTGTCCTAAACTCATCAATTTAACGGATTCCCAACAGTTACATTTAAAGCGTGCCAATAATGTTAACTGACACAGTTGCTTGTGCTCTCAACTGAAGTGTCAAGCCATGAAATGACTGGTGACATAACTGATCACATGTGCAGCACCATGGCTGCTGGGGATCAAACAGAGACTGAGATGGCAGCTCCCCTGGCTGTAAAGGAGAGAAGGGTTTAGTTCCACTTTAAGAAAACTGTATAGAGAGACTTGATGGCAGACATCATAAATATAGATTTGGGGAATACATACACATTCAAGGAACTAGGATCACCATCAAGCCGCCATTGCTAACCTCTCCTGGAAAAGCGAGCTGCCTGGCTGTCATGCTGATCCTCTGGCTCTGAGCCTTTCTCTTGCACTGACCCAGAATTATTATAATTATTATTATTTCCTATGGGATCTGATTACTCCTGTGCTTTGTGATGCGACTTAAGAAAGGTGGTGCAGGCGCCACATTACAGGAGGGAAAACCGGCATTTTTGACGTAGCAGGACACGGGGTTTGCCATCTGACAGTTTTTCAGCCAGGCTTCCTGGGGGCGCTCACATGGCATACATGGTATGATCATAAATCTAATGAACATTTTACAAAGCTGTGAAGTTTGTTATTTTCTGTGACTACCTATGAACATTTCTGAAAAGGGAGACTTTAACCCTTCCGCTGCCAGAGCTATTTCTTTGCAGATTTTGCACAATCTTTAATGCAACATATTATTAGAACAGCAGTTTATCAAGTGTGTACAATGGAGAAGGTTCAGCCAACAGAAGAGATCTATCACTACAAATTCCATCACTACAAATCCCCCCACTGCCCCCCCGTTCCAGGTCCCCTCCCCCCCCATAGTGCTGGGATGAGGACCCCGACTCTCCCCAGTAATGAGCATTAAAGGGGGAATGTGTAACATGGAGAGTTCCTGGCCGCGCTCCGCGCTGAGGCCGCATTGTCAGCCGGGGGAAGGAAACTGGAAGATTTGTGAAATGTGAACTCCGTACAGCTGCAGAGAGGCGGAAAAATGTTCATGTTCTGGAAAAAATATTCCACACAAAGACTATTCACCAATGTTTACACCCAAGATTCACACAATGATCATCCAAGATTCACACAGCGCTCACATAAGATTCACATAACGTTCACCCACGATTCACATGACGCTCGCAAAAGATTCACATGACATTCATCCAAGATTCATACAATGCTCCCCCAAGACTCACACAACATTAAGACCCCAACATTAAGACAACATTAAGACCCGCCTGAAGCTACAAAACGCTGGAGGGGAAAAAATCCATTATTCTCAATGGAGATGGTTCACATCTCCACTCCAAGTCGCCCGAAGCCCTACGCCTGAAGCTCAAACAAGTTTTTGTTGCGCGAATCGGGCTGATTTGGGCGTTTTTCTTCTTTTAACATTGGTGACCTTTTGCCCTGCACAAATTCGCGGCAAATCGCGGTAAAAAACGCGGTAAAAACCGCCACAAATCGCGGTAAAAAAGCCGCAAATCGCTGTAAAAAACGCCACAAAAACGCTTGAAAACGCTACGCTCAGGTGTGAATGCAAGATTCACATGATGTTCATCCAAGGTTCACACAACGCTCACCCAAGAGTCACACAACATTCACCCAAGATTCACACAACAGTCAAAACAAGAGTCACACAGCAATCACCTAAGATTCACACAACACTCACCCAAGATTCACATGATGTTCATCCAAGGTTCATACAACACTCACCCAATATTCACACACATTCAAACAAGATTCACACATATTCAAACAAGACTGACACAATGCCCACCCAAGATTCACGTGACATTCATCTAAGATTCATACAACGCTCCCTCAAGACTCACACAGCATTTACCCAAGATTCATATGGCGTTCATTCAAGAGTCACATGACGTTCTTCCAAGATTCACACAATACACACCCAAGAGTCCCACAACATTCACGCAACAGTCAAACAGGATTCGCAAAGTAATCATCTAAGATTCACACAACACTCACCCAAGATTCACATGACGTTCATCCAAGGTTCATCCAACACTCACCCAAGATTCACACAGCATTTACCCAAGATTCAGATGACGTTCATCCAAGATTCACACAACATTCACCCAAGATTCACATGACATTCATCCAGGGTCCATACAACACTCACCCAAGATTCACACATTTACCCAAGATTCAGATGACGTTCATCCAAGATTCACACAACATTCACCCAAGATTCACATGACGTTCATCCAAGATTCACACAACCCTCATCCAATATTTTCACAACATTCACACTTTTTCTTCTTGAACAGAAGTCAATGGCAGTCGCATTGAAGTCAGACCAAAAATAGCACCGGAACCCTTTTTTATACTTAAGTCGCTCCTATTAGAATGGCTCCATTGACGCTAATGGGGCGCGACTTGTCATGCGACTTTGAAATCTCAAGTGGCAATGATAAGTCGCGGCGCTGTGAACCAGGGCTGAGTTGAATCGATGTGAACAGGTGCCATTAAAAAGAATGGGCTGCGACTTGTCTTGCGACAATGATGACCAAAGTTGCGTGACAAGTCGCACAAGTGTGAACGCAGCCTAACTGAATGAGCTGAAGTTAGAAGCTGATTGGCTGCACCGGATTCCATCTCCAGCACCGAGCTTCTCCCAAAGCTGCTCCAGCCTTTTTTTTTTTTTCGGAATGGAAAAATTTTAGTTTCTGAATGTCACACAGTCCGGAGGAGGGGAAATTTATCCCGAAAATTGGAAGAGGGGAAAGTTTATGGGCCGGCAGTAAATGTTCAACACTTGGCAGCCGCGGCTTTCCATACACAGATTTGGGTCTGTGTCAAAGCAAATTACCCGTACGAGGTGGCAGGTGGGAGGGGCCAAGGCTTTTCTGCCCGGGGTCACCGAGATTCGTGCTTTGGAACAGAAAAGAGAGGTTTTTTTTTTTCCTGGTTTAGTGAAATTTGATTACAAAGCAGCAACAAGTCAGAAATGTTCAGAATATCCCAAAAATATCGGCATAAAATGATTCGCCGGTCACTTAAAGTGGACCCGTCATCAGTTATTAGACATGGGCAATACGTTTCGTTCCGAATTAGTTTTCCGTCAAAAATTCGGCATTTTCGGTAATTCAGAAACATCCAAATTTAACAAAAGACCGTTTAACAAATTTTTTTTTTTTTCGAAAACAAATACTGAAAACTCGAAAGAACAGAAATCTGAAAAAAATTTGAAAGAATGAAAATCCGAAAGAACGTAAATTTGAAGTGTTCAACACTTGGCAGCCGCGGCTTTCCATACACAGATTTGGGTCGGTGTCAAAGCAAATTACCCGTGGCAGGTGGGAGGGGCCAAGGCTTCCTCCCCGGGGTCACAAATACTCTAAAAGACTGAAAACTCGAAAAGAACACAAATCAGAAATTTGAAAATCTGAAAAAAATTTGAAAGAATGAGAAAACCGAAATTCGAAAGAGCAAAAATTTGAAAAAATCAGAAAGAATGAAAATTTGAAAATTCAAAAGAACTAAAAACCGAAAATGTGAAAATCCCAAAATCAGAAAGAATGAAAATCCGAAAATAAGAATGAAAATCCAAAAATTCGAAAGGACGAAAAATGAAAAAAATCTGAAAGTCAGAAAGACCCAAAATCCGAATATTCAAAAAATTTGAAATTTAGAAAGAACCAAAATCCGAAAGGCAATGCTTCCTCCTGCCTGCAGCAGACTGATGACATCATCTCAGCCTAGGCAAAGGCACCATACTGGAAATCAAAGATGGCTTTTAATGATAAAAGGTGGAGCTGTTCAGTTGCTGTATATCAGGGTGCTGGCTGTACTACCTGGAGACAGTGTATGAATATCAAGACTGAACAGTTATAGAAGTCCCTTTGCAGGGAAAATACTTCACAGACAGGGGCGGACTGACCATTCGGGCACTGCCCGAGGGCCCCATGCCACTAAGGGGCCCCATCAGGGTTGCCAGCCTCAATAATACCAGGGACAGTATGTAAAAATCTGTGTTTTTTTTTTAAAATCCCAAGATTATAGCCTCTCCAGTACCTTTTCAGTGTGTGTATGTGTATTCTGTGTGTGTATACTGTGTGTGTATGTGCATGTGTGTATACTGTGTGGCCCCATAATCTATTGCCTGGGGACCCCATCATCTCCTAATTCCTGGGGGCCCCATAATCTCCTATTGCCTGGGGGCCCCATAATCTCCTATTGCCCAGGGTCAGTGCCAGGACAAGGTCGTCCAGAGCCCAGGGCAAACATGCCAAAGTGCACCCCCCGCCCCCAAGGTGTATGAGCATTATGCATCATCAAAAATCCCCCCCCCAAAAAAAAACTGAGCACTAATCTTTTTCACCACCCCAAGCATAAATTCCCCCTCCTCCCAGTGCAAATCTGTTCCCCTGCTGAAATCCCCCCTCCCAGCACAAATCTTACTCCCCACCCCCCAAATCTCCCCCAAATCAAGTGCCCCCCCCCAAAAAAAATCACTCCTCCTAGCACAAATTATCTACCCCTAAGATTACCCCTCCCAATAACCCCACTGCAAATCCCCCCTTCCAGCACAAAGCTCACCAATCATCCTTCCTAGCACAAATCTTCTTCCCCCCATTCCTTCTCCTCCTAAATTTTAGCATACCCCCCAAATTTCCCCTCATAGAACAATACTTACTCCCTGCTGCCTCCCAAATCCCCCTTTCCAAAACAAATCCCCTCCCCCCTATTTACTTGTGGTGCCCCCCCACCGCTCATGATACCACAGTGCCCAGGGCAGCCACCCCTCCTGCCCACCCCTTGTCCCGGCCCTGCCCAGGGGCCCCATAATCTTCTCCTATTACCCGGGGCCCCAAGAGTTGTCAGTCCGCCCCTGTTCACAGATATAAATTTCTGCGGCATATTTATCTGTGTGACTAAAGATCTCCTATACGGTGGCGGTAACGCTCAATGACTCTACACCGCCGCTTCATTTTAAATCCATACTGTGAGGATGCGGATAGAATGTGATTCTTCATGTATCTCATTGGTATTCAGAGAAATCCTCCTGGACACAGCCGCCATCTCCGGGAAATCTATCCCTCGAAGAGTATCCTTTTCACAGATCGCGTCCAAGACGCCCTCAGCCATGTTCCTTTGAAGAGATGCGCGCCGAGGCACCGCCATGACCTTTCTGGGGCTGGCCTCGTTTCAAACCAACTTCCCCTCCCTAAGATCTCTACATTTTTCAAAATTCACTTTTATTTTTTCGGTATTAAGTAGAAAACTTTAACAACTTTCTTTGGGACGGAACTTCTCCATCTGGGGCTCCCATGGTAAAGTGTATGTAAACCCGATCACTAAAGCCTTACACAAAGCTTGAACACATTCATGTCATTTCCAAAGTCATTTTCAATCTTGTAAAATCTGCAGCTTTCATTAAATTGGTGATCCTGCCATGAAGATCTTTGTTCAGGCACTTCCTGTTATAGGATGACAGCGCTCTGTACCTGTCCCTGTCTCTCTGAGTTGTCACCCTTCTGATGGAGGATATAAGTGGTGAATATTTACCAATGTTATGCTGCCGTACCTCAGGACACTGTTAACCCCACCCACTTTTTGGGTGGGCATGCCCAAATCACACCCAGTTTGCTCACTGGTCCCAGCTCCCTCATCCAGGGCCGGGAATAGGGGGGGCAGGGGGGGGCACCTGCCCCAGGCGCTGTGTTGAGGGGGAGAGGGGGCGCTGTCAAGTTGGCCACTTGTCCCGCTTCTTACTGACAGAGGTGACTGCAGTGTCACTTCTGTCAGAAGGAGCAGCCACCATTAGCTGATGCTGGAGGGAGGATTTGGCTTTTTCATCCCTCCAGCTTGCATGGGACCGAAAAGAGCCGGCACTGAGACAGAACTGTCCTTAATTTCAGCGCAGACCTTCCCCTTCCCCTCTCCCCCTGTCATGTGACTTGTCACATGACAAGAGAGAGGAAGGAGACACTGTGAGTACCGATCAACCAGTGCAAAGGGAGGGGGCAACAATCTTAGGAACAAGGAGACACCTGATGTAAAGTGGTTCGTTTCTGGGGGAACCTTATGTAAAGGGGGACTCTACTAGGGGCACCTGATATAAAGGGGGACTCTACAGGGGGCACCTGATGTAAAGGGGTACTCTACTGGGAAACCTGATGTAACAGGAGACTCTGCTGGGGACACCTGATGTAAACGGGGGCTCTATTGGGGACACTTGATGTAAAGGGGTACTCTACAGGGGGCACTTGATGTAAAGGGGGACTCTACTGGGGGCACTTGATGTAAAGGGGACTCTACTAGGGGCACATGATGTAAAGGGGTACTCTAATGGAGGCACCTGATATAAAGGGGAACTCTACTGGGGACACCTGATATAAAGGGGACTCTACTGGGGACACCTAAAGTAAAGGAGTACTCTATTGCGGACACTAGATGTAAAGGGGGACTGTATTGGATCTAGAGAGGTACTCTACTGGGTAATCCACCTGGCAGAGGGGGGAGGGTGTGCAGCCTATAGCATTAGGGGTGCACCCCAAAGATCAAACACACGTGTGTGTGTGTGTGTGTGTGTGTGTGTGTGTGTGTGTGTGTGTGTGTATGTATGTGTATATATACTATATTAACAGAAGTATTAGGACACCTGCCTTTACACGAACATGACCTCCTACTCCCAAGCTCCCTTGTCTCCTCCTCCGATGCTTGTTTCTAGGATTTCTCCAGAGTCTCTCCCATGGGCTTTCGCAGGTAGGGGCAAGGGGGTCAAGTGCCCCCCCCCCCCTCGGGATCAGGGATCGGAAATTCTGCAAAGTTGAGTCGCTATCGACATTATTGGCTGTGTGTTGAGTTATTTTGAGGGGACAGAAAATTTACACTGTTTTACAAGCTGTACACTCACTACTTTACATTGTAGACAAGTGTCATTTCTTCAGTGTTGTCACATGAAAAGATAGAATAAAATATTTACAAAAGTGTGAGGGGTGTACTCACTTTTGTCAGATACTGTAGCAGTAGGGCAGTAGATGGTGTCAATAGAGCAGAGATTGGTGTTACTTATTATTACTTTTTTACATTTACAGTTTTTAAATTTTTACAATCATTTTACTTATTACAGTTTTCTAGGAGCCTCATTTGGGGGGCTTTTTGTGAAATATCAGGGGTTAAAACAGACCCCTGATGTCTTACTTTTGAGACAGAGAATGGGACTGAAGACAGAGATCCCCTGGTCCCTTTCTCCACAGTCAAGCAGCAGAGGAAAATCTGCACAGCAAAGGGTGATTAGGGTGTGCCTAGGCACACCTGACACACCCTGTGCAAACGCCTATGGTTGGCGCTATATAAATCCTGAATAATAATATTATTAATGATAATAATAATACGATGTAGGGAACCACTCATCACAATCATATTGGATCCTGCCCAAACCCCACCTGTATATTTACAGGGACGGCCCGCTCATGGTCTAGATCCCCATAATGCCTTTGTGAGTTACTGCACATGTAACTCCAAATTAGGTTGATCCTGCAATCCCAGGGCATAGCCCAGAACAGCATTGGCAGGACAGAGGGACAAGATGTGGGACAGATAACACCTCTGATTTAGCAGGTATAGTCCACTGTGGTCACCATCATGAAATTCACCCTGAGAAATGGCCATTGCTGTAGTGCACATAGCACTGCAAAGAGGCTGCAGGAGATCAATATTAACCACTTGCCGCCCGCCATATAGCAAAATGACGCCGGCAAAGTGGTTGCAATATCCTGACCGGATGTCATATGACATCGCCAGGATATCAAACCGCTGTGCTCCATCGGGGGTGCGCATCACGGCGATCGTTGTTGCGGTGTGTCAGTCTGACACACCGCAACTCCGATCTAGGAAAAGAGTCTCTGACAGAGACTCTTTATCATGTGATCAGCCGTGTCCAATCACGGCTGATCACCATGTAAACAGGAAGAGTCGTTGATCGGCTTTTCCTCATTTGCATCTGACAGACACGAGTAGATGAGAGCCGATCGGCCGCTCTCCTGACAGGGGGGTCTGCGTTGATCACAAGGTATGCCACCCTAGAGCACCAGGGAAAGGCCAATCAGTGCCAATGAAAAATGCCTGCCAGTGCCACCAGTGATGCCTATCAGCATAGCTCCCAACTGTCCCTGATTTGGAGCAATGTCCCTCTGTCCCTCCTTCCTCCTCATTTGTCCCTCATTTTGGTCTGATCTATATAGATGTATATAAAATGCACTTTTTATCTCGCAGTGCTAAACCTTTCATCTGATTTCTAAATTGCTGCATTTCTAAATTCCAAAAGCCAATATAAAGGAATAGTAGTGGCTAAAAAAAGCACTTGTGGGTTTAACCAATCTTGTTTTTTTGTACAATTCTCCTTTAAGGGGGCGTGGCAAGGGGTGTGTTCTCTGCCTGCATGCTTTTGCTGATAGGTGTCCCTCATTCCCATCTCAAAAAGTTGGGAACTATGCTATCAGTGAAATTCAGTGCCATCAGTGCCCATCGATGCCGCCTTTCAGTGCCCATCAGTGCCGCCTATCAGTGTCCATTAGTGCCCAGCTGTGCCGTCTATTAGTGCCAACCAAAAGTACCCATCAGTGTCGCCTATCAGTGCCACCTATGAGTGTACATCAGTGCCACTTATCAATGCCCCTCAGTGCCACCTCATCAATCCCATCTCATTGGTGCCGCCTTATCAGTGCCCATCAGTGAAGGGGAAAACTTAGTTATTTACAAAATTTTATAACAAAAACAAAGAAAAACATATTTTTTCCCCAAATTTTTGGTCTTTTTTTATTCGTTTATCAAAAAATAAAAAACGCAGAGGTGATCAAATACCACCAAAAGAAATCTCTATTTGTGGGAACAAAATGATAAAAATTTCCTTTGGGTACAGTGTTGTATGACCGCGCAATTGTCATTTAAAAAGTGGCAATGCTGAAAGCTGAAAATTGGCCTGGGCAGGAAGGTGCGAAAGTGCCCGGTATTGAAGTGGTTAAGGAGATATAACAAAAGATGAAAAAATTATATAAAAATAATTATTTTTATTAATAAAATCTGATCACTGTACACAGCGCTTTAGCAAACTAATTGTCATTCATTGTGGGTTTACATCTAATGCCCCAGACACACGGTCGGATTTTCCGACGGAAAATGTGCGATCGGATCACGTTGTCAGAAAATCCGATCGTGTGTGGGCTCCATCTGACTTTTTCCATCGGATTTTCCGACGCACAAAGATTGAGAGCTGGATCTAAAATTTTCCGACAACAAAATCCGATCGTTTAAATTCCGATCGTGTGTAGACAATTACCGACGGACAAAGTGCCACGCAAGCTCAGAATAGACTAAGAGAGAGGAAAGCTATTGTCTACTGGCTTCTTTATAGTCCCGTCGTATGTGTTCTACGTCACTGCGTTCTGAACGATCGGATTTTCCGACAACTTTGTGAGACCGTGTGTATGCAAGACAAGTTTGGGCCAAAATCCGTCTGAAAAAATCAGACGGATTTTGTTGTCGGAATGTCCGACCGTGTGTATGTGTATATATTATTAACACCGCCTTGGCATATTCAGTAATGTAATGGGTGTCTTACAGCAGCCTTGAAGTGGGGTTGGGATCCAAGGCTAATTCTGGGCAAGCGCTGTCTATATATTCTCTTTATGTCGCCCCCCTCCCAATTTGAATAATCACTTTCACTCTCCCGGGGCTATTTGAGGGTAGAAGGAAAGTTGTCGTCGCCTGGAGTTTGGCGCGCCCGCTCAGCGACTATTGTTGAGCTGACCCCTCTGTGCAATTCATTTCATCTCTCAGCACTTTCTATTTTTAAACCATAATCCCCCCCCCCTCGCCCCCCACCATGGGGTTTTCTCCTCTTGCCAGGAACTGTTTTCTCTGAGTTTCACAATGACAGCTTAATTACAGAACGCAGCGTTCCTGTCCCCCCCCCCCTCCGAAACAGCGCCGGTGAACGTCGCACCCCTGTCCTTTCCCCTGTCATCACCCAGTGCAGGGGCTTACAGGGAGGCCGGTGACAGCTTTATTCTCCTGGATGTGGCCCAGGATGACTCCGGAAAGATTTTCGCAGAGCTCACGTGTCGATTGTCACCTCGCCGGGTTTTATTGCCGTTCCCGGGGACGAAAGACGCCGATCGTTTCGGCAGAGGAAGGCGAGATCAGGAAATAGAAAAGTTCAGTAAAGAGCTGACAAATCTGGCTGGCATGGAAAAAAAAAATCATTTGAATGTGACTAGTTACTTTAAATGCCTTGCAGCACCGAGGAATCCCAACCTGGGCACCGTCTGCATGGAGTTTGCATGCATTGCCTCTGCTTCCATAGGTTTCCTCTGTGTACTCCGTATTCCCCATAGCTCCCAACTGCCCCTGATTCGAGGGACTGTCCCTGATTTGGAGCAATGTCCCTCTGTCCCTCTTTCCTCCTCATTTGTCCCTCATTTTGCTCTGATCTCTATAGATGTTTATAAAATACACTTTTTATCCTTCAAAAAGTGTTCCCCAGCGCTAAACCTTTCATCCGATTTCTAAAGTGCTGCATTTGTAAATTTCAAAGGCTAATATACAGGAACAGTAGTGGAAAAAAAGTATTTGTGAGTTTAACCCTTTCATGACTAAGCCTATTTTTGGAATTTGGTGTTTACAAGTTAAAATCCATATTTTTTGCTAGAAAATTACTTGGAACCCCCAAACATTATATATATTTTTTTAGCAGAGGCTCTAGAGAATAAAACGGCGATTGTTGCAATATTTTATGTCACACGGTATTTGCGCAGTGGTGTTTTAAACGCAACTTTTTGGGAAAAGGGACACTTTCATGAATAATAAAAAAACAAAACAGTAAAATTAGCCCAATTTTTTTGCGAAATGTGAAAGATAATGTTACGCCGAGTAAATAGATACCAAACATGTCACACTTTATAATTGCGCGCACTTGTAGATTGACGACAAAGTACGGTACCTAAAAATCTCAATAGGCGACGCTTTAAAAAAATTTTACGGTTACCAGGTTAGCGTTACAGAGGAGGTCTACTGCTAGAATTATTGCTCTCGCTCTGACGATCGCGGCGATACCTCACATGTGTGATTTGAACACCGTTTACATACGCGGGCGCGACTTCCGTATGCGTTTTCTTTGCTTCGCGAGCTCGCGGGGACGGCGGGCGCTTTGAAAAAAATTTTTTTTATTTTTTTATTTATTTTATTTATTTTTAAATGACTAAATTGTTTAAAAAAATAAAATAAAATTTGATCACTTTTATTGCTGTCACAAGGAATGTAAACATCCCTTGTGACAGTAATAGGTAGTGACAGGTACTCTTTATGGAGGGATCGGGGGTCTAAAAGACCCCCCACCCCTCCTTTACACTTCAATGTATTCAGATTGCCGAAAACGGCGATTCTGAATACCGGATATTTTTTTAAAACCGGCGCCATTGGCAGCCGAGTAAACGGGAAGTGACGTCATGACGTCGCTTCCGTGTTTACGATGAGGAGACTGGAACGAAGCCGATTACGGCTTCGTTCCAGTTCCTCCCCAGCAGCCAGAGCCGACGGATCTCTAATCGGTGCTCCCGATCGAGCGGGAGCACCGGTAACAGCGGACGAGAGGCAGCGGGAGGGGGGGACGTCCCCTCCCGCTCCTCCGGCATAACAGCCGAGCGGCTTTTAGCCGCATCGGTTGTTATGCCTGGATAGCCAATCGCCTGCTGTAAAAAACGGTACCGGGATGATGCCTGCAGGTGCGGGCATCATCCCGGTATAACCCCCGGAAGCCGAGTACGCAGATGTGCGTACGCTCGGCGGGAAAGGGTTAACAAATACTTTTTTTTTTTATAATTCTCCTTTAAGGGGGCGTGGCAGGGGGTGTGTCCTATGCTTACATACTTCTGTTAATAGGTGTCTCTCGTAGAGATGTTCGGAATGGAAAAAAATAGGTTTGTTTTTATTCGTCATTTACATACAAATTAGTTTAGTTAAATTTGTTTAATTTGTTTTCGAAACTGGTTTCTTTTAAATTTGAATCGTATTCCATTCTAAATCAAATTTATTCTATTCAAAATTCAAATTTTGGAAGATGGTCATATTCTTTCTATTCCATTCTATTCTGTTCTTTTCTATTCTATTCAAAATTGAATTTATTCTATTTATAATGGGAATAAATCGGTTATGTTGTTATATTCTTTCTATTGTATTGTATTCTATTATTTTCTATTCTATTATTTTATTTTCTACTCTATTCAGAAGATGGTTATATTCTTTCTATTTTACTCTATTCTATTCGTTTTTTTATCCTATTCTATTCTTTTATTTTCTATTCGATTTTATTTTATTCTGTTCTTTTATTTTCTATTCTATTTTGTTATATTTTACTCTATTATTTTATTTACTATTATATTACATAGTAGGTGAATTTGAAAAAAAAGACACAATCCATCAAGTCCAACCTATGTGTGTGATTATATGTCAGCATTACATTGGGGTTTATTTACTAAAGGCAAAGCCACTTTGCACTACTAGTACACTTGGAAGTGCAGTCGCTGTAGATCTAAGGGGTAGATCTGAAATGAGGGGAAGCTCTGCTGATTTTATCATCCAATCATGTACTAGCAAAAATGCTGTTTTTTTATTTTGCTTGCATGTCCCCCTCGGATCTACAGCGACTACAGTTTCAAGTGCAAAGTGGATTTGCCTTTAGTAAATAAACCCCATTGCATATCCCTGTATGTTGTGGTCGTTCAGGTGCTTATCTAATAGTTTCTTGAAACTATCAATGCTTCCCGCTGAGACCACCGCCTGTGGAAGGGAATTCCACATCCTTGCCGCTCTTACAGTAAAGAACCCTCTACGTAGTTTAAGGTTAAACCTCTTTTCTTCTAATTTTAATGAGTGGCCATGAGTCTTATTAACCACTTGCCGCCCGCCCTATAGGCAATTGACGGTGGCAAAGTGGTTTCATAATCCTGACCGGACGTCATATGACGTGATCAGGATTATGAGCCGCTGCGCGCCCCCGGGGGCGCGCATCGCGGCAATCGTTGTTGCGGGTTGTCAGTCTGACACCCGGCAACTACGATCTCGGTAAAGAGTCTCCGACGGAGACTCTTTACCACGTGATCAGCCGTGTCCAATCACGGCTGATCACAGTGTAAATGGGAAGAGCCGGTGATCGGCTTTTCCTCACTCGCGTCTGTCAGACGCGAGTAGAGGAGAGCCGATCGGCTGCTCCTCTGACAGGGGGGGTCTGTGCTGATCGATTATCAACACAGCCCCCCCGAGGATGCCCACACTGGACCACCAGGGACACCACCAGACCACCAGGGAAAAGGTAATCCTCCCTAGACCACCAGGGATGCCAGTCAGCACAATGGATGCCAATCAGTGCCCATAATGGATTCCAATCAGTGCCCACAATGGGCATCACTGATTGGCATGCATTTTTGTTTGGCACTGATTGGCATCCATTAGTACAGTATAACACCAATGCCGCCTATGAGTGCCCACCTGTGCCGCCTATGAGTGCCCACCTGTGCCGCCTATCAGTGCCCACCTGTGCCACCTATCAGTGCCCACCCATGCCCATCTGTGCCGCCCACCCATGCCCATCTGTGCCACCTATCCATGCCAATCCGTGCCGGCTATCAGTGCCAATTTGTGCCACCTATCAGTGTCCATCCGTGTCGCCCATCATTGCCGCCTATCAGTGCCACATATCAGTGTCCATCCATGCCACCTCATCAGTGCCACTTCATTGGTGCCCATCAGTGCCGCCTTATCAGTGCCCATCAGTGTAGCCGAAAACGTACTTATTTACAAAGTTTTGAAACTGAAACAAAAAAAACATTTTTTTTTTCAAAATTTTCGGTATTTTTTTTATTTGTAGCGCAAAAAATAAAAACCGTAGAGGTGATCAAATACCACCAAAAGAAAGCTCTATTTGTGGGAAAAAAATTATAAAAATTTAATTTGGGTACAGTGTAGCATGACCGCGCAATTGTCATTCAAAGTGCGACAGCGCTGAAAGCTCAAAATTGGTCTGGGCAGGAAGGTGTTTAAGTGCCCGGTATTGAAGTGGTTAAACTCCCTTCCGCAAAAAAGTTTTATCCCTATTGTGGGGTCACCAGTACGGTATTTGTATATTGAAATCATATCCCCTCTCAAGCGTCTCTTCTCCAGAGAGAATAAGTTCAGTGCTCCCAACCTTTCCTCATAACTAATATCCTCCAGACCCTTTATTAGCTTTGCTGTCGCTCCATTTCCAATACATCCTTCCTGAGGACTGGTGCCCAGAACTGGACAGCATACTCCAGGTGCGGCCGGACCAGAGTCTTGTAGAGCGGGAGAATTATTTTTTTATCTCTGGAGTTGGTCCCCTTTTTAATGCCAATATTCTGTTTGCTTTGTTAGCAGCAGCTTGGCATTGCATGTCAATACTGAGCCTATTATCTACTAGGACCCCCAGGTCCTTTTACATCCTAGATTCCCCTATATTCTATTCCTTTATTTTCTATTCTATTTTATTCTCTTAGGAAATTTAAATTTGATTAGAAAACTATTTGAATTTGATTAGAAAACTTGTCTGAAATTTTGATTCGTTATTTCGGATTCATTTAAATTCGTTACTACTGTGATTGGAAATTCGGAAACATCCGATTTTTTGAATAACGCAAAACTTGTCCAAATTTAAATTCAGAACTAAACCACACGTGTCTAGTCCCTCGTTCCCATCTCAAAAAGTTGGGAGGTATGCGTATCCCCCCCCCCCCCCCCACACAGGCTGTGCAGAGACTGGGATTCTGATCTCTCCTCTCTGCAATGGCAGCCCATAGAAGAAAGCAGGGAGAGCGGGCGCCTGCTGAAAAATGATCTCCTTCTTAGTATGGGCACCCAATAAGGAGTGGGGTGGATTGCAGATATATCACATGACCAGAGATGGAAAGGAAAAGGCCGGGCATGGAAGGAAAGGACAATGTTGGCATGGTGGAACTACACCTGCCACTACTGGTCTGTCCCCCCCACTCAGTCCCCTGACCCTCCCAATGTTCAGGTCCATTGATTTTAAAACATTCCTAGGCTTGTGTGATTACACATCCCCAGGGGGTGTGTCCATGACAACCTTAGCTCTCAGGAAGTGGTTTGAATGCCATGGTTTTGGCTGGGACTGGGCCTTAAACTTTTCTATTTTCATTACATACCTTATTTTAGACCCAGTGACATCATCAGTGGGCCTCTGTGCTTCTCTAGGCATTACGGACAGATCGTGGCTGGTGGGAGGGGCTGGCAGGGGGCTGTACATAGCTTCCTGATTACATCACAGCCCCTGACCTCACTACTCCTCTCCAGAGCCTTTGGACCTGATGGAAGCAGTGGGCCGGCTCTTGGAAGGACTTATGCAAATATCTAAATGCCTTGATGGGTGAGTGCCAGTCTGGAGCAGTGGGCGTTCCCAGGCCGACTGTATTTACGGGTAACGCCACTATGTGATGCTGAGCCTCAACGATGGAAAGAACTAAAATGCAATCATTGAAAGGGGCGGACCAGGGACAGTCAGGATGGGGAGGAAAGGGCTAGATTGGGGGTCTCCAAACTTTCTAAACAAATGGCTAATTAAGGATGCCGGGGGGGGGGGGGGGTAGAAAATGCCCCAATGTCAGCCGGAGTAAAAAAATTACATAGTACCTGTGCTCAATAGGGAGAGGAATCATGCCCCATTATTGGTGTCAGTGGGAGAAATCATGCCCCATCATTGGTATCAGTAGGAGTTATAGTGCCCCATCATTAGTGTCAGTGGAAGGAATAGTGCCCCATCATTGGTGTCAGTGGAAGGAATAGTGCCCCATCATTGGTGTCAGTGGAAGGAATAGTGCCCCATCATTGGTGTCAGTGGGAGGAATAGTGCCCCATCATTGGTGTCAGTAGGAGTAATAGTGCCCCATCATTGGTATCAGTGGGAGAAATAGTGCCCCATCATTTTATGTCAGTGGGAGGTATAGTGCCCCATCATTGGTGTCAGTGGGAGGAATAGCGTCCCATCACTGGTCCGAATGTTGGTGTCAGTGATGCTTCATCGTTGGTGTTAGTGGGCGGAATAGTCCCCCATATCAGTGGGAGGAATAGTGCCCCACCATTGGTGTCAGTGGGAGGAATAGTGCCCCATCATTGGTGTCAGTGGGAGATATAATGTCCCATCAGTGGTGTTAGTGGGCGGAATAGTCACCCATATCAGTGGGAGGAAAAGAGCCCCATCATTGGTGTCACTGAGAAGAATAGTGTCCCATCATTGGTGTCAGTGGGAGGAATAGAGCTCCATCATTGGTGTCAGTGGGAGGAATAGAGCTCCATCATTGGTGTCATTGGGAGGAATAGAGCTCCATCATTGGTGTCAGTGGGAGGAATCGTGCCCGGCTGTTGGTGTCAGTGGTGCTTCATCATTGGTGTTAGTGGGAGGAATAGTCCTCCATATCACTGAGAGGAACAGTGCCCCAAGGCCTGAAAAGGGCAAGCAAAGGGCAACATTCAACCCATGGCAAAAGTTTGGGGACCACTGATGATGCTGGACATCCTCCAGCCAGGAGATGAGGCGGGGCTCTATCTGACTTGCTGCAGCTTCTAATGCACATTGTAAGAAGCTCACAGTGTGCGGTGAAATGAGAGTGAGCCATTTCAGTTCAGAACTGTGTGAAGCCTGGAGTTCGGCTTTAAAGGGTGTCGGACACCGAGCTAAAAAAAAACGATTAAAATTCCATAAAGGAGTCTCTTAATGAACGGGAGAGCAGGTTTCCTTTCCACCAGCCCAGATGTCTGCAGTCTGTGTCATCGCTGTAACCCAACTCCGTGAACTGCTGGATTGCCGGCCGCTCCGGCTCGAGGTCTGCGGCTGCGTCACTGATTGCAGAATGGAATTCGGACGAGCCGGGCCTGGTTAGGAGGAAGACTGATTGGTATAATTTTATCCCCGCCGAACACTAAATTGGCGCTCAAGAGTTACAGTCATGAATAGCGTCTACTGTAACCGGCCTTGTGTGTGAGAGGGGCCGGGCGCTGCCCGCGGCGGTCAAATTACACCGCCAGCTTCATTAACGCGAGATATTTTCCTGACCCGACGAATCTGAGAAAATGATCGCCCCCCCCCCCCGCGCCAATTATGAATTATTACGCCACTGCTGACACACACACCTAGTCTGGCCCTCGCTGGCCTTATTCATTAGACGCAGGTAGAGAAGGGCGGAACGCGGCTTGAAAAGAAGTCCTGAAGTGTTTGGGGTTAGCAGCACGTGCGTGAAATACTAAGTTAGTAAGCCGCAGAACACGAGGTTAATCGCATCCACATGCTCCAGCTTCTTAATATCTCCCTTATGGGATGGCTATCAAAGACGCTATAGAGAGAGAGCCGCATACCAGAAACTCCAGTTTAAAGAGCAT
The DNA here is from genome assembly GCF_037356315.1 of Lithobates pipiens. NCBI lineage: Eukaryota > Metazoa > Chordata > Amphibia > Anura > Ranidae > Lithobates > Lithobates pipiens. Next base: position 26,151,769 of record NW_027507686.1, read on the forward strand.
TTTCTTACCCGAAAAACATTCGCCCTGAAACTTACCATTCACATCCAGCTTTTTAAGATAAGTAGTTCCTTCCACAGAAGAAATATTATATTTCACATGTAGACGGCTGTGAAGACTCTTCTGTATGAAGGGATGAAAAGGACAGGTTTTTTTCCCCTTTTAAAGGGTCAGTGCGCCCAAAGTTTAAACTTAAATAATTGTTTTAACATTTTTTAATCCTTAGCTTTACTGCTGATCTCCTAAGGCCTCTTTGTATTCAATTTATGCACTACAGCGATGGCAGAATAGAGTTTCTCATGATGGGTTTCCTGATGGTGACAACAGTGTTCTGTATCGGTGCAATAATTCTCCTTTAACTGGAGACCGGTGACATCACTGAGAATGCACCTATCCATTCACTAGAGACCGATGACATCACTGAGAATGCAGCCTATCCATTCACTAGAGACCGATGACATCACTGAGAATGCAGCCTATACATTCACTAGACACACATGACATCACTGACAATGCAACCTATCCATTCACTAGAGACTGATGACATCACTAAGAATGCAGCCTATCCATTCACTAGAGACCGATGACATCACTAAGAATGCTGCCTATCCATTCACTAGAGACCGATGACATCACTGAGAATGCTGCCTATCCATTCACTAGAGACCGATGACATCACTGAGAATGCAGCCTATCCATTCACTAGAGACCAATGACATCACTGAGAATGCAGCTTATCCATTCACTAGAGACTGATGACATCACTGAGTATACAGCCTATCCATTCACTGGAGACCGGTGACATCACTGAGAATGCAGCCTTGATGCTACTTAGCCTCTTTGTACTGAATAATTCAGATGTTCAGACCACTACACAGGTTGCGTGGGCAGCAGAGAATAATCAAGGCAGGAGGTAAGTGAAGTGGGAATCGGGGGGGCTGTGGGGAGGGTGTAGGGAGTTGTGTCACCTTTTCTTTATTGGTGAAAAGGTGAACTAACCCTTCAAGTTAACCTGATTTGCTATGTGAAGTGGACATGGTCTAAGCCCTTGTACACACGGTCGGAGATTCCGATGGAATGTGTCCGATCGGAGCGTTTTGTCGGATATTCCGACTGTGTGTGGTATGCATCGGACTGTTTCAGTCGGACCCAATTTTACAACTTGTTGGAAATATTTTCCGACTAACTGGTCCGATCGGACATACTCCGATCATGTGTAGAGAATTCCAATCGGACAAAGTGCCACGCATGCTCAGATCAAATTCCTACACCAAAGCTATTGGCTACTAGCCTGAACGTAGTCCCGTCGTAACGAAATAACGTCATCACATCGGATTTTCCGACAACTTTTTCCGACCGTGTGTATGCAACAGTTTCGGACAAAATCCGACGGATTTGGTTGTCAGAATCTCCGACCGTGTGTACCAGGGCTTAGACAGCCAGAACCAGAGTTCCATGGAAACCCAAAAGTTCCTCCTGAAGTTGCTGGGTGTCCATTGGGCAGTGGGAAATTGATTTCGTACCTACAATCCTACATTAACCACCAATGTAGAAAGGCAATTTTCCATTGACCACCAAAGTAAGGGGTCACTCCTACATGGACTACTATTGTTGGGGGACACCACCACTGGTGTTAAAGGACACCATCAATGGTGTTTGGAAACACCACCACTAGTGTTGGGGAACTGCACCACTGGTGTTAGGGGACATCATCACTGATGTTACAGGACATCACCACTAATGATATGGGACACCACCACTGGTCTTTGGGAACACCATCACAAGTGTTAGGGAACACCACCACTGGTGTTAGGGAATACCATCACTAGTGTTAGGGAACACCACCACTAGTGTTGAGGGACACCACCACTGGTTTTAGGGACAAAACCATTTTAACTGTTTGCATTTCTAGACATCATTACTGAAAATTATTTTGTCACATATGGCAGGTGGGTGTTAAAAGATGATCTGAAATGGGGGTCAAATACACAAGTTATACCATATTCTTTTTTCATTTATTTTTTAACTTTCTACAACCTATAAAGCAAACATACCATGAGCCATGTGTGGAATCATATGTATCAGGGGTTCCCGAGACCTGAAACCTATTCCAAGGGACCCTCCGGGGTGAAAAGGTTGAGAGCGGCTGGTTCACTGACTGAAGTCAAATCTTCAATATTCGTCAGCTCTACTGACCCCGACATTGGACAGATACCTTCTCATCTTTATACATCGCCGGTCTGTAGCTCAGACAGGAAAAGAAAATGATGCTGTTGGTTTGCAGAGAAACCAGAGACAACATTATGACAGGTGCGCTGGTGGTCGTGAAATTTCCTGCAGCCGTTCCCAGCGATCCTGTCTGATTCTTTGATGCCTTATCAGGATTGTTTCAGTCCTGTGATAATAAACAACCCTGATTTCACTTTAAAGTCCAATTTCACCTTGTTTTCATTTAGCTACATTGTTACAAAATGTATATAACCTTTCCAACATAATCATACAGAGCGGGTATGTCAGTCTGGTGGTATCTGAACATCATGTGGCCCTCACACATCTCATTGTGGTCCCAGGGACAGCTTGGGAACTTCATTCGCACGAGGCCCTAAATAGTTCTACTTCTGCAATATATTGTATACCTATTTTTAAAATTCCCTCTTTTATCATTAAAAATCCTGTTTACTATTATTGGGTGACAGCACTCTGCTCCTGTCTCCCAATTGTTCTCCTGCATTCTCACTCTGTCATGTGGGCTTCCAATGGAGACTACAAGAGGCCATATCAACACACATTGATAGACTGCATTGTCAATGATGTCACTGATCTCCAGTGAATGGATAGGCTGCATTGTCAATGATGTCATCAGTTACTGGTGAATTGATAGGCTGCATTTCCAGTGATGTCATCGGTTCATGGTGAATTGATAGGCTGCAATGTCAGTGATGTCACTAGCCTCTAGGTTATAGATAGCATGCATTCTTTGTGATTTCACCCCCTCTCTACTGAATGGATAGACTGTATTCTCAGTGATGTCACAGGTCTCTAGTGAATGGACAGGCTGCTTTCTCAGTGATGTCACCGGTCTCTAGTGAATGGATAGGCTGCATTCTCAGTGATGTCACCAGTCTCTAGTGAATGGATAGGCTGCATTCTCAGTGATGTCACCGGTCTCTAGTGAATGGATAGGCTGCATTCTCAGTGATGTCACCGGTCTCTAGTGAATGGATAGGCTGCATTCTCAGTGATGTCACTGGTCTCTAGTGAATGGACAGGCTGCTTTCTCAGTGACATCATCGGTTCCCAGTGAATGGATAGGCTGCATTCTCAGTGATGTCACCGGTCTCTAGTGAATGGATAAGCTGCTTTCTCAGTAATGTCACCGGTCTCTAGTGAAAGGATAGGCTGCATTCTAAGTGATGTCACTGTTTTCTAGTGAATGGATAGGCTGCATACTCAGTGATGTCACCGGTCTCCAGTGAATGGATAGACTGCCTTCATGGTGACATTATCAGTTCCCAGTGAATGGATTGGCTGCAGTCTTCAGTAAATGGATACACATTACATAGACATGGTCCATTGTTAGCACCATCAGGAAACCCACCCTGGGAAAAGTCATGTAGCCTTTGCCGGAGTACATGTAGACAGGAAGAGTCTGCAAGGAGGCTGTTGGTGATCAGCAACATTGTGATGTAACAAAAGTTAAACCGATATACTCTAATCAGTACGATGCAACTTGTCAAAGCCGTACATTTGCACTCCCAAGTAATCCCTTGTACCCAAGTCTTAAAGTGGTTGTAAACCCTTACAAACCACTTTGACCTACAGGTAAGCCTAGATTAAGGCTTACCTGTAGGTCCAAGCAATATCTCCTAAACCTATATGGTTTAGGAGATATTTGCCCGAAAACAGGCACCGCTGTCTACGGCGCATGCGCTGTAGACAGCGGCGCGCAGGCGCACTGAGCGCGGCATTCTCAGCGACGGAGCTGCCGCGCGTGTCGGCTCCCGTGCGCATGCGCGGGAGTGACGTCATCGCGGCTTCGCCGAATGACAGCGGCGGGGCTGCAAGACCCCACCAACAAGATGGATGCGGCGGACTACAGGGGACAGCGGCGACTTCGCTGGCTCCTGTGTCAGGTAAGTGACACATAATGGGCTACTATGCAATGCATAGTAGTCCATTATGCTTATGCTTATGCTTTGCCTTTGCAGGGAATGAAAGAGGAAGTAAACTCATCAGGGTTTACTTCCTCTTTAAACAGAATAGATTCATTGATGATCATGGAAAGAATCTCCGATACAATACATGACTCTACAAAAGACTTCTATAATAATAAATTTGATGCTTGGATCTAATTTCTCTTCATATCATGAATAGTTTACCACGATTTTTTTTTCCTTTTTCTGTTTTTATATCTATTTAATGTGTTCTTAACTAAAACTGCCTACTTAAAATGGAAGTTCAGTCCAGTCCTAACTATACTTAAACCTGTTCCTACCCCCATTCTAAGCCTTTTCTATCCACCCTGTAAAAGGAAAGATGAAAGATGTCTATACTTATCTAATCAAGCTTCAGTGTAGAGGAGGGACAGCCGACAACGGATGCCCCATAGTAAGCCCATGGGTGATGTCATCGGCCAGGATCTGCAGCCGTTGTCAGCGATCTCTTCTCTTCATTGAAGCCGGTGCTGGGACCCAATCATGTAACTGGAGAGGAGCGACTTCACAATAGGTAAGTATAGACATCTTTCCTTTCGCAGGGTAGTTAGAATAAGCATAGAATTGGGGTGGGGAGAGCAACTACCTGTTATTTTTAAACTACTGTGTGTTCTTTACTGTGTACTATGAGAAAAATCAATAAAAAAAATAAAAAAAAAGGATTTTATTTAAAAAAAAGTGATACAAATCTGCTTTATTATAAAAGAGAAAAGAATGCACGCCAATTGGTTACAGGTAGATCATTGTCATACTTTAGTTATTCTACATACTATGGTTAAACAGAGATTCACATGGAAAAAAATAAATAAATAATAACAAATAAATAATGAAATAAATAATATTAATGATTAATAATAAAATAGTATTCATTAATATATTACAGGTATAGATAGAAAATGTGAAAGTGAACACTGATATTGCATCATTCTCAAGTTCACATCGGAAGAAAAAAATGTAATAACAAATAAATATGACATTAAATAATAAATAAATAAATAAATGAAATACGTAATAATCATTTAGAAAAATAACAAATAAATAATAAAAGATTACACATTAATCAGTTATAGGTATACAAAATATGAAAGAGTAAGAGAAGGGATGGTCGGCACTCAGGGTGACATTCAAAAAAATAGTATCTCTTTATTCAGTAATCATGTACAATGCTGTAAAAGAGCCTACGCGTTTCGGACGTTAGTCCTTAGTTATGGCAGCCATGACTAAAGAAATGCAATTTTTTTGGATGTCACCCTAAGTGCCAACTATGCCTGTCCTTACACTGGTACTTTGGAGGTGTCAGCAGCCTCAAGGTCTGAGCACCAGGCCGAGATTTTATGTGGAAAGGTTGTAGCCCCTATACACCTGTTTTTCTATATAATAAAACAATACAAATCAATTTGTTACATGTACACAAAATGTGAAAGGTGAACGCTGAAATTGCATCATTCTCAATTATGATTTACCAGCAATTCATGGGGAGAAATAAATAGGATATTAAATAAATAATAATAAATAATACGGAAATAATAATAAATAAATAAAGTATACACACCAATTTGTCCCAGATACATAAAATGTGAAGGGTGAATGTTCTCAATTATGATTTATCAACAATTCACAGGGGAATAAATGTAATTACAAGTAATAATAGGTAAAAAATATATTTAAAAAAATGATAAAATAATATGACGAAAGAGAAAAATATACAGTGCCTTGCGAAAGTATTCGGCCCCCTTGAACTTTTCAACCTTTTGCCACATTTCAGGCTTCAAACAAAGATATAAAATTTCAATTTTTTGTGAAGAATCACCAACAAGTGGGACACAATTGTGAAGTGGAACGAAATCGATTGGATATTTTAAACTTTAGCAAATAAAAAACTGAAAAGTGGTGCGTGCAAAATTATTCGGCAACTTTACTTTCAGTGCAGCAAACTCACTCCAGAAGTTCAGCGAGGATCTCTGACTGATCCGATGTTGTCCTAAATGACTGATGGTGATAAATAGAATCCACCTGTGTGTAATCAAGTCTCTGTATAAATGCACCTGCTCTGTGATAGTCTCAGGGTTCTGTTGAAAGCGCAGAGAGCATCATGAAGACCAAGGAACACACCAGGCAGGTCCGTAATACTGTTGTGGAGAAGTTTAAAGCCGGATTTGGATACAAAAAGATTTCCCAAGCTTTAAACATCCCAAGGAGCACTGTGCAAGCGATCATTTTGAAATGGAAGGAGTATCAGACCACTGCAAATCTACCAAGACCTGGCCGTCCCTCTAAACTTTCAGCTCAGACAAGGAGAAGACTGATCAGAGATGCAGCCAAGAGGCCCATGATCACTCTGGATGAACTGCAGAGAACTACAGCTGAGGTGGGAGAGTCTGTCCATAGGAGAACAATCAGTCGTACACTGCACAAATCTGGCCTTTATGGAAGAGTGGCAAGAAGAAAGCCATTTCTCAAAGATATCCATAAAAAGTCTCGTCTAAAGTTTGCCACAAGCCACCTGGGAGACACACCAAACATGTGGAAGAAGGTGCTGTGGTTAGATGAAACCAAAATCAAACTTTTTGCCCACAATGCAAAACGATATGTTTGGTGTAAAAGCAACACAGCTCATCACCCTCAACACACCATCCCCACTGTCAAACATGGTGGTGGCAGCATCATGGTTTGGGCCTTTTTTCTTCAGCAGGGAAGATGGTTAAAATTGAGGGGAAGATGGATGCAGCCAAATACAGGACCATTCTGGATGAAAACCTGTTGGAGTCTGCAAAAGACCTGAAACTGGGACGGAGATTTATCTTCCAACAAGACAATGATCCCAAACATACAGCAAAATCTACAAATGAATGGTTCACAAATAAACGTATCCAGGTGTTAGAATGGCCAAGTCAAAGTCCAGACCTGAATCCAATTGAGAATCTGTGGAAAGAGCTGAAAACTGCTGTTCACAAACGCTCTCCATCCAACCTCACTGAGCTCGAGCTGTTTTGCAAGGAAGAATGGGCAAGAATTTCAGTCTCTCGATGTGCAAAACTGATAGAGACATACCCCAAGTGACTTGCAGCTGTAATCGCAGCAAAAGGTGGCTCTACAAAGTATTAACGCAAAGGGGCCGAATAATTTTGCACGCCCCACTTTTCATTTTTTTATTAGTTAAAAAAGTTTCAAAAATCCAACAGATTTCGTTCCACTTCACAATTGTGTCCCACTTGTTGGTGATTCTTCACAAAAAAAAAAAAATGTATATCTTTATGTTTGAAGCCTGAAATGTGGCAAAAGGTTGAAAAGTTCAAGGGGGCCGAATACTTTCGCAAGGCACTGTACATCAATATATTACAGGTACAGAAAATGTGAATGGTGAAGTGCACCATTCTGCATCAATGCAATTAGGATTTAAAGCGGGAGTCCGCTGGGACTCCGCGTTTTTTTTTTTTTAAAAGCCAGCAGCTACAAATACTGCAGCTGCTGACTTTTAAAATAGTGACACTTACCCGTCCAGCGCGCCCGCGATGTCGGCACCCGAAGCCGATCTCTCGATCGTCTCTCGGGTGCTGCCGCCGCCATCTTTGGTATGGGAATCAGGAAGTGGAGCCTTTCGGCTTCATTTCCCGGTTCCCTACTGCACATGCGCGAGTCGCGCTGCGCAATAAGGATGGACCCGCTGCCTCTGGGATCCGTGTGTTTCCCAGCAGGCAGCGGGGGACTTTTGGAAAGGGGCCCCTTTCCACAGAGAGCTATCCCGGAAGTGGGTGCAGATACCTGTACTGTACAGGTACCTGCACCCCCCTCCCCCCTGAAAGGTGCCAATTGTGGCGCCGGAGGGGGGGAGGGTTCCGATGAGCGGAAGGTCCACTTTAGGGTGGACCTCCGCTTTAACAGCTATAATAATGATCATCATGGTAGGAAAACCATATACTATTAAATACAAAATAAATAAATGAATAATATAAAAAAAAAAAAAGATGTGCTACAGATTAAGAAAATGTGAAAGGTGTACACTGAGACCACATTCTCATTAATGATTTATCAGTGATTCAAATAAAACAAATAAAAAGTATTAATATTACAGTAATTATTAATATTATTAATATATAATAAAGGAATACAAATCAATTTGTTACAGGTACACAAAAAAATGCGCGTGTTGAACACTGAGACTGCATAATTCTTAATTATGATTTATCTGCCACTTACAGAAGAAGCAATAAATATAATAACAAATAATAAAAAAAAAATAGTAATAATAATAAAGGAAGAGTAGAGGAAAACAGCAACAAATTTTCCAAAATTTTCCTTTTTCTGCCCTTTAAAATCCAAGGGGGCGTCCCTCTCATGCACGTTTGTTGCTGTTTTCCTCTATAAATTTAATATAGGTGGTTGGCAGATCAGCACACTTATTATTCTCATACTTTTTTTTTTTTTTTATAATAAAGGAAGAGAAATTAATTTGTTACAGGTGCATGTGATGAAAAGTTAAATGCAGAGACTGCATCCAGACTGGAAGTAATAAATATAATAGCAAATAAATAATAATGATAATAATAGTATTAAATAATAAAATAATGTATTTATTACAGGTACCTAAACAGAGATTTACATGGAAGGAAATAAAAACAATGAATAAACATAAGAAAACAATAAAAAAAAAGTAAAAACCAGTAAACACCGATGAACTTTTAAAGGGGTGACGGTGGCCTCATGTGACCCTTGTTGGTTGCACTCTTGTTACCCTCTCGGGGACGTTTTTACAAGATCTAGGGTTACATTTCATTCAGGGGGTTTAACTGGTGTCATCAAGGTGATCGGAGTCACCCAGACTGAGCCGGCATGGCTGGCGTACCCAGAGCTGGGAGGCTTACCGGCTCATGAGCTGATCCCTCACCCCGATAACCCCGGCCCCACCACCCTCCATCTCTGCGCCCGATGGCTCCAAAATTTGCCCTTTTTGGTTGTGATAAAAATTTAACTTTGATTTCCAAAGTTCCCTGGGGAGTCGGGGGGTGAATTCAATTAAGGGGGTGGAGGGGGAGCTCTTTTATCTGCAAGGCCTTAAAGTTCACACGGTCACCTGGAGAAGTTTGGGCGGTCCCCATCTTATGGCGGACAGGCAATATGGATCTGATTGCTGGTAATAAGGAGGCCTGCTACTGATTAAGCTGATCTATAATTGGTCACTTATGTCAGACTGACTTTGTTAGAGAGTTATGCTGACTGTGTAATAATGGGCATTGCTGTTTGCAGCCATGGAGTCCTGAGATTTACTCCCAGCACGGTTCTTCTGGGCTTCAAGCTGTTCATGTGTCTAGGTGGGTGCTCTAGATATACAATGAATCGGCACACAATCATCTTATATGTATAGGTGCCAGCGGGCAGTTCTGAAATTGTCCTGACACTAACGGCTGATTAAGGTGGAATTTTTCACCCGATGTTAGCCCCAGTGTATGGACAATCAGAAGAAAAGGCGCCTCTAAGTGCAGAATTAAAACTTTTAATATCCCCGAAAAAGATTAAAAGTACACTTACATGATATAAAAATGAAGGGAGCATTTCACATGTTTTTAAGGCAGGTGATCCGGCATCAGGAAGGTCCCAGTGTGTTATAGGTTTCCAGGGGTGTCGATATGCAGTAGCAGAAGATCCCAGGGTGACCAGAAGATGGATGCCACAAGCTCTGGAAGCACTGGTGAAACAATCGTGCTGTCAGAGTCAGCATGGAACATGAATCCCGGAAATGACGTCAGCGGGAGGGGATGACAACCAGCATGGGCCGCAAACCGGAAGTACGTCATCAAAATGGGACGTGTTTCGAAACTGCTGATTGGTTCCGTCATTGGCTTGAAGAAGGAACCATTCAGCAGTTCTGAAACATGTCCCATTTTGATGACCTACTTCTGTTTTGAGGTCCACACTGGTTGTCGTCCCATATGGCCATATAGCTCTGGGATGCCCTTCTGCGAGAAATATTTTCTTCCTGGGACCTTCCATTGTGGTGTTCCGATGGCCACAGTGTGGCTTTGTGGGTTCTGACGGCGTTGCTCCCACTGGGCTCGGTGATGGGAGTTCATGTGCCTTCTTAAGACGCTCGTCCCTAGGTGAGTGTTGGGCTTGCCGTGACTTATGCGTTGACTGCAAAGATTGCAGATGGCAACACTATTGTCATTAGCGGACACGTTAAAAAAAAGCCCACACTACGGAGCCATGTGCCGGCGTCCTGGGAGCGCCAGATGTGACCGTACATGGTTGTTGGCTTGCTATTGATACATTAGCAGTCTAGTTTGTCCCTCCTGTGCAATGTAAGTTCGGCCTGCTTCTCCTCCCTATCTGCTGGTCCATATCTCCCTCTGAACTCCCCTCCTCTTCCTCTCTTGTGGGTACCCATGTGACGTCCATAGACACGTCATCATCGATGTCAGCAACAGCGGGGGCCAACCTCCTTGGGCTGATCTGGGTACTGTTGTCAGACTGCTGAGTGGCGGTTGTTGCTACCTCCTCTTCCTGATCCAATGCCAAGAATGGCTGCACATCGGAAATGTCCTTGTGATGGATCGGAAAATAATTCCTGTGACTCAAGCGGAGGGTATATGGTGTTGTTGGTGGTAGTGTCTTTGGGAGTGCACACAGCAGAGAGTGAAAAGGGTGCAGATAGAGAGGATGAGGAGGGTACAGAAGAGGAAGGCTGAGTGAGCCACTCAACCAAGTCTGGTGCGTCCTTTGACGTAATCGAACGCACCTTCTACTTCCCACTTTGGCTCCAGCCTGGTGCTCCTGCCCTACCCCTACCACCCCTGCGGAAGGGCCTGCCTCTTCCTCTGCCTGCCATTTTTTAAATGACCCTGTGACAAGAGTCTCTAGAGAAGCGCAGTATATGTGGAAGAAGGTATATAACTTCAATCTGTTGTTTTGGGGGGCCACTAGTCTATCACACCAGTTATACTTTTTTCTATTTGCATTTGTCACCCTTTGTAGTTGTATCGCTGTAGAACCGCTCAGCAGTCACAATGATGCACAATACAAATGCAATATAATATGCTTTCTATATTTGAAAGTGTATTACACCCCGATATGCCGCACGCCAAACAATAGTACATCTATGCCAGTCCTTAAAAGGACTTTTGTGGACCTATATTAGTTAGCGATTTGTGTCACGACAGTCTGTCCCTGCTCCACACAGCAACCTCTCCCTACACCAGCCTTTCTCAACCTTTTTAACACAGAGGAACCCTTGAAATAGTTCTCCGCTCTCGAGGAACCCCTGCTAAAAATGAGGAATTTACAACTCATGATATATTAGTGTGATGGTCAGTGGGAAGAATGGTCCTTACACTTGTGTTCATTGGGAAGAATTACCTCCTTACAGATAGCTAAAAAGATCAATGGTGTCGGTGGGAACTTATCCGAGAGGCAGAAATTGCCCAATACTGAAGGAACCCCTAGCAACCTCTGGAGGAACCCTGGTTGAGAATCTGTGCCCTACACTGACGAAAGACAGCTGCAGAACCGCTCAACAGTCACAATGCTGCACAATACAAATGCACTATAATATGCTTTCTATATTTGAAAATATATTATAAGTGTATTACACCCCGATATACTGCGTGCCAAACAATAGTACACCTATACCAGTCCTTAAAAGGACTTTTGTGGACCTAATGGCTAGTGATTTGTGTCACTACAGTCTGTCCCTGCTCCACACAGCAACCTCTCCCTACACTGACAAAAGACAGAATGTGAAATGGCAGCCAGATCAGGTCTATTTATAAGGTAGGGGGAATGTCCAGGTGCTGAAATGTCTCAATTGGCTGTCCTGTACCACATGATAGATGTGTCATGGGTCAAAGTTCTTCACAATGTAAAAGAATATGGCGGCCACGAATAGCGCCATATGTTCGCCGGTTCGGTGAATAGCGAACGCGCAAAGTTCGTTGCGAACCGCAAGGCCATCTCTATAGGTAAATAATATTTCAAAAAACAAATACGTTTTATTTTTGTTTTGTTTTTTTCTTATGATCGCCCTTTTGGGCTTTCTATATTCTTTTTCAGGAATTAATTTTCTGCCTTGAAAAACAGTCTTGTTGAGATCCTTAATCCATGGATCTTGGATCTCTCCCCCGCTGCTGCTCACCTGTATGCTAATGAATTCTGAGATTTAGGCGGGTGTTTTGCCCATACTTATGATGGGGATTTCCCTGTCTATACTATTTTCCTGTTCATTTTTTTACCTTTTTTTTTTCCTTTTTATTTTTTTTACAGATTCCAACTGTCTGGGACCTCAGTGCACATACTGACTTCCTGGTGGTCCGGATTCCGGGTCCCTGGTTGACAGGGGGACAGGCCTTAGTGGGATTTGCTTATACTCTTTTTGTGTGCCCCCCCCCCCCCCCCCCCATTGCTGTGTTTTTTTTTTTTTCAAATTTTTTGTGATCTATGTAATTGGCTGATATGACCTGTGGACAATCCCATGCTGCTCGTATCCTATTGTTGTTTTTAACATTTTTTGGATGCTGATATATATTTTGCTAAGTGACTGGGATGTAAGTACAAATTATGATGCAATACTTTAATGACCACCAAATGATGGTTTATGTACATACAACACAATAGTCTCCTCTTTGGTTAAAGCGGGAGTCCGCCGTTTATTTTTATTTTTTTAAGCCAGCAGCTACAAATACTGCAGCTGCTGACTTTTAAAATAATGACACTTACCCGCCCAGCGCGCCCGCGATGTCGTCACCCGAAGCCGATCTCTCGATCGTCTCTCGGGTGCTGCCGCCGCCATCTTGGGTATGGGAATCAGGTAGTGGAGCCTTGCGGCTTCATTTCCCGGTTCCCTACTGCGCATGCGCGAGTCGTGCTGCGCAATAAGGATGGTCCCCGCTGTCTCTGGGATCCGTGTGTTTCCCAGCAGGCAGCGGGGGACCTTCGGAAAGGGGCGTAGATTCTGCGGAAAGGGGTGTACCTTCTGCAGATATCTATGCCGGAAGTGGGTGCAGATACCTGTACTGTACAGGTACCTGCACCCCCCTCCACCCTGAAAGGTGGCAATTGTGGCGCCGTAGGGGGGGGGAGGGTTCCAGTGAGCGGAAGGTCCACTTTAGGCTGGGTTCACACCGCTGCGGGGGGAGAACCGGATGTGATTCGCACAGCAAATCACATCCGATCTCCGTAGCGCTGCGAGTTCAGCCATACAGATAGTATGGCTGAACTCGCAGCGGTCCCGCAGCAAACTCGCACGGGACCCTTTTTTGGGTCCGCAACGGAATCGGATCGCATGGGGGTTCACACCATGCGATCCGATTCCTGTGCGAGTCGGCAGATCGCACTGCGATATGCCGACGGATCTGGGGGTGTCATTAACATAACATTGACACCCCCAGCCGTCCGCATAGGGCAGTGTGAACTGCCGGCGGGAGGTATGCGATGCGGGAAAACGCCGCGGATTCGCGGCGTTCCCGCATCGCAGCAATGTGAACCTAGCCTTAGGGTGGACCTCCGCTTTAATGACTCCGTATTTGCATTTTATAGATAGTTCTTCCCTGCAACTAACCCCTAATGAAGGAGAATCTGTTGTATCTCCAAAACGTTGTCTAGGTCCACTCTTTGTGTTTGTTTCACCATGCATCCGCATTTTTTGTATATAATGTATTTTTTATGTATTTTTCTATGTACAATAAATCAATTTTTCTTTGTATGATACATTTTGTGTTTTGGTAGTGCCATTAAAATCCCACTCCTAGGGGGTTTTTGATTATTAATTGCACACATTTAACCCTCTGATTGCCCCTAGACGTTAACCCCTTCCCAGCCAGTGTCATTATTATAGTCATATCGTATAGTATTATCACCGATCACTGTAATAGTGTCACAATTGATGTCAGTGTCAGTTAGTGTACCTCCCAGCGTGAGTCTGTTGGCGCCAGGTTTCTCACCACCCTATCTCAGTCACACTAAGGCTGGATTCACACCTATGCATTTTTAGTGCTTTTTGCAGATTTGCTCTACAGAACGTGTTCCATAGGAAACCATGTTAAATGGACTGTAGTGCAAAACTGCAAAAAGCACTAAAACTGCAGATGTGAATCCAGCCTAAGGGCCGGTGCACACCACATGCAGTCCAGTGCAGTTTTTTTCTGCATTAAAAAACGCATGGACAGTAGGCTATATGATTTCCAACGCCATAGTTCACACCAGGGTGTTCCAGTTCCAGAACAAAAATTAGAAAATGCTACATTTTTTATTGTACTGCGTTAAAATGCAAAAGCACACTGGAATGCACTTAAATGCACCAAAAATGCACTGGAACGCACATGTCCCCATTCAAGGTAAAGAAAAAAAGGAGGGAGGGGGAAATACACTGGAAAGCATCAAAAATGTGTATGCAGAAATGCATCTGGACTGCGTTTCTATGGTGTGAACGGGCCCTAAAAGTCTCTGATCACCACCATTACCGTATAGCGTCTATAGCTGCGTAAATTCCAGTATATACCATAGTTTTGGACGTTATAACTTTCACACAAACCAATTAATATACAATTATTGGGATTTTTTTTTTTCTACCGAAGACATGTAGCAGAATTCATTTTGGCCCCAATTTATGAAGAAATTAGATTTTTGGATTTTGTTATATGAATAAAAAATATATTTTTTTTTTTCAAAATGTTATATATTTTATATATAACATTTATTTATTACATTTATAATATATTTTTTTCAAAATAAAAAATAAAAAAATCCAGTGGTGATGAAATACCACCAAAAGAAAGTTCTATTTGCGGATAAAAAAATTATACACATTTCATTTGCGTATAGCGTTGCATGACCGAACAATCGTCAGTTAAAATAGCGCATTTCTGAATAGCAAGAAAATCGCTGGCCTTGTAGGGGTAAAACCTTCTGGAGGTGAAGTGGTTACCTTGGATTTTCCATCTGGCAGAACGGCCCTGCATACATAGGAGTATTTTAATATGCCCGTGTGCATGAGCCCCAAAAAATTCCCAACCCAAGAGTAAGACCCCTTTTACACTGAGGCGTTTTTCGGGCGCTTTAGCATTAAAAAAAAGTGCATGTAAAGCGCTTGAAAGAAGCCGCAACTGCAATCCCAATGTAAAAGCCAGAGTGCTTTCACACTGAGATCCCTTTCACACTGGGGCGTTTTTCAGGCGCTTTAGCTTTAAAAAAAAGCGCCTGTAAAGAGCCTGCAAGAAGTCGCAACTGCAATCCCAATGTAAAAGCCCGAGTGCTTTCACACTGAGGCGCTGCGCTGGCAGGGCGTCAAAAAAAGTCCTGCAAGCAGCTTCTTTGCAGTTCTTTTGGAGCGGTGAATACACGGCTCCTAAAGCGCCCCTTCCCATTGAAATCAATGTGAAGTGCCTACAAAACACCTGAAAAGTGCTTTTGGCAGCAGCGTTTTGTGGGCGCTTTTAACCCTTTATTTGGCCACTAGCAGGGGTTAAAAGCGCCCCAATAACGCTAGAAAAATGTCGGTAAAGCGCTGCTAGTTTAAGCATCGCTTTATGAGCGTTTTTCGGGCGCTGACATTGTGAAAGGGCTCTTAAAGCACTTGGGCTTTCACATTGGGATTGCAGATGAGGCTTCTTTCAAGCGCTTCACAGGCGCTTTTTTTTAACGCTAAAGCGCCTGAAAAACGCCCCAGTGTAAAAGGAGTCTAATACAAAAAAAAAAATACATAATATTGTTAAAAAAAAAAAAAATTAGTGGTGCGTTACTAAAGCGTTGCAAGCATTACATTTTTAATGGCAGCACAGAAAAGCCGTGGTGTGATGAACACACTTGTCCAACCGTCATCACAACATAAAGCAGAACACAATTGGTTGCTATTAATTTATTTTATTTATACAAATTTTAAATTAAATTTGTTTTCAGTGTGGAGAATACGGATCAGCGGTGGGAATTTGTCTGAAATCTGACACGGAGGGATTAGAGGAATTAAACTGGGTTTATTATTGAGGACAGAGAGAAATCTGCAGACGTTATCGCACTCCGCTTCCCGGACGCATCTGACCGTTATCACCATTCCAGGTGAGGAGAAGGTTCCAGGATTCCCACAGCACCAATCAAATCTTCCCAATTGATTCCATGTGTGCCCTGCACCTTCCATTAACAGATCCATGAAACAGAGTCACCCCCCCTCCCCCACCCCAATCCTTCCTAACTCACTGGCCATACATTATACAATTTTCTAGTAGATTTACCAAAATCATATAATATGAGGTCAGACCTAAACACTTTCTATTTGTATGCAATCAGGCAGGCAACCCTACATAGTTGAAGGTAAATCTAAAGGAAACCGAACAAGAAAATGTTATAATATATGGCCAGCTTAATTCCTAATATACCAGGGAGGCTTTCCTGGGGACCACACACTTCAGTTCTGTATACTAGCACAGGAGCGATGTTCTGCAGATCTCCAGAGAGGCCAGTGATAGAATAATCTACAGAACATATCGATATGTATCTGTCATGACTGGGGGATGGGACGGAGCAATGCTCTGCACGAGGTCAGTGATGGAATAATCTGCAGAATATATCAATATGCATCTGTCAAGAGGGACATGGGATAGAGCAATGCTCTGCAGGAGACCAGCAATGGAATAATCTGCAGGATATATTAATATGTATCTATTAGGAGGGAGTTGGGATGGAGCAATGCTCTGCAGATCTTTAGAGAAATTAGTGGTGGAATAATCTGCAGAATATATCAAAATATCTATCGGGAGGAGAATGGGGTGGAGCAATGCTCTGCATATCTCTAGAGAGGTCAGTGGTGGAATAATCTGAAGAATATATCAGTATGTATATGTCCGGAGGGGGAGAGGATGGAGCAATGGTCTGCAGTTTTCTAGAGAGGCCAGTGATGGAATAATCTGCAGTATATATTAATATGTATCTATTAGGAGGGGGATGGGATGGAGAAATGTTCTGCAGATCTCTAGAAAGGTCAGTGGTGGAATAATCTGCAGAATATATCAATATAGATCTATCAAGAGGGGGATAGGACAGAGCAATGCCAGCAATTGAATAATCTGCAGAATATAATAATAGGTATCTATTAAGAGGGAGATGGGATGGAGCAATGCTCTGCAGATCTCTAGAGAGGTTAGTGGTGGAATAACATGCAGAATATATCAGTATGTATCTGTCAGGAGGGGGGTGGGATGGAGCAATGATCTGCAGTTTTCTAGAAAGGTGAGTGATGGAATAATCTGCAGAATATGTCAATATGTAATTAATCAGGAGGGAGATGGGATGGAGCAATGCTCTGCAGTTCTCTAGAAAGGTCAGTGGTGGAATAATCTGAAGAATATAGCAATATAGATCTATCAAGAGGGGGATAGGACAGAGCAATGCTCTGCAAGAGGCCAGCAATTGAATAATCTGCAGGATATATTAAAATGTATCTATTAGGAGGGAGATGGGATGGGGCAAAGCTCTGCAGATCTCTAGAGAGGTCAGTGGTAGAATAATCTGCAGAATATATCAGTATGTATATATCAGGAGGGAGATGGGATGTAGCAATGCTCTGCAGATCTCTAGAAAGATCAGAGGTGGAATAATCTGCAGAATATATCAGTATGAATATATCAGGAGGGAGATGGGATGGAGCAATGCTCTGCAGATCTCTAGAGAGGTCAGTGGTGGAATAATCTGCAGAATTGATCAACATGTATCTGTCAGGAGGGGGATGGGACAGAGCAACGCTCTGCAGAGGCCAGCAATGGAATAATCTGCAAAATATATCAGTATGTATCTGTCAGGAGGGAGATGGGATGGAGCAATGCTCTGCAGATCTCTAGAAAGGTCAGTGGTGGAATAATCTGCAGAATATATCAGTATGTATATATCAGGAGGGAGATGGGATGGAGCAATGCTCTGCAGATCTCTAGAGGTCAGTGGTGGAATAATCTGCAGAACTGATCAACATGTATCTGTTAGGAGGGGAATGGGACAGAGCAACGCTCTGCAGAGCCCAGCAATGGAATAATCTGCAAATTATCTCAGTATGTATCTGTCAGGACTCGGTAGATGGGATGGAGAAATGTTCTGCAGATCTCCAGGGAGGTCAATAAATAACCTGCAGAATCTGCCTCTCTGCAGCACGTGTATGAGCGCCATGACGCAGCGTCCGTCTGCCTCTGCAGCGGTTGGCCGTGTCCTCCGTTTGGCTCTCATACAATCTAGCGGCCGCATCCAGCAGCCTAAATCCATTTCCCAGATCCATCCTGATGTTCTTTTCAGATGTGGCGGCTGATTTATTATCCACAATATTATTACAAACATTTATTTTGTGCTCATGATCACTTTTCCAATAAAGCAGCGCCGCTCCTTCCATTAGCGCTGCCGTTTTCACTGACACCAGATCTGCCGCCGCCACGGACGGATGATTTGTCAATTACAAGGAGTGAATGGAGCTCACATTTCACCCAGATTCATACAGATGGAGATTATGTAATTGTTTCATCGAGACGTAAAACAATATGTACCTCTTGGGGGCGTCCATCTATATATCTGAGTTCCCAACTCCGCCCCCTTTCTTTTCAGAACTTTTCCACTGAAGCACTCTCCATATATTGTCCATCCCAGAGATTGCAGCTGGAGAAGTGAGACCCCCCTTCATTTGCTTTTTATTAGAACAGTGTCTATCAGGCTCCATTCACACTAATGAGTTTTTTTTTTATGCCTTTTGTAGAAATGCAGGGAAATTTTTTAACATGGGTTGCTATGGAACATGTTCACATCACTGCATTTTTGTGCCTCTGCATTTTTGGAAAGGGGCGCGATTTGCGTTTTGCACTTTTTTTTTATACACTGTATATAGCTGGTTGCAAAGGAAGGGTCCGGGAAGCCGGCTGCCACATCAGTCATCAGCTGTCAACGGGCTTCCCCGCTGACAGCTGAATGTAAAAAAAAAATTGCCGGGTAAAAAAAATCGTGAAAAAAAACAGCATGGAGTCCTCCCCCAGGTCCATACCAGGCCCTTGGGTCTAGTATGTATTCGAAGGGGACCCCCTCACTCCAAATTTTTTTTTTAAAATGGCGTGGGGTCCCCCCCAAAATCCATACCAGACCCTTATCCGAGCATGCAGGTGGCTGTCGGGGTCTGCAGTTGGGGGGCTTATCAGAATCTGGAAGCCCCCTTTAACAAGGTGGCCCCCAGATCCCAAGCCCCCCCCATTTGAATGGGTATCAGGTACATTGTACCCCTACCCATTCACCGAAAAAAGAAGTAGTGTAGTGTGAAAAAACACAATAAACCATTTTTGACAAGTCCTTTATTAAAAATAATAATCTGGTCTTCTTCTTCCGGTCTTCTTCTTTTTTCTGTCTTCTTTGTCCGGTGTTCTTCTTCCTCCGCCACCGCTCCCACCAACGACCCTTCTCTGATGCTGCGTCCCGCTGATCTGTCCGCGCCAATGTCAAGCATTTCTTAGATAACGGCGGGGGCGTGGCCATGGGATGATGTCATCTGGATGCCCCGCCCCCCATGGCGTCGCAAACCCATCATGCCCTGGGCGCTGATGTCACGAGGGGCAGGGCCTCCGGATATCGTCATCTGATGGCCACGCCCCCCCAACATTATCTAAGAAATGCTTGCCATCAGCGTAAACAGCTCAGCGGAAGAAGGAAAGGACCAGAGGGAGAAGGAGAAGACCGGAGGAAAAAGGAGAAGACCGGAGAGAGAAAAAAGAAGACCGGAAAAAGAAGCAGGAGAAGGAGACCGGATGAAGAAGGAGAAGACCAGAGGGAGAAGAAGAAGAAGATTGGAGGAAGAAGAAGGAGAAGACCGGAGGGAGAAGAAGAAGACTGGAGGAAGAAGGAGAAGACCGGAGGGAGAAAAAGAAGACTGGAGGAAGAGGGAGAAGACTGGAGGAAGAGGGAGAAGACTGGAGGGAGAAGGAGAAGACTGGAGGAAGAAAAAGACCAGAGAGAGAAGGAGAAGACTGGAGGGAGAAGGCGAAGACCAGAGGAAGAAGGAAATGACTGGAGAGAGCAGGAGAAGACCAGAGGGAGAAGACCAGAGGGAGAAGGAGAAGACCGGAGGAAAAAGGAGAAGACCGGAAAGAGAAAAAAGAAGACCGGAAAAAGAAGCAGGAGAAGGAGACCGGATGAAGAAGGAGAAGACCAGAGGGAGAATAAGAAGATCGGAGGAAGAAGAAGGAGAAGACCGGAGGGAGAAGAAGAAGACTGGAGGAAGAAGGAGAAGACCGGAGGGAGAAAAAGAAGACCGGAGGAAGAAGGAGAAGACCGGAGGAAGAAGGAGAAGACCGGAGGAAGAAGGAGAAGACCGGAGGGAGAAGGAGCAGACCGGAGGGAGAAGGAGCAGACCGGAGGAAGAAGGAGAAGACCGGAGGAAGAAGGAGAAGACCGGAGGGAGAAGGAGCAGACCGGAGGGAGAAGGAGCAGACCGGAGGAAGAAGGAGAAGACCGGAGGAAGAAGGAGCAGACCGGAGGGAGAAGGAGCAGACCGGAGGGAGAAGGAGCAGACCGGAGGGAGAAGGAGCAGACCGGAGGAAGAAGGAGCAGACCGGAGGAAGAAGGAGAAGACCGGAGGAAGAAGGAGAAGACCGGAGGAAGAAGGAGAAGACCGGAGGGAGAAGGAGCAGACCGGAGGAAGAAGGAGAAGACCGGAGGAAGAAGGAGCAGACCGGAGGAAGAAGGAGCAGACCGGAGGGAGAAGGAGCAGACCGGAGGGAGAAGGAGCAGACCGGAGGAAGAAGGAGAAGACCGGAGGAAGAAGGAGAAGACCGGAGGAAGAAGGAGAAGACCGGAGGGAGAAGGAGAAGACCGGAGGAAGAAGGAAATGACTGGAGAGAGCAGGAGAAGACCAGAGGGAGAAGGAGAAGACTGGAGAGAGCAGGAGAAGACCGGAGGGAGAAGGAGAAGACCAGAGGAAGAAGGAAATGACTGGAGAGAGCAGGAGAAGACCGGAGGGAGAAGGAGAAGACCAGAGGAGGAAGAATAATTTTTTTTAAATAAAGGACTTGTCAAAAACTGCCTATTGTGTTTTGTCACACTACATTACTTTGAATGATGAATGGATAGGGGTAAAATGTACCTGATACCCATTCACATAGGGGGGAGGCGGGATCTGTGGGCCCCTTGTTAAACGGGGCTTCCAGATTTTGATAAGCCCGCAGACCCTGACAACCACCGGGCAAGGGTTGTCACTAAGAGGTTCTTGTCCCCATGAACATGGGGCAAGGTGCTTTGGGGTGGAGGGGCTCAGAGCAGATACTGCAACATACAATCTGACACTAACTGATGATGAGGAGGAACTAACTGCCACTGACATCACCAACAACACTGATGGACCGATTGGGGGGGGGCACCTCCCCACAGTAGTAAAGCACTGGTCAGGCACACATTTAACGTTTAACCCTTTGATTGCCCCTGATGTTAACTCCTTCCCTGCCAGTGTCATTAGTACAGTGACAGTGCATAATTTTAGCACTGATGATTGTATTAGTGTCACTGGTCCCCAAAAAGTGTCAGTTAGTGTCCCAACTGTCCGCCGAAATATCACAGTCCCACTATAAGTCCCTGATCGCCGCCATTACTAGTAAAAAGAAATAAAATAAAAAAACTATATCCCATAGTTTGTAAATTTTTGTGCAAACCAATCAGTACACACTTATTGGGATTTCTTTTAACCAAAAATATGCAGCAGAATACATATTGGCCTAAATTTATGAAGAAATTTGAAATTCTTAAATTCTTTTTGGAAAAAATACACTTTTTTGAATAAAAAAATAAGACACCAGTAAAGTTAGCCCATTTTTTTTTTATATTGTGAAAGATAATGTTATGCTGAGTAAATTAATACCCAACATGTCACACTTCCAAATTGCGCCCGCTCGTGGAATGGCGACAAAAGTTTTACCCTTAAAAATCTCCATAGGCGATGTTTAAAAATTTCTACAGGTTACCGAGGACGTTACAGAGGAGGTCTAGGGCTAGAATTATTGCTCTCACTCTAACAATTGCGGTGATACCTCACATATGTGGTTTGAACACCATTTTCATATGTGGGCGCTACTCATGTGAGTAGGTTGTATCTGTTTATCTGCAGTCTTATCTTCTCTACATCTGTTCAAAGTGCAAAATTTATAAAGCTTGTCCGAGCTGTCAGGAAAAAAAAAGGGCGGAGAGCTGATGTTACGCTCTGCAGAACTCAATGAGGAGAGCTCTGAGAGCTGAATGAAGGGACAGAGCTGAGGCTGTCAATCACAGGTTATGTGCTGGAGCTCCCTCCCCTTTCACCTTAATGTCATGAAAACTTGCATTGCTAAATTTTTTACATTTCCTTTCCCCTGTTCTTAGTAAATTTTGGGTCTTCTTCCCGGAGCTCCCCTTTAGTGGCTGGTAAGGTGCCCCGATTCCACCTGCGTAGGCTTTTACAAGGCTCTCATGTGTTCGGGGAGAGAGGTTAGGAAAACATCTCGGGAGCTTGAGCGCCAGAGCCGAATGTGAAATCCACTTCCACCGAGGCCAGCCTCGCTCTCTCACGCGCAGCCAAGGAGGCTGAAACCCAAGCGGTGGCTGCCTGCCCAGACACAGAAAATCAAATAAATATGAGCGAGGTTAAGAATTCTTTTTATTGGGAGCACCTGCTTCTATTTTATACCAAAACTTACATTTCCTTAGTTACAGCGAGACTATGAGAGACAAAAAGAGCCTTATATCATCCCTCCGGGGGAGCGGGGGCAGGTGAAACGGTCACAGGGAACAAATGGGCCCTTGCTGGATGAGGGACTACAACTCCCAGCAAGCAGGGGGCATTCATCAATATGTATTCTATAATACATATTCATTTCTATAACTCTGACATATTCTGAATGCTGTACCTTTCATACCAGTCTCTGCGCCAGAGGAGCTGACACTCTAATGTCCTCCCACAGTCATACACTATAATTACTATATATTCATATAGCTCTGACATATACCGCAGTGCTGTACAGAGAACACTGAGCCAGCCACATCAGTCTCTGCATCAGAGGAGCTTACACTCTAATTTCACCCCACAGTCACAAACTATTATTATACATATAGCACTGACATAGGAGCTTACACTCTAATGTCCCATCACAGTCATACACTATAATTATTATAAGTTCATATAGTGCTGACATATACCGCAGTGCTGTACACACAACACTGAGCCAGTCACATCAGTCTGTGCACCAGAGGAGCTTACACTCTAATGTCCCACTACAGTCACACACTATTATTATTATACATTTATATAGCTCTGACATATACCGCAGTGCTGTACAGAGTACATTGAGTCAGTCACATATTCTCTGCACCAGAGGAGCTTACACTCTAATGTCCCCCCACAATCACACACTATAATTATTATACATTTATATAGCTCTGACATATACCGCAGTGCTGTACAGAGAACACTGAGCCAGTCACATCAGTCTCTACATCAGAGGAGCTTACACTCTAATTTCACCCCACAGTCACAAACTATTATTATTATTATACATATAGCACTGACATAGGAGCTTACACTCTAATGTCCCATCACAGTCATACACTATAATTATTATAAGTTCATATAGCGCTGACATATACCGCATGCTGTACAGAGAACACTGAGCCTTACATCTCAGTCTCTGCACCAGAGGAGCTTACACTCTAATGTCCCACTACAGTCACACACTATTACTATTATACATTTATATAGCTCTGACATATACCGCAGTGCTGTACAGAGTACATTGAGTCAGTCACATATTCTCTGCACCAGAGGAGCTTACACTCTAATGTCCCCCCACAATCACACACTATAATTATTATACATTTATATGGCTCTGACATATACCGCAGTGCTGTACAGAGAACACTGGGCCAGTCACATCAGTCTCTGCATCAGAGGAGCTTACACTCTAATTTCCTCTATTATTATACATATAGCACTGACATAGGAGCTTACACTTTAATGTTCCATCACAGTCACACCCTTTTTTAATATTGTACATTTATATAGCGCTGACATATAGCGTAGTGCTGTATAGAGAACACTGAGTAAGTCAAATCAGTCTCTGCACCAGAGGAGCTTACACTTTAATATTCTCCTGCTATTACACACTATTATTATTATACATTTATATAACTCTGACATATACCGCAGTGCTGTACAGAGAACACTGAGCCAGTCACATCAGTCTCTGCACCAGAGGAGCTTACACTCTAATGTCCCATCACAGTCACACACTGGTATTATTATTATTATACATTTATATAGCTCTGACATATACCACAGTGTTGTAGAGAGAACACTAAACTAGTAATATCATTCTCTGTACCAAAGGAGCTTACACTTTATTATCCTCCTGCTGTTACACACTTATTTGTCAGCTCTAACAAGCAGGGCTCTCTGATTCCCCCCTGTATTGAATTGTATTGTAATTTTACTGTCTGCCCCAGTGTTGTAAAGCGCTGCGTAAACTGTCGGCGCTATATAAATCCTGTATAATAATAATAATGATTATTCTCCATTTATATAGCTCTGACATATACCGCAGTGCTGTACAGAGAACACTGAGCCAGTCACATCAGTATCTGCAGCAGAGGAGCTTACACTCTAATGTCCTCCTACAGACACACACTGTTATTATTATACATTTATATAGCTGTGACATAGGAGCTTACACTCTAATCGTATTCTCTCTCACTGGTATAGTGGGGGGAGATCATTTCCACCTCTCAGCTGTCTTCTCCTCCCATAGAGGAATCCAGCTGTAGGTATTCCTTAGCAGATTTTATAAAGTAATACAAATAAATATTAAATCTAATACCGGGAAACGTTATTATATATTTTAGGATTTTATCACTGCATTCATTTTTATTTTTTTTTGGTATGACATGTACTCATCAGAGAATCCGCTCGTATGATGAGATCCCTGTGTGGTACAACGGCCGTCCAATCAGATAAGCTGATGCTTCTAGCAGATGACCCAGATCTGCGCCATGAGACGATCGGATATTTTCCCGCCTGGATAAACTTTCACTAAAAAGTACAAATTCTTTATAGGACACACACAATAAAGAATGTCTGATTGAAGACGGTAGGCGGAATCCTTCGTGGGGCGACGCGGTGCACTTTACGTCTCTCTGTATAATAAATTATTTTTCCTTCAAAGAATCTTTTGTATCTCATTGGTTTACCCAAAACTGAGACTTTTTTTTACAACCAGCAAGTTGACCTCAAATCTGACTCCAACTAATATTAATATTTTAGTTAAGGATTGGTGTCTGAGGGTCTCATCACCGGCGTTGGCTGAACGTCACCATAATTTGTTTATTCTATATTATAGTGCACCAATCCTGATCATTGCGAAAACAGATAACTCCACCCACTGTCTGCCACAGGTCTGCCCATTGACCAGGCTGTCCTACCCAGACCCTGCCCTGACCCTGCTCTCCTCTAATTATGCAGGGCCACACACTTACTGTAATAAATGTGTTAGCTGTGCATGAGCAGTGATTTAAGTAAAGTGACACTGCGATCCCAGGACACAGCATCATCAGGACACGGCCCAGGACACAGCATCATCAGGACACGGCCCAGGACACAGCATCATCAGGACACGGCCCGGGACACAGCATCATCAGGAAACGGCCCGGGACACAGCATAATCAGGACACAGCCCAGGAAACAGCACCATCAGGACACAGCCCAGGACACAGCACCATCAGGACACAGCCCAGGACACAGCACCATCAGGACACAGCCTGGGACACAGCGTCATCAGGACAAGGCCAGGGA
Source organism: Lithobates pipiens (assembly GCF_037356315.1). Lineage (NCBI taxonomy): Eukaryota > Metazoa > Chordata > Amphibia > Anura > Ranidae > Lithobates > Lithobates pipiens. The sequence continues at coordinate 26,177,776 of NW_027507686.1, forward strand.
CACAGCATCATCAGGACACCGCCCGGGACACAGCATCATCAGGACACCGCCCGGGACACAGCATCATCAGGACACGGCCAGGGACACAGCATCATCAGGACACAGTCCAGGACACAGCACCATCAGGACACAGCCCGGAACACAGCATCATCAGGACAAGGCCAGGGACACAGCATCATCAGGACACAGCATGGCCTGGGACACAGCATCATCAGGACACGGGCCGAAACATAGCATCATCAGGACACCGCCCGGGACACAGCATCATCAGGACATGGGCTGAAACACAGCATCATCAGGACACGGCCCGGGACACAGCATCATCAGGACACGGCCAGGGACACAGCATCATCAGGACACAGTCCAGGACACAGCACCATCAGGACACAGCCCGGAACACAGCATCATCAGGACAAGGCCAGGGACACAGCATCATCAGGACACAGCATGGCCTGGGACACAGCATCATCAGGACACGGGACGAAACACAGCATTATCAGGACACTGCCCGGGACACAGCATCATCAGGACACGGGCTGAAACACAGCATCATCAGGACACGGCCCGGGACACAGCATCATCAGGACACCGCCCGGTACACAGCATTATCAGGACATGGCCCAGGACACAGCATCATCAGGACACGGCCCCCGACACAGCATCATCAGGACATGGCCCGGGACACAGCATCATCAGGACACAGTCCAGGACACAGCACCATCAGGACACAGCCCAGGACACAGCACCATCAGGACACAGCCTGGGACACAGCATCATCAGGACAAGGCCAGGGACACAGCATCATCAGGACACCGCCCGGGACACAGCATCATCAGGACACGGCCAGGGACACAGCATCATCAGGACACAGTCCAGGACACAGCACCATCAGGACAAGGCCAGGGACACAGCATCATCAGGACACAGCATCACCTGGGACACAGCATCATCAGGACACGGGCCGAAACACAGCATCATAAGGACACCGCCCGGGACACAGCATCATCAGGACATGGGCCGAAACACAGCATCATCAGGACCCCGCCCCGGGACACCGCATCATCAGGACACCGCCCGGTACACAGCATCACCAGGACATGGCCCAGGACACAGCATCATCAGGACATGGCCCAGGACACAGCATCATCAGGACACGGCCCAGGACACAGCATCATCAGGACACGGCCCAGGACACAGCATCATCAGGACACGGCCCAGGACACAGCATCATCAGGACACGGCCCGCGACACAGCATCATCAGGACACAGCATCACAAGGACACACAGCACCATCAGAACACAGCCCGGGACACAGCATCATCAGGACAAGGCCAGGGACACAGCACCATCAGGACATGGGCAGGGACACAGCACCCTCAGGACACGGCCCAGGACACAGCACCATCAGGACAAGGCCAGGGACACAGCATCATCAGGACACGGCCAGGGACACAGCATGGCCTGGGACACAGCATCATCAGGACACGGCTCGGGACACAGCACCATCAGGACACGGCCCTGGACACAGCATCACCAGGACACAGCCCAGGACACAGCATCATCAGGACATGGCCTGGGACATAGCATCATCAGGACACGGCCCAGGACACAGCACCATCAGGACACAGCCCGGGACACAGCATCATCAGGACAAGGCCAGGGACACAGCACCATCAGGACATGGCCAGGGACACAGCACCCTCAGGACACGGCCCAGGACACAGCATCATCAGGACACTTCCTGATGACGTGTCAAATGAAACGTACGTCAAGGCGGTATCCAGTCACGTTCGTTTACGTCTAGTTCCGGACGTCCTTGGTCATCGGCTGCCCTTCGGTGGCACGCACGCCTTATACCACGAGGAACTACGTATCCATTACGAAAACTTTTTGTTTTAAGCAAGCAGCCCCAGTGCCAGGTTGGGCACCAACATATGTAAGCAGCCATTTGGCCTTATGTTTTATAATTTATGTTTTATTAAACGGTATTACGCTATGGATTTTTGTTTGGCTTTTTGTATGACCCATCTGAGTCTATGAGGAGAAGCTTCTGTCCATAGGAGGTCCACCTGATTCCATGTGAGCAGGGATTTTACCCTGCATAAGCCTATTTGACTATCTTTTTAATTAAAGTAGTCAACAGCATCTGGTAAGAAGACATCTATTTTCTTCACAAGTGGGGTGTCTTTTTTTATGTCCATAAATTCTTGGTGAAGGGACATTGTTTTATTACGTTATAGAAGATCCCAGCAGTTGTTCCGTTTATGGATTCAGAAGAAGGTTTTCACGGAAAAAAAACCACTGCTTTGGACTTTTGGATTTATACTTATTTATTTATCTGTATTTCCTTTTTTGGTGTTAGCACCTAATTGGGATTTCACCTACTATTGTTGTTCACCTTATTTTGTTTGCAACCTTTTTTTTGGTATATTACAGTTTTTTGTGATATGTTATGTACCATTTTAGATATTGTATGATCACTAGTCTCACATTTTTTATTGTTTGGTATTTGGTTTAGCGCCCCTATTATGAGTATATCATCAGGACACGGCCTGGGACACAGAATCATCAGGACACGGCCCAGGACACAGCACCATCAGGACACAGCCCAGGACACAGCATCATCAGGACAAGGCCAGGGACACAGCACCATCAGGACATGGCCAGAGACATAGCACCCTCAGGACACGGCCCAGGACACAGCATCATCAGGACAAGGCCAGGGACACAGCATCATCAGGACACGGCCAGGGACACAGCATGGCCTGGGACACAGCATCATCAGGACACGGCTCGGGACACAGCACCATCAGGACACGGCCCAGGACACAGCCCAGGACACAGCATCATCAGGACATGGCCTGGGACACAGCATAATCAGGACACGGCCCAGGACACAGCACCATCAGGACATGGCCCAGGACACAGCACCATCAGGACATGGCCAGGGACACAGCACCATCAGGACACAGCCCGGGACACAGCATCATCAGGACACGGCCCAGGACACAGCACCATCAGGACACAGCCCGGGACACAGCATAATCAGGACACGGCCCAGGACACAGCATCATTAGGACACAGCCCGGGACACAACATCATCAGGACAAGGCCAGGGACACAGCACCATCAGGACACAGCCCGGGACACAGCATCATCAGGACAAGGCCAGGGACACAGCACCATCAGGACATGGCCAGGGACACAGCACCCTCAGGACATGGCCCAGGACACAGCACCATCAGGACAAGGCCAGGGACACAGCATCATCAGGACACGGCCAGGGACACAGCATGGCCTGGGACACAGCATCATCAGGACATGGCTCGGGACATAGCACCATCAGGACACGGCCCAGGACACAGCATCACCAGTACACAGCCCAGGACACAGCATCATCAGGACACGGCCTGGGACACAGCATCATCAGGACACGGCCCAGGACACAGCACCATCAGGACACAGCCCGGGACACAGCACCATCAGGACACGGCCAGGGACACAGCACCATCAGGACATGGCCAGGGACACAGCCCCCTTAGGACACGGCCCAGGACACAGCATCATCAGGACAAGGCCAGGGACACAGCATCATCAGGACACGGCCAGGGACACAGCATGGCCTGGGACACAGCATCATCAGGACACGGCTCGGGACACAGCACCATCAGGACACGGCCCAGGACACAGCATCACCAGGACACAGCCCAGGACACAGCATCATCAGGACACGGCTCGGGACATAGCACCATCAGGACACGGCCCAGGACACAGCATCACCAGGACACAGCCCAGGACACAGCATCATCAGGACACGGCCTGGGACACAGCATCATCAGGACACGGCCCAGGACACAGCACCATCAGGACACAGCCCGGGACACAGCATCATCAGGACAAGGCCAGGGACACAGCACCATCAGGACATGGCCAGGGACACAGCACCCTCAGGACACGGCCCAGGACACAGCATCATCAGGACAAGGCCAGGGACACAGCATCATCAGGACAGGGCCAGGGACACAGCATGGCCTGGGACACAGCATCATCAGGACACGGCTCGGGACACAGCACCATCAGGACACGGCCCAGGACACAGCCCAGGACACAGCATCATCAGGACAAGGCCAGGGACACAGCACCATCAGGACATGGCCAGGGACACAGCATCATCAGGACACGGCCAGGGACACAGCATCATCAGGACACGGCCCAGGACACAGCACCATCAGGACACAGCCCGGGACACAGCATCATCAGGACAAGGCCAGGGACACAGCACCATCAGGACATGGCCAGGGACACAGCACCCTCAGGACACGGCCCAGGACACAGCATCATCAGGACAAGGCCAGGGACACAGCATCATCAGGACACGGCCAGGGACACAGCATGGCCTGGGACACAGCATCATCAGGACACGGCTCGGGACACAGCACCATCAGGACACGGGCCAGGACACAGCATCACCAGGACACAGCCCAGGACACAGCATCATCAGGACACGGCCTGAGACACAGCATCATCAGGACACGGCCCAGGACACAGCATCATCAGGACACGGCCCAGGACACAGCACCATCAGGACATGGTCCAGGACACAGCATCATCAGGACACGGCCTGGGACACAGCATCATCAGGACACGGCCCAGGACACAGAATCGTCAGGACATAGCATCATCAGGACACAGGCCAGGACACAGATCCCAGGACACAGCACCATCAGGACACAGGTCAGGGCACAGCATCATCAGGACACAGTCCGGGACACAACGTCATCAGGTCACGGCCCAGGACACAGCATAATCAGGTCACAGCCCAGGCCACAGCATCATCAGGACACAGCCCAGGACACAGCCCAGGACACAGCATCATCAGGACACAGCCCAGGACACAGCATCATCAGGACACGGCCCGGGACACAGCATCATCAGGACATGGCCCAGGACACAGCACCATCAGGACATGGCTCAGGACACAGGCCAGGACACAGATTCTAGGACACAGCACCATCAGGACAGGGCCCAGGACACAGAATCTAGGACCCTGCACCATCAGGACACGGCCGGGGACACAGATCCCGGGACACAGCACCATCAGGACACAGCCCAGGACAAGGTCAAGGTCAAACCGGGGAGGAAAGCTCTAGATGATGTCGGGCGTACTCCAGCCAGCAAATGAGGCAGGGCTCTATCTGACTTGCTGCAGCTTCTAACGCACATTGTGAGAAGCTCACAGTGTGCAGTGAAATCACAGAAAGCCATTTCAGTCCAGGTGAGGAGCCGGTACACAGCATCATCAGGACATGGCCCGGGACACAGCATCATCAGGACATGGCCCGGTACACAGCATCATCAGGACACGGCCCACGACACAGCATCATCAGGACATGGCCCAGGACACAGCATCATCAGGACATGGCCCAGGACACAGCATCATCAGGACATGGCCCAGGACACAGCATCATCAGGACACGGCCCAGGACACAGCATCATCAGGACACAGTCCAGGACACAGCATCACAAGGACACAGCACCATCAGGACACAGCCCGGGACACAGCATCATCAGGACAAGGCCAGGGACACAGCATCATCAGGACACGGCCAGGGACACAGCACCATCAGGACATGGCCAGGGACACAGCACCCTCAGGACACGGCCCAGGACACAGCACCATCAGGACACAGCCCAGGACACAGCATCATCAGGACACGGCCAGGGACACAGCATGGCCTGGGACACAGCATCATCAGGACACGGCTCGGGACACAGCACCATCAGGACACGGCCCAGGACACAGCATCACCAGGACACAGCATCACCAGGACACAGCATCATCAGGACACGGCCTGGGACACAGCATCATCAGGACACGGCCTGGGACACAGCATCATCAGGACACGGCCCGGGACACAGCATCATCAGGACACAGCCCAGGACACAGCACCATCAGGACATGGCCCAGGACACAGCACCATCAGGACATGGTCCAGGACACAGCATCATCAGGACATGGCCTGGGACACAGCATCATCAGGACACGGCCCAGGACACAGCATCATCAGGGCACAGCATCATCAGGACACAGCATCATCAGGACACAGCATCATCAGGACACAGGCCGGGACACAGATCCCAGGACACAGCACCATCAGGACACAGGTCAGGGCATAGCATCATCAGGACACAGCATCATCAGGACACAGCATCATCAGGACACAGCATCATCAGGACACCGGCCGGGACACAGATCCCAGGACACAGCACCATCAGGACACAGGTCAGGGCATAGCATCATCAGGACACAGTCCGGGACACAACGTCATCAGGTCACGGCCCAGGACACAGCATAATCAGGACACAGCCCAGGCCACAGCATCATCAGGACACAGCCCGGGACACAGCATCATCAGGACATGGCCCGGGACACAGCATCATCAGGACATGGCCCAGGAAACAGCACCATCAGGACACAGGCCAGGACACAGATTCTAGGACACAGCACCATCAGGACACGGCCCAGGACACAGAATCATCAGGACACAGCCCAGGACACAGAATCCTCAGGACACAGCACCATCAGGACAGGGCCCAGGACACAGAATCTAGGACCTGCACCATCAGGACACGGCCGGGGACACAGATCCCGGGACACAGCACCATCAGGACACAGCCCAGGACAAGGTCAAGGTCAAACCGGGGAGGAAAGATCTAGATGATGCCGGGCGTACTCCAGCCAGCAAATGAGGCAGGGCTCTATCTGACTTGCTGCAGCTTCTAACGCACATTGTGAGAAGCTCACAGTGTGCAGTGAAATCACAGAAAGCCATTTCAGTCCAGGTGAGGAGCCGGTACAGCTGGAGGTCAGATTTCATAGATGTAAGACTTATTCTGGCGTTTGCCGCAACCATCCCAGCCAGCAGCCATTGCCTCTTCGTGAGAGAGAAGCATTTCCCGGAGCTGCGCTGTTTGTCTAAGGTAATAAATGACTTTTTTTAATGAATAATATTACTCACTGCGGTCCAATTATTCTCCTCCGAGGGATAACTTTGTACCAATGGCAGAAAAAAAAAAGAATTTCCTCCTTTTGATTAATGGCCCAAAAATGATGATTAAGGTATTATTTCACGTGCGTTTAGGCAATCTATAAATCTCTGCGTGCATTACGGGAACGGGCCCAGGGCTCGGATTGCTGCGTACATGGAATATAATATATGTGAGGTGGACGGACGCCATGCGTTAATAACCAATGGCCGCTCTGCCTCTGAAATGTCAAATAAAACCTTCCTACGGAAATTAACATTTCTACAGAGGGACTGAAAATAATAGAAAAAAAAAAACGTGAAACTGGGTGCAAGAAAGATACCACAAGCGCGGCACAATGCTTAGTAAAAGCAGCACACATTATACTTGTTAGGCACACAGTTAACCCTTTGATTGCCCGGAGATGTTAACCCCTTCCCAACCAGTGACAGTGAATAGTATTAAGCACTGATTACTGTATTAGTGCCAGTTCCTACATTTAGTTAGTGTCAGATTGTCTGCCGCACTATCACAGTCCCACTATAAGTCGCTAATCACCGCCTTTACTAGTATAAAAAAAATAATAATACATAAACATTCCAGTATATATACCATTGTTTGCAGACGCTATAACCTTCAAACAAACCAATTAATGTAAGTCTATTGGGATCTTCTTCCCAAAGACATGTAGCAGAATACATATTAGCCTAAATATATGAAATTAGATTTATTTTTTTTATTATGTTTTATAACAGAAAGTTAAAAAAAAATGCCTTTTTTTCAGAGAAAATTTAGTACTGTCCATGATACTTTTTTTAATTTGCACTAACATACAATTTTTCAGGAAATTTTTTCAAAATTTTCTGTTGTTTTTTATTTATTTTATAAAAAAAAAAAAAAACTCAGTGGTGATTAAATACCACTAAAAGAAAGCTCTATTTGGTTGAAAAAAATATATATAAAATTTAGTGCTGTGGAAATGAAAGATTAATTTCTCAATTAATTGATTCATTTTTTTTGATCGATCAAAATTCTTTTGATCAATCAAAAGATTTCCGTCGGAGATCCAGTGACGTCACGGACATCTACGTCACTGGACTCCTCATCCCCATCCCCAAGTGCCAACGTCTGCTAACGGAGGGAAGGGGGGAGGAGTCCGGTGACGTCGAAGTTATGATTGAACGCAACGCGTACGGGGGAGGAGCTACACATGACGTCACCCGCTGCTGGCCTACGGAACTAACAAGATTGTCGGCTTTACATGCTGTGTTTTTATCATCTTTATGTGAGTAGTTTGTGTTTGAACACAAAAATGTAATCTTATACTTTAGTGGTGAGCACTTCGATCTTTTCTTTCTACCCATGACCTGGCGTCCTTGCTGAGATCTAAGGAGACGTGAGAGAAGTTTATGGTCCGTGTTAACCATTTCGATACCCGCTTGCATGACCACCTGCTTGCACAGGGTCCATGCCATAAGGTGAGAGTGATTAGTTAGACCGGAGGTGGAGGGATTGTCACGCTACTGTGTCAGTGCTACAGTGTGAAATTAAAACGTATTTGTGTCAACTGTGAAGTTAAGTCATGGATTGTGGAAACTAACTAGTGTTGATTGTATATAGTGTATACCACATTTACCACTCTCTAATGCAGAGTTGCAATGCAAGGAGATCAGCTAAAAGTAGTTGGATCTGTATGTGCATTATAATTAATCGAAATTAGTCGATTAATAAAAAAATCGATTAATCAAACACAAAAATTTTAATCAGTAACAGCCCTAATAAAATTATATCAAATACCACTAAAAGAAAGCTCTATTTGTTTGAAAAAAAATTATATAAAATGTAATTTGGGCACAGTGTTGCATGACTGTGCAATTACCAGGTAAAGTAGCGCAGTGTCAAATAGCATAAAATGCCCTGGCCATGAAGGGGGTAAAAACTTTCCAGAGCTCAAGTGGCTGAAGAAATTGTGGAGGTGATGGGTGGATGCAGTGAAAAAAAGAATCTCAAAAATGAGAAAAAAAGACCAATTTTAATTGTGAAGAATGTGCATCAAATATGTAAAATTACTAATAAAAGAAAAAGCTAAAAAAAAAGAAAAAAAAAAGAAAATGTGGGAAATGAGAAGCAGGACAATGACTTTTTTAAGGTCTATTTCTTGTCAGTTCCCTGGCGGTAAATACAAGCTGTCAACAACTCCGAGAATCCCCATTAATCTTGCCGTTTCTTGGTCCAAACCCAGCCAGTCCACGGACCTGCGCTAATCTTCACGTGTCGACACTCATTGGCGCTCCCTCTGGTATTGATGTACTGCGGCAGATAGACGGTTATGGATTTCAGCAACAGATTCCTGCAGACCAGATCCTTCTCTTCATTACAGATTTACAAGAGATGTATCTACAGAATTTTTTTTTTCAGCACAAACTTCTGTCACTCGCCGAGCTCCTGCACCCCCTCCCTCCCAACCCCAGAGCGCTTAGCGATCCACCAAAACCATAAAGCGTTTAAAATGGTTTAGGTGCTCCCCCCCCCCCCCCCCCGATGGGATATTTTAAAAGCAAACCTCAACCACTTAAGGATGGGAAGGATTTACCCCCTTACTGACCAGGCCATTTTTTGCAATACGGCACTGCGTAGTTTTAACTGACAATTGCGTGGTCGTGCGACGCTGTACACAAACAAAATTCATGTGCTTTTTTTTTGCACAAATAGAGCTTTCTTTTGGTAGTATCTGATCACTGCTGTGGTTTTTTTTTTTTGCTCTATAAGCAAAAAAAGACTAACAATTAAAAAAATATATATATATATTTTTTACTTTTTGCTATAATAAATATGCCCAAAAATGTAAAAAAAACAAAAACAAATTTCTCCATCAGTCAGTTTAGGCCAATATGTATTCTTCTACATATTTTTGGTAAAAAAAACAAACATCCCAATAAGCAGTTTGCGCAAAAGCTATCACGTCTATAAAATAAGGGATAGATTTATTAATTTTTTACTAGCAATGACGGTGATCTGCGGGGACTGCGACATTGCGGCGGACAGATCGGATACTTTTGACACTTTTTTGGAAACAGTGACATTTGTACAGAGCTAAAAATAGCCACTGATTACTGTAAAAATCTCACTGGCAGGGAAGGGGTTAACACTAGGGGTTGATCAAGGGGTTAAGTGTCCCCTAGGGAGGTACTTCTAACTGTGGGGGGAGTGTACTGACTGGAGGAGGAGACAGATCGCTGTTCCTGATCACTAGGTACAGCAGTTCTCTCTCTACTTCCCTGTCAGAACGGGGATCTGTCTGTTTACATTGGCAGATCCCTGTTCTGGCTCTCTGAGGAGCGATTGTGGGTGGCCGGTGGACATCGCGGCCGCCGGTCACACGCATTGGCTCTGACGTCGTGTTGCGGGTGCACGCCCCCTATCGCTCTTAAAGAGGCCAACATACACCTATGGCGATTCACGCACCCGTGCCAACCTGCCACATTATAATGATGGCAGCTGGTCGGCAAGCGGTTAAAGGAGTATTTTTAATGTATATAAAGATATAGCTTAGAAGAACAGTCATAGAAGAGAGACAAGAGCAACAGGAAGTACATTTTTTACAAATGGCCACCAGAAAAGTGTTTGTGGAGGGGTCACCTTTCTTGTCTTCCAATAGTGACAAATGAAAGAAAGTTGGAAACAGTTTAAAACATGGAGATCAAAGAAGAGGGATTGAACAATTTCACCAAAACGATTTTACAATGAAATTACCAGTTTTGCTAAAATTTCAGACTGGATGAATTTGACTTGAAAAAAAGAGACATGCCAGCAATAATTAACAAAGCCAAGGTTACCCTTAAAGAGGAAGTAAACTCTCCCACTCTGATGCTTCTTTTCATTTAGTCCATTATAATAAATCATTATCAGACTATAGCCACTGTAATCCAGCCCAAATATTACTTACTGTTTAAAGAAACTTTAAAAAACTTGTTTTCAGGGGTTAGGCAGCGCCATCTTAAGTATTGTTTTCTGAGTCCACACTGGAGTGTATTTCCGCCCTTACATTGAGCACTTCCTGTACTGTTAACCAAGCCTACTTCTCAATCCAACATTTCTATGGCAACCCCGCTTCCCTGTTCATAGCTTACTTGTTTATTTCATAGTATTTACTTGTGCCTATGTCTAATGTTTGCCTTTGTCAGACTTATCAGCTTCAGCTGATAAGACTGCAGTAATGGCCAAGTTTAGACTGTATGTGAGGTCACATGGTGTGTAGGAGGAAGCTCTGAGTGATTAGCAGAGTTCAGTGTTGTGCTGTAGGAAGTCCTGATAACAGATAGATAAGCACATAGAGAGTGTGCTGTAAATCAGGGGAGATCTGGGCATGCTCAGTGACTTCATTATACAGAACAACAAGGATTACAACAATACTAAGCAAGTAAGGAGATATCTACAAGCAGTGTTCATCTAGGTTTTTTATGCTGATTTACATGGGACAAAGTTATGGGGGAGGGTTTACAACCACTTTAATGTAAACCCCAATGCTAACACCAGATCACATCCTAATACTAGCCATAATCCCAACCTTAAATGTTCCCTAATATTAACTCTACTCTAATAACAGCTCTAAACCTAATGACCATTTGTAAATAAAGATTGGCAATAGCTTAATTAAATGCATGGTGTGTCGTTCTGCTCATCTAATGTAAATGCTTCCTTGTCTCCCGAGGAGTGTATTTAAAGTGTGGTTTCTGGTGTGTGTATGTACCCCTGATGACGTCACTTTTGACGAAACGCATCAGTAGAGCTACGTACACACGCTACTACGCATGCACAACCGATGTTCGGCCCTCTTATCTGTGGTAAACAAACTTGTCTTCAACAGGACATGTGTTTAGACTTGCTAATGCCATTTTTAATGTAAGTGCACTACTTTTTTAATAAATATATATGATTTGTACAGTATTGCAATGTGGAGTTTTATATTTTACATATACTCTGGTCATTGAGCACAATTCAGGGTTTTCTGATGCTGCTTTCTGAATTGTCTATGGATCTATCCTTTACCTACCATCTGGGGCCATTTGAGAGTACACTTGAGCTCATAAAAGTGGATCTAAGGTCTGAATGAGTGTTCACAGACCTCCCCGAGTAAGGGTGGTCACTGGTTCTCTGGTAAGTGTGCACTTATTATATGTATAACACTGCACTTTGTTTATCTACTACTATTATATGCACCTATTATATGTATTATGCTGCACTTTGTTTATCTAATACTAATGATAACTATAACCCTAACCTAAATACAAAGAATTACCGCTCTAAGGTAATGACTTCTCCCAAAACAGCTGTTTCCACAATCCCACAGGGTGCTGGCTCTGTTTGCAACAGGAACTGAAGTAGAAAAGATGTAGCTGGATAGCCGCACTCCGAATTATTCAACTTTATTTCAAAAATGTAATTAAAATCATAGCATCTAGGCTGGTAAACAGACTAACTGCACAGCCGCTAATATGTTTCACACCAAACACGGTGCTTAGTCATGGCTATGTGTTCGGTGTGAAACATGTCAGCGGCTGTGCAGTTAGTCTGTTTACCAGCCTAGATGCTATAATTTTAATTAAATTTTTGAAATAAAGTTGAATAATTCGGAGTGCGGCTATCCAGCTACATCTTTTCTATAACCCTAACCTAAATGCTAAATGATAGCTTTAACAGTAACCTTATCGATAGCTCTAACACTAATGATAGCTTTAACACGATCTCTAATGATAGCTCCAACATTAATCCTAGTGATAGATCTAGCTACGATTTGGTGTGGGAGAGTCATCATTTAGATAAGGCACTACATCCCTTTAATACTGATAGAAAATGGAAAAAGTCATTTTTTGGGGAATTTTTAAGGTGCATCAACAAAGATAGCAAGAATTCATAAAATACTACATTTATTATAGAAATCAGTTAGAACAATGTTTCCATATAAAAGAAAATATAGTTATGACCCATTTGTTATAGTCCTAAAACTTATAGTGGCATTGTAGCGATGAATCCTGACATGTTTCAACCTCTGGGCTTCTTCAGGGGAAGAACTGTCCACTACGAGGTCGTGGCACTATATCAAACACAGAGTATAAATACATATCATTTTCACAGTAATTATGTGCATATATTCAACAGTGTTGGTCCATCATGCTTACCCCCAAAATTGCTTTCATATAGATCAAATATCTCATCTGCTGAAAAAGGAATAAACTAAATAAAATAACAAACCTAAAACCATAATGTAGTTATTATGGTTATATGTTTGTTATTATATTTAGTTTATCCCTTTCATACCTCCTGTGGTCATATATGGTCCTGAATTGGTTGATACTATTGGGAACACCTTATAAATAGTTCAGATTAGATATTTGATCTATACAGAAGCAATTTTGGGGTAAGCATGGTGGACCAACACTGTTGAATATATGTTAAATATATGTTGAATATATGCACATAATTGCTGTGAAAATTATGTATATTTATACTCTGTGGACAGCTATAACCCTAGACCTTATGACAGCTCTAACCCTTGTTATAGCTTTAGCACTTACGTTATCAATAGCTCTAACACTAACCCTAATGATAGCTATAACCCTAACCTAAATGATAGCTCTAACAGTAACCTTATTTATAGTTCTAATGCTAATGGTAGTTTTAACAACAATCCTAATAATAGCTCTAACATTAATCCTAACGATAGCTCTAAGGCTAACTCCAATATTAGCTCTAACATCAACCGTAATGACAGCTCTAATCCTAATCATAGCACAAACCCTAACTCTAATAATGGCTTTAACCCTAACCCTAATGACAGCTCTAACCGTAATGATAGATCTAACCCTAACCCTAATGATAGCTCTAACCCTAATGATAGATCTAACCCTAATGACAGCTCTAACCGTAATGATAGATCTAACCCTACCCCTTATGATAGCTCTAACCCTAATGATAGATCTAACCCTAACCCTAATGACAGCTCTAACCCTGATAGATCTAATCCTAACCCTAATGACAGCTCTAGCCCTAATGATAGATCTGACCCTAACCCAAATGACAGCTCTAACCCTAATGATAGCTCTAACACTAACCCTACTGATAGTACCAATCTTAACCCTAATGATAGATCTAACACTTACCGTAATCATTATGGTTTGTGTTAGAGCTATCATTAGGGTTAATGTTAGAGTTACTATTAGGGCTAGAGGTATTCTTGGGGTTCCTGTTAGAACTATAATTAGTAGACATGTGCATTTTCATCCGAATTTCGGGTATTTTCGTTATCGTTTTAACAAACGATAACGAACGCGCAGAATCTGAAAACCGAAAGATCCGACATATACAAATGCTTTTATTTCATTTTTGTTGTGACAACAGTTTGATATAGATAGGAGATTCGACATGACGCTGACAATAGCAATCTAGGTCCATCGAACCTGTGGTCGAATGTGCCTAACCTTTGCTCTATTAGTCCAAGATTATTCTACGTAGAGAGAAAAGATTTGACATAGAGAAAAGATTCGACCTAGAGAGAAAAGATTCAACATTATAGAGACAAGTCCAAGATTATTTGACATAGAGAGAAAAGATTTGACATGAAGATTCGACGAAGAAGTCGTCATGAGTGGACATTTATGGTCAAATTCTCCGCCCATAGACTATAGAAGAATTCTAATGTTGGTTGACTAGTAATAATAATAAATAAATATAATTATTACTAGTGTCATACAACATTAGAATTCTACTATAGCTTGTAGACGGAACATTGGACCAGAAATGTACGATTGCAGCGTCGTATAGTTTAGCTGCTCCATTGAATCTTCTAAGCCCTTGTACACACGGTCGGACATTCCGATTGTACGTAACGTGATGACGTTATCTCATTAGGATGGAACTACGTTCAGGCTAGTAGCCAATAGATTTGATCTAGGAATTTGATCTGAGCATGCGTGGCACTTTGTCCGATCGGAATTCTCTACACACCATCGGACAAAGTCCGATTGGTTCATGTTGTCGGAAAGTTTTATAGCTCAGCTCTAAAACTTTGTCCGTCGGATATTCTGACGGAAACAGACCGATGGAGCCCACACACAGTCGGATTATCCTACAACACGGTCCAATCGGACATTTTCTGTCAAAATGTCCGACTGTGTGTACAAGGGCTTAGAACATTCAACAGACACCATAAGCCTTCAACGACAGATTCGACCTTAATTATTTCGGATTTTCTGACGAATGCATTTTTGAACAAAAACAAAATGAAAAAAAACTAATTTTGGGAGTAACTAAATAAAAAAATTTTTCGGGCGAAAACAAAATTCTGAAATAAAATATTTCAGTGTGCACATGTCTAATAATTAGGGTCTAATGGTAGCTCAAACCCTAACCCCTAGTGATAGCTCCAACATAAACCCTTCTGCTAACCCTAACCGTATTCAAAAGCTAAACCCTAACCCCAATGAAAACACTTAGCCCTTGTACACACGGTCGGAGATTCCGACAACCAAATGCGTTGGAATTTGTCCGTCGGATTTTGTCCGACGGATTTTGTCCGACGGATTTTGTCCGAAACTGTTGTATACACACGGTCAGACGAAGTTGTCGGAAAATCCGATCGTTCAGAACGTGATGACGTTATTTCGTTACGACGGGACTATGTTCAGGCTACTAGCCAATAGCTTTGATGTAGGAATTTGATCTGAGCATGCGTGGCACTTTGTCCGATCGGAATTCTCTACACATGATCGGAGTATGTCCAATCGGAGCATTTTGTCGGAAAATATTTCCGGCAAGTTGGAAAATTTGGTCTGACGGATATTCCGACGGAAACAGTCCGATGCAGACCACACACAGTCGGAATATACGACAAAACGCTCCGATCGGACACATTCCGTCGGAATCTCCGATCGTGTGTACAAGGTCTAACACTAATGCTAACCTTAACCCTTTGTTTATCATCAAACTCATGTATGTGTGATGTTGAGGTCATCAGGCAGCTCACAGTTGAGGACAGCACCCAGCAGGGTTTTCTTAGTGGGTGCCTTTCATTGTCTGTGTAATTCCTGTGCTCGGATAGTGTGCTGTGAATTTACACATTTTCTATACATCTACAATCTAGCTTGTATGAATCTTACTCGCTGTTTTAGTACATTTCTGAATATTGGATCAGATGTGATTGGGCCAAACTTTGTAAAAATCGACAAACCTTGGTAATTCTGGAAGCCATCCAGAAGTCATTGGGAAGCTGAAACAGACTCCAAAAATGTGTCTTAGCCCTTGTACACACGGTCGGAGATTCAGACGGAATATGTCCTATCGGACCGGTTTGTCAGATAATCCGACTGTGTGTGGTATGCATCGGACTGTTTCCGTCGGAATATCCGACGGACCCAATTTTCCAACTTGTTAGAAATATTTTCCGACAAACTGGTCCGATAGGACATACTCCGATCATGTGTAGAGAATTTTGATAGGATAAAGTGCCACGCATGCTCAGATCAAATTCCTACACCAAAGCTATTGGCTACTAGCCTGAACGTAGTCCCGTTGTAACGAAATTACGTCATCACGTTCTGAATGATCGGATTTTTCGACAACTTTGTCCGACCGTGTGTATGCAACAGTTTCGGACAAGATCCTACGGACAAAATCCGACGGATTTGGTTGTCAAAATCTCCGACCGTGTGTACAGGGGCTTACAAAGCAGTAAAATGATGCACAGAGTGGTTTGGGAGATTCTTGGCAGCCCTGCCGGATGAGAAGATGGGGCCAAAAGACCAACCGGACTCCCTTACTTTAAAAATTCTACCAGGAACACTAAGATAGAAGGAGAGGACCTGGTGGCACTGGCGGTCATCTATAGGTGCTCATAGAACAGGAGAAGCATATATGAGGCAGACGTAGCTTTTGGAGCAATCTTTGGTCCCTTTCTCCCAGATGCCTTTTGGAAATACCAAACCACCAAGAAACAACACTAAAATATACTGCCATCCAAAATTCATGATCAGATCTACCCAAAATAACTCTGGGAATATAATGGGGGGGGGGGGGGGGTGGTTCTTAGGCCACAAGACAAATAGCTTAGAATGGTCAAAAGGTTTAAATCTAACCCAACACTGCCCATCACTCTTAGCAGATTGACAGGAGAGCAGAGACAGAGGAAATCCTCTCAGCTTCCACTATCACCTCTGGAAACCCCATGGTGATAAGTGATAAGAAGGACACAGACTCAGGGGGTACAATCGCCTCCTCCCCCCCTCTGTACATTCCACCACATTTCTGTAGTAGACCTCCTTCCTCTCCCATGTGTAGTCTGGCATCAAGTCTCTAGTGGGCATAGACATGAGGCTGTCTGTTCTAAACGGAAGTGAAAATAAATCATTCTGCTGGAACCAATCCATAAGGCTCCGCGATTTTCCTGCGATTCGTTGGTAGTCAATCGCGGTAAAAACATGCAAACAGAATCGTGGGACGCCCCCGTCACCCAAAAGGAATGCAGGAGCTTCTTTTGGGCGACGGGCCTCCCGTGATTCTATTTGCGCGTTTTTACCGCAATTTTCACCCCCATACACGGAGATGTGAGCGGAGCCTAAGTACTGCACCAGGTCAGGGTTTCTTTTGGATGATGATGACCAGCCATCTGATACAAATGGTATCACCAAAAGCCATAGGTTGAATACCTTGTTGCCATCTTTAGATCGTCTTGTCTTTTTCCTTCTGATGGATTTGCTCTTCTTATACTTGACAGTTTTCACATAAAGCCCAAATTTATTTTTCATTTTGGGCACAGTAGAGAAGGATTAGACCCTTTAGCTGGAACTAGATTCAGGGATCGGATCAGGAGTTCCCCACTCGGTCTTTATCCTAGCGCTGGCGGTCGGCCCTGCTCGCACCTGTACACAGTTTAGCAGGGCCGGTGACAGCTGGTGAGGAGCAGGTGAGCGAAGTCCTCAAGGGGTGGGCAGGATGACATTACCCGGTATACATAGTGCGAGCGAGCACCCAGGAGACGGAAGCCGCGGGAAAGAAGAGCAGCAAGACGCCAGGAACTACGGGCACAACGTCCCTGGTGCCTCCCAGAGCCTGGAACCCCTGGACTCCTTAAACCTCCTCAGACCTGGAGGACAGACTGACCAGGGGGTTCAGAGAACAAGGACAGGCAGGAAATGCAAGTAGCCAGGGACCGCTCCATGTCGCATTATAGATCTGATGGAAGGAACAGAGTACCTCCTGTCCTCACCTAGAATGAAAACGGGTCTTGTCCTATCAATCATGGACATCCTACTGGCATGCAAGGTACCCTAATGAGCATTACACACAACACTGGGACATAGGGGCACTTGAGGGACTCATTCCCTTTTTCTCTGTCACCCCCCCCCCCCCCCCGGTCTCTCTCTGTCACCACCCACATGTATGCAGTCTCTTAGAGTCCCTTGTGCCATGTATGCAATTTCTGACAGTCTCTTGGGTCATGTCCGCAGTCTCTGACAGTCTGCAGTTTCTGACCATCTCCTCTACTATGTTTGCAGTCTCTGACCGTGATAATGACATTGTCGAAAAGGGTCAGAGCATAGGTGACCTTAAAATAATGCCCCCCCCCCCCGAAAAAAGTTCTACGGACGCCCATGTTTTGAGCTGTCCCCAGAACAGGAATGGGGAATAAATCTTCCATTGGGAACACATTGTCCCAGCAATAACTAACTTCCCGTTGTGTCTACAGGACGGGAAATTAAGGGAAATTTTTCAATGGAACAAGGGTTCTGACAGAATTGGTGTCCACGGGCTAAGTCCTGTACCAAGAGGCAGCCACTCAGCACCAGTGCCATTCAGGGAACACTTTGCAAGATCTTTATTGTTCATTTAAATTGCCTGTTCTGAAGTTATTAAAGGGGTGCATGCAAGATGTATCAAATAACAGGGCTTACAATAAGGGACTGAAGAAAGTATTGCCATTGCAAATGAGTATCTTACTTGTATCACATGGCCATGCAACCAACCAGCCAGGAAACGGGTGACATGGCCGGGGTGATAAATACTCTGGTAAGGAAGGGGTGTCATGCTTGGCCCCTTCACTAGCGACTAGTACCCCACATACTAGGATCGACCTCGTGGCACAGAGTACCTAGGGATTGGAGCCTGGAGTCACTGATGAAGATGTAGTAAGGCCCTGGTTGGAGAACAAGCATGGAGCTATGGAGTAGTGAGGTTCCTAGTTGGAGAACAAGCATGGAGCTATGGAGTAGTGAGGTTCCTAGTTGGAGAACAAGCATTGAGCTATGGAGTAGTGAGGTTCCTAGTTGGAGAACAAGCATGGAGCTATGGAGTAGTGAGGTTTCTAGTTGGAGAACAAGCATTGAGCTATGGAGTAGTGAGGTTCCTAGTTGGAGAACAAGCATGGAGCTATGGAGTAGTGAGGTTCCTAGTTGGAGAACAAGCATTGAGCTATGGAGTAGTGAGGTTCCTAGTTGGAGAACAAGCATGGAGCTACGGAGTAGTGAGGTTCCTAGTTGGAGAACAAGCATGGAGCTACGGTTAGTGAGGTTCTTGTATCCAATAGTAACATGCGGATCATTGTCACTGGGAGTGAGGTGATGAGACTGCTGATTTGGTGGAGATTTTTGGTGGATTTTACATGCTCCATAGTACCAGCTCAGAAATGCTGTACACCTGGGGACAGGTGATTTTCAAGTCTGGAGTACCACCTTAATGCTGAAATCACGTCCCCACTTGGCATTAAGCCCCCCCCCCCCCCCCACACACACACATAAGCCGAGTGGCCGACCTCCTGTGTTCACAATGCATCAAGCCAGAGCAGCTAAATTTCTTTTCGGTCCACAATACATCAGGCTGGCCACTCAGCATGGGACCTGGAAGCAAGTGATTACTGGAGTAGAAGTGTAGTAGCCGTGTCTACTTCAGTGATTTCCACCTACCAGGGGCATCAGCCAGATACGATATATACATAATTATATTGGCCCATGCTGGACCAATGTAACTTTGCATTAAATATCCATACTTGGAACTCCTCTTTAAAGTGATAACCATATTTTGAAAACCAAAAAAGCTGATTTTTATGGCGGTTAATGTCAGCAGATTAAGCCAGCGGGGGCCATCTCACCATCCTGTGAACCCGTGCCAGACATCCACACAAACATTGCACCTTGTTAAATAGGGACCCCTCAGGAAATTTGGACTATGTGCCAGTGAGGGGTGAACTGAGCTCTAGATATTTGTTTTCTCTTCATTTTCATTTTATCAGTTTCCTCCAACCTTGTTTGGATCCAGCGTGCGCCCCCCCTCCTACCCACCTGCCGCTCGCCAGAGATGGGAATCAGCTTGTACAGGATGTTCCAAGTCACTTTCTAAACTTCCTACCCAGCCAGATTTTATTTCAACCGTCTGGTTGGTTTTTGTCCTGGGGAAAAGAATAAAGGGTATGAGGACTCCCAGGGGACACGTAGGGCTATAAAACTTCATAAAATAATAACAACAAGGTAATAAATTGTCAGCTTTGATACAAGGCGACCCGAATGACACGTTTCCAGCTGCGGGAATACAAGAGCGCAGAGGACTCCAATCTATTAATTGCTGCTTAGTACACTAGTAAGCAAATAGACATTATTACAGAAACTTAAAGTTATAAAATTGTAACAGTAAAAATAAGATGTACAAAGAAAATCATTAACCTGTTCACAGTGCTGTGTTGCGGGAACCCTGCGAATCCACTGCGGCTTCCCATATCTCATGTTTCCCGCAGCAGTTCACACTGCCCTATGTGAACTGCTGGGAGTGTCAGGTAAAACTTAATGACACCCCTAAATCAGTTTGCATATCGCAGTGCGATCATCAAACTCGGACAGGAATCGGATTGCATGGGTGTGAACACCCAATGCGATCCGATTCTGCTGTGGACAAAAAAAAAGCGTCCTGTGTGAGTTTAATTCCAATTCAGCCATATGATCTTTATGGCTGAAATCGCATCGCACAGAGATCGCATTTGATTTTCACTGTAGTGTGGTGCGAATCACATCCGATCTCTGACATCGCACCGGTGTGAACCGGCCCTGAAAGCTATTTTTTTTCTTCTTTTGTATCAAACTAGGGAGGGAAGATGCAATCATTTGTTTTTTAAACTATCATTATTACAGACTAAGACTGGGATGCCATTAAAGTTCATCTGCGTGTAAATGCAGGCGTCCCAATACTTTTGGTAATATAGTGTATGTGTAAAGCACTATGGCTATATAAGTACCTATAATATTAGTCATGGGTGAATCTTGTTTGGAATTTCTCTATTATGTGAATACTGATGGGAAAATTCTCTTTATATTGTATAGGGTGAACCCTGTGTATAATGAAAGGCATAAAGGGTGAATCCTTTTCATAATGATAGGCTCACAAGGCAAATCCTCTATGTTTTCGTAGACGCTATAAAATGATTGGCGTTTGGGCTTAATATCCTTTATAATAATAGCTGTAAAGGGAGATTTCACCTTATAATGGCTCATAGGGTGAATCCTATATATAATGATAGGCTTGTAGAGTGAATCCTCTATATAATGATAGGCTTGTAGAGTGAATCCTATATATAATGATAGGCTCGTAGGGTGAATCCTATATATAATGATAGGCTCATAGGGTGAACCCTCTATATAATGATAGGCTCGTAGGGTAAATCCTATATCTAATGATAGGCTCGTAGGGTAAATCCTATATATAATGATAGGCTCGTAGGGTAAATCCTATATCTAATGATAGGCTCGTAGGGTGAATCCTATATATAATGATAGGCTCGTAGGGTAAATCCTATATATAATGATAGGCTCGTAGGGTGAATCCTATATATAATGATAGGCTCATAAGGTGAATCTTCTATATCTGTGGTCTCCAAACTGTGGCCTGAGGACGGAATGTGGCCCTTTTCTTGAACTTGGGACATTATTCCTCCCACTGATATGAGACACTATTCTGCCAATGGACACCAACAATGGGACACTATTCCTCTCAATGACACCAACGATGGGGTACTCTTCATCCTCCTAATACCAAATTTTGGGATGTTTACTCCCACTGATACCCCTGTTCTATATAATGATAGATAAGCTAGAAAAGGAACCCCTCTAATGGGACTTTACTGGGCATGGACTCCAAAAGAATAAGTAGTAAGTAAAAGATCAATAACTTTATTCAGAAATGTTAAAACTTGGAAGTTTAAGTGCATAACTAAAATAATACAGTGGAGACGGTTGCAGTGATAATGCACAATAATTGCAATACAGAGAACCACAATTCTCTGTTGGTGGAGCGAACATAAACAGAGTGATACCCAACGCGTTTCAAGATATAACGTTCCTCTTCTTCAGGGGTAAGTGGTTGTGGAGTCCAGAGGGTAGGAAGTGGAGAGGTCCAACTCAGACTGACCACAAAGGACACCACACCCAACCCCAAATGGAATGCCACATCAAAAACCAAAAGATATATCAAAATCTAACAATATAGAATGAAACAGTCAATATCCAAAATTAATAAAATATCATACATTATGCTGTATGGGACCTATCATATTACCCACCTAGGCCTATGGGGTAGAAGAAAGCTAAATGGAAAGCTCCAGAGTGCCCAGAGAGGCTGTCCACTTCCCACCCTCTGGACTCTTGGTCAACCGATGGCGCCAAAAATCCTTGCTTTTAATTGATGCGGATGTCCAGGATATCATTTTATATCCACATGGTCAGTGTACATGTGCATATGGAATTATGTTTTTTGGAATATATTTGTAAAGTTTTTAATCATATTTCCCCTTTGTTACTATAGATACTAATGTTAAAACCATAACCACCTACCAATGAAGAAGAGGAACAACGTTATATCTTGAAACGCGTTGGGTATCACTCTGTTTATGTGTGCATTATTACTGCAATCGCATACACTGTATTATTTTAGTTAAGCACATAACCTCCCAGTTTTAACATTTCTAAAGTTATTGATCTTTAACTTACTACTGCTTATTCTTTTTGAGTTCATGCCCACTAAAGTCCCATTAGAGGGGTTCCTTTTCTAGCTTGTCCAAATTGGGCATTCTCTCCCATTTTCTAGATCAGCAATCAGCACATTCTAAAATTCTATATAATGATAGATGTTCCACCCTATTCGATTATAAGCTCTTCTGAGCAGGGCTGTCTTAACCCTTTTGTATTTTATTGTATTTTAGCTGTATTGTCTCACTTTTATATTGTAAAACACTGCATCAACTGTTGGTCCTATATAAATCCTGTATAATAATAATAATAATGTATAAGGCATATCCTCCCTATAATGATGGGCTCATAGGGTGAATCTTCTTTATAATGAAAGGGACATAGGGCAAACCCTCTACATAATAGGGGTGCAATGGATCAAAAAAACTCACGGATCGGATCGTTCCTCGGATCAGAGTCACGGATTGGATCATTTTTTGGATCAGCAAATAATAATTTAATTTGCAAAAACCTGTGAAACTTCCACCACCATATAGTCCCCACTGTAATATCCACAATCTTCCCCACTGTAATATTGGCTGAGTATTGCTGGGTACGGCTGAGCATGGCTGAGTATTGCAGAGTATGGCTGGGTACGGCTGGGCATGGCTGGTTATTGCAGGGCATGGCTGGGTATCGCAGAGTATGGCTGGGTATCGCAGAGTATGGCTGATGGCTGAGTATCGCAGAGTATGGCTGGGTATCGCAGAGTATGGCTGATGGCTGGGTATCGCAGAGTATGGCTGGGTATCGTAGAGTATTGCTGAGTATTGGTAGAGTATTGGCAGGGTATTGCAGAGTATTTGCAGACAGGGTATTGCAGAGTATTGGCAGGCAGGATATTGCTGAATATCGCAGAGTATTGGCAGGGTATTGCAGAGTATTTGCAGACAGGGTATTGCAGAGTATTGGCAGGCAGGATATTGCTGAATATCGCAGAGTATTGGCAGGGTATCGCAGAGTATTGGCAGGGTATCGCAGAGTATTGCTAGAGTATTGGCAAGGTATTGCTAGAGTATTGGCAGGGTATTGCAGGGTATTGGCAGGGTATTGCAGAGTATTGGCAGGGTATGGCTGGGTACGGCTGGGCATGGCTGGCTATTGCAGGGCATGGCTGGGTATCACAGAGTATGGCTGGGTATTGCAGAGTATGGCTGATGGCTGAGTATCGCAGAGTATGGCTGGGTATCGCAGAGTATGGCTGATGGCTGGGTATCGCAGAGTATGGCTGGGTATCGTAGAGTATTGCTGAGTATTGCTAGAGTATTGGCAGGGTATTGCAGAGTATTTGCAGACAGGGTATTGCAGAGTATTGGCAGGCAGGATATTGCTGAATATCGCAGAGTATTGGCAGGGTATCGCAGAGTATTGGCAGGGTATCGCAGAGTATTGCTAGAGTATTGGCAAGGTATTGCTAGAGTATTGGCAGGGTATTGCAGGGTATTGGCAGGGTATCGCAGAGTATTGCTAGAGTATTGGCAAGGTATTGCTAGAGTATTGCAGGGTATTGGCAGGGTATTGCAGAGTATTGGCAGGGTATTGCTAGGGTATTGCTAGGGTATTGGCAGGGTATTGCTAGAGTATTGCTAGTGTATTGCTAGAGTATGGAGGGATGGTTGCTTTCATCTCTGGATCTTTCCCCTCCACTGCACAGATTAGTACAGAGAGGGGAGAGAGGAATCGTTTGTTTACAAGTGATCGCTCCATCGGAGCGATCACAGTGTAAACAGCCTGGGTGTAGAAAGATGGCCGCCGCTTTGGAGCTAGGCCGAAAGCCGCTACCTTTCCTAAGGCCGAGACCGCGGAGTGCTCCGCGGTCTCGGCATGTGCCGATCCGAGCGGGGTGACCCGTTCGGATCACAGATCGCTGACGATCCGTTGCACCCCTACTACATAATGATAGGCGCATACCGGTGATGGCTGCAATATAAGCCCTACCCCCCAAATAAGCCCTAGTTAAAGTCCTTGTAGGTCTTATTTTCATTGTAGGGCTTATTTTCGGGGAAACAGGGTAGGGCTTATATGGGGGGTAGGGCTTCTATTGCAGCCATCACCGACAATCACGCTAGGTCTTATTTTCGGGGAAACAGGGTAGGGTGAATCCACCTTATATTGATAGGCTCATAGGGCGAACCCTCTATATAATAATAGGATGAAACCTCTAAATAATGATGGACTCATAAGGGTTTATTGACTATAGTGCCTAGTTGGTGAATGCATGTACTTTTAATCTTAATTGGGTAAAATTCAAGGAAAATGGCTATTTGAGGTTCTAAAAGATATTCACTATAGCGTGCAGGAATATATAGCCACAGAATCGTATTCACTAATGGTCATAGAAATCAGTGACCATGTAAATCAGTTCCCATGGTAGGAGCAGGGGAAGTGCACATGGAAATAATGTTTAGAGCATGATCTCATAGAATAAATGGTTTCTAAACATGCAGTATAGGAGTGGTGTCCAAACCAAGGCCCGGGGGCCAAATGTTGCCCTTTGCTTACCTTTTTCTGGCCCTTAGGGTACTATTCCACCACTGACATCAATGATGCGGCACCATTCCCTCTATTGACAGTATCAATGGGGCACTATTCTTCCCGTTGATACCAACAATGGGGCTCTACTTCTCCCATGAAAACCAATGATGGGGCACTGATGCCCTATAAAAGCCCAAAGCCTGAAGGACAGGAAATTGTCGATTTGCTTAGAAAGTTTGGAGATCCCTGCAATATAGGGCCTGGTGGTGTTTCTTACCTCTTGCCCAATGTGCATCGCAATTATCAGACAATTATCGCACTCAAAATGCTGTAATGAAGTAAACAACCATGAAAACATCTCATAATACAAGTAAAATAACATAAAACAGCTGCATGATAACTTATATAATATTTTAAAACATCTCATAATGCTTTATCCTTATAGAGACATCGTCTGGCCTATCACCTCCATATCTGTGACTGAAATCTCAGAATACTGACTTTTTAGTTTAGAGTGCCTAAGGATCCACTTAGAATTAGAACTTTTTATTTCACAAATGTTAAATACCCATAATAATAAATACATTATTTCAGGATTTTTTTTTTTTAAACTCATGGCTGTTAAGTTAACACAATTGTGAGGATTCTACGAGCAGAGGATGGTGAAGAAGCGAAATCCGAGAAGAAGAAGTGCCGGGAATATGACGGAGCGCATTCTCCGTGTTGACAGGGCAACAAATTACAACTTAACCTTTGTGTTGTTTTTATGAATACAAATGTTTGTTGGACATGCATGTGAGCAGCTCTTCCTGGAAAGAAAACTATTCCTTTTCAAAACCCCTAAAAAAGAAACATATTTAGAAATGAATACAATATCTTGAGTTTTTGAAGGGCTGCTAAAACCAAAAGACAAAAGGGTTCTTTACAGTTAGAGCTGGGAGAACATTAAAGCAGAGTTCCACCCAAACGTGGAACGTCTGCTTTATGTACTCCTAGCCCCCTGACATGGCACAATTGGCATGTCATTTTTTTGAGGGGGGCTGGGTACCTGGTTTGGAGTGGGACTTGTCCCACTTCCTCCTTCTGACCGCCTAGGCGATTCCTAGGTGGCCCCTCCCTCCCGACGATGTTCACGTGACAGGTCCCAGAACATTGCCTGGCCATTGACAGAATGCAACGCAGCTCGGAGAATGTGCAGTGCGTGTCCGGCTGTGAAACCATAAATGGTCACAGCCGGGCGCACACACTCACAATGTCGGCGCTGCGAAGAGGAGGGGGAGAGAATGGAGGCTTTGGGCGGCCGCATCGCTGGACTGTGTGACAGGTGAGTGGCTGTTTATTAAAAGTCAGCAGCTATACTTTTTGTAGCTGCTGACTTTTAATAAACTCAAAAACCAATGGAACTCCGCTTTAAGGCTCCGTTCACATTTTGGCGTTCTGGATCACAGACGGAATCACCGCAATCCTGCCCGCAATCCCAAATCACAGAAAATCCCCGTCACTTGCAATGGCACTGTGATGGCGAAGCGATTTTAGCGCGATTCGTCGGGTAACAATTGCGGTAAAATTACGCAAACAGAATCCCGGGATGCCTGTTGCCCAAAAGAAGTACAAAAACTTATTTTGGGTGACAGGCGTCCTGCAATTCTGTTTGCATGATTTTATATATATATATATATATATATATATATATATACTACTGGTACTGTACATATATATCGACAGTGCTGTGAAAAAGTATTTGCCCCCTTCCTGAATTTTTTGTATATTTGCCACAATTAAATGATTCAAATTTTAATATTACACAAAGGTTCCCTCGAGTAAATACAAAATGCATTTTTTAAATGATTATTTCATTTATTAAGGAAAAAAAATCTGTCCAAAGTATTTGCTAAATTGTGAATGAACTGTGATTAACCACATTTTTTTGGAAAGTTAAATTTCACTTCCCACACCCTGGCCTGATTACTGCCAGACCTGTTGAATCAAGAAATCACTTAAATGGAAGCTGTCTCACAACGTAAAGCAGGCTAAAAGAGCAACAGATTGTGCCACGATCTAATGAAATTCAAAAACAGATGAAAAACAAAGTATTGGACATGTATCAGTCTGGAAAGGATTACAAAGAAATTTTTAAGGCTTTGCGACAAATGGAGAAAACATGGAACAGTGGTCAACCTTCCAGGGAGTGGCAGGCCTACCAAAACAGAGAGCACAATGACTTTCATTTAGGAGGTCATAAAAGAACCCAGAACAACATCTAAAGAGCTACAGGCTTCAGTTGCCTCAGGTAAGATCAGTGTTCATGATTCAACAATAAGAAAGAGACTGGGCAAAAATGGCATCCATGGGAGAGTTCCAAGGCCAAAGCAATTGCTGACCAAAAAGAACACAAAGGCTCGTCTCACATTTGCCAAAAAACATCTTAATTATCCCCAAGACTTTTGGGCAAATATTCTGTGGACTGATGAGACAAAATTTGAACTTTTGGAAGGTGTGCGTCCCGTTACATCTAACAGCTTTTCAGAACAAGAACATCATACCAACAGTGACACATGGTGGTGGTAATGTGATGATCTGAGGCTGCTTTGCAGCTTGAGGACCTGGATGACTTGACATAATTGATGGAACCATGAATTCTGCATTGTGAGAAGCTCACAGTGTGCAGTGAAATCCATTACAGTCCAGGAGAGGAGCCTGCAGTGGATTACCGGTATATTTGCTCTCCTATTTTGTCATTGAAATGCAACACAGTAACAAGTTTTGTCACCTGTGTACCCTCAGCCCTACTCAGGGACATTGATGAGAGGTCCCAAGTTGACCAGCCCACATTCCTCGCTAAATAGATGCCAATCAAAAGGTGAGGCTTGTGCTATGTGACCAAGTGCATACATTCCCATCAACAGCTGCCCACTGACCCAGGCACATGGCAGTAGCCCGGCCCTCCCCCCTGACCTTTGACCTGTTTAATTGTTCATTGCAGCCAGGAATTGCAGGTCAGGGAGACACAGGAAACCAGATACATTGGATCACATACCTCAACAATTTGCAGCTATTTTCATGAGACGTGACCTGGTAAACCAGCAACCACTCCCTATGGGAGCCTGTGCTAAAACTGCAGCTGGTGTGCAGATAACGCCTTAATAGGTTTAAGAGCAAAAAACGCCATTCACAACCCTTACTTTTTTCTATAAGGGCTCATTTATATTTGCGTTAGCCTTCTGAAGAGCAATCTGTGGGGGCCGTATTTCACTTCTTCACCACCCATACTAACTCTTAAAGAGGAAGTAAACCCTACAACACACTTTGACCTACAGGTAAGCCTAGATTAAGGCTTTCCTGTAGGTCCAAGAAATATCTCCTAAACCTACACGGTTTAGGAGATATTTGCCAAAACACAGGCACCGCTGTCTGCGGCGCATGCGCCGTAGACAGCGGTGCGCAGGCGCACTGAGCGCGCCACTGTCAACGGCGATATGCCGCGAGTGGCGGCTCCCGTGCGCATGCGCAGGAGTGAAGTCATCGCGGCTTCAGCGAATGACAGTGCTGGAGCAGCGAGACCCACCGAGAGGATGGAGGCTCCGTACACAAGGGGACAGCGGTGACTTCGCTGGCTCCTGTGTCAGGTAAGTGACACATAATGGACTACTATGCAATGCATAGTAGTCCATTATGCTTTACCTTTGCAGGGAATCAAAGAGGTAGTAAATACATCAGGGTTTACTTCCTCTTTAAGGCTGGGTTCATGAGCACAGATCAGCGCGTTTTTCATGAATTCCTGCCTGTAGGGTAGCCAATTAATTCCAATGGGCTGCTTTGCACGCAAGAAACATGGTATAGAAGTCTTTGACCCTTTTCCGAAAATGCGCCGCACCGAACCACATAGTGCTGCTGGACCATGTGGTTTGCTGCGCACGAAAACAGGTGCATTAGCAGATGAATGGGGATGCCACCAAAGGAAAGTAGTGCAACTTTGCATGTATTCCCGACACGCAGTAGTGTGACCCTAGCCTAAAACCCCATTCTTACTTTCGAATGGAGCCGTTTGCGATCACCCAAAAGTGGAACTTCCGCTTTAAGTACTGGTGACCCCCTGACATGCCACATTTGGCATGCCATTTTTTTTGGGGGGGGGGAGGAGGTACCCAGTTTTGACAGGCACCCAGCTCCTACTTCCTCCCCTGGCACAGGCCCCAGAAGGAAGTTGCCCCCCCCCCCTCCCTTCATGCAATCTCTGCAATCTTCTGCTTACAAAATAAATAATGTTTGGGGATTGTAAGTAATCTTCTAGCAAAGAGAGCAATGTCAGCATTGACCTGGATAGCAAGTGGTTAAAAAGTTTCAATTTTCATATTCCCAATATGTGCCTGCTGGACCATGTACTTGTATGGAAAACAATCCTGTTCTCTTTGCATTGCTTCTTATGTGTAAAATCCATGGTGTTCCTGTCAGTCCCTCTGCTTTCCTTTTACAAACTGACCACACTAGGCATGAGATCACAGTTTGTTCTGGTTGTGCTGGGAACTTAGCCTGCTCTCCTCCAATCCAAAAACAATAAGTGTAGCGCTAACTCAGTCAATAAACAATGACAATTTGATATCCACATTCAAAATCTGATAAACTGAAAAATAAGTGCAATAAATTTGGATAAAGTACAAAACAAGAGTGTAATCTCCTTATAGTGCAAAAATACGTTTAAATGTCCAAACATAAAGTGCAATGTGATTAGAACTCCACACAGTGTCCTTATTCGATCCAGTACATTACATGGCAGTCTATTATATACTGTTTAAAAGACAGTTGGCGAAAGCGTGGTATCTTTACACTGATCCACCTATGTGCACAGGAAATCCTAGTGCTGTCCTCCACTGGTTGTGCCCTCACCTTATAGGCTTAATAAAAGCACTTATGACAAAGATTAATCCTCTGGGGTATTTCTTCTGTCGTTCCTCCTTCCTATGGTTTATTTTCTAGCTCGGGTGCTGGATCAACATATCGATTGCTCCTTCCTGATAGTTGCCAGTGACCTCCACTCTCATATCACCCACGTGTAATGCAACAGAAGCTTGCAATAGTGCTTTATCATTTTCACAAGAGCTTTTATTAAAGTGGGATTCCACTCTTTTTTTTTTTTTTTCTTACCTGTCTCACAGGTGGGCGAGTGCTACCTTCGATTGGCATCCACGTCCGGCGTTTATTTGACCCCCGGCGCGACGAATCTTTTCCTCAGGATGACTTATAAAAACCTGCTCTGGCGTTTTCCATTTTAACTGTGGGCGTCTGAAGCCCACAGGCATTTACTTCCTGGTATATGATGATGTCTGGCTCCCAGCATGCTCCGCTCCATCTTGCACATGCTCAGTGAGAGCAGTGTAATGGCAGATACAGCTGCCTGCCCACTTTAAAAATGGCAAATTCGTACACGTCCTCGTCACGTGACCGGCGTCCTAACGAAATCTCGCGAGATTTCGCAATTTCATTGTCCCCCATGGATTCTTGGGAAATAGCTTCAAATTTCCCAGGGACCATTGCGAGGACGATAGCCACGCCTACTCCCACGGGAGGACAACCCGGAAGTCAGCTGAAACATCAGAAATAAAAGGTAAGTAAATAATATTTTTTTTTTCAGGGTTCGTTTAGGTAAGTATGCTATCTGTTGATTTTAATAACATGTACTTTCATTTTTAGGTACCAAACCACTTTAAGCCTATAAGGTGAGGGCACAACCGGTGGAGGGCAGCACTAGGATTTCTTGTGCACAAAGGTGGATCAGTGTGAAGATACCACATTTTCACCAAATGTCTTTTTAACAGTATATAATAGACTGACATATAATGTACTGGATCGAATAAGGACACTGTATAAAGTTCTAATCACATTGCACTTTATGTTTGGACATTTAAACATATTTTTGCACTAGAAGGAGATAATTTTTTGTACTTATTTTTTGCTCTTATTTTGCACTTTATCCAAATTCATTGTACTTATTTTGCACTTTACCAGATTTTTAAAGTGGATATCAAATTGTCATTGTTTATTGATTGATTTAGTGCTACACTTATTGTTTTTGTATTTGTATTTGTCACATAGGAAGTGTGGGGAGTGCTGGCAGCTTGATGTGTTATAATTAGCAGCTCACAAGGTTTTACACATATTCTGCTCTCCTCCAATGATTAGACCTGTGCTGACATGCCCCCTCTGCACTGCTATACACTGAGTAGACCAGTGTACTGCTGTTTCTCCTTCCCCAGCTCCTTGTTTGTATGTTTTTTATATCTATACACAAATGTTTGCCTTTCATTTTTATTTTAAACGTAATGGTTTGTTTTACAAGGTGAGGGTTTACAATTACTTTAACGGCTTTCCGACTGTATAACTTTATATATATATATATATATATATATATATATATATATATATACATACAGCAGCAAGGGGTCTCTGCTGTGAAGGATCACGTATATGTGATCCTGTACTTTCAGGTCTGGAGCATGATTGGGATTATATACAGCGGGAGCTGATCTTTGGGCACCGCAGACTCGATGTCTGCCAGCACCCGCCAATCATTGGGCAGAGAGCCAGAACGTTTCACTGCCTATGTAAGCAAGGCAGATCACCCTTCTGTCAGTAGGGCAGACCTGGATCCTGTGCTTCTGCAAAGAAGGGACATAGATCTATGCCTTCATCTAGTAAAAGCACCTCCCCCACAGTACACAAACACTGGTTAGGCTCATAGTTAAAGGGGTTGTAAAGGTAAATGTTTTTTCACCTTAATGCATTCTATGCATTAAGGTGAAAAAACATCTCATACTGCTGGCGCCCCCAGTCCCCCCCGTTTTACTTACCTGACCCCTCGAAAATCCCGCGCTCACCCCCGCCGTCCTCTTCGCCGCTCAGCCTGGCCGCTGATTGGCTGGAGTGGATGGATTGAAAGCAGCGCAGCTATTGGCTCGCGCTGCTGTCAATCACATCCAATGACGCAGCGCGCCGGGGGGCGGGGCCTTGTGATACAGCGAGCGGCTATAGCCGCCGGCTGTATCACGGGAGCGTGCCCGCAGTGCTTCTCACCAATGCGAGGGAGCTCGCATTAACGTGAGAAGCACCTGCGGGAGGAAGCAGAGACAGCCGCTGAGGGACCCCAGAAGAGCAGGTTCGGGGCCACTCTGTGCAAAACGAGCTGCACAGTGGAGGTAAGTATGACATGTTTGTTATTTTAAAAAAATTAAATTTTTTACTTTACAACCCCTTTAACCCTTTTATCGCCCCTGATGTTAACCCGTTCCCAGCCAGGGTCATTAGTACAGTGACAGTGTGTATTTTTTGCACTGATCACTGTATTAGTGCCACTGGTCCCCAAAAAGTGTCAAAAGTGTCAGTTAGTGTCCGATTTGACCGCCGCAATATCGCAGTCCTGCTATAAGTTGCTTATTACCGTCAATATTAGTAAAAATAAATAAATAAAAATTCCATAAAAATCCCCCATAGTTTGTAGACGCTATAGCTTTTGTGCAAACCAATCAATATACACTTATTGGGATTTTTCTTTTTTTTTATAGTAAAAATATGTAGCAGAATACCTATTGGCCTAATTTAATGAAGAAATTAGATTTTTTACATTTTTTTAAATTGGATTTGTTTTATAGCAGAATGTAAAAAAGGATTATTATTATTATCATTTTTTATTATGGTTGTTGCTTCATAGCGCAAGAAATAAAAACTGCGGGGGTGATCAAATACCGCCAAAAGAAAGCTCTATTTGTGGGAAAGTAAGGACATCAATTTTATTTGAGTAAATTGTCATTTAAAATAGCGCAAACGATGGCCTGGTCATGAAAGGGGGGTAAATCTTCCAGAGGTCAAGTGGTGAAACTAAGATACAATATTTGTTTTCCCCATTTTTCAACCTTTGTCAGCATTGCTGATCTCCTGCAGCCTCTTTGCAGCCACTGTCCGGAGTTGAGCTTTAACGTTTGCCCGGTCCTCTCTTTTAAACACTGCTTTAGCATAATGCACTGTCAGCCGTTTTTTCCCAAACCGCTCTTTTGCTCTTCCAGAGATCTCTGACTTATCGTTTGGCGGATCGCTCCAAAATGCGTTTTTGCGTCGCGCTGACCTTCTAGAAGCTCTGGCCGTACTGCAGCGGCGAGGTCCAGGGAATGTCTGGCACGGAGCTCGGCCTCCCTCGCAGTTCCTGAGCATGGCTTCAGGAAATTCCTCCGGTGGTGTTGGCAGGACGGGATGGGCCAATGGCCAGGGCTGTTTTTGTCAGCCTCTCACCACATGTGCTGTCAGCACGCTGCTAACAGAGGAGGCAACAATGTGCTTTTTGTTTTGGCAGCGCGGCCGCTCTCTGCGGTTTTGTAGACGGGATCCAGAGCCGATTCCGCTTGAGGACAAAGTTTAAAAAAAGTGCCACCGACTGGTATTGTTTAGTAAACTTTCCCCCTTGTGTTGGATGGTGTGCCAGTGACTCGTGGCTGACCCCCGTGTTGGGTACGGGAGGGGGAACAATAAATAAGTGGCTCGTTTCGAGGGTCTGCAGAGGATCATATAGAGCTGAATCAACATATCAATTGTTTCCGCAAGGATGAGAGTGGAAACGTTTAAGGGGAATTCGAAAAGAACGCGTGGACACGCAGCAGTCCACAAATGAGAGAAAAAGCCTTATGCCGCGTACACACGACCGGACTTTTCCAGGGACTAGGTCCGACGGTCTTTCCGACGGACTTTCGGCGAAGTTCCGATGGACTTTCCGAATGAACGGACTTGGCCACACACAATCACACCAAAGTCCGACGGATTCGAACGTGATGACGTACGACTGGACTAGAATAAGGAAGTTCATAGCCAGTAGCCAATAGCTGCCCTAGCGTCGGTTTTTGTCCGTTGTACCAGCATACACACGAATGGATTTCTCGGTCCGGCGGAGTTCCGGTGGAAAAATTTAAAACATGTTCTATTTCTAAAGTCCGCCAGATTTTTGCCAAGCAAAGGTCCGATGGAGCCCACACAAGATCGAATTGTACCTTTGCTTTTAAAAAGTCGAGTCGTGTGTACGCGGCATTAGGCTCCGTTCACACTGGTGTAATGCGGGAAGCCCTGCGAATCCTGTATGGGTTCCCGCATTGCTCCTGAATCGCAGACGGTTCACACTGACATCTGCAAACCGCTGCAGGTGTCAATGTAACGTTAACGACACCCCAGGAGCGGTTCGTAGATCGCAGTGCAAACTGTGAAATGATACAGGAATCAGATGGCTCACACAAAAAGGATCCTGTACTTTTTCGGTCCGAAAGCGATGCAAATTCATCCATACAAACCGTGTGGCTGAATTCGCATTGCACAGACATCGCATGTGATCTGCCTAGCAGTGCGATGTGAATCAAATTCGATGTCTGTGTTCGCACCAGTTTGAACCCAGCCTTAAAGTGGTTCTAAAGGCTGAAGGATTTTTACCTTGCATGAAGGTAAAAAACTAAAAAAAAACTTCAGTGTGCAGCTACCCCCGCCCCCACTGCAGCCCCTCTAGCAGTGGTGGCCCGCCATAAGGGGTGCCGCCCCCCTAATCCATGCGCCCAGCCCCTAATCTACATGCAAAGCTCATGGATTTCAATGGGTTTTTTTTAAGCACATTATTAGAGCCAGTTATGTGACATTACCAAATTAATATTCACTGCTGTCTAGCTGTTTCTCCTCCTGGCCAATCAGGAAGCGGGTCCTAAAACCCCATTGGCCGGGAGTCCAAAGACTCGATTGGCTGGGAGGAGAAGAACGGAGGGGAGAAGCCGCGACCTGCATGGGGTAAGTGCAGATCGATTGGCGAGCGAGCCGGCGATGAGGGGTGATTGGTCTGGGGTAGCGGGCTGGAGCGACGGGGGGGTGTTTTAGATGTCTCAGGTTTGTTTGCCCCCCCACCGACCAATGGAGCACCAGCTGCCACTGCCCCTAGTACTAACGTGAGCCCCATCTTGATCCAGCGATGTAGACAAGGGCAGTGGCTCTCCCTGGACTCTCTCTCCCCATTGGCTGGGACACATGGCTCCCGCTGCTGTCAATCGCAGCCAGTGAGGAAGGAGCTGGAGGCAGGGGCTGAGACATACTCCGGGCCCTAGCCATAGACGCACATAGAAGGCTCGGGAGTGAGCATGTACAAGTGCCACCAGAGCAAGCAGCTTGCTCTGGGGGCACTTATCAAGGGGGAGGGGTCAGAAGTTCCAGTGGGGGACCCGAAAGAAAGAGGATCGGGGCTGCTCTGTGCAAGATCATTACACAGAGCAGATAATATGATTTGTTTATTATTTTAAAGAAAAACAAAACACACAAAGGATTCAGAGTTTGAAAACTTCTAAGTGCCACTTTTGGTAGAAGGACAGCAGCTTAACTGCACATAGGCCCAGCGAATACAATGAACTTACCTGCAAATTACATGGTGGGTCAAGTTCTCACCATCCCAAATTGTTCTCATGACAATGGAGACGACTGTCTATGGGAAATCTGAGCCCTCTTCTGCCATGGAAGAACAAAACCCAACATAACTATTTGACAGCATTATGGAGTTTAAATTCCAGCCTTTTACAGCTGGGACGCCAGATCCCTGATAACTGCATACTCCAGGATTTATGGGTTCCACCAGAGAAGGTTCCTTGTCCATGGCACATTTAGGTCAGAGGTCCCCTTCTGTTAGGCTACACAGGCCTGTCAGTCTACGTTTATCCTTCCCCTGGCCTGGACCATCTGCAGAACTCATTAGGGACCTATATTCCACCTTAAGAGGGCCCAGTGTCTCTTTAGCAGGAAGATTAGGTTACTGACCTCTTGCAGTAGGATGGTGTTGATAGGATCCGTGTCCAACTTGATGGTACTATGAGAACAATCTTGAAGAAGTTGAGGAAAGATTGCTGGTTTGTCTCTCTGGGCTTCTTTCTCTTGTTAGAAAGGTTGTTGTAAGATCATCAAGCTTCTTGTCATTCCTGGAGTTCAACCGTTCAGTGGAAGGTTAATCGGAGCGTGTGGTGGCAATGAATGATGGCGCTATTGGACTTCTTCATTGAGCCAATATGGAAAGTTTAGCCATCAGCCTGATCATCTATGAATAGAGTGATTCCAGTTTACAACTCGTATCCTTGTTTGTCCCTCCTATAGAACCATTGCCAAATCCAAGTTTCCGTGAATTTATTTTCTATAGCTCTAACATATTCTGTAGCAGTGTACAGAGAACACTGAGCAATTCACATCAGTCTATGTACCAGAGGAGCTTACGCTCTAATGTATCCCCACTGTCTTATATTGTTGCTGTGATACATTTATATACAGTAGCTATGACATAAAGCACAGTGCTCTACAGCTTGTTTTTTTTTTTTTTAACCAGAGGAGCTTACACTCTAATGTCCCACCAGCACTATTATCATTATACATTTATATAGCTCTAATATATTCTTCAGTGCTGTACAGAGAACACTGAGCCAGCCAAATCAGTCTCTTTACCAGAGGAGCTTACACTCTAATGCCCTCCCACAGTCACACACTATTATTATTATACATTTATATAGCTCTGACACATCAGTCTCTGCACCAAAATCCACTCACCATCATACATTATTATTATATATGTATATAGATCTGACATATTCCATAGTGCTGTACATAGAGCTTACACTCTAATGTCCCTACACAGTCACACAATATTACTATTACTATTGTACATTTATATAGCTCTAACATATTCTGCAGTGCTGTACAGAGAACACTGAGCCAGCCAAATCAGTCTCTTTACCAGAAGAGCTTACACTCTAATGCCCTCCCACAGTCACACACTATTATTATAATACATTTATATAGCTCCGACACATCAGTCTCTGCACCAAAATCCACTCACCATCATACATTATTATTATATATGTATATAGATCTGACATATTCCATAGTGCTGTACAGAGGAGCTTACACTCTAATGTCCCTCCACAGTCACACAATATTACTATTACTATTGTACATTTATATAATTCTGACATATACTGCAGTGCTGTACAGAGAACACTGAGCCAGCCAAATCAGTCTCTTTACCAGAAGAGCTTACAATCTAATGCCCTCCCACAGTCACACACTATTATTATTATACATTTACATAGCTCTGACATATACTGCAGTGCTGTACAGAGAACACTGAGCCAGTCACATCAGTCTCTTTACCAGAAGAGCTTACAATCTAATGCCCTTCCACAGTCACACACTATTATTATTATACATTTATATAGCTCTGACATATACCGCAGTGCTGTACAGAGAACACCAGCCGGTCATTTTAGTCTCTGCACCAGAGAAGCTAGCACCCGGCTTAATGTACACGGGATGTTTTTACAACCTCTCCTGAACGATTTAACTTGACAGATAGCAACCCACGTTTAAAATGTCAGTTTTGCCATGTTTACATGTCGCGTTTAGTGGCGTTTTGCTGCGTATGCGTTTACATAAAAAAATATATATATATTTTTTCAAAATAAAGGAAAAACGCCTGTAAACGAAACACAGCTAAACGCGAGTTACCGTGTTTAGCCATGTTTAGACATGTTTAGATGCGTTTGGCGCTTTAAATGCCTCTAAACTCAGGATCTGAACAAATTTTTTTGCTTTCCAAAAAAAGGCCTCTAAACTCAACTGCCTAGAAATGACCCCGTGTACATATACTGATAAGATAACAGGAGAGGAGAGTTCAGGAGCAGTTGAAAAAAATGCCCAAATGCTCCTAAACGGTAACAGCAGCAGTCCCACCCAAAGTGACACACTATTATTATTATTATTATTACTATACATTTTTATAGTTCTGACATATACTGCAGTGCTGTACAAAGAACACTGAGCCATTCACATAGGTCTCTGCACCAGAGGAGCTTACACTCTAATGTCCCCCCCACAGTCACACACTATTCTTATTATACATTTTAGCTCTGACATATACTGTAGTGCTGTACAGGGAACACTGAGCCAGCCAAATCAGTCTCTGCACCAGAGGAGCTTACACTCTACTGTATTCACACCTGAGCGTTTTCAGCTTGTTAAACACTCATAAAATGCCAGAAAAAACGCCCAAAAAACGCCCAACAGGCAAAATCCCATTCATTTCAATGGCCCCTATTCACATCTGAGCGTTCTGTCACCTGAAGCAAAATGCCTGATGCTCAAAAAAGTACATGAGCTTAATTTTGGGCAGATTACAGGCATTTTTGTGCTTTTTACATTGGTGACCTTTTGACCAGTACAAAAACGCTGCAAAATTGCAGAAAAAAATGCGGCAAAATCATGGTAAAAACTCGAGACTTTCTGCCTGAAAACAAGACGTTAAAGGGGTTGTAAAGCCTCTATGCATTGAGGTGAAAAACCTGTAAAACCGCAGCCTGCCGAGCCCGTTTTACTTACCTGTACCAGTGTCTCAGGTCCTGATTGGATGGATTGATAGCAGCGCAGACATTGACTCTCGCTGCTGTCAATCAAATCCAAGGACGCGGGTGCCGAGTCCTGCTTTCTGTGTGAATAAGCGCAGAAGCAGGACACGGGAGCACGCATGCATGGGGGTCCACGAAGGAGGAGGAGACAGAAGCGCCGTGGAGGGACCCCAGAAGAGGAGGATCGGGGGACCAGAGGAGGTAAGTATGACATGTTTGTTTTTTTTGTTTTTTGTTTTTTAAACCCTGAACCTTTACAACCCCTTTAAGGTGTGAATGCAGCCTAATGTCCACCCACACACTATTATTATTATACATTTATATAGCTCTGACATATACTGTAGTGCTGTACAGAGAACACCGAGCCAGGCACATCAGACACCAGAGGAGCTTACACTCTAATGTCCCCCCACAGACACACACTACAGAGAAAACTAAGCCAATCACATTTCCAGCTCATAAATTAGGGCTGAACAATAGAATAGAACCGAAACATATTTTACCAAATTTTGTGACTCTGAAAAAAAGATCTGACCCTTCACCGGTCACAATAATAATCTGCCACTCCATTGGATTCGGTTGATGTCGGTCGCCTGTTCTCCGGCCGGCAGTCACTCCGAGTATAATTAGAATTTTATTAGCACAGGAAGGGCGCTCATAAAACCATCTTGTGTAAACATGGAATAAACTGAAGTGGGATACTTTGTATCTTTGTTTACTGAAGAGATCGGATTGTTTAAAACCTGTTATCTCTTATCTGGGGTAAAATTCCCGATAATGGCTTTTTGCCTGAACCTGACCTGAGAGTGCCGGGGAGGGGGGGAGGGGGGTGATGTCTCTTCAGTTCTGAGTGCTGGACAGTGACAGTTCACTTGTTTTATTGTCAGTGAGATTTTAGGCTCGGATCACACCGCCACGACTTGGGATCCGACTTGTGAGACTCCAAGTCATGTGACATGTGAAATCCCATGTTAGTCCATGAGAGCTGTTTCAATCAACACTACTGAGATCGCTTCCGACTTTAGAAAAGGCACACCTCCCAACTTTTATGAGATAGGAATGAGGGACACCTATTAGTAAATGTATGTAGGCATAAGACACACACCCTGCCACGCCCCCTTAAAGGAGAATTATACAAAAAAAATATTATTTAATTATTTCCCGCCCGGGGCCAATAGCAAATTGACGTCTGGGAAGTGGTTCTGTTATACTGACTGGGCATCATATGACATCCTTCAGGATAACATGCTGCCACGCACCCATGGGGGGCGCGCATCACGGCGATCGGTGGCGCGGTGTGTCAGTCTGACAAACCACTACCCTGATCCCGGTAAAGAGCCTCCAGTGGAGGCTCTTTACCACGTGAGCAGTCATGTCCAATCACGGCTGATCACCATGTAAACAGGAAAAGCCGGTGATGCAAGTAGAGGAGAGCTGATCGGCGGCTCTCCTGACAGGGGGGGTTTGCGCTTATTGTTTATCAGCAGCCCCCCCTTAGATGCCCACACTAGAACACCAGGGAAGCCGCCTGGAAAACCAGGCGAGTGGGCAACATGTGGATGGCCAGGTATGTACCCCATGGCCATCCACATGTGCAAATGATGCCCAATCTGTGCCAGTCAGTGCCCACAAATGGGCACTGACTGGCAACATCATGTAGCAAAATAAAAACAGTGATGCCCAGCAATACCACCCATCAGTGTCATCAGTGCCACCCATCAGTGTCCAGCAGTGCCACCTATCAGTGCCACCCATAAGTACCCATCAGTGCTGCCTATGAGTGCCCATCAGTGCCACCTATCAGTGCCCATCCGTGTCTATCAGTGCCCATCTGTGCCACCTATCAGTGCCACCCATAAGTACCCATCAGTGCTGCCTATGAGTGCCCATCAGTGCTACCTATGAGTGTCCATCAGTTTCACGTATGAGTGCCCATCAGTGCTACATACCAGTGCCACCTATCAGTGCCCATCAGTGTCGCCATCAGTGTCGCCTATCAGTGCCCATCATCAGTGCCTGTCAGTGCCACCTCATCAGTACCACCTCATTGCCACCCAATTGTTTGGGTAGGGTGTAGCATGACTGCGCAATTGTCATTCAAATTGTGACAGCGCTGAAAACTGAAAATTAGCTTGGGCAGGAAGGTGTCTAAGTGCCTGATATTGAAGTGGTTAAACCCACAAGTGCTTTTTTTTTTTTTAACACTACTATTTTTTTATATTGGCTCTTGAAATTTACAAATGCAGCAATTTAGAATTTGGATGAAAGGTTTAGCGCTGGGAAACACTTTTGAAAGATAAAAAGTGCATTTTATATACAACTATATAGATCAGAGAAAAAGGACAGATGTAGGGTTGCCACTTCATCCCTTTAAACCCGAACACATATTAACCACTTAAGGACCGAGCCTCTTTCTGAGATTTGTTGTTTACAAGTTTAACAGTTTTTTTTTTTCTAGAGAATTACTTAGAACCCCCAAATGTTATACATTTTTTTTCTAACGCCCTAGAGAATAAAATGGCGGTCGTTGCTATACTTTCTGTCACACCGTATTTGCGAAGCGGTCTTACAAGCGCACTTTTTTTTTGGAAAAAAATACACATTTTTGAATTAAAGAAATAAGACAACAGTAAAATTAGCCCAATTTTTCTTTTATATTGTGAAAGATAATATTACGCCGAGTAAATTGATACCCAACATGTCACGCCTCAAAATTGTGCCCGCTCGTGGAATGGTGACAAACTTTTACCCTTAAAAATCTCCATAGGCGACGTTTAAAAAATTCTACAGGTTGCATGTTTTAAGTTACAGGGGAGCTCTAGGACTAGAATTATTGCTCTCATTCTACCGATTGCGGCGATACCTCACATGTGCGGTTTGAACACCGGTTTCATATGCAGATGCTACTCACATATGCGTTCTCTTCTGCACGTGAGCTCGGCGGGGCGGGGCATGTTTAAAAAAATATTTTCTTATTTAGTTTACTTTTTATTTTTTATTTTCACACTGTTCTTTTAAAAAAAAAAAAATGTG
This sequence comes from Lithobates pipiens, assembly GCF_037356315.1. NCBI lineage: Eukaryota > Metazoa > Chordata > Amphibia > Anura > Ranidae > Lithobates > Lithobates pipiens. Next base: position 26,219,786 of record NW_027507686.1, read on the forward strand.
TCACTTTTATTCCTATTACAAGGAATGTAAACATCCCTTGTAATAGAACAAAAGCATGACGGGACCTCTTAAATATGAGACCCGGGGTCAAAAAGACCTCAGATCTCATATTTACACTAAAATGCAATAATAAAAAAAAAAAATTGTCATTTGAAAAAATAAATGGCCCTTTAAGAGCGTAAGTGACGTTTTGACATTGCTTCTGCCCTGTAAGGCTACTTTCACACTAGGGCGCTCAGCTCGCTGGCGGTAAAGCGGCGTTATATTTAGCGGCACTGATCGCCCGCTAGTGGGGCAGTTTTAACCCCCGCTAGTGGCCGAAAAAGGGTTAAAACTGCCCGCTGCAGCAGCACTTTGCAGGCGGGTTTGGAGCACTGCCCCATTGTATTCAATGGAGAAGGGGCGCTTTAGGAGCAGTAAATACACCGATCCTACAGCACTCCAAAGATGCAGCTTGCAGGACTTTTTTGACCGTCCTGCAAGCGCACCGCTCCAGTGTGAAAGCCCTATTATTAGCACTTTAGTGCCTGCAAAGCGCCTCAGTGTGAAAGGGGCCTAATAGTATGGAGACGGGTGGGGAACATCTTCTCCAGTCAGCAGAAGGACACGATCACCTACGCCGCTGCCGACAGCTACGGTAAGCGGCAGAGGGCACTGGAGCATGGTGGGAGGCCCCCCTCCTGCCGCCAATAAAAGCAATCTTGAGGCGAATCCGGCGTAGAGACCACTGTCATCGGAAACCGGACCGCCGGCCGAAGAAGAGGATGGCAGCTAGCTGCTGCCATAACAAAGATATAGCTCTTCAAAGTTAGGATGTATATCAGCGCGTGGTGGTCTGGAAGCAGGGCCAGTGCTACCACTAGGCAAACTAGGCAGCCGCCTAGGGCGCACTGCTGCCTAGGGCGCCCGGCCACTGGTGTTCCTACTCTCTTCTCTATGCAGCAAGCAACTAAGTCTCAGCATTGGCAGGCATTCATGAATGTCAGTGACATTCATTGCTAGGCACTAGTAGGCTGCATTTGATGGGCTCTTCATTAAAAAGGTGGGGTATACATGGGCAGGACAAATGGGGTGGAGCCAAGGGGAGGCAGCAAAATAAGGTTTCGCTTAGGGCAGTGATGGCGAACCTTGGAACCCCAGATGTTTATGAACTACATTTCCCATGATGCTCTTGCACTCTGCAGTGTAGTTGAGCATCATGGGAAATGTAGTTCCAAAACATCTGGGGTGCCAAGGTTCGACATCACTGGCCTAGGGTGTTAACAATCTTTACACCAGCCCTGTCTGGAAGTGGTTAATTACACAGGTTCTGAGGCTAATTTAATTCAGATAAGACACCAAGTGAGTTTAATTACCACCTTAATCAGCCACACAACCTGCGCAATTAATATGTGTTCGGTTTTAAAGGGATGAGGCGGCAACCCTAGACAGATGAGGAGGAAAGAGGGACTTTCATCCAAATCAGGGACAGTTGGGAGCTATGGAAAAGGTTTCTGTACTACTTCAAGGCGACGTCTATCCGACTTGTGCCCATAGACTGTAAGTGCCGGTTCCCACAGGGGCAGCTTTCAATAGTTACAGTGCAGAGAATCGCCGGCAGAAAAAAAAAAGATATATGAATGATGCCTATAGCTGCAGGCATCGTTCAGATACCTCCACTCAAGGTCCAGGATGTCATATGTCGGCCTTGGGCGGAAAGTGGTTAGCGTTGGATAATAAATATTGTTGATTTTATGGTATTTTTGTTTTTGTACATGCCTTTATGTTTCTCTGTCACCTTTTGGCACACTAAAATCCCCTACCTCCCCATACCTCTCCTTTAGGGGAGGTCAGGGGGGACTTCACCTTTTTTATAGTTTGCACCTGGGGATTGTGCCTCTTTGTTTGTAGAAGAAGCCCTACCCAAACATTCCAAATTAGAGAACCCAGCTCATTCCCCCCCGATGATCAGCCATTGAAGATCTCTCTGTTGACCCAATCAGGAATGTTCAGTTTAGCCAAGAATTCCTGTATGGCATAACAGTGACCCCGGTGCCTAGCCAAGAATTCCTGTATGGCATAACAGTGACCCCGGTGCCTAGCCAAGAATTCCTGTATGGCATAACGGTGACCCCGGTGCCTAGCCAAGAATTCCTGTATGGCATAACAGTGACCCCGGTGCCTAGCCAAGAATTCCTGTATGGCATAACGGTGACCCCGGTGCCTAGCCAAGAATTCCTGTATGGCATACCAGTGACCCCGGTGCCTAGCCAAGAATTCCTGTATGGCATAACGGTGACCCCGGTGCCTAGCCAAGAATTCCTGTATGGCATAACGGTGACCCCGGTGCCTAGCCAAGAATTCCTGTATGGCATAACAGTGACCCCGGTGCCTAGCCAAGAATTCCTGTATGGCATAACGGTGACCCCGGTGCCTAGCAAAGAATTCCTGTATGGCATAACGGTGACCCCGGTGCCTAGCCAAGAATTCCTGTATGGCATAACAGTGACCCCGGTGCCTAGCCAAGAATTCCTGTATGGCATAACGGTGACCCCGGTGCCTAGCCAAGAATTCCTGTATGGCATAACAGTGACCCCGGTGCCTAGCCAAGAATTCCTGTATGGCATAACAGTGACCCCGGTGCCTGAAAGCATCCAAATAATTTCCACACTTCTTTCTTCCTTCATAGAATTTATTAGAATCTTGCCCATCAGGTTGTCTCCAGAACAAATTGTAGACACAGAATGCTCTATAAAGATCCCAAAAATGTCAAACATTTGCCCAGTGCGGGCGACGAGGCAATTATCACCAGGGCCACGGGGACACTTGTAAACTTTGTCCTCGTAAAATGTTTACAGCTTGACAGTGAGCCCTTTCACTTCCCCAGAAGACAAAACTCCATCCAAAGCAATATCCCTATTCAGCCCACACATCGAGTCACTTCAAAATGATTGAACCATCTACTGTATGTGGTGGAGACCCCAAACTGGCCTTGCAGAGTTGTCCCAGGGTCTATTCCCACGTGAGTTCACGGCAGCCAGGCACACAGCAGCTCCCACAGTCTCCCGGCACATTAACTGGGCAGTTAGTGTCTTTTTAGAGTTTAACCAGTTGAAGATCATCCTATAGCAGTTTTACTCTGTGCAGAATCACATATATATATATATATATATATATATGTGATCCTGCACCTTTGGGTAGCAGGTGCCAGTGCGTGCCACCAGCAACTTGCTCCCACTGTGACTGTACACAACGGGAGCTGATCAGCGGGTCCCACTGTCCACTCACAGACATGGATCATTGCCTTCCCCTAGTAAACGCACCCCCCCCCCCCCCCCACAGTTAGAAAACTGGCTAGGCACATAGTTAACCCTGTGATCGCCCCTGATGTTAACCCCTTCCCTGCCAGTGTCATTAGTACAGCGACAGTGCATATTTGTAGCACTGATCAATGTATTCGTGTCGCTAGTCCCCACAAAAGCGTCAAAAGTGTCAGTTAGTGTCCAATTTGTCGGCTGCAATATCAATGTCCCGCTATAAGTCACTGATCGCCACCATTACTAGTAAAAAATCCATAAATCTATCCCATAGTTTGTAGAAGCTGTAACTTTTGCGCAAACCAATCAATATACGCTTATTGGGATTTTTTTTTTTTTTTTACCAAAAATATGTTGCAGAATACATATTGGCAGAAATTGATGAAGAAATTTTATTTTTATTTTTTTTATTTTATTGGATATGTTTTATAGCAGAAAATAATTGTATTCATTTATTTTTTTCAATTGTTGATCAGTTTTTGTTTATAGTGCAAAAAATAAAAAATGCAGAGGTGATTAAATACCACCAAAAGAAAGCTCTGTTTATTAGGGAAAAAAGGCAACATTTTTATTTGGGTACAACCAATAAAACATTTTTATTTGGGTACAACCAATAAAACATTTTTATTTGGGTACAGCGTCACGTACAAAAAGTAAAAAAAATTTATTTTTTTTTCAAAATTGTCGATCGTTTTTTGTTTATAGTGCAAAAAATTTAAAACGCAGAGGTGATTAAATACCACCAAAAGAAAGCTCTGTTTATGGGGGAAAAAAAGGCAAGATTTTTATTGGGGTACAGCATCGCATTTGTCAGTTAAAGTAACACAGTGCCATAATGCAAAAAATGGCCAGATCAGGATAGAGGGGGGTAAATCTTCAGGAGTTAAAGTGGTTAATGCTCGTTGAACTTGAATGGGGTGTAGGGAAGCCTTATGCCGTGTGCATACGACCGGACTTTTCGATGGACTAGGTCGGACGGAAAAATAATCCGCCGGACAATTCGATCGTGTGTGGGCTTCATCAGACCTTTGCGGTCTAAAAATCAGACGGACTTTAGATTTAAAACACGTTTTAAAGCTTTCCTACGGACTCGGAAAAATCAGTTTGTCTGTATGCTAGTAAGGTCGCACGTCATCACGTTCAAATCCGTCGGACTTTGGTGTGATTGTGTGTGGCCAAGTCCGTTCGTTCGGGAAGACCGTCTGACCTAGTCCGTCGAAAGGTCCGGTCATGTGTATGCGGCATAAGGATACTCCAGAATGCAGTACACCAAATATTCAGAGGACTCTCTCTCTTCTGCCTACTCTTTTCATGGGCATTTCCATGGTCGCTGATGAGGCTGTACAGCCAGCCCTCCTGTACAGGGCCCGGGCCTCATCAGTTCTAAAGGGGGGCCCGGGCACCTGCCGAGCAGCAAGGCCAGCAGTACTGCCTTATTGCTAACAATTGTGACTCTTGTGCAGTGGTGCCGACTTCGGCTTTTCTTTTTTCCCTTTGGCCGCACTGCAGGAGGATCAGTTCTAGTATCTGCACCCCCTTCCCCTCCTGTCTGGGACCCCTGTGTGCCCCTCCCCCCCGCATTGCTGCCATTTTCCCTCCTCTCCTCTCCCTCTGGCAGCTGCTGAGGGCACACAGGTGGGTTATTTCAGGATGGTGGGTGGGGGGCGCACCATCCTGAATGAACACAATTTGCAATGGCATCCTCTGTGACCCCTGTACGTATGCACTTGATTTGCTCTATTCCATTCTATTCTATTCTATTCTGATCTATTCTATTTTTTTTCTATTCTTATCATCATCTTACTTCCCTTTTATATCTTACTGTATTTATTGCAATATGATTCCATTTCTAATTTGAATAAATTTTCTAATTTAAATTATTTTTCCAATTTTCAGAATTCTAATTCGTTATTTCATTTTGTTTGTCCTTTTTTCGGATTGGTTGAAATTCGTTACTTTTGTGATTCAGAAATTCGGATACATTTGAATCTCTGAAAACGAAGTTTTCTACGAAAAACAAATCGAAATTAAATGAAATGAAATGCACATGTCTATTAGACACTGTACTGTGAATCTCTAGGCCGGATCCTTGATGCTTCCCCTTACTTTATCAAGGTCCCTGACATGGCTGGGACCTTGATAAACTCTCTCTGGAGTCTCTCAGCCGGCTTGCCCAGAAGGGCAGCAGCCCTTCCAGGCTGGGATTTCCTCTTTCAGGATAAAACCCCCACTGCTCCAGGTCTCAGACTATTAAAAGGCGCTCTGGACACACCTCCCGATAGTCTAGCTAGAGTCCCATAAATATTCAAACTCGGGATCTGCCTCTTCCAGCTCCCATGCACTCTAGAACCAACTAGAAGGCAGGGTGAAGTAGTGGAATCGGCATCGTTCGTGTTGTACGTCACCGCGTTCTTGACGGACTTTGGTGTGATCGTGTGTACGCAAGACAGTTAAAGCGGAATTCCGTCGGAAAAACCTTCAGAGTTTATTCCGCTGGGAAAACCGGTTGTGGGTACAAGGCATTAGAGGTGGGTTAACATTGGGTTAAGGCTGTTGCAGTAGGTTTAAGGTAATATACATCTAGATAAGGGTTTGGGCTGGCTAAGGTTAGAATTAGGGTTAGGGTTGGGTTAGTATTGGGTTAAAGTTGGATAAAGGATTAGAGTAATTATTAGGGGCTAGAGTAAGACCTCTTAGGATAGGGTCAGGGTTTTGACTTGTGTGGTAAATTTAAGATTAGGGTTAATAAGGCTGGGGCAATTGGGTAATGAGTAGGATTGGGTTTCAGTAAATAGGGTTAGGGTTCTTCCTGTAAAATTGGGGTTTGAGTAAATGCTGTAGAGTTAGGATTAGGGCTAGGGTTAAGGTCAGGGATAAATTACAATGTAGGTTTAGAGTTAGGTTTGGGTTATTATTGAGTTAAGTTTAGCTGTATTGGGATTAGGTTAGAGTAAGTATTATAGGCTAGGGTTATATCTGTAATGTTAAGGAATGGGTTAGGTTGGGGGTCTTGTTGGATATTCAAGGTAACAACTGGTTCTTTAAGGTTAGGGCCAGGGTTTGGTTAGAGTTAGTGCAGTAGGGGTAGGGATTGTTGGATTAGGACTAGATCGGAGCAAAAATTACGGGTTAGGATTAGTTCTGTAAGGTTAAAGCGGTAGTAAACCCGCAATTTTTTTTTTTTTTTTTTTAACACCTGCAAAGCAAAAGGCATAATGAGCTAGTATGCACCGCATACTAGCTCATTATGAAATACTTACCTTAGAACGAGGCCCCGACATCTGGCCCGATCCACGCCGAGGGAGCTGACATGCTCCCTCTGCGTTTCTTCCGGGTATCGCGGCTCCGGCGCTGTGAGTGGCCGGAGCTGCGATATCGTCACTCCCGCGCATGCGCGCGGGAGATTTCATTCCGGCCGGCCGGACACTGCCGGATTTTCAGGCCGAGAATCCCCTTGTGCGCATGCGCCGCTGCAGTCAGCGGCGCATACCGAGGGGAATATCTCATAAACCGTACAGGTTTAGGAGATATTTTGTTTACCTACAGGTAAGTCTTATTATAGGCTTTCCTGTAGGTAAAAGTTAAAAAATTGAGTATACAACCACTTTAAGGTTTGGTTAGGGTTTGGATTGAGTTAGGTTTAGGGCTGTAAGTGTGGCCTAGTGGTGGGTCTACTGTAAAGTCTGTGAGATGGGTGGTGAAAAGCTGAAAATATTGGGAGGTCATGGATATTTGTATACAAGAAATAAAGTATCATTGCAATAACTAAGTTTTTTTTTCAAATTTTTACTATAATTAATCATTACTGCTGAGAAATTAAACACTTTGATTGCCACAAGTGTACTCAGATGAGACACATCTCCTACAATTGTTGGCTCATGTGGTAGCAGCCACCACATTTACGGGGATTTAGGAGAATGGCCCTGGATATGAGTTTGTGAAATTGAAAACGAGTGTCTTCGATGGTTGCTGCACTGCCCTCCCTAGTTTTTGGTAAACTAGGCTTCACAGTACAGAATCATTCAACAAGAGGCTTCAGTCTTCTACAGAAATACTGTATAAAGCCTGCTTAACCTGTCCATATAATTTATTGTGCAATGTCTATTAGAGGACAATTCTAGGCGGAGACTGATTGTTACTGTTCTCTGATGTTACCCTCGGAATGGGTAGCATGGGGAGGGGATGGGGTTGGGGCATGTGCACTGCTGTCACCTGTGAAACCCAAGATGAGGGACACTGCTGGTGATTCCATTACAAAGCCCAGATTTATACGGGCACGGCAAGGCAGGCAGCGTTTTATGACGAGTGTGGCGCCGTTGCTCTTTTTTCACCTATTTGTAACATTTAGTGGAAGGTCTTTTATCTGGCTGTGACACCAACCCATCTGTTCCCTGTCATTCACAGCCATGGCATCTGATTACAGCACACAGGAGCTCTGGCCTCACACAAAAGCCCTGATATGGTCTCTTCTTTAAAGTCCCATTCAACCATGTAATCGTGTAGATCAGCTGATGGGGATATCCCCATTCTATTTGTTTCCATCCAAGACCATCCGCTCTGCCTCATTTCTATATCCCATCACATGGAGCAACGTTCCCACCATAAGGAGATCACTATGTATGATGAGATCACTTCTCCTGAAATACTCTGCACTGCTGGAGGACTCTGCTCCTTCCAACATCTAACTCTCCTCTCCTGAAATACTCTGCACCGCTGGGGGACTCTGCTCCTTCCAACATCTAACTCTCCTCTCCTGAAATACTCTGCACTGCTGGAGGACTCTGCTCCTTCCAACATCTAACTCTCCTCTCCTGAAATACTCTGCACCGCTGGGGGACTCTGCTCCTCCAACATCTAACTCTTCTTTCCTGAAATACTCCGCACTGCTGGAGGACTCTGCTCCTTCCAACATCTAACTCTCCTCTCCTGAAATACTCTGCTCCTTCCAACATCTAACTCTCCTCTCCTGAAATACTCTGCACTGCTGGAGGACTCTGCTCCTTCCAACATCTAACTCTCCTCTCCTGAAATACTCTGCACCGCTGGGGGACTCTGCTCCTCCAACATCTAACTCTTCTTTCCTGAAATACTCCGCACTGCTGGAGGACTCTGCTCCTTCCAACATCTAACTCTCCTCTCCTGAAATACTCTGCACCGCTGGGGGACTCTGCTCCTCCAACATCTAACTCTCCTCTCCTGAAATACTCTGCTCCTTCTAACATCTAACTCTTCTTTCCTGAAATACTCTGCACAGCTGGATGACTCTGCTCCTTCCTCTATCTAACTCTCCTCTCCTGAAATATTCTGCTCTTCTGGGGGACTCTTCTCCCTCCTCTTTCTAACTCTCCTCTCCTTAAATATTCTGCTCTTCTGGGGGACTCTTCTCCCTCCTCTTTCTAACTCTCCTCTCCTAAAATACTCTGCACTGCTGGAGGACTCTGCTCCTTCCTCCATCTAACTCTCCTCTCCTGAAATACTCTGCACAGCTGGAGGACTCTGCTCCTTCCTCTTTCTAACTCTCCTCTCCTGAAATACTCTGCACAGCTGGAGGACTCTGCTCCTTCCTCTTTCTAACTCTCCTCTCCTGAAATACTCTGCACAGCTGGAGGACGCTGCTCCTTCCTCTTTCTAACTCTCCTCTCCTGAAATATTCTGTTCTTCTGTGGGACTCTTCTCCCTCCTCTTTCTAACTCTCCTCTCCTGAAATATTCTGCTCTTCTGGGGGACTTTTCTCCCTCCTCTTTCTAACTTTCCTCTCCCAAAATACTCTGCACTGCTGGAGGACTCTGCTCCTTCCTCTATCTAACTCTCTTCTCCTGAAATACTCTGCACCGCTGGATTTCTCTGCTCCTTCCTCTATCTATCTTTCCTCTCTTGAAATACTCTGCCAGAGGACTCTGCTCTTTTCTCGAACTCTCCTCTCCTGAAATACTCTTAACTGCTGGATTACTTTGCTCCTTCCTATATGTAACTCTCCTCTCCTGAAATACTCTGCACTGCTGGAGGAGTCTATCCCCTAAAGTGGAATGTTGCAGAGCTGTAGGGAATGCAGCACAATGCCAAGTGGATGCTCTTCCCCACCCACTGTCTGTTTACTGGCCGGTGGCCACGTGTATGATTCCAGTTACAATCCATATAATCATCAAATCATTTCCCAATGTAGGTTTTTGCTCCTCGGAGTCACTATTGTGGGTCTCTTTGGAATTTAATGGGAAAATTGAGAGGATAAATTTTATTATATTTTGGTGCTCTGGTGTAGCGTTCTGCAGAATTCGCCTCCCCCAGAGTCGTGACACATCAATTCATCTCAGACCCCCGCGTTCGGTGGCTCGGCGTCCTCCTTCAGTTTACTGTACAGTTTAAAATTTCCTCTTATAAAAAAAAAATAAAAAAAAAATGGTGTCAAGGGCGAAACTGTAAAATACGACAAATATTCCGTAAGCGCCATAGCTGAGCAGCGAGAGCGTCTGCTGAAAAGATTCCATAATCATGACACATTGTAGCCCAAGACGTTTCATCTGAGACAATTTACACTGAGTTATTGCTCCACAAACCGCAAGCCTTGTATTAAATCACAGCCGTGCCCTCTGAGTGACTCTGACTGGGTTACAGCGCAGCGCCCCCTCTCTGCCCAGCCGGGGTATTACCGGCGGACAAGGGCCGCAAAACATCAAATGACTAAACCGGCCCTGACCTGGACCAAAGCAAATAGAATTTGTGTTTTCGATAGCTGCTGGAGAGACATCTGGCTTACATTTGAAAAACGAGGGCTCTGTGAATTGCCTGCTGCGTTCCCAGGTCTCACAAAATGAGATTAATTCAATATTCATTTCTGGACAGACGCAGCGAGAGGATTGGCTACAGAGACAGAAACACCTTTATCTTTCAAAAGAGAAACTTCGCCCAGCTTTATTTGCTTCCAAACCGACCGCAAAACAAAATGAATTACGTTGCTGAAAAACAACTTATTGTTTACGGGGTCCCTTGGGCTGCTAACAGTCAAGCTCATGTGTTGGGATTCTTTAAAAAAAAAGGAGCTTTGTGTGACCACTTCTCCTAGGATGGAATAAGGACAAGACAACTCTGCTTCCATGATAAAACAGAAGGCATGTTGGTGGTGGTTCTAGATTGGGAAAAGCCAGGGCTGGATTAACGTTGGGGCTATTGGAGCTGCAGCTCCAGGCCCCTACCTTAATATAGGCCCAGCCACTCAAAAAAGACATGGAAAGCAATGGGTCAATGGGAAGAGATCTCCCCTGACGGGCCCTGCATTCCACATGCACCGCCTGGGCAGGGTGGTGGGATTGCTAATGGGCACTGCATGAGCAGTCCTCACAGAAGCCTGGGGCACGCCAATGCAGGCCTCTTACAGAAGTCTGGGGCTTCCATAGTGTTAGGCCTGCTCTTTCAGCTCAGAGTGCGCGCCGATGCACGGCCCTTACAGAAACTTGGCAAACCAAATGCCAGGCTTCCCTAATGTTATGCCTGTGCGGCTGCGCACTTTTGAGTTTGGGCACATACCAGCAACATGCTCTTGGAAAGCAGAAGGGTGCCCAGTAAAAGGCCCACCAAAATCCTCAGCACCAAGCACACTATGCTCTTAATCCGGCCCTAAGAAAAGCCTTCAGATATCTAATACAACCTTCTTGGCCTGGATGCCAAGTAAAGACTAATTTGATCTACGTAAGTGGTCCCCAAATTTGATCTACGTAAGTGGTCCCCAAACTGTGGCCTGGGGGCCAGATGACGTGGCCTTTTGCTTGCCTTTATCAGGCCCTTGGGGGAATATTCCTCCCACTGACATAACACCAGGGCATAATTCCTGCCAATGACAGCATGATGGGACACTAAGCTACTGACAGCAACGATGGAATACTATTCTTCCCAATAAAAGCAATAATGGGGCACTATTTCTTAACTAACATCAATAATAGGGTACTATTCCTCTCACGGACACCAATAATGGAACACCATTCCTCTCACGGACACCAATAATAGGACACTATTCCTCTCAAGGACTCCAATGATGGGGCATTATTCCTTTCACGGACATCAATGATGGGATACAATTCCTCTCTCTGACACCAATCACGGGGTATTGTTCCCTCCCACCAACACCAGGACATTTTCTTCTCCCACTGGCCATAATCCGGCCCCTCTAAAGTCTGAAGGAGAGTAAACTGGCCCTTTGTTTAGAAAGTTTGGAGACCCCCTGTTCTAGGCAACTCTTATGCCTCATACACAAAAGTCCGATCGGATTATGTTGTCGGGAAAATCCGATCGTGTGTGGGCTCTATCTGACTTTTTCTGTCGGAAATTTCCGACGGAAAAAGTTTGAGAGCTGGATCTAACATTTTCCAACAACAAAATCCGATCTGACTTTTTCCGATCACGTGTAGAGAATTCTGACGCACGCATGCTCAAAAAAAATTTGGAGACAAAAACTATTGTCTACTGGCCTCTACGTAGTCCTCTCATACGTGTATAACGTCACCTTGTTCCCAACGATCAGATTTTCCGACAACTTTGTGCGACCGTGTGTATGCAAGACAAGTTTGGGCCAAAATCCGTCTGAAAAAATCCAATGGATTTTGTTGTCGGAATGTCCGCCCGTGTGTATGGGGCATTAATCTTAGGAAAATGGATCCTCAGGTATAAAACATCAACAAATAAGGTTATAAAGAGTTCCACGTATGGAGATAAAGCAACTCCTGAATTCAAAGTCTGTTTTGGTTCATTTGGAAGCAGGCACCAACGCGTGGTCTGAGGAAAGCCCCCTTCATCGGGGCTATGATAATGTTGAAATTCTAAAACAGAGCTACTATGCCAAAAATGTACATTTTTGGATGGGATTACACAAGCGATTGTGTATGAGGATGTTGGGCAATACGAATCCTCATATGCTCATTGCCTAACATTGGTGTGGTAGAAAACCATGATGGACTTTCTTTAGACCCCGAGACGTATTGACTTCCATTTTTCTAATGAGATAAAGGAGACTTTTAATGTAAAAGTTGGGTCAGCTGCATTTGTGTCAATTTTACCAACCTTAGTCCATGACTAATTTGGGATTTGATCTGGATTGGGTTGAGCGAGTGAATGTTTTCTACCGATTATCAGCCTGTTAGGTCAATTGATCTTCTTGGTGAGTTGATAAAGGGTTCTTCAGACCCTATATCAGTCGGCTCATTTTGCCTGCTCTTGAGACCTCACCGATCCATCAAACAGCACTAGAGATTGTAGAGGTGGGATTCTCTGCCTCTTGTGAAGATGCCATCAGGCTATTGATAAAATACTGTTCTCTCTTATTAGGTTTGGGTTTGCTTATGTTCTCATAAATGGTCTAAATTACCCCTTTACCTAGGGGTGAGTGTATGTCAGTCCGACTTCGGGGGCGATTTCAGAGACATCTGTGCGGGTTCCTGCACAGATGTCTATACAAGAACCATTTTTTGGCTCAATACCAGATCCGGGATGATTGAAAGCAACTTTTGTAACCCTTAGGAGCAATTTAAAGCCCATTGTGTCCTTGACATCCATCACCAACCATCCTAATTTCACCAAAATTGCAGCAATTTGGAAATATGTCTCAATTTTAAAAAGTTCAGTGAAGCAAGAGCTCCCAGTTTCACCCTTCACTGGTTTTACCTTGTAAGGACAAGGCAGATCACAGAAAAAATAAAGGAAAGCTGTGGCCAATAGGGATGAACAGGTTTGGGATGAACCGAATCCAATGGCCGACCAAACTGGGCATGTTTGGCCAGTTTGCCCTCCCAGATCCCCAGGTGACGTCTCTTTAAGCAAACATCAGTCAGGGATCAGTCATTTTTTTTTAGTAGTAACACTTCTACAAAATTACACCAGCTGGGGTTTGTAAATAAACCAACCAGGGATCCCGGGTGATGTCATCGTCAAAATTGATCATCTCCATATTTGGTCAATGACATCACCATACCCAGAATTGCCACAAAATTACATATGCCTGGCTGTCTGGTGCTTGTAAATAAACCAACCAGGTTTCCTGGGTGTAATCATTTAACAAATATGGGGACTGATTTACTAATACTGGAAAGTGCAAATTCTGGTGCATAGAAACCAATCAATGTCCAGATTTTTTTGGTCAAAGTTTAATTGCCCGTTGAAGTTAGAAGCTGATTGGCTACCATGCACAGCTGCACAAGATTTTGCACTCTGCTGTTTTAGTAAATAAACCCTGCGGTCATGTCTAGATTTGCACAATGACTATTGCCACAAATGTGCTGGCTTTGGGCAGTGTGAAAGAGAGTGTAACGGACACTCAGCTTAGACAACTGGAGCCAGCAACCCTGCTGGGAAGCCATAGTCCAGTTTGAATAATGTGTCTGGGTTTCAGGCAGTCTGAAACCCATGTGCATGATTCCAAACCCAAACTGTCCGGGTAAATCCCGGACAGGTGGCAACCCTAATTGTATTGCTTCTTAACTTACCTGTGCAACTTTAAGGCAGGGCTCGACAAAACTCAGGCACCAGGTTGCAATGGCGACTGAAAATAGCGTCCTGGCACCTGGGCTAAACCACAGTCTGGATTCCTGCGACGTGACCCCTCCCCCCCTCCCCGCATCAGTGCCACCTGTCAGTGCCCACCACTCCCACCTCAGTGCCGCCTCATCAGTGCAGCCCATCAGTGCCAACTCACCAATGCAGCCCATCAGTGCCACCCCCTCAGTGCTCAATAGTGCAGCCTATCAGCCCACATCAGTGAAGGAGGAAAATAACTTATTTGCAAAATCTTATATCAAAATCTTGTATTTTTACATTTTATGTCTTTTTTCGCTTGGCATCAGGCGTGAGCAATTCTTATTGACCGACGCCCTGGACATGCAGTCCTGGGCGCTGGGCAGAGGATTGAAAAAAAACTGGTTCCTAACTTTGTCTGCTGGCTCCTAGATTCTAAGCAAATTTGTCAAGCCCTGCTTTAACCACATGCCGACTGGGTCATAGCCGAAAGACAGCTACAGCGTGGTCTGTGGGACGTCCTCCCAGAATCTTGTTCCCACGCGCCCCCGGGAACATTTGTGACCGCCGGGTCCATTGCGGTAAACGGCCGATGATAGTGGCCGTTTACCACGTGATCGCTCCATCAAATGACGGAGCGATCACTTGTAAACAAACCGGCGTCACGTCATGACGCCGTTTCCTCCCTCCCGTCTCTGTACCGATTGGTACAGTGATAGGGGAGAGGCGGAGAGGGGGAGAGATGGCAGCAGCGCTGTGGGCTGGATGTGAAGTGCCCATAGTGCTGCCCAGTGCAAATAATCTGCAGTACTCTGCTCATACTGTGCAATACTCTGCCAATACTCTGCAACACTGTGCAATACTCTGCCAATACTGTGCAATACTCTGCAACACTGTGCAATACTCTGCAACACTGCAATACTCTGCCAATACTTGCCAATACTCTGCAACTCTGTAATACTCTGCAATACTCTGCAATACTCGCCAATACTCGCCAATACTCGCCAATAAATGTAAAAAAATGTTTTTACCGAATTTGGATATTTTGATTAATAGCGCAAAAAATAGGAAAAACCAGCAGTGATGAAATACCACCAAAAGAAAGCTCTATTTGTGGGGAAAAAATGGACAAAAATTTAATTTGGGTACAGTGTTGCATGACTGAGTAATTGTCATTCAAAGTGTTAGAGCACCGAAAGCTGAAAATTGGTCTGGTTAGGAAGGGGGGTATAAGTGCCAGGTGGTCAAGTGGTTAAGGTACCCCCCAAACATGTTATATGAAGGATTTGGGTATTTTCATTGTTGCCCTTTAAGCCGCTGCAAAGACCCCTCTCCCTACTAAATGTTTTTAAAAAAAAATTTTGCATTGATATATGTTCCTCATGGCAGTGCCTAACATTTTTTGAACAATAGTTTACAAATTAGCTGTGATAAAGGCCAGAAAAAGATTGCAAGATTTAGCTTCCATAGAATAGAATAGGGTCCGGCAATAAGGTCGGGGTTTACGAACTTCCCACTGGGTTTGCCGAACCTTCTGCTATCTGAACTTTTCTTGGTTCACTCAACCTTAGTGACCGATATAACCGTTTGGGAAAAATACGTGTTTTTCTTTTCTTTTAAATTGAGGGCACCTTTAAATCTGAATACAGATGGGGATCGCTTGAAACACGATTCCCCCCCCCCCCCACCCTCCCCAATAATGAGGCATTAATTGAAATGTTGTTAACAGTGCGCAATAATAACACGCCAGCTGACCTCCCACTAATGTTCTGTTTTCACGGCGTATCAATTAATCAGGAATTAATGAAGAGCCCCCCCCCCCCTTCTCAGGCGACGCTCGCGCTAATATTTTCGATGGAAGACCCTCCCTTTTAATTAAAACAAATAAAATAAGAAAATGCAGCCGAGACACATAAATCAGAATAATTCTTTGTTATTGTTACCAAATGAGATGGACTTTGATGTGGGGGTCACCCGGGGCTGGCGAATGAAAGGCATTCTCCGCAGTGAGGCGAGCGACCACCTCGCAAGGCCGCCTTGTAAAATTATTGTGCAATTACACATGAAAGTTGGAATTCTTCTGCTTGTTTTAGCAGCGGGTGCCGAGAATGACACCGGACGGTGTGTGGAAGAAGCAGAACCCCCCGCCTGGAGACTTTTCATACATTTATGGCTAATATTTTGTACCAGAGATCTTTTCCTGAAACTTAAAGGTGGGCCCCGGGCAAAATCATAT
This sequence comes from Lithobates pipiens, assembly GCF_037356315.1. NCBI lineage: Eukaryota > Metazoa > Chordata > Amphibia > Anura > Ranidae > Lithobates > Lithobates pipiens. The sequence continues at coordinate 26,235,812 of NW_027507686.1, forward strand.
TTAGAGGAACACTCCGGTCTGACATAAATTTGGCATCATCGCACTGGTCTTGTGCCACTGGTTGGTTGGCCTGGTAGCTAAATCTCTTCCATCTGTTGTGCCCTTATCTTCTGCCATGAATGCGAAACCAGTGAAAAGGCAACCAGTGTTGTTCCTTGGTTCCAGCTCTGCCCAATGTCTGAGCCCACTTCAGCTCCACTCACACTTAGGAGTTTACACAGTACAGGTCATGGGACAAGAGGCTGCAGTCCCTTCCAGGACCAGTCCTGCTAAACCAGCTGGTAACTGATTATTTAAAATATAAAATATAGGGGATTTTTTTTGACTAGGACAATGCCACTGCTTCCTGATAATATCATGCACAGGGCCCTTTCCAAGCACTGCTCCTCCATGAGCTGCCCAGACACTCAGTATGATGGATGGTGGCCAAAGTGGGTAACACTCATGTCCTAGATCTTGGATTTGATTGCCACCAAGCATGGGCATCCGCAGAAATTTTTTCAGGGAGGGGCATCATTTTAAGGTCACCCATTCTCTGACCCTTTTCGACAATGACATTATCACGGTCATAGACTGCAGACGTAGTACAGGTGATGGTTAGAGACTGCAGACATGGCACAATAGACTGTCAGAGACTGCGGACATGGCACAAGAGACTGTCAGAGACTGCGGACATGGCACAAGAGACTGTCAGAGACTGCGGACATGGCACAAGAGACTGTCAGAGACTGCGGACATGGCACAAGAGACTGTCAGAGACTGCAGACATGGCACAAGAGACTGTCAGAGATGGCATACATGGGAGAAGAGACTTCAGTGATTGTATACTGGAGTTATCGCAACAAGCCTGAACCAGGTACAAAAAACAATAGCGTTTCCCCCCATTCTGCATGGAGTTTGCATGTTCTCCCTGTGGTTGTGTGGGTTTCCTGCAGCTAGTATGGTTTCCTCCCACATTCCAAAGGCATGATGGTAAATTAATTGGCTCCTGTCCAAATTAGCCCCAAGATGGGTATGCAATTGTGATAAAAGCCTGAAACCATTCATAGACGTATGTCATAGTTTGAATCTCAGTCGGTTCAGCAGGAAGTGGCCGAGATTCGAGCGGTGCATAGGGAGGCTGAATGTACCCAAGTTGATAGATCGATCAACTTGGGTACAACCAGCATGTTGGATTTTACATGCGTTTATTGCTAGCGACTGTTATAGCCACTAGCAATAATTACTGTGTTCTCCCGGTGGGGGCAGATTTCCCCCCCCCCCCCCCCGACGAGAGAACACAATGGCTCTGTGGGAGGGACTCACCTGTCAACACCTACTGTGTTGATGGGGGAATCGAGTAATTTTCTTTTCTGAAGGAAAGAATTCACTACGTCTATGGCTGGCCTTAGATTGTAAGCTCAAGAATCGAAGGGTGACCTCTGGAAGTCGCACATCTATGGTGTTTTGCTGCAATGAATGGAGTGGCAACCTCAGCCTGGACTCCGACCCGGCCACGCCCCCAACGTATAAGCGCTTTCCCTGACTTGTTCATTCCCCGACTTAGTTGGGGTAGGCGGAACACTTTGGTGGGGGTGATTAGCCACGTCTCTTGATCATTGACCTCTGGGGATCTGCCTGCTGACCTTTGGAGGAGGTTCCTATTCCAATCCCTGAGTCCTAACCTTGTTCTTCAAGGGGAAGCCCTAACACCCCCCAATTATATGGTGGTATTTATACTGTAACAGATGTATTAGACATACAGCTGACCAAGGGGCAAAAATAAATGATTTGCATAGCCCCGGCCACTGTCCTAAAATGAGGAATAATATGTAACTCGATACATAGTTGATTACATTTATCTGCTAATTCCCTCTAGTGTTTTCTAGAATTGTTACACTGTATCTCTAGTTACAAAGATGTATGTATTTCCTATGCTCCTCAGTTCCATCTAGTGGGTATAATGCTGTATTTCATTCCCATACTCCTCAGTTCCATCTAGTGGCCATAATGCTGTATTGTATTACTATGCTCCTCAGCTCTATCTAGTGGTCATAATGCAGTATTTTATTTCTTTGCTCTTCAGCAACATCTAGTCTAGTGGCTATCAATGTGATTAGTAATTTATTACAGAAGAAAATCCTTGGAGATAAAAATTGGAGAAATAGAGCGCCCCCTTGGTGGTTTTGCTATGGAACCCCATTGCATAATTTACTGACCTGTCCTTCAGCATTGGCAGTGTTTCGATAAATGTTTTGTGCATTTTGTCACGCAGAAAAATGTGCCACTGCTACCCGTGTTTGGGGTGCCATTAAGAAATAAGTGCATTGCGTGTTTTAGCACATTTTTCGCAAGCAATTCTGCCTGTATTTCTGATACACCCAGGTGTGAATGGGGCCTGAATTACATTTGTAGCGTTGGCTCCTGAAGAGCTATTTGTTTTTGCAATTTAATGCTACCCTTAAACTGCAGTTTAATTGTTCTAAATTTTTGACCTCAGCATCAGTCTGACTGGAGTACAGGGTGTTCTGCCTGGCCATAGAGGGCGCTGTCACTTTTGGCAGGCATGGAAACACAGTCTAGTTGAGTGCATTAGGGTTACTCTCTCTCGGAGTCAGTGGGAGTGTCGCTCTTGTTGTGCCTTCTGGGAGAGGGTACTTAAGGTGCGGAGGTCACGTGTTTCGGGGGTTCCGGTTCAGAAGTATGTTCTGACTGCATGGATCTGGTCCTCCTAACCAGCCCCCAGGACTTCCATGGCCTGGGGTGCGGATCCACCCGACTTTACGTCTCGGGGCTGGCTAGCCCGAGGCGAGGAAACTGAAAGAAGGATTCAGAGGTGGTCCGGTGCCGTCTCGGTTAGTGGAGATGCCCAGCATCTGTGAAGTTATCCAGGGGAAGACTCTTCTGGAGAAGGCCACGCAAGGGTGGGCTTCTCAACAAGAGCCTGGAAAAGCTGAAGGACCTAAGCGAATCCAATCTCGTGCGGTATCGCCAGACCGGCTGCAAGATGCGAGTGTCCTACAAGTTTTTCAAGTTTCCTTCACGTGTTCTATAGCAAAGTCTGTGGCAGAGACTTGTCCCTGACTCAAGCACCCTGTTGGCTGCTAGGCCTGGTGTGAGAAGGACTCCAATTAGGGGGAGAATCCAGCTGTGAATGGCTAATCTCTGGATTTGTTCAAAGTGAAATACTAAAATTTACATTAAGATTACCTGGACTTTTCACCTAAACCCTCTGATCCTATACTGAGAGACTGTTTTGTTAACTACCTTTTGCAAATAAAAATCCCTTTAAGTGGATCTGTCGTCGGTCTCTACAGTTTTTGGGCCATCTACCTTGGGAAACCCCTAGACGCATTCGAGGTGAGGAAGGTAACGGTAAGCCGAATAAATTCAGCCACTCCTTCAGGGGTCAGTGCTACACGTGTGGGCACGTAGTCCGGGATTTGCCGTTACCTCTTGCAACGAAAGAACTGTGCACGTGGTAAATATAAGGACAGAGGGTTTTTTTTTTTTTTTTTTTTTTTACTGCGCCATTTTGTGAAAAATTATGAACATCCACTGTTGGCGCGTAAGCGTGGGAGTAGCCTGGAAAAAGCCCGCGAGTTGCGTGGCCAGAGGAACGGTAAGCCCAATAAATTCAGCCGCTCCTTCGGGGGTCAGTGCTACACATTTATATCTGATGTTGTCAGATTAGCCATTTAACCTCTGGAAGATTTTACCCCCTTCATGACCAGGGCATTTTTTGCTATATGGCACTGCGCTATTTAACTGGTAATTGAGCGGTCATGCTACACTGTAATTTATATATTTTTTTCACACAAATAGAGCTTTCTTTTGGTGGTATTTGATAAAGACTGTTTTTTTTATTATATAAATTAAAAAAGATCTAAAATGTTTGAACAAAAAAAATATATTTTTTTTACTTTCTGCTATAAAAAATATCCAACATAAAAAATAAAAAAATTCTAATTTCTTCATAAATTAAGGACAAAATGTACTCTGTTACATGTATTTAGTAAAAAGAAATCCCAATGAGTGTATATTAATTGGTTTGCATGAAAGTTATAGAGTCTACAAACTATGGCATATATATATATATATATATATATATATATATATATATATATATATACTGTAATTTGTATTATTATTTTATTATTATTATTTATTTTTACACTAGTAATGGCGGTGATTAATGATATAGGGGGACTATGTGGTTGCCAATCTGATACTAACTGATGACTAACTGATCACCTGTGACACTAATACAGTGATCAGTGCTAATACTATACACTGTCACTGGCTGGGAAGGGGTTAACATCTAAGGGCAATCAAGGGGTTAACCGTGTCCCATATTTTGAACCCTAACAAGTGTAATCTATACTAAAGATTACACTTGTTAGGGTTACAAGATCTACAAGATCTAAAAGCAAATGTGTTGCTTTTACTTTATGATGTGGCTGATTTTTCTCCTTGCTTTGCAGGCTGCTCTGTGCACAGAGCCCTGTGTTGTTAGTAAACACAGGGCTCTTTACTGTGGTTCGCTAAGCCAATCAGCAGCTTCCAGGCATACAGTAAATCATTGGCTGGGACCTGCTTACTAACTTGTGCTATACTGAATTACAGCTCAGATCGGGGTGGCAAGCGGGCGCACACGCGCCCCCTCCTGGGGTTTGTAAATCATGTACATGCACACGATCTGGTGCAGAGCAGCCGTCCCCGTACATGAACATGGGCTGGTCCACAAGTGGTTAAATGAGATTTAAGCAACTATATATATAGATCTACATGAATCAGTCATTTTTGTAAATAAAACGCAAGCGCATGAACTCCAGAAAAACAGAGAAATTCCCGTTGTAACATCCAATGGGAATTTGCGGAACGCGCAATAATTCCCTGTGTAGTTTATTGTTGAAGCAGGGAGGCCAAATCATCGCTCGGAAACATCGAGCCGCACTCCCTGGCCTCGTTTCCTCATGTTTTTTAAGTGTCCACTTATAGAATAAAAAAATTTAAAAAAAATAATAGAAAAGGGTTGGCTTCTTCTTCCAATAAGCTCTTGGCCTGGTTGGCGAGGCCTGTGTAGGCCGTCATATGGAATAGATTAGCGATCTCTCTCACACTGCGTCTACTTGGGTGTTCCGCATGCAGGATTTCGAAGCTCGGGTCTTGGTTTTGCTTTCCTTAACAGCAGGAAATGCCCCTTTCTCAGACCACATGTGAAAGTGTATGGGAACGTTGGGAGGGCCAAGAGGGAGACGGGGCGAAAGGGAGACATTGTGGGTGGAAAGGGGAAGGGGGGAGATGGCCGTTCTGCTTAAGTCATACGACTTTATGGCTTGTAGATTGGAGATGGCAGGAGGAACGGCTGTGGGAGAGGCCTAGCAGAAAATGAGCCTGTCCCTCATCCTACTGACTCCTAGGCTGAGGCCTTCCAGCTGCCGTCGCTCAGTTTCTCTCCGAGTTTCCTGCTGCCCCTTGTACAGGCCGTAAATATTTCATGACGAAGGACAGGGCAATTAGGAAAGGATGGGCCCTCCTAAGGTTCATAAATCATCCATTGGCTGCCAGACTTGACCCAAGTCAAAATGTTAATGCAGATTACAGTTTTGAAGTCTTCAAAAATGTCTGATGCAGATATTGAAGGGATTTAGCATTTTTATACAATGCAGGTTTTTTGCTTTTTTTTTATTAGAACATATTGACCTGGATGGGTTGGATATGCAGGTACCTGATCGTTATGGAGTTTTGACCATTCTGCTGGAAGAACAAACCACTCAACCCAAACCCCATGTAGATAAAGCAATGACAATATTTTTCCAATTACAGAATTGAAACCCTAACCTCTCCCGGAGTTCAGAACTGGGTCTTTCGGTGCCATGGCCAATCAGGAGACAGCCTTCCTAAAGGATGAGGTGATTCATGGCTCATTGTTTGAGAAACACATTGCTACACCTAAGCTGGCCCCCTCCTGTGCTACTAGTGTCTTCCCATATCCCAATTCCCAATTATGTCCTCTGTGCCTCCTCAGCCAACTGTGCACTTCAAGTGCACCCCCATGTCTCCAAGTGCACCCTGTGCAACCCATGTCTCCAAATGCATCCTATGCACCTCATGTAACGAAATCCACCTCTGTGCACCCCATTTCTCCAAATGCACCCCGTGTCTCAAAGTGCACCCTGTGCGCATCGTGTCTCCAAGTGCACCCCTGTCCCCAAATGCACTTGTGTGCCCCTTATCTCCAAGTTCACTCCATAGCTCCAAATGCACCCCTGTGTACCCCTGTGCGCCCCGTGTCTCAAAGTACACCCCTTCTCCCAACTTCCCCCCTTTGTGCCCTGTATCTCCAAGTACACTCTGCAGGTCCTGTGTGGCAATTGATGTTTTTTTTTGGAGGGGGGGGCGACCACCAAACCAACCCTGCCCCCCCGCCCGCAGTCAGTTGGGTAACCCGCACATCCCCCCCAACACGGGATCCCACTAACCCCATCTAGGTTACAGGCGGGCAGCGCTTCTAGGGGTGGCAGCTTCCCTCCTCCTCTGCACCATGGTTGCTTCTGCCGTGCATCTATTCCCTCCTCCTCCTAGGTGGCCACTTTGTGCCCTGTGTTGTTTCCAAATGCACCTCATGTCTCCAAATGCACCCTGCACGCCTTCTGTCTCCGAGTGCACCCCATGTCTTGAAATGTAGCCCTGTGTGCCCCATAACTCCAAATCCACCCATGTATGCCCTGTGTCTCCAAATGTGTCCCATGTGTCCAAGTGCACCACTGCATGCCTTATGTCTTCAAGTATACCCATGTGTGTCCTGTGTTGGCAAGTGTGCCCCTGTGTACTCCATGTCTACAAAGTGTGCCCCTGTATATTCCATGTCTGAAAGTGTGCCCCTGTGTACTTCATGTCTCCAAAGTGTGCCCCTGTGTACTTCATGTCTCCAAAGTGTGCCCCTGTGTACTTCATGTCTCCAAAGTGTGCCCCTGTGTACTTCATGTCTCCAAAGTGTGCCCCTGTGTACTTCATGTCTCCAAAGTGTGCCCCTGTGTACTTCATGTCTCCAAAGTGTGCCCCTGTGTACTTCATGTCTCCAAAGTGTGCCCCTGTGTACTTCATGTCTCCAAAGTGTGCCCCTGTGTACTTCATGTCTCCAAAGTGTGTCCCTGTGTACTTTGTGTCTCAAAGTTCACTCCTGTGTACTCCATGTCTCAAAGTGTGCCCCTGTGTACTTCGCATCTCAAAGTTCACCCCTGTGTACTCCATGTCTCTAAAGTGTGCATCTGTGTACTCCATGTCTCAAAGTTCACCTCTGTGTAGTCTATGTCTCCAAGTATGTAAACCTCAGACATGAAATATGAACAAAGCCACTATAGTGTGTACTTTTATCAATTTAGAGCACTAAGTGTCATTTCTGTCTGCTGCTTCCTTCCTATCCTATCAGCGTGAATCCATTTTGATGAGTTTTCCTGACAACAGGGGCATATGTACAGGGGTCACAGTGGTCGCCTGGGCCCCCCCCCCCCCCTGTACAATGGGATAAGAGGGTGGCGTGGTCAGTGGTATGTAGAGGAACCAATCCCTCCATGTAGCCGCTGAATGCCCTCTTCTTCTCCTCTCCCTCCCGCAGACATTTAGCGGCTGCAGGAGGGAAATGGAGGTCATCGGTTCCTTTATATACTGCACCCGCTGCCTCCCTATCCCTGTCCTACTGCTTTGGGCCCCTGTGTGTTTCCCTGCCTGCCCCCCCCCCCCCTTGCCCTCCCCGCAGAGCTGTCAGTTTTCCCCCTTCCACCTCCCGCTGGCTGCTTTGGGGGATCTGTCAAATTTGAGAATGGGGTAAGGGTCGGTAAATGTGTCATTTACTGGTCTCTTCCTTGTCTTAAAGAATAGAGTTAATGACTGTGTTGCTTTTTTATTCATTCATTCATAGACATAGTAAACTGTGTTTACTATGCTTCAGTTTATGAATAAACGTGAAGCTCTGTACAGGGCTATTCCTGATTATTCATTCTGTGTAGCTGAGGCTGCAGGGAAAGGGACTGATGAATCAAAATGGAGACATCAGAGGTCAATTTAGACCCCTGATATTTCACCAAAGCCACCCAACGGGGTCCTAAAAAATGTGTAAAACGTAAACAATTGTAGAAAAAATATAAATATTTTAAATATAAAATGAAATGGAAAGATATAATAAAAAAATGAAACAACAAAAATGAAAATCTACTGACACCAGTGGTGGAACTACCAGTGTCACAACGGTCGCACATGTGACTGGTCTATGGCGTTCTGCCACCGCATGGGGGGGGGGGGGCAAAACGTCAGGAAGGTGGCCTGCTGCGGGACCATAATAAAGGATCCCACAATGGCAGAAAATGCCCCACGATCAGTGTGAAGAGCCCCAGTCAGGGGTCAAGATGGCCCTTCCTGGTTTCTTGCACCAGGGCCCTGAAGCTTGTAGTTATACCTCTTCCTGACACCAAGAGAAAAATGGTGACACAGCAGGGATCTCCAGCTGATTGGAAGCCTCATTGGCAGCCTCAGTGCCTGACCTCACAAATGCGCTTCTGGAAGAATGGTCAAACATTCCCATAGACACACTCCTAAACCTTGTGGACGGTCTTCCCAGAAGTGTTGAAGCTGTTATAGCTGCAATGGGTGGGCCAACTCAATATTGAACCCTATGGACTAAGACTGGGATGCCATTAAATTTCATGTGCGTGTAAAGGCAGGTGCCCCAATACTTTTGGTAATATAGTATATATAAGTAGAAGGCTTTGTTTCATCTCTGTGTATCAACTAAGGCCAACGATACGATTATCGTACGATCGTGTCAAAATCGTTCTTTTTGTCCGATTTTCAGATCGCGTGTATGGGCCATTAGGGACTTAATTGGCACCCTGATGTGCCGACACACCTAATGTGCATTGATTTGCGTTAACGCACCACAGCAGAGGAGTGTAAACCCAGCGGCGGGGACATGCCGCCATATTGGTTTGACGTTGGATGGGAGCAGGTTGCAGCATTCCTGTGTGTGGTATGTGCAGGTTGCCCCGGGAACATCTGGCAGATGGAGGCATTGTATGGATGGAACAATATGAAGTCTGTTCGGCGTTCGATCCCAGAGCTGCCTAATGTCTCCCAGATGTGCAGGATGTCCTGACTGACTTCTTTCATTACCAAACGTATCGCCTAGGAGTGACGGTGAGGCCCGAGCTGCGGCGCTGTACGATGAGCTGGAGGCCAGCCACACAGGGAGTATACGAGGACGTAACCCCCAGACCTGGGACCGCACACTCCAACCACAACCGCTCAAACAAACTTATTAAAAATACATATAAACTTAGAGGGATTTAATATCAGATATTATATTATTGCGCCACTGACAAGTGATGTTTGCGTTACTGGTGGAGCCAGATCCTGGATTTTTAAATGTCCTCAAACACTGAGGTCTCCCGGTCATAATTCTCACCTCAATCCGTCCAACAGGGTTACTGAAAGACTGCCACCAGGACTATACCAGCGGACCAAAGGGTGACAATGCTTTACACGTACATTGTGCTTCTTCAAACCCTCCTTTTCAATAAACCTGTTGGATGGATTTTGGTGTGCAGCTCTTTTTTTCTACTTGGTCTACATGTTCACGGTTGCGAGCCGGAGCTAGCACCCAGCCCTTCCTTTCTGGTGGATTATCATACTCACCTGGAGCAACGATCGGTTTCATTATAACTCTCACCTCTTCTGGGTGTTCAATCTCCTCCTGTTACATTCTCCATAATATAACATAAATATCCAGCAGGGATGGTGGGAACCTCACATGATGGGCACAGCAGGTGTGCAGACCCGGGAACTCAGCACAAGGATGGTGGGAACCCCTCACAATGGTACCAGCAGGTGTACAGACCCAGGAACTCAGCACAGGGATGGTGGGAAGCTCACATGATGGGCCCAGAAGGTGTACAGACCTGGGGACTCAGCACAGGGATAGTGGAAGGCCTCATAATGGGCATAGCAGGTGTACAGACCTGGGGACTCAGCACAGGAAAGGTGGAAACCTTCATAATGGGCACAGCAGGAGTACAGACCCGGGAACTCAGCACAGGGATGGTGTGAACCTCACATGATGGGCACATCAGGTGTACAGACCCAGGAAGTCAGCACGGGAAAGGAGGAAACCTTCATAATGGGCACAGCAGGTGTACAGACCCAGGAACTCAGCACAGGGATGGTGGGAACCTCACATGATGGGCACAGCAGGTGTACACACCCAGGAACTCAGCACAGAGATAGTGGAAGCCCTCATAATTGGCACAGCAGGTGTACAGACCTGGGTACTCAGCACAGGGATAGTGGAAGGCCTCATAATGGGCACAGCAGGTGTACAGACTCAGGAACTCAGCACAGGGATGGTGGGAACCTCACATGATGGGCACAGCAGGTGTACACACCCAGGAACTCAGCACAGAGATAGTGGAAGCCCTCATAATTGGCACAGCAGGTGTACAGACCCGGGAACTTGGCAAAGGGATGGTAAAAGCCCTCATAATTGGCACAGCGGATGTACATACCCAAGAACTCAACGCAGTTAATGTTAGGAACCCCTTATAATGAGCAGGTAATGGCCATGCACAGCACAGGGATGGCAGGGACCCTTCATAATGGGCATAGCAGATGTGAAGCCCAGGGAACTCAGCAAGTTCACACTGATTAACCTAATGGTGGTAATAAACCCATAACCACAACTGTATAATATTCCAGCTTACCAATCATTATGTTGGGGCTGTACTGGTTTACTTTTCTTCCCTCTGTTTTCTAACAGTGATCTGGCCAGTAGCACACTTCCTGTATTAGCAAGACATCACTCTGGATGAAGGAGAACAGGAGGCACCGCAAACGGCAGCATTGTCTGTCGGGGGGGGGGGGGGGGGTGTTAGATGGACTAGAAGATTTAGATACACTAACACGTTGAAGGCAAACTCCAGCTCACACTTAATAATCAGTTACAGAAAACAGCTTTTTTCCTTTTGGGATAAAAGGTTTACAGAAATAAAATCTGGTCATTGTAAGCACCCCTGTCAGTGTTAAATGATTGGTCTCATCTATGTAAACAGATACATTCTGCCGGAGAGCTTGTGCTTTAGAAAAACAACACACTTTCTGGCTGGATCACCAGCTAAAATTGAAGAAAAAAAGCCTAAAAAAAGAAAACAAATGCAGCCATCACATCTAAGAATTGGTATGCGGCGATATAATAAATGTTTGTCTTTAGGTTTAACACCGCTTTAAAAAAATAAAAATAAAACTCTTTTCTGAAAACTCCAAAACAAAGTCTCTCTGTGTCGCATCTGTAGTGTACGCACTTTCCCAAAATCCTTTGCTCCAGGAGGTTATCTAGAGATCGGCCACAAACTCGTCATCTTGTGTGAGTGACGTGCGCGGGACCTCCGCAGCTACAGACGCATCTGCAACTGCGTAGAGATCTCCAAACACAAAGCAGGGATCAAAGAGTCCGGATTAGAGTTGTGTACGATCCCGAACATGCACAGGACAGGAGGAATGTTCCCCCGGCCAGACATGAAAGGGGAGCTGTACAAACATCTCTATGTATTAGACAGGACCGCCCACTGCGCCTTTCTCCGTGTTATCACTTCAGTCGCTCCAATGCCGCACGCGCCACATTTAAGGGCTGAACGCACACAAATCGGGTGCATTGCGGTGATATGCGCATCAATGCATGCATTAGTGCAATGCATGTGAACCCACCCATGTGCCTGGGCGCATCGCAATGTTATGTATTATGAATGGCACCCCAAAGCATTAGGGCATCTAAGCTCTGACACTAATTAGCTGCAGTAACGCATTACCTTGCGCTAAGGTACGCTGCATTGTAAAAAAATTGTATATGTTAATTTTTTGGTCTGTTCCCGTGCATTGAATAAGCTGCCTAAATGCAAAACATACACATGCGTGGCACAACACGCATTGGCCCGTATGCATTAATGCAATGCACATCTACTCCCGCCCATAAGGCTGAACACCAAATGTTTAGGGCGTTCAGCATGGACAAACATGACAGCTTCCTGGTGTCAATGGTTTCTAAAGAAGGAGCGGGTGCCGGCACCCGCTGTGTCCATACCAGCCACTGACGTCACCCGACCCATTCACCTACATGGTTGGGAATCCCCCAGATGTTTAAGCTAAGGGGGCGGAAATGGAGGGGTGACATCATTGTAGAAATATACGGTCACATGGCCATATTTGGGAGATGCATAACCATATATGGTCATGGCTATTTTTGAGCAATGATGTCACCGCTATCCTGGCCCCTTCCCTTCTATTGGTGATGGTCAGGGCTTTTTCCCCCTGATAATTCAGCCGTGGCCAAAAGTTTTTAGAATGACAGAAATATTAATTTTCGCTAAATCTGCTGCTTCAATGTTTTTAGATCTTTTTTGGCAGATAATAAATATTATGGTATACTGAAGTATAATTACAAGCATTTCATAAGTGGCAAAGACTTTTATTTACAATCACAAGTTTATGCAAATAGTCAATATTTGCAGTGTTGACCCTTCCTTTTCAAGACCTCTACAATTCTCCCCGGCATGCTGACAATCAACTTCTGGACAACATCTTGACTGATGGCGGCCCATTCTTGCATAATCAATACTTGGGAGTTTGTCGGAATTTGTAGAGGTTTTTTTTTTGTTCACCTACCTCCTGAGGAATGACCACAAGTTCTCAATGGGATTAAGATCTCTGGGGAGTTTCCTGGTCATGGACCCAAAATTGTGATGTGTTGTTCCCCAATCCACTTTATTAACACTTTTGCCTTATGGGAAGGGGCTCCATCATGCTGGAAAAGGCATTGCTCCTCACCAAAATGTTTGTGGATGATTGGGAGAAGTTGCTCTCGGAGAATGTTTTTGTACCATTCTTTATTCTTCTGTGCCATTCTTTATTCATGGCGGTGTTCTTGGGAAAAATTGTGAGTGAGCCCACTTCCTTGGCTGAGAAGCAACCCCCACACATCAATGGTCACACATCAAATATGGTCTCAGGATGCTTTACTGTTGGCATGACACAGGACTGATGGTAGCGCTCACCTTTTCTTCTCTGGACAAGGTTTTTCCCGGATGCCCCAAACAATCGGAAAGGGGATTCATCAGAGAAAATGACTTTACCCCGGTCCTCAGCAGTCCAATCCCTGTACCTTTTGCAGAATATTAGGCCGCGTACACACGGGCGGACTGTTCGCCCAACTTTGTCCGCTGAACAGTGTTTGGGCGGACAGTCCGCTCGTGTGTGGGCTTTCAGCGGACAGTTTCAGCGGACAGTTTGACGGACAAGGTTTTTCGGAATTTCCGAAAAACTGTCCGCTGAAACCTTGTTTCAGCGAACAGTCCGCTCGTGTGTAGGCTTGTTCGTCAAACAAAGTTGCGCGCATGCTCAGAAAGGATTTTCACGCCGAAAGTTATAATGCAGTGTATAGGACGTCGTATTTTTCGTCCCGTCGTACGTGCCGTTCACGTCATCGCGCACGGTTTCAGCAAACTGTTCGTCCGTCGTGTGTGGCCATGTCCGTCCATGCTAAGTTTGAGCGGACTGTTTGCCGAAACTGTTTGACGGACAAAGTTGGGCGAACAGTCCCCGCGTGTGTACGCGGCCTCAGTCTGTCTCTGATGTTTTTCCTGGAGAGAAGCGGCTTCTTTGTTACTCTTCTTGACACCAGATCATCCTCCAAAAGTCTTCTCCTCACTGTGCGTGCCGATGTCCTCACACCTGCCTGCCACCATTCCTGAGCAAGATCTGCCCTGGTGGTGCCCCGATCCCACATCTGAACCAACTGTAGGACGCGGTCCTGGCACTTGTTTGACTTTCTTGGGGCCCTGAAGCCTTCTTCACAAATGCACTGGAGATGTTTATGTGATTAGGTTCATTTTCGTGGCAAAGACGGACAATTGATTGCAATTCATCTGATCACTCTAAGCCCTTGTACACACGGTCGGAGATTCAGACGGAATGTGTCCTATGGGACCATTTGTCGGATATTCCGACTGTGTGTGGTCTGCATTGGACTGTTTCCGTCGGAATATCCGACGGACCAAGTTTTCCAACTTGCCGGTAAAATTTTCTGACAAAATGCTCCGATCGGACATACTCCGATCATGTGTAGCCTACTCCGACGGACAAAGTGCCACGCATGCTCAGATCAAATTCCTAGACCAAAGCTATTGGCTACTAGCCTGAACGTAGTCCCGTCTAACGAAATAACGTCATCACGTTATGTACAATTGGATTTTCCGACAACTTAGTCCGACCGTGTGTATGCAACATCCCTTCCGGACCTCTTTCGGAATTAATCCGTCGGAATCTCCGACCGTGTGTACAAGGGCTTATGCAAATTGCCATCATAAAAACTGAGGCAGCAGACATTGTAAAAATGTATATTTGTGTCATTCTCAAAACTTTTGGTCACGGCTGTAGGTGCTGGAACTCCCTCCTTCTGAGTCACTTCATGTATCCGTCTCATACCCACCTCTGAGAATTGTCCCTTGGTTCCACCCACTACTCACCTCCCAGCACCACCTCATTTAGAAACTACAGAGCCAAGTATCATTATGTTGTGCTAAGTCATTTGTATGGAATTTGGTATAGATTAGACATGTGCATGACGAAAAAAAAATTATTTTGTTTAGTTGCTATTCGTTAATCTAGTTATTTTGTTTTGTTAAATTCGGTTGATTCAATCAATTAGTATTCGGGATTCGTATTTGTAATTTGTTTTCAGAATTCATTTTGTCCTTTTTTGAATTTTCTTTGAATTTACCATTTCTTTTCGATTCAAAACATTTTCGTATCGGTCAAAACGAAAATGTTATATATTTTTTGGATTGAAATGCGGCAAAGTGGATAAACAAAAGACAAATCTTCATCAAATGATTACAATGACTCTTTAAATCACCTTTGGCTTAACCTCCCTGGCGGTATGATTATTTCAGATTTTTGGTGCTGAAAGCGGTACAATTATTTTGCATGGAAATGTGGCGTTTTATATCATAGGCCTGTAATTCTTAGCCCTTGTACACGCGGTCGGACATTCCGACGGAAAATGTCCGATCGGACCGTGTTGTCGGATAATCCGACCGTGTGTGGGCTCCATCGGACTGTTTCCATCGGAATATCCGTGTGTGTCCGATCGTTTGTAGAGAATTCAGATCGGACAAAGTGCCACGCATGCTCAGATCAAATTTCTAGACCAAAGCTATTGGCTACTAGCCTGAACATAGTCCCGTCTTAACGAAATAACCTCATCACGTTCTGAACGATCGGATTTTCCGACAACTTTGTCCGACCGTGTCTATGCAGTTTCGGACAAAATCCGTCAGAAAAAATCCGACGGATTTGGTTGTCGGAATGTCCGACCGTGTGTACAAGGGCTAAGGAATAACTCACTTAAAGCGGGAGTCCACCGGGACTCCGCGTTTTTTTGTTTTTTTTTAAAAGCCAGCAGCTACAAATACTGCAGCTGCTGACTTTTAAATAGTGACACTTACCTGTCCAGCGCGCCCGCGATGTCGGCACCCGAAGCCGATCGCTCGCTCGGCTGCCGGGTCCCGCCGCCATCTTGGGTATGGGAATCAGGAAATGGAGCCTTTCGGCTTCATTTCCCGGTTCCCTACTGCGCATGCGCGAGCCGCGCGGCGCAATCCGGACGGTCCCCGCTGCCTCTGGGAGCTGTGTGTTTCCCAGCAGGCAGCGGGGCACTTGCTGAAGGGGGCGGGCGCTTGCGGAACGGGGGCGTAACGTACGCCCGTTCCGCAGAGAGCTAGCCCGGAAGTGGGTGCAGTTACCTGGATTATCCAGGTAACTGCACCCCCCTCCCCCCTGAAAGGTGCCGATTGTGGCGCCGGAGGGGGGGGGGATTCCGATGAGCGGAGGTCCATTTTAGGGTGGACCTCCGCTTTAAAGAGGAAGTAAACCCTGATGTTAAACCCCGATACCAGGAAGAAGATGGACACTCCGGACTACAGGGGACAGCGGTGACTTCGCTGGTTCCTGTGTCAGGTAAGTCACACATAATGGACTACTATGCGATGCACAGTAGTCCATTATGCTTTACCTTTGCAGGGAGACAAAGAGGAAGTAAACCCATCAGGGTTTACTTCCTCTTTAAGAGGAGGACGGAGTCGGGGGGGGGGGGTGTTTGATGTTTTCAGGAAGCTATGTACAGTCCCCTGCTGGCCCCTCCCACCAGCCATGATCTGCCTGCATTGTAGAGAAGCACAGAGACCCAGTAATAAGATTAAATAAAATAAAGCATCTAATGAAAATGGAAAGATTTTGTTTAAAAATATCATTAGCATGGGGGGGGGGGTTGGGAGGAGACAAATAAATAAGCAGATCCAACTTCAGCTTTAAAAGTCACAGATACTATTTCTGTTTGTCTTCAATCTGTTCTGCAGCTTTGCTCATGCCGGGAACGATCGCCTTTGAATCGAATTATTGCTTTTCCATATGTGCAGCGATTTTTTTTTTTTTTTTTTTTTGCATCAGGCCTTTCGCACAGCTGACAGAAAGACGGACGTGCCGTTTCCCCTGGGCCTTGTCAATCTGGGAGCGGAGGGTGAGGACAGAGCGATGTGTACAGACCCTACAGACGGAGCTTTCACAATCCAAACCATTCTGAGCTTAGGTTTCAGGCAGTTCTGTGTGGCTGCTGACCCTCCGCCTCTTGTGGGACCGTGGGACCGCCAATCCGTTACATCCCCCCCCCCCATCCCGCTCGCCATTCATATGCGGGATTGACAGAAGGACAGGAATTGAGAAAAACTGCATCCCCATCAATCTCCCATCCCTGCATGTCATTCCCAGGGCAGATAAATCCTATATAATAGGCTAATTGGCTCCTGTCTAAATTGTCCCAGTATGTGTAAGTATGGATGTGAGTTAGGGAACCTTAGATTGTAAGCTCCATGGGGACAGAGACTGATGTGAATGTACAATATATGTAAAACTGCTGTGTAAATTGCCATCACTATATGTCAGTGGTCTCCAAACTGCGGCCCAGGGGCCAGATTACGACCCTTTGTTTGCTTTTATATGGCCTTTCTGGCATTATCCGCCCACCATCGGCATCGGTGGGGCTTAGTTATTGTCACTGATAGTGACAATGGGGCACTATTCTCCCAACTGACACTGATGGGGCACTATTCCATCCACTAATACCAATGATGGGACACTATTCCTCCCACTGACACCAATGATGGGGCACTATTACTCCCACTGACACCAATGATGGGGCACTATTACTCCCACTGACACCAATGATGGGGCACTATTACTCCCACTGACACCAATGATGGGGCACTATTACTCCCACTGACACCAATGATGGGGTACTATTTCTCTGAATGACGCCAATGATGGGGCACTATTCCTCCCACTGACACCAATTATGGGGCACTATTTCTCTGACTGACACCAGCTATGGGGCACTATTCCACGCACTGACACCAATAATGGAGCACTATTCCACCCACTGACACCAATGATGGGGCACTATTTCTCTGACTGACACCAATGATGGGGCACTATTTCTCTGACTGACACCAATGATGGGGCACTATTCCTCTCACTGACACCAATGATGGGGCACTATTCCCCCCACTGACACCAATGATGGGGCACTATTCCTTCCACTGACACCAGCGATGGGGCACTATTCCACCCACTGACACCAATGATGGGGCACTATTCCTTCCACTGACACCAGCGATGGGGCACTATTCTCCCCACTGACACCAATGATGGGGCACTATTCCTTCCACTGACACCAGCGATGGGGCACTATTCCTCCCACTAACACCAATGATGGGGTACTATTCCTTCCACTGACACCAACGATGGGGCGATAATCCACCCACTGACACCAATGATGGGGTACTTTTCTTCCCACTGACACCAATGATGGGGCACTATTCCTCCCACTGACACCAATGATGGGACAATATTCCTCCCACTGACACCAATGATGGGGCACTATTCCTCCCACTGACACCAATGATGGAACACTATTCCTCCCACTGACACCTGTGATGGGGCATGGTTGACTCCTATGGATGCCAGGACATTTTCTTCTACCACTGACCACAGTCCAGCCCCCCTAAAGTTTGGAGAACCCTAAACAAGCCCTTTGTTTTTTTTTAAGTTTGGAGACCCCCCTGCTATATACTACACACCTGTAATATATAAATAAATATGAAAAGAGAACACAGAATTCTCATCATGCTTCCCTTACAAAGCGCCTGTGAGCTCAGCCCCTGCTACAGACCTGCAGTACTCTCTACACCAGCCATTCTCAACCAAGCTGCAATGGAACCCTAGAATTCCTCCAGAGGTTGCTAGGGGTTCCTCAAGCTGTGGCTCACTGACCTTCCATTTGATGATGCCTGCAAAGTTCCAGTGTCAATGCCAATTGGTAGAGCCAGCTGCATAACACCAATACTTTGTTCAGCTGTCTGGGGTGGAATTATAACTGTCACTGTAGGCCCTTGTACACACGGTCGGACATTACGACGGAAAATGTCCGATCGGACCGTATTGTCAGATAATCCGACCATGTGTGGGCTCCATCGGACTGAATATCCGATTGACAAAGTTTTAGAGCTGGGCTATAAAATTTTCTGACAACATGATCCGATCGGACTTTGTCCAATCATTTGTAGAGAATTCCAATCGGACAAAGTGCCACGCATGCTCAGATCAAATTCCTAGACCAAACCTATTGGCTACTAGCCTGAACGTAGTCCCGTCGTAACGAAATAACATCATCACGTTACGAACGATCAGATTTTCCGACAACTTTGTCCAACCGTGTGTATGCAACACCAGTTTCGGACAAAATCTGACGGATTTTGTTGTCGGAATGTCCGACCGTGTGTACAAGGGCTCAGGGGCATTCTTTTCACTCTCCACCACTGCGAGGGGCAGTTTGTTTCTTTGATGTCCAATGAATTGGTTTCAGCAGGGGTTCACTAAGACCTAAAAATTATTCCTAAGGTTCTTGTTGGGTAAAAAAGGTTGAGAAAGGCTTCCTTATACTGCCAAACATTAAACACACAATTCACCTTTATTGACATAAGAATTCTGACTCCGATTGTTGTGAAGCGATTGATGCCTTGTGCGACCTCTATGCCTGGCCTGTATAAGATATAATCACTAAGGAAAATCCTCATCAGATAACTTGAACTCACCAAATACCGATTCCATCCACAAAGGTGCTTTTATTCGGAACATTAGGTTACAGCAGATGCCAGGATACAAACAGATGAATAGGTTGTAGTATTTATGCAGTCAAAAGATGATATTGTCTGTAGCTTACTATGCAGAATCCATGTGCCCTGCTACATGTGTCTGCATCCATGACACAGGAAGTACAAACACAGGAAGAAGGGTGGAGCATTACATACAAAGGAAGTGTGTCATAACATTAGGGAAAAGGAACATAAGAAAACAAGTGCATTACCACAAAAGGTCACTAGATGGCAGTATGTGAATTAAATATAAACATCCATAGAAAATGGTTAGGGTACAATCTATAAAAATTCTATGCCCGTTGGGGCGGCACAAGATCTTACACATAAATGTAACAATCCAGAATGTATGGTTTTGGAGCGTTAAAATTATTCTAAAAGTTATATTTTTTTCTTAAAATTTAAAAAAAGGTTATTGCGCAGAGAGGTCATTTGCCCAGAGCTCCCAACTGTCCCTGATTTCAAGGGACTGTCTCTGATTTGGAGCAATGTCCCTCTGTCCCTCTCTCCTCCTCATTTGTCCCTCATTTTGGTCTGATCTATAAAGTTGTATATAAAATGCACTTTATCCTTCAAACAAGTGTTTCCCAGTGTTAAACCTTTCCAATTTTCAATTTATAAATGACTGAATTTGTAAATTTCAAAAAGCCAGAGCTGCGATGCGATCAGTGGGTCCTCCCTCTCCTCCCCCCCCCCGCACCTTATGTGTTTGGGAGGACTGGGCGGGCATCCCTCTTCGCATCAGTGCCACACTCGTCATGCTGCTCGCGTGGCGGCGAGTATGCTGTGTGTTTGACGCCTGTGATGACGTCATGACGCTGGCACCCAGCTCTAACATCTCGTGTCTCCATGGAGGTGTTTCCGTGCCGGTGGCTGAGTGCTCACTCAGCTCAGGCGTGGTTCCACCCTTCTCATTGGTTCACTGTGTGGCGTTGGCAGCATTTTTATACATCCCCCATTCGGAGCTGGCTGTTTACACGACCGGTCTCCCTCTGGGTGTCACTGCACACCCTTTGCATCCACCTGTTTGTAGTGCTCCATTGCGACATCATGGTATGATTTTCTTTTTGTCTTTGCAGTTTCATCTTCAGTTTCACAGTCTTTTTTTCCACCTTTTGCTTTTCTTCCCCCAATGGTGGGTTTTTTCATGTTTTTACACCCACATATCACTCCACTACACAGGCTCTTGCACTAACATTCTTTGGCATTCTCCACACTTTGGTTATCACTTCCTGTGAAGTTATACTGGGCTCACTTCTAAGATTCTAATTATTTATTTACACTTCGGCCACATACCTATATACACATTTAGTATAATATTATTTGTTTTAGATACCTTGGCTCTACGGATTTCATATCATCACCTTTCGTCAAATGGAGACCTCTTATTCACACTTCGCCCACTTCTTGTCTGCCCAATGTTGCACCTCTATGTTATGCTGCCTCAGCTCCCGCAATGGGGTCTATATCCGCGGCCTACCCTGTGCCGGTCACCATGCGTGGCATTTGCTGCTTGGGTTGGTGAGTGCGGTTGGTGAGCCGTCTATAGACACATAACATCTTGTATATTTCTATTCTAAACAATGATATATTACATCTCTATATATGCTCCTGATGAGTGGTAAAATCCACGAAACGCGTCGAGCTACACTTGATGTTACAGTTATACTCCATGCGGATTGATTTTTATCCAGTATTACCAATACTTTATGACATTATTTGTATACTAGCCAATAGACATATGTACACCATGTGGGCACATGTGCCAGTCTTGGGCATGTTGCCGTGGCATGTATATGCCATGGTATCTATTTTTATTTTTTTTATTACCTTGATCAGGTGTCGCTATGTCTGTACTATCTAATTTATCATGTTTATGCTTTTCTCATATGTACCCTGTATTATATATCAAATGTATAAATACTTTCTATGTCTTCAGATTTATGCCATTAATTAAATATTATGTATTTACAATTTACCTCCAATATCCTATTGCTTTATTTAAAGTCCCAAACTACCCTTTAGTTTTTAAAGCCAGTATAAAGGAATTGTTGTGGTAAAAAGAAAGCACTTGTGGGTTTAATGAACCATTTATTTTGTATAATTCTCCTTTAAGGGGGCGTAGCAGGGGTGGCATGTCTTATGGCAACACTCATGTGAATGTACAATGTATATGTAAAGCGCTGCGTAAATTGACGGTGCTATATAAAAGTATATATAAAAGTGTATATAAATATATATATAAGTACCTGAAATAAATAACATAAATAAATAAACATACTTTTGCTACTAGGTGTCCCTCGTTCCCATCTCAAAAAGTTGGGAGGTATGCATTTACCACCTCTTCTGGAGTCCCCCGCCGGTGCTGTCCACTCCTTCAACCTGCAGGTGACCCCACAGCAAGCCATAGGTGATGTGGGCGCAATGCCAAGCCGGGCATTGTGCATCCATGGACACAAACAGCTCTGGTAAGCCACGCCCCTGCTCCCTCTTTACAGGATTTGACTGACAGCAGCAGGAGCCTATGGCTTATGGTTCCCACTGTACTTAGTGTATTGCTGCAGATGGCACAGAGCTGGATTGGTGGGAGGAGTCAGGAATAGTAAGTGTTTTGGGATTAAGGGGGGGGGGGGGGGTCAGTTAGTGGGGTGTTTTTTACCTTGATGCAGGGAACACAAGGTAAAAAACAGTTAGACTTAAGAACCCCATAACAATCTCTTCTGTCATTTAGGATTTGTATTGGTAAGTTCTCTGTGCTGAGCTGCCGAGTCTGTACAACTGCTGTGCCCATTATGAGGGGTTTCCACCATCCCTGTACAACTGCTGTGCCCATTATGAGGGGTTTCCACCATCCCTGTACTGAGTAACTGTGCCTGTACAACTGCTGTGCCCATTGCAAGGGATTCCCACCATCCATGTGCTGAGTTCCTGGGTCTGTACCCTTGCTGTGCCCATTCTGAGGGGTTCCCAACATCCCTATGCTGGGTTCCCAGGTCTGTACACCTGCTGTGCCCATTATGAGGGATTCATTTTGTTTATTGAAAAATCTTACAAACAACTTATATGCGATAAAACCATAATAAATAAATAAAACATATTTACAAAATAATTAAATATGACTGTACAAAACAAGAACATAATAAATGGTGCAAACCAAATTGCGCACAACATAATCCCTACGGGAGAGCCAGACTAAGGAATATCACCGTCACCATACATGGAGCCTTTTATCAAAAATATATTTGATCTGAAAATCTAGGGGAGTGAAACAAGAATACAAAGAAAAGATCTCGAGATCAACATGCAGCAGCTACAGAGTCCTGATATTCCTCCACACCCTTATACAGGCCTCCTGCCACCACCTGTCTTTCTCAAGACCCTGAATCTTCCCAACCTCACCCAGAATGTCCTGCATCACCACTTCAACAGGGAGGATTTTACTCTGTAAGGATACCTGACACTGGTCACTGTACGTGAAATAACGGACTACTAGACTAACTAAAAAAAGTGTTTCCAAATCATAACCCCGACGAGTCTGGAATGCCCCATACACCCACTCTGCATAACTCATATGGGGGAGGAAGGGTATACTCAGAGCCCTCCCCACCCTCTTGTACACCTGCTGTGCCCTTTATGAGGGGTTCCTACCATCCCTGTGCTGAGTTCCTGGGTCTGTACACTCGCTGTGCCCATTATGAGGGGTTCTCACCATCCCTGTGCTGAGTTCCTGGGTCTGTACACCTGCTGTGCCCATTATGAGGGGTTCTCACCATCCCTGTGCTGAGTTCCTGGGTCTGTACACCTTCTGTGCCCATTATGAGGGGTTTCCACCATCCCTGTGCTGAGTTCCTGGGTCTGTACACTCGCTGTGCCCATTATGAGGGGTTCTCACCATCCCTGTGCTGAGTTCCTGGGTCTGTACACCTGCTGTGCCCATTATGAGGGGTTCTCACCATCCCTGTGCTGAGTTCCTGGGTCTGTACACCTTCTGTGCCCATTATGAGGGGTTTCCACCATCCCTGTGCTGAGTTCTCAGGTCTGTACAAGTGCTGTGCCCATTATGAGGGGCTCCCACCATCCCTGCTCACTTTTATTGGGAGGAGGCAACACACACAAAGGTGATTGGAGATACCCAAAACTCCCGGGTTGACAGAAACAGAGTCAGGGATTAGAGTGTATCTAAAGGAAAGCCTTTTATTTTGTTTTTTGGATGGAGTGTGGAAGGGTTAGAACCCCTATCAAGGTTTTATTGTTGTCTGTGTCTCTTCTGGGGAGTTTCACCCTCTATTTATCTTGGCCTGTCTGGTGATGGGGACTGTGTTTGGGAATTGCCGATTTGCCGTACCGCTAAATTATATTGCCGACCATACATAATATCGATTAGGCTCCCTTGGCCGATCCAATCCTTTATAAATCCTTCTGTCATCCATAGGGGCAGTTTTGAGACATGTCAAATCGGTGGCAATTGCTGGCAATGGCACCATCCTAATCGGTGCGACGCCACACTTGTGGCACTGCACTGATTTCAAAAAGTATTTTCTGTAATACTTTTTGAGATTTCAGGTTGCGATTTCCATTGACATCTGTGCAGAAACCCGCACAGATGTCTGTCAAATCGCTGCTGAAATCAGGACTGACATGCGGGAGTGAAATCAACTGAACTCGCACGGCTTCATTTCCACAGCTCAGTGTGAAATCGCACCAGTGGGAACCAGGGCTTAAAGTGGAACTTCCGTTTATCTGATTTCCCACCCCCTCCCCCTCCGGTGCCACATTTGGCACCTTTCGGGGGGGGGGGGGGGGGTAGGGGGGAGCGGTTACCTGTTTTTTTACAGGTACCCTGTCCCCACTTCTGGGACGTGGCAAATTACATCAGCAGCTCGGCCCCCTTCCTCCTCCCTCCCCTTCTGCCAGGCCAGTGAGAGAGCGCAGCGTAGGGTTGCCACCTGTCCAGGATTGACCCGGACAGTTCGGGTTTGGAATCATGTGTCCAGGTTTCAGACTGCCTGAAACCCGGACACTTTATTTAGACTGGACTATGGCTTAGCAGCAGGGTTGCTGGCTTAGAGTGTGTGTTACACCCTCACTGCCCAAAGCCAGCACTGACAACCCCCCCCCCCCCCCAAACACACACACAGGCGGGAGAAGAGAGAGGGCTCGATTTACACCTCTGAGCTCACCATCCATCCCTATCTGTGACTGAAGTCTCCCCCTACTCTCTCCCACATCTGAGTAAGTACACCAACTCAAATCAGGGCTCTCAGAGAAACCCTTACATCAGAGTTCCCCTTTACACCAGAGGCCACAGTGTTTCCACTTACATCAGAGTCCTCAGTGCCCCCCATAAATCATGGTTCCCAGAGCATTGCTTATGTTATAGGCCCCAGAGTTCTCCCTTACATCAGAGTCTGCAGAGTCCTCCCTTACAGTGAAAGTGAACTCTACGAGTTCAGATGTAAAAGGGGTACTCTGTGGACTCTGATGTAAAGGGGGACTCTTGTTATTAACTTCATATGATTAGAAATGTTATTTAATAGAAAAATATATGTATAGTTTTATACTATTAAAAAAAATTGCTGTGCGCCGCTAAAGTGTTCGGGTTTGACTTGAAGAAAAGGTGGCAACCCTAGCGCAGCGTGCTTCGCGCATGCGCAGTAGGGACCTGGTCGTGGAAGCCAAAAGGGCAGAAACACCATGTGCTCCCTCCGTGGCTCCCAGAACTCTCACCTCCAATTTAATATAACATGTATTACCCAAAACTCCCCAACTCCCAGCACCCAAGGAAGGGACCACTTCAGCCTCTTTCCACTGGGGTCTCTCTTGGTACACCAGTTAATGCCTCCAGGGATTATGGTGTGTGGTGACTTTAAGAACCCTTATGTATTCATGCACCCATTATGTAATGCTCTCAACAAAACAAGCGTAAATAAAGGGCCGGTTCACACAGCGAGGCGAGGCGAGGCGACACGGCTCGCCTCGCCTCGCTCCCGCAAGTCGCCCCCGTTCTGTACAATGGAACCGTTCTGAGAGGAGCGACTCGAGTCGCTCCGACTCAGAAAAAAGGTTCCTGTACTACTTCGGGGCGACTTCGGGGGCGACTTGCATTGACTTCTATACAGAAGTCCTCTGCAAGTCGCCGCTGAGCTCCCCGCAGGTCGCGGCGAGGTAAGTCGGAGACGCCTCGCCGCGCCTCGCTGTGTGAACCGGCCCTTAGTGTAGTAATATTATAGAACCTGCTAAATAATTAAAAGAATCGCGCTTACACAATATAAGATATATGAAAAACACCATAGAAACCATGCATAAGCTAGATACCAGACTTCCTACTACGTTACTTCCAGTCCGCGCTGTCTCCGCTCCCTACATATTACGTCACGATCCCCTTGATGAAATCACGTGAATCTGACGTAACGCGTAGGGCGTGAGCGGAGACAGCGTGCACTGGAAGTGACTTATTAGGAAGTTCGGTATCTGTTGAAATTTGCAGCAGCGCTACACTCATTCCTAAAGTCGTGGGTTTGAATCCCAACCATGGCACTACCTGCATGGAGTTTGCATGTTCTCCATGTGCCTGTGTGAGTTTTCTCCAGGTACTCCGGTTTCCTCCCACACTCCAAAGACATGCTGGTCGGTTAATTGGCTCCTGTCTAAATTGTCCTAGTATATGTATGAAAGTATGATGAGTGTGAGTTAGGGACCTTAGATTGTAGACTGACTGATGTGAATGTATACTATATGTAAAGCGCTGCGTAAATTGACGGCGCTATATAAGTACCTGAAATAAATAAAATAAATAATTATCATTAGCCTGTTTTCCTCTATTTATCTTGGTGACCACTGTAACCGATACATAAAGTGACAGAAAATCCAACTTTTTTTAGTTGTTACCAGAACAGAAATAGTGGGAAATCTTTTAATGAGGACCCCAATTCCAAGTAATACCTGTTGAAGGGTTAGGATTAAATTGATACTAAAGTCTTATTTTTTTGTTTAAAAATAACAAACATGTTATACTTACCTGCTCTGTGTAGTGGTTTTGCACAGAGCAGCCCAGATCCTCCTCTTCTGGGGTTCCTTGCCAGCGCTCCTGGCCCCTCCCACCTGCCGAGTGCCCCCATAGCAAGCGGCTTGCTGTGGGGGCACCTGAGCCAAGCGGCTGCACTATGTGGGCATTCAGACATGGAGCTGCGGCTTGGCCCTGCCCCCGCCTCTCTCCTCATTGTCTCACTGACTTTGATTGACAGCAGCGGGAGTCAATGGCTCCCACTGCTGTGTCTCAACCATTCAAGAGGGAGAGTCCTCAGACTTTGTGGCTCTCGTGGACCATTGCTGGATTGAGTAGGAGCTCAGGTAAGTATGGGGGGGGGGGTTGTCACACCTTTAGAGCCACTTTAACCACTTCCTGACTGCTTTATGCAGATATACTGTGGCAGAAGGGCACGTAGAGACAGAATCACCTACCTGTACATTGCCCTTTAAGAAGCAGCCACCGAGATCTCCGTGAGTGTGATCGCGGGTCCCTCAGGACTTGATGTCCGCGGGGATACCTGCGATTGTCTCATGGAGAGGAAGAACGGGGAAATTGATAATGTAAACAAGCATTTCCCCATTCTGCCTAATGATACTGTCACTGGTCACAGCTCCCTGTGATCGGGAGCGGTGATCAGTGTTGTGTCACACACAGCCCCCCCCCCCCCACAGTTAGAATCACTCCCTAGGACACACTTAACCACTACAGTGCCACCTAGTGGTAAACCCCTTCACTGCCAGTCCCATTTACACAGTAATCAATGCATTTTTAATTGCACTGATCGCTGTACAAATGTGAATGGTCCTAAAATAGCGCCAAAATTGTGCGATGTGTCCACCATAATGTTGCAGTCCTGATAAAAATTGCAGATCACCACCATTACTAGTAAAAAAAAAAAATATTAATAAAAATGCCATAAAATTATCCCCTATTTTGTAGACGCTATAACTTTTGCGCAAACCAATCAATAAATGCCTATTGCGATTTCTTTTTACCAAAAATATGTAGAAGAATACATATCGGCCTAAACTGAGGAAAAAAAATGTTTTTTAGATATTTTTGGGGGATATTTATTATAGCAAAAAGTAAAAAATAAAAACGCAGAGGTGATCAAATACCACCAAAAGAAAGCTCTATTTGTGGGGAAAAAAGGACGTCAATATTATTTGGGAGCCACGTCGCACGACCGCGCAATTGTCAGTTAAAGCAACGCAGTGCCGAATCGCAAAAAGTGCTCTGGTCTTTGGCCAGCCAAATGGTCCGGTGGGCTTAAGTGGTTAAGGGGCTAAAGCAGTGATGGCGAACCTTGGCACCCCAGATGTTTTGGAACTACATTTCCCATGATGCTCATGCACTCTGCAGTGTAGTTGAGCATCATGGCAAATGTAGTTCCAAAACATCTGGGGCGCCAAGGTTCAGGATTATGGGTTAAGGTTGGAGGGTTAGAGGGTAAGTTTTAGGGTTAGTGCAGGAAAATCCCCCCCCCCATGAGACACAATAAAAACCAATAAGGGGTGTAACATTTCTCTGATCTAGGCTTTAGACACATTTTATTTTTCTTGTACACAGTTTATTGTTTTTTAATATAAATAGATAGCAAATCAATGCAGCAATAGGTAAACACGATTAAAATCAGCAAAGTGACAAAGCTCAATCCATCAATTGGCGAAGCTGTGGAGCGATAATCCAATGTTTTGTCAGAAGACGGTTTTCTTGTTACGGGTTGAGATTGCGATATTCCAATTGATTAATGCCTCGCACATGCCAAGCCACAAGATCGCAGCTGAGAAGCGAGCGTCTGCTGGGACATGTGTCCGCGGCATGGGGACATCCAAAGACGCCATCGAATTTTATGTCTTGGAGCCCCGAGCGATATAAGGTTGCCTCTATATTACCTTCCAGCCTTCCACTGTAAAAAGATCCGAGCTCGATTAGTTCCACATCTCAAAGAACGACCAAGGGCCCTGAAAGCCAGGAATTATTTCCAGTCTGCCTTCATTCTCATTAACAGCTGACTGCTCACGCTGCGGATGACTCAAATTCCTTTGCGCCGAACAGTCGGCCCAGCAGTATATCGAAATCTGATGTTATGTGGCCATTGTCACTGAAGACGTCAGCTTGGGACGAGATGCAGCGCCCTGGCACAAGTAATCTGGTCTTCATTGCAACTCAAAATAGAAGGACATGCTAATAGAGGTCAGGCCATAAATCAGCAGCAAGGTTGTTCAAAAGATGAGTCCTGTGTAATGGCGGCTGGTGCTCACAATTTTTTTGGGGGGGTGCAAACAAACTGAAAAATTCAGAAAAATAATGAAAAAAAAAAATCAAATGCAGCCACTGTGCCATCAATTGCAGCCACTGTGCCCATCAAGTGCAGCCACTGTGCCCATCATATGCAGCCACTGTGCTTCATCAAATGCAGCCACTGTGCCCATCATATGCAGCCACTGTGCCCCATCAAATGCAGCCACTGTGCCCATCATATGAAGCCACTGTGCCCCATCAAATGCAGCCACTGTGCCCATTAATTGCAGCCACTGTGCTCTTCAAATGCAGCCTCACTGTGCCCATCATATGCAGCCTCACTGTGCCCATCAATTGCAGCCTCACTGTGCCATCATATGCAGCCACTGTGCCCATCAATTGTAGCCTCACTATGCAGTGCACATCATATTCAGCCACTGTGCCCATCAAATGCAGCTACTGTACCCATCAAATGCAGCCACTGTGCCCATCAAATGCAGCCACTGTGCCCTTCATATGCAGCCATTGTGCCCCATCAAATGCAGCCACTGTGCCCATCAAATGCAGCCTCACTGTGCCCATCAATTGCAGCCTCACTGTGCCCGTCACATGCAGCCACTGTGCCCATCAAATGCAGCCTCACTGTGCCCATCATATGCAGCCTCACTGTGCCCATCAATTGCAGCCTCACCTGTCATATGCAGCCACTGTGGCCATCAAATGCAGCCTCACTGTGCCATCATATGCAGCCACTGTGCTCATCAATTGTAGCCTCGCTATGCAGTGCCCATCATATTCAGCCACTGTGCCCATCATATGCAGTCACTGTGCCCATCAAATGCAGCCAATGTACCCATCAAATGCAGTCACTGTGCCCATCAAATGCAGCCACTGTGCCCTTCATATGCAGCCACTGTGCCCCATCAAATGCAGCCACTGTGCCCATCAAATGCAGCCTCAATGTGCCCATCAATTGCAGCCTCACTGTGCCCGTCATATGAAGCCACTGTGCCCATCAAATGCAGCCTCACTGTGCCATCATATGCAGCCACTGTGCCCATCAATTGTAGCCTCACTATGCAGTGCCCATCATATTCAGCCACTGTGCCCATCATATGCAGCTACTGTGCTCATGATTTGCAGCCACTGTGCCCCATGATATGTAGCCACTGTGCCCATCATATGCAGCCCCACTGTTCCCATCAATTGCAGCCTCACTGTGCCCGTCATATGCAGCCACTGTGCCCATCCATTGTAGCCTCACTATGCAGTGCCCATCATATTCAACCACTGTGCCCATCATATGCAGCCACTGTGCCCATCATATGCAGCCACTGTGCCCATCATATGCAGCCACTGTGCTCATGATTTGCAGCCACTGTGCCCCATGATATGTAGCCAATATGCCCATGATATGCAGCCACTGTGCCCCATCATATAAAGCCACGGTGACCACCCCCCCCAAACCCCACCTGCCGTCTAACCGGCACTTACACCATCTTAGTGGTGGGTCAGGCAGCTGGTGATGGCAGCAAGCTGTGTGGGACGAGCAGCAGGACCTCCATGCTGTCCTCCATGCTTCCCTGTGTCTCTTGTTCCGTTCTGCTAGGCGTCCAGTAGGATAGCCTCTGCCTTCAGCCAATCAGGTGACGGGTATTAGACCCGCGTTCCCTGATTGGCGGAGAGGCCTATGGCTGTAATCAGGTGCTTCAAAAAAACACCCCTGCGGCTGTCATCCGAAAAGGCACTGGACACCTGAATAGGGGGTATATTTCCAAACTGGGGAAAAACTAATATACCTTAAAATAATCCAAATAGCATCATCATATTCAATGAACTGCTGGGAAAACCACAGGAGATGTTTCAAGGAGGAAGCCAAAGATCTTTGCAGGAAACTAACTATATATAAAGAAAAAATAGGACATAAAGAACGTAAAATTTACTCCCCAGCTGATATAATTCCAAAAAAGGGGGCTTATTTGGGCACATGATGGTTCAAAATTATTCCCAAGGGAGATTTATTCATACCTTGGAATATTGACATATTATTTATTAGCATATTCCATGGGCAGCGAGGAACCCAGAAACAGGGCAACAGTCATCCCAGGAGTATAAACAAATATTTTTATGTGTGTTATGGCACCTTTAACCACTTCAATACCGGGCACATTTACCCCCCTACCTGCCCAGGCTAATTCCCAGCTTTCAACGCCGACATACTTTGAATGACAATTGCGAAGTCATTCAACATTGTACAATTTTTTATAATTTTGCTCACACAACTAGAGCTTTCTTTTTGGTGCTATTTAATCACCACTGAGTTTTTTTATTTTTTGCTAAATACATTAAAAAAAAGGCTGAAAATTTTAAAAATAAATAAAAACATGTTTTCTTCGTTTTTTGTTATAACATTTTGCAAATAAATAATCTTTCTTCATAAATTTAGGCCAAAATATATATTCAGCTACATTTCTTTGGGGAAAATAACCCAAATCAGCGTATAATATTATTATTTAGTCTGTGTGAATGCTATACAGTCCACAAACCCCCCACGAAAATACCAGGACAGTACAAATAGCCCCCAAATGTCACCCGTTTTGGAATGTAGTCAGTCCAAGGCATTTAGTAAGTGACATGGCGAGTTTTTTAAAGTTGTAATTTTTTTCATAATTTTTTGGGAAAATGTTGGAAATTTTTTGGAAATATTTGGAAATAAGAAAAACATTTTCACGTTTTTTGCTCACTGTCACCGGTGCAGTGCAGCATCATCATATAACTGATGTGACGGTGGTCAGGGACACTGACTGGTGACAATAAGAATACATTGCTGTAAACAAACATTTTACTGAATGAAACTAATTTATTCAGTTCGTTTTTTTGTGATTGCTCAAAGCTTATCACATGGTACAGATGGGGTGTGATTGGCCCTGTCTGTACCTTGTGATCACTTTGACCAATAACAGCTAGCAACTCAGATTCACCACTCTCAGTGAGAAGTCCGCCTATTAATGTTCAGCCTAAAAGTGTAGACGTTGGACTTCTATGTGTAAAGATTCAGATCAGGTCTCCAAACTTTATAACCAAAGGGCCAATTTACTGTCCTTCAGACTTTAGGGGGCTCAGACTGGGGCCATTGGAAGTAGAAATGGTCCTGCAGTCAGTGGGAATAAACAATGCATCTTTAGCATTAGCCCCATCGTTGGTGTCAGTAGGAGGAATAGTGCCCCATTGTTGGTATCAGTGGGAGGAATAGTGCCCCATCGTTTGTTGTCAGTGGGAGGAATAGTGCCTTATTATTGGTGTCAGTAGGAAGAGTAGTGCCTCATCATTGGTGTCAGTGGTAGGATTAGTGCCTCATTGTTGGTGTCAGTGGAGGGAATAGTACCCCATTGT
The DNA here is from genome assembly GCF_037356315.1 of Lithobates pipiens. Classification (NCBI taxonomy): domain Eukaryota; kingdom Metazoa; phylum Chordata; class Amphibia; order Anura; family Ranidae; genus Lithobates; species Lithobates pipiens. Next base: position 26,267,765 of record NW_027507686.1, read on the forward strand.
TGATGTCAGTGGGAGGAATAGTGCGCATTATTGGTATCAATGGGAGGAATAGTGCCCTATTGTTGGTATTAGTGGGAGGAATAGTGCCCCATTGTTGGTATCAGTGGGAGGAATAGTGGCCCATCAGTGGTGTCAGTAGGAGGAATAGAGCCTCATCGTTTGTTGTCAGTGGGAGGAACAGTGCCTTAGTATTAGTGTCAGAAGAAAGAATAGTGCCTCATCATTGGTGACAGTGGGAGGAATAGTGCCTCATTGTTGGTGTCAGTGGAGGGAATAGTGCCCCATTGTTGGTGTCAGTGGGAGCGGAATAGTGCCTCATCGATTGTTATCAGTGGGAGAAATAGTGCGCATCATTGGTTTCAGTGGGAGGAATAGTGTCCCATTGTTGGTGTCAGTGGGAGAGGAATAGTGCCTCATTGTTGGTGTCAGCGGGAGGAATAGTACCTCATCGTTGGTGTCAGTGGGAGGAATAATGCCTCCTTATTGGTGTCAGTGGGAGAGGAACAGTGCCTCATTGTTGGTGTCAGTGGGAGGAAAAGTGCCTCATTGTTGGTTTTAGTGGGAGGAATAGTGCTTCATTGTTGGTGTCAGTGGGAGGAATAGTGCCTCATTGTTGGTGTCAGTGGGAGAGGAATAGTGCCTCATTGGTGGTGTCAGTGGGAGGAATAGTGCCTCATTGTTGGTGTCAGTGGGAGGAATAGTACCTCATCGTTGGTGTCAGTGGGAGGAATAATGCCTCCTTATTGGTGTCAGTGGGAGAGGAATAGTGCCCCATTGTTGGTGTCAGTGGAAGGAATAGTGCCTCATTGTTGGTGTCAGTGGGAGGAATAGTGCCTCATTGTTGGTGTCAGTGGGAGGAATAGTGCCCCATTGTTGGTGTCAGTGGGAGGAATAGTGCCCCATTGTTGGTGTCAGTGGGAGGAATAGTGCCCCATTGTTGGTGTCAGTGGGAGGAATAGTGCCTCATTGTTGGTGTCAGTGGGAGGAATAGTGCCTCATTGTTGGTGTCAGTGGGAGGAATAGTGCCTCATTGTTGGTGTCAGTGGGAGGAATAGTGCCCCATTGTTGGTGTCAGTGGGAGGAATAGTGCCCCATTGTTGGTGTCAGTGGGAGGAATAGTGCCTCATTGTTGGTGTCAGTGGGAGAGGAATAGTGCCCCATTGTTGGTTTTAGTGGGAGGAATAGAGTCTTGCATCAGTGGGAGGAAAAGTGCGCCAAGGGCCGGGTAAAGGCAAGCAAAGGGCCGCAATTTATAGACCACTGATTTGGATAGCTGGGACTTCTGGTCCACCACAGCTGCTATACATGAGTGAAGGAGACTTCCGTCTTATCATTCTGTTGAATTCTTGGCACGCTGTAGAAATTTAGCACCGGAGTTCACATGTCAGGAACCAAACAAAGAGATCGATTTATACGACTCGGCGAGCCAAACATTAAAGCCTTCGGCCCTGTGCGACAGGCATCCTGTACGGCATCCAGAGCCCGGCTAATGAGGCCCCGTGTGCTTTCCACCCGTACGGAGGCAGCGACATGAAACGCCAGCTCTGTGAATTCCTCGGCTCGGGTTATAGAACATGCTGAGATTTTGGGGGGGTGGGGGGGGGAGTCTTGGCTGCAGAATGGAGTTTGCGGGCAGGGAGGGGAGGCGGAAAAAGGACAGAAGAAAGAGCCAGGCACAAAAACGGCCTTTCACCACCATCGCTATTCCAGACAACCGCAGCTCGAGGAGGAAAGAAAAACGCACCAATCAGTCGTAACTGTTTCGCTGCCAAGGTGGCTGGAGCTCAGGAAGAAGAGGTCATACTCATTCGGGGCAGACATTCTGCTGACTGGGAGTGTTGAGATCATTGCCAGCCACCCCAGGACAGTCCCAACTGTAGAAGATCCAAATGGTGGCCCCGGTCTTCAATACTAAGTGATGTCCCTTTTCTATGCTTGTAAAGTTGGAAAGAAAAAGTTTTAAAAAGTTTGAAATCCCTTTCCTCATTGGTAAGATTAAGGACAAAAAATGAAGGGTAAAAAGTTGACCATGGTCACCTGGCGGTGAGTAAAAGTCTGCCAAACGAGGACACAAACTTATCGAAAGAATCCAACGAACATATAGGTGTGGAATGGAGTTCCACATCAAGTAATCATTTTTTTGGTTTTGTATACACTATATTACCAAAAGTATTGGGACGCCTGCCTTTACACGCATGGAGGTTATCATGGGATCTTACTTTTTATGACCCTATACACACGGTCGGACATTCCGACCACAAAATCCAATTTTTTTCCAACGGATTTTGGCCGAAACTTGTCTTGTATACACACGGTCGCACAAAGTTGTCAGAAAATCCGATCGTTCGGTACGAGGTGACGTGCAAGACGTACGACGGGACTACGTAGAGCCCGGTAGCCAATAGCTTTCGTCTCCAAATTTTTTCTGAGCATGCGTGGCACTTTGTGCGTCGGAATTCTCTACACATAATCGGAAAAAGTCCGATCGGATTTTGTTGTCGGAAAATTTTAGATCCAGCTCTCAAACTTTATCCCGACAAATTCCGACAGAAAAAGTCTGATAGAGCCCACACACGATCGGATTTTCCGACAACAAAATCCTATCTGACTTTTTCCGTCGCAATTTCCGACCGTGTGTATGGGGCATAATAGTTTATAGCCCTGGTGAATGGTGAACAACTTGGACCAAATATAAGGTCAACCCAAATCCAAAGCTCATTCCTATTTTTGACTGAAATGAAAAAGAAAACATACACACACATGAACTTTAATGGCATCCCAGTCTTAGTCCGGAGGGTTCAATATTGAGTTGGCCCACCCTTTGCAGCTATAACAGCTTCAACTCTTCTGGGAAGGCCGTCCACAAGGTTTAGGAGTGTGTCTATAGGAATGTTTGACCATTCTTCCAGAAGCACATTTGTGAGGTCAGCCACTGATGTTGGAGGAGAAGGCCTGGCTTACAGTCTCCGCTCTAATTCATCCCAAAGGTGTTCTAGAAGAGTTGAAGCTGTTATAGCTGCAAATAGTGGGTCAACTCAATATTGAACCCTACGGACTAAGCCTCTGGGATGCCGTTATGGGATGAATTAGAGTGGAGACTGTGAGCCAGGCCTTCTTCTCCAACATCAGTGCCTGACCTCACAAATGTGCTTCTGGAAGAATGGTCAAACATTCCCATAGACACACTCCTAAACCTTGTGGACGGCCTTCCCAGAAGAGTTGAAGCTGTTATAGCTGCAAAGGGTGGGCCAACTTCAATATTAAACCCTACGGACTAAGACTGGGATGCCATTAAAGTTCATGTGCGTGTATGTTTTCTTTTTCATTTCAGTCAAGAATAGGAATGAGCTTTGGATTTGGGTTGACCTTGAGTTTGTTTCAAGTTGTTCACCATTCACCAGGGTTATAAACGATAAAAAGCAAGAGCCCATGATAACCTCCATGGGATCAACAGCGCTCATCATACCAGCCATTGCCATTGTGTCCAAAGCGGCCATTGAAATGGTTGGATTTGACCTGCTCGCCCACCCAAACCTCCAGCTTCTGCAGCTGGAAGTCAAAGAAGTGGGGAAAAAAAAAAGGGACATACATTTTATTTGGGTATATCGTCGCACTACCGTGCAATTGTCAGTTAAAGTAACGCAGTGTCGTAAAAAAATTAAATAAATAGAAATATCCCATATTTTTTAGACACTATAACTTTTGTGCAAACCAATCAATATACGCTTATTGGGATTTTTTTTTTTTTTTTTTACCAAAAATATGTAGCAGAATACATATTGGCCTAAATTTATAAAGAAATTCGATTTTTACATTTTTTTTTTTTTATTGGATATGTTTTATAGCAGAAAGTAAAAAATATTGCTTTTCTTTTTTCAAAATGATCAGTCTTTTTTGTTTATAGCACAAAAAAAAAAAAAAAAGGCAGACGTTATCAAATACCACAGAACGAGAACTCTATTTGTGGGAAAAAAGGGACATATATTTTATTTGGATAAAGTGTTGCATGACCGTGCAATTGTCAGTTAAAATAACGCAGTTCCGTAAAAAAAAAAAAAAATACATAAATAAAAATAAAATAAAAATTTCCCATAGTTTTAGACACTTTAACTTTTGCAAAACCAATCAATATACGCTTATTGGGATTTTTTTTTACCACAAATATGTAGCAGAATGCAATTTGGCTAAAATATATGAAGAAATTTGATTTAAAATTATTTATTTTTGGATATGTTTTATAGCAGAAAGTAAAAATATATATATTTTTTTTAAATTGTCAGACTTTTTTGTTTATAGCACAAAAAATAAAAACCGCAGAGGTGATCAAATACCACCAAAAGAAAGCTCTATTTGTGGGGAAAAAAAGGACATACGTTTTATTTGGGTACATCGTCGCACTAAATGCGTAAAAAAGGACCTGGTCAAAAATCTTGCAGAGTTAAAGTGGTTAATTAAAAAAAAAAAAAAGCCAGAAAATATAACAAGATACGTCTCCCATAGATTTCAGTACGGTTCAGGTGGAATGTTCAGGTTTTGTTGATTTTTTTTTTAAATTCAGCGAACATCCAGCAAACCAAAATTTCCTCGGTTCACTCATCACTAGTCAGAACTAATAATATTCAAATTATATTTTGTTATGCAAAATTGTAGTATGGCATATTCATATTAAACATTCTCAATATACAGTTTATTTTCTATTGTAAAAACAAGTTGTTAATAGAGCTCAGTAGCTCAAGATGAAGTTTCACACACATACGTTAAAGAGGAAGTAAACCCTGATGGGTTTTACTTCCTCTTTTGCTCCCTGTATATCCTGCAAATTAAAAGCATAACCATTATGTGACACTTACCTGCAAAAGAATCCAGCGATGTCCCCTGTCTAGGTAGCTCTCATCTTCAAGCCCCTCTTCCTTCCGGGCCGTGGTTCACCAGAGCCGCGTGATGTCACGCCCTTGCATGCGCACAGTAACGGTAGGGAAGAAACGGCAGAGAGTTTTCGTTTCTTCCTCGTGCATGCGCCGTTCACTTTATCGGCAGACTACAAGTGAAATATCTCCTAAACGGCGCACATGTAGGAGATATTTCCACTACCTGTAGGTAAGCCTTATTCTAGAAGTCCGAAAAAAGGGTTTACAACCACTTTAAAAAGTCAGAGCAGTGGTTTCCCCTCCTTCCCATTGCATGGCTCCAATCAGAGACAGTATGTCTGAAAGGAGATATCTCCTGTTGTGCTGTCTCTTTGGCTTATCCATAGTGCTCTGAGGTTCCCCTGTCGTGTTTTAAATTTTTATTTATAAAGCAAAGATCGTACATACATATGCAACATCTATTTAACAACTTATCAAAATGTAACATAAAATTAACCAAAAGCACTAATAGTTTTGATTTATATTGCTGATAACTATTTAAGAAAAAAAGACTTAAAAGGGATGAAGTAACACTGAGACCCAATTTATTTCCATTGGAGCTATATTTTAGTGTTTTTCCACCAAGAAAAAAAAAAAAGTTAGATCATGGTATTATTCTTTCATCATGCTTGACAGAATTTTGAAGCGTTTCATAAATTGTAACAAATTTGAAATAAAATGAGGGCAAAGTTTGTTTTACGGTTACGTTTTTTTTTTTTTTTTTCCTTTGGGTTTAGGGAGGTCTGTAAAGGAGGTTGGCTTGGCCGAGGCCTCCTCTCCCGGGCTCCAGTACTGATGTCGTTATTAGCTGTATAGCGTATCAAGGTAAATATTTGAGTTCTCTTGTGAATCACTGTCCCTTCAAAGTCGGTTTATTTACACTTGTCAGTGTTGGGATTTTTGTGTTTGGAGAAGATTTTCGGTGCTGGGAGAGGTGGGAGGAACAGTGATTTATCCTGTCTTCTCTCTGGGTCTCTGAAACCTTCTCGTCTCAGCGACATGGCATAATATTTCATAGGCTCAGCTGTGGGACGCTCTGGGACGGATTCCAATGGCGCCACAACTTTTTTTCTTTTTTTCTTTCACTCTGTGAAAATTTCCCAATGCTCCTACGTTTAGTGGTTTTGTATATATTTTCTTTATTTATTATGGTCAGGACTAAAATAATGTAAAAATATTTTCTTTTTTTCATACAAATATGTAATTTTGCATATTAATATTATGTTTTCTCATTTTTATCATGTAGATTCACTTTACTTTTTGGTTAAACAAATAAATAAATAAATAAATAATGTTGATAATGGAGCTCAATAGCTCAAGATGAAATTTACACATATACATTTATACGTCAGAGCAACACTGCATAATATTTCATAGGCTCAGGTGTGGGATGCTCTGGGATGGATTCCAATGGCGCCACAACTTTTATTTTTATTTTTTCACTCTGTGAAAATTTCCCAATGCTCCTACGTTTAGTGGTTTTGTATATATTTTCTTTATTTATTATGGTCAGGAGGACTAAAATAATGTAAAAATATATTTTTTTTCATACAAATATGTAATTTTGCATATTAATATTATGTATTCTCATTTTCATCATGGAGATATATATTAACCTTTTGTTTTAAAAACAAAACATTGTTAATGGAGCTCAGTAGCTCAAAATGAGATTAAGCACAGAGCAAATTGTTTTTATTATTATACTTTAAGATACTTATATAGCGCTGTCAATTTACGCAGCGCTTTACATATACGTTGTACATTCACATCAGTCAACATGGCATAATATTTCATAGGCTCAGCTGTGGGATGGATTACAATGGCGCCACAACTTTTTTTTTTTTTTTTTTTTCACTTTGTAAAAATTGCCCAATGCTCAGATGTTTAGTGGTTTCGGATATATTTTCTTTATTTATTATGGTCAGGACTAAAATTATTTAAACATTTTTTTTTCATACAAATATGTAATTTTGCATATTAATATTATGTTTTATCATTTTTATCATGTAGATTCACTGTACTTTTTGTTTAAACAAATAAATAAATAAATAATGTTGATCATGGAGCTCAATAGCTCAAGATGAAATTTATACATATACATTTATAAGTCAGAGCAACATTGCATAATATTTCATAGGCTCAGGTGTGGGATGCTCAGGGATGGATTCCAATGGCGCCACAATTTATTTTTTATTTTTTTCCCTCTGTGCCCAATGTGCCTATGTTTAATTGTTTCGTATATATATATATATATATATATATATATATATATATATATATATATATATATATATATATATATATATTCTTTATTTATTATGGTCAGGACTAAAATTATAAAAAAAAAAAAATTCATACAAATATGTAATTTTGCATATTAATATTTTGTATTGTAGTTTTTATCATGTAGATCAGGGATATTCAATTAGTGGAGCTCCAGCTGTTGCAAAACCATCATGCCTCTGCCTCTGGGTGTCATGCTTGTGGCTGTCTGAGTCTTGCTATGCCTCATGGGACTCAGTCCTAGTCCTTAGACTAGTTCTGTAACAGCTGGAGGTCCACTAATTGCAAATGCCTGATGTAGATTCACTTTACTTTTTGTTTAAACAAAAATCTTGCGCTATTGAGGTCCATTATCAAAGTTTTTTTTTGTTTAAACAAAAAGTAAAGTGAATCTACATCAGGCATATGCAATAAAACTTTGATAATGGACCTCAATAGCTCAAGATGAAAATTACACATATACATTTATGTCAGAGCAACATTGCATAATATTTCACAGGCTCAGGTGTGGGATGCTCTGGGATGGATTACAATGGCGCCACAACTTTTTTATAAAAAAAATTTCACTCTGTTAAAATTTCCCTATGTTTAGTGGTTTTGTGTATATTTTCTTTATTTATTATGGTAAGGACTAAAATAATGTAAAAATATTTTTTTTTCATACACATATGTAATTTTGCATATAAATATTATGTATTCTCATTTTCATCATGCAGATTTATTAACCTTTTGTTTGAAAAACAAAGCGTTGTTAACGGAGCTTAGTAGCTCAAAATGAAATTTATGCACATACATTTATAAGTCAGAGCAACATGGCATAATATTTCATAGGCTCAGCTGTGGAATGCTCTGGGATGGATTCCAATAGCACCACAACTTATTTATTTGCATGCAGATTTACTTTACCTTTTGTTAAAAGAACATTTTTTAATGGAGCTCAGTAGCTCAAGATGAAATTTATGCATATACATATCAGAGCACAGAAATCTGATGTGAAAGGGGGAAGGGCTGAGGACTCAGGACTCTGATGTGAAAGGGGGGAAGGGCTGAGGACTCTGATGTGAAAGAAGGGAGGAGGGGCTGAGGACTCTGATGTGAAGGGGGGGTTCTGAGGCCTCTGATGTGAAAGAAGGGGGGGAGGGGCTGAGGACGCTGATGTGAAAGGAGGGCTGAGGTGGACTGAGGACTGAGAAAAAGATGGAACAAATGAAAAAGGGGGAACAAATGAATTCTGATGTGAAAGAAGGGGGCCCAAGGACTCCGATGTGAAAGGGGGTTGTGGTGGACCGAGGACTGAGAAAAGGGGGGAACAAATTAATTCTGATGTGAAAGAAGGGGGCCCAAGGACTCTAATGTGAAAAAGGAACAACTGAAATCTAATATGAAAAAGGGGGGACTGAGGACTCTGATGTAAAAGGAAGGGGTGGCTTAAGGCTCGGATAAGAAAGGGGGGTGCGGTGAAGATTCTGATGTGAAAGGAAGGGGGAGCTGATGACTCTGAGGTGAAAGGAAGGGGAGGGGAGTTCTTACATACTAGGGGTCCCATTTTAGACTGGGGTGAGAATTTGCATATTTTCATGGGGTGCTGTGAAGGAAAAAACTGCCCTAGGCAGCTGCCTATGCTGCCTTTCCCTACATATGTAGTTAATCATCTTTAAATAATTTAATAAATACCTGGAAGGGTCACACTGACACATTATCACACTTATGAAATCATTACCTGAATCAAGAATAAAAATGAATCCCTAGAGCTTCAAAAAGAATCACTGGCAGCTGCAGACTTTTTATTATTTTTCTGCTTTATTATTTCTTAACTGGGAGAAAACACACAGAATAATAAAAAAAAGCCCTTTAAAAAAGCTGTACCGTGCAGTAATGATTTTTGCCAGAAGATGTCCTCAGCATCATTTAACCCACCTCCTCTGAGCCCAGTTCATCCTGGCTCCACCTACAGTCTGTGAATGGATAGTGATAAAAGAAGCAGCTCAGTGATGAGTTAGTCTCTCTCTGTCACTCTGCTCTCTCCTCCTCATCATGCTCCTTGTCACTGATTGGCTCTCTGTGTTGCTTCACCCTCTTCCAGTCTGAGCTCTGGGAATGCAAATGACACAGGTCACATTCAGGTGTTTACAAAAAAAAAAAAAATGAAAATGCATTTTATTGATTGCTGCATTTATTTCTATCATTCTATCTGTCTGGAGTTTGGCTTTAAGAAGCAGCTCCCCCAGGATGGGACGTCGGCTCCTCGCAGCACAGAGCGATTCTGAGCCTCTGACCTCCCACGCTCCGTCATTACATGTAATGTGGACATCGCTGTCTGCCAGATCATTCTTTAACACGCCAGATATCATTATTATCTCCCCGAAGGACGGCTTCTAATTTTTCTTATTTTTAGCCCGAGAAAAATGACCCATAAATGACAGTCTGTATATTCCTCGCCGACAAGTGACATCATCGACTTCTGAACTCCGTCCAAACCCGACAAAAAAAAAATTAGGTGATTCCGACACCAAGTCAGAGTCTGAGAAGCGCCACAAACAACAAACTCCTCCGCCAAAAAGTATCAGCCGCGCCCGACTGCGCAAATCTATCGTATCGCCATAGAAAGCGGATTTCATCCGTGACGGCTCAGAGTGGGTCAGTGCTGGTAAATCCAGAGAACGCATCAGTGTCTGTACCAGAGGAGCTTACACTCTAATGTCCCCCCACAGTCACACACTATTATTATTATACATTTATATATTTCTGACATATACTGCAGTGCTGTACAGAGAACACTGAGCCAGTCACATTAGTTTTTCACCAGAGGAGCTTACACTCTAATGCCCCCACCACTACTACTATTATTATTATACATTTATATATCTCTGACATATACCATAGTGCTATATAGAGACACATCAGTCTCTGCACCAAAGGAGCTCACACTCTAACGCCCCTACTACTATTATACATTTATATATCTCTGACATATGCTGCAGTGCAGAACATATTATCATTTAACTACTTACATCAGTCTCTGCACCAGAGGAGCTAACGCTCTAATGCCCCCACCACCACTACTACTATTATTACACATTTATATATCTCTGACATATACCATAGTGCTGTACAGAGGCACATCAGTCTCTGCACCAGAGGAGCTTACTCTCCAATTTCTTACTTATATCAGTCTCTGCACCAGAGGAGCTCACACTCTAATGCCTCCTCCACCACCACTACTACTATTATTATACATTTATATATCTCTGACATATCCTGCAGTACTGTACAGATTTTTATAGCTCTGACATATACTGCAGTGCTGTACAGAGAACACTGAGCAAGTCACATCAGTCTCTGCACCAGAGGAGCTTGCACTCTAATGTCTAGCCTGAGGGTGTTATGGCTTTGTTCAGGATGGTATATTTAGTTTTCTTTATGTTTTTGCTATGCTGATGTCAGCTATTTTTGTTTATATATATATTTTTTTTATTTTGTATATATGTAAATATGTTTTTATTATGTTTGTAAGATTTTTAATAAACAAAAAAATGTACACTCTAATGTCCCCCCCACAATCACACACTATTATTCTTATTACTTTTGTTTCAGTCTCATTGATGGTGGTGGACGGTTGGCAAGCCACCCCCCACTAGCACCAATAGATAGATTCATGCAGTGCATGAATCTATCTATGGCCGCTACTTCCACCCCCGCAGGGCGCCTGAATTACAGCGGCAGGGGGTGGTTTTAAGGCACCTGATTAGAGCCATAGGCTCTGATAGGCGTAAAAAAAAAAAAAAATGTGACCTGCGAGTGCCATGCTGTGTTAGAAATGCAAATTAATATTCGCTTTCCTAACACTAAACCGCCTTTCCACCAATCAGGGGCTTGGATCTGTTACCCGTCACCTGATTGGCTGAAACGACAGGCAGGCGTCCAATCATAGCAGAGGACAGGTGGAGAGCACGGGCGAAGATATCGAGGAGCTGTCCAACCGAGACAGGTAAGTGCAGACAGCGGGCCGGCAGGGGGAACACTGGCAGCATTTGATATGGCACAGTGGCTGTGTTTGATGGCCACAGTGGCAACAATTGATGGGCACAGTGGCGGCAATTGATGGGCACAGTGGGAGCAATTGATGGGCACAGTGGCGGCAATTGATGGGCACAGTGGCTGCATTTGATGAGCACAGTGGCTGCATTTTATGGGGCACAGTGGCTGCATTGGATGGCACAGTGGCGGCAAATGATGGGAACAGTGGCTGCGATTGATGGCACAGTGGCTGCGATTGATGGGCACAGTGGATGCGATTGATGGCACAGTGGATGCGATTGATGGCACAGTGGCTGCGATTGATGGCACAGTGGTGGCAATTGATGGGCACAGTGGCTGCGAATGATGGGCACAGTGGCTGTGATTGATGGCACAGTGGCTGCGATCGATGGGCACAGTGGCTGCGATTGATGGGCTCAGTGGCTGCGATTGATGGCACAGTGGCTGCGATTGATGGCACAGTGGCTGCGATTGATGGCACAGTGGCTGCGATTGATGGGCACAGTGGCTGCGATTGATGGCAAAGTGGCTGCGTTTGATGGCACAGTGGTGGCTAGGGATGAGCCGAACAACCCCCTGTTCGGTTCGCACCAGAACCTGTGAACAGACCTAAACTTCGTGTGAACTTTAGAACCCTATTAAAGTCTATGGGACTCGAACGTTCACAATCTAAAGTGCTCATTTTAAAGGGTAATATGCAAGTTACTGTCCTAAAAAGTGTTTGGGGACCCGGGTCCTGCCCCAGGGGACATGGATCAATGCAAAAAAAAGTTTTAAAAACAGCCGTTTTTTCAGGAGCAGTGATTTTAATAATGATTAAAGTGAAACAATAAAAGTGTAATATTCCTTTAAATTTCGTAGCTGGGGGGTATCTATAGTATGCCTGTGAAGGGGCGCATGTTTCTGGTGCTTAGAACTGTCCCTGCACAAAGTGTCATTTGTGCAGGAAAAATGTCTTTTAAAATCACTTGCGGCTAAATTGTCGGCTCCCCGTAATACAGAGAACACTCAATGAGTCTTCTCTGTATTAGCCGACAATTCATTCATTCATTGATTAAAAAAAAAAAAAAAAAGCGTGGGGGTTCCCCTAAATTCAATTACCAGGCCCTTCAGGTCTGACATGGATATTAAGGGGAACCCCGTGTCAAAAAAAAAAAAAAAATTGGCGTGGGGGTCCCCCTAAATATCCATACCAGACCCTTCAGGTCTGATATGGATATTAAGGGGAACCCCGCATCAAATTTAAAAAAAATTTACGTGGGGGTCCCCCTAAAAATCCATACCAGACCCTTTATCCGAGCATGCAACCTGACAGGCCGCAGGAAAAGAGGGGGAGACGAGAGAGCGCCCCCCCTCCCTCCTGAACCGTACCAGGCCACACACCCTCAACATTGGGAGGATGCTTTGGGGGTCTGTGACCCCTCAAAGCACCTTGTCCCCATGTTGATGAGGACAAGGGCCTCATCCTCACAACCCTGGCCAATGGTTGTGAGGGTCTGCGGGCGGGGGGCTTATCAGAATCTGGAAGCCCCCTTTAACAAGGGGACCCCCAGATCCCGGCCCCACCCCTGTTTGAAATGGTAAGGGGGTACAAAAGTACCCCTACCATTTCACAAAGAAAGTGTAAAAATGGTTAAATAAGACAAACACACTTTTGAAAAATTCCTTTATTAAAAATAAAAAAAATAAAAAAAAGATTCCAGCGGTGCTAATCCACTCTTGCTATCCAGCGACGGATCTCCGGGGTCCAGCGATGGATGATCATATCCAGCGACGGGGGATCTCTCAGTCCAGCGCTGTCCATACATCCTTCTTCTGTCTCCATTGCGGAGACACTGCAGAGATCCCAGCGCTGACGTTTCTTGTATTAGGAGGGCGGGGCCACCCGTCACCTGACCCCGCCCCTCTGACGCTGGAGAGGGAAGCCAGGGGTTCCCCAGTGACGTGTGGGTGACCCCACCCCCTCTGATGTAACGCAGGTTTCCGTTTTTGGCTTTGCATTGATCCATGTCCCCTGGGGCAGGACCCAGGTCCCCAAACACTTTTTAGGACAGTAACCTGCATATTACCCTTTAAAATGAGCACTTTAGATTTCTCCCATAGACTTGTATAGGGTGTTCCGGCTTTTCGAATTTGCTGCGAACAGCCCAAATTGTTCACTGTTCGCTGAACAGGCGAACAGGCAATGTTCGAGTAGAACATGAGTTCGACTCGAACTCGAAGCTCATCCCTAGTGGTGGCAATTGATGGGCACATTGGCTGCGATTGATGGCACAGTGGCTGTGTTTGATGGCACAGTGGTGGCAATTAATGGGCACAGTGGCTCCGATTGATGGCACAAGGGCACAGGGGCTGCGATTGATGGTACGGTGAGGCTGCAATTGATGGGGTTTTTTTCAGAATTAGTTTGCCCCCCAAAAATTGTGAGCACCAACCGCCACTGGCGAGAATTGTAATTTAGAGAACAAGTGTCTCTCTTACGCTTATGCATTTGTTACGCTATAAACGATCTGCGCATATCGCTTTTTATGCAGAATCTGTTTTATTTTTTATTTTTTTATCTGGGAAAAAAGGAATATTATGGTGTGAAGCGTAGCGTGGTGTGGGAGCGAGGAGCATCCAATTCATCTCCGTCACCCCGACCAATCACGCTTGTGTATTGTTTCAGGCTGACCTCGTGGTGAAAAGTGAGGATTCAGAAGATAATTGGAATTCATATTCGGTTACTTCCCATGTCAGATGGACGCGGAGGAGAGGGAAGACTTCAGAGTTTAACGATTGTAATATTTTCACACTTCTGTCACTGCCAATGTCTGAGACGCAATTTTCATTTCACAGCTTAACAGGGCGGCCGAAAAAAATAATTTGTGCCACGCAAGAACACAGCGCAATATGACCGTGGGTGGGGGAGGGGCATTGAATCAATTTTAGGATAGATTTGCTAAATTCACTAAAAGAGATTGGAGGAGATTTACTGAAACTAAAGCACTCAGAATCTGGTGCAGTTGGGCATTGTAGCCAATCAGCTTCTAACTTTTAGATTGTTTAACCGCTTGTGGAACGCCCACCACACATTAACTGCGTCCGGGCGGCTACTCTGCACCAAATCATGTACCTAGTAGGTGATCTGACACTTCCGGGTCTGGAGCGTGCACCTCCGGCGAACCGCATCTGCTGTGATTATACACAACGGGAGCCCAGCGGCGGGTGCCGTGGCACCCACTGATTATACAGCACAGAGGCAAAACGACGATCTGCCTATGTAAACAAGGCAGATTGTCGTTCTGTCAGAGGGGAAGGAATTGATCCTGTGTTTCTGCTAAACAGGAACACAGATCTTTGCCTTCCCCTAGTCAACGCCCCTCCCCCACTGTGAGTAAGCACAACTTAGACATTTAGGACGGATTCACACCTATGCAAATTAGTTTCCCCCCGCATCCAATTCACATAGCAGGAGAATGTAACTGGCTCTCTATGGAGCCGGTTCACATATCTCTGTTTGCTGCAGAGCAAACTGCACAAAAACGCTGTGCGTCTTTGGCTCCATTTCAGGGCCGAGTTCAGGCATAGAATCGGCCCTGATTCGTCCCTGACACAGGGGAACAGGGACGCACATCGCTCCTGTGCGATCTGCAACGGGTTATAGTGTGAACCCGGCCTTAACCCTTTGATGGGCCCTGATGTTAATTCTTTCCCTGCCAGTGTTATTAGTACAGTGACAGTGCATACTTTTTTAGCACTGATCACTGTATTAGTGTCACTGGCCCCCAAAAAGTATCAAAAGTGTCAGTTAGTGGCCGATTTCACCGCAATATCGCAGTCAAGTCGCTGATCACCACCATTATTAGTAAAAAAAAAAAATATCCCATAGTTTATAGACGCTATATAACTTTTGCGCAAACCAATCAATATACGCTTATTGGGATTTTTTTTTTTACCAAAATTATGTAGCAGAATACATATTGGCCTAAATTGATGAAGAAATTCAATATTTTTTTTTTTTTTTACATTTTTTTATCGAATGTGTTTTATAGCAGAAAATAAAAAATATTGTTTTTTTTTTTGGTGTTTTCAAAATTGTTGGTCTTTGTTTATAGTGCAAAAAATAAAAACCACAGAGGTGATCAAATACCACCAAAAGAAAGCTCTATTTGTGGGGGAAAAAAGGACATCAATTTTAATTGGGTACAACATCGCAGGACCGCCCAATTGTCAGTTAAAGCAACGCAGTGCAGTATCGCAAAAAATAGCCTGGTCATGAATGGGGGGTAAACCTTCCAAAGCTAAAAAAACCTGGAAGCTGATTGGCTACCATGCACAGCTGCACCAGACTGTGGGCTCTCCAGTTTTATGTCAGCCACAGACATATCAAGCAATGAACCATCATAAATTAAGTTTAAAGAGATCTTTAATTACGAAAATGATCATTGGAGGCAACAGAGAAAAGATCAGTATAGCACACCTCCCAACTTTTTGAAATGGGAATGAGGGTCACCTATTAGCAAACGTATGTAGCCATAGGCCCCCACCCCCGGCCACGCCCTCATAAAGGAGAATTATGGGGGGGGGGGGGGAAATTATTAGTTAAACCATACCTCCCAACATTTTGGGATGGGAATGAGGGACACCTGCTAGCAACTGTATGTAGGCATAGGACACGCCCCCTGCCACACCGTCTTAAAGGAGAATTAACCAAAAAAAAAGGTTAATTAAAGAGGAGGGCCGTTTAAAAAAAAAAAAAAAAAAAAGTCAGCAGCTGCAAACACTGCAGTTGCTGACTTAATAAGCATACTTACCTGTCCAGGGCGCCCGCGATATCGGCCGCCCGAGGCCGACCTGTCCCTCGGCTCTCGGGTCCCAGGGCCGCCATTCTTTCTAAGGGAAACAGGCAGTGGAGCCTTGCGGCTTCACTGCCCGTTTCCTACTGCGCATGTGCGAGTCGCGCAGCGCTTTGTGAATGGGACGCGCTGTGTTCTGGGACACACAATTCCCAGAACACAGCACAACCCATTACCCAGAAAACAACGCGACAAGGAGAGAAGAAAGAAGATCTCCGCGGAGGAGGAAGAGGCAGATTAGGATTATGTGCCTAGCAACAGGCATTTTTTTTTTTTTTTTTTTTAAGATTTTTTTGTAATTTTTAATGTTTTTTTTTTTTTTCAGGAGGGTGGCCCTCCACTTTAAATCCACAAGGGTTTTTTTTTACCACTACTATTCCTTTACATTGTGAAAAGAAAAGAAAACAAAACTGCACTCAGGTGTAATAAATACAATAATTGGAAAGCCGCGGTTCTTACATATCTAAATATGACTCGAAATAAAGAAAAAACAATAGAATCGCGCTAACCTTGTGATTAAAAAAACAAAATCACATGGTTTAATCACAGGGTTAGCGCGATTCTATAGTTTTTTTTTCCTTTATATTGGTTTTAAAAATGTACAAATGCAGCAATTTAGAAATTGGATGAAAGGTTTAGCTCTGGGAAACACTTATTGAAAGATAAAAAGTGCATTTTATATACATCTATATAGATCAGACCCAAAAATGAGGGATAAATGAGGAGGAATGAGGGACAGAGGGACTTTGTTCAAAATCAAGGACAGTCCCTTGAAATCAGGGACAATTAGGAGCTATGGTGTAGTCAGATTTGAAAGGATTTTCCACCATGACAGGATAAAATGATGCACAGAATTGTTCATGGAGAAAAAGCTGTCATGGGCTCCCTTCAGTGCTGCCCACAGGTACAAATACCCAAGATGGTAAACCCGTCCACATCCCCAGTCATTTCATCATGTGAGCAGTACTGGAGGGAGCATGAAGCAGCACTTGACACTGGAAAGGAATCATTTATGGCGGCAAGGCGCCCAAACTTTTTTTTTTCTTTTTTTTTGTGTGTCGAGTAACGGGGTGGCTAACATTTTTCCCTTTAATTATTGCTCTCACTGTGACATTTGTGGTGATACTTCACATGTGTGGTGCAATCACTGTTTACATACATGTGTGAGGGACATATGCATGCTTTTGCATTTGCGTGTATGTACGTGTTAAATTATTTTAATTTATTTTATTATAAAAAAATTTTTTTTTATATATATATATCTTTTTTTTAAATATAACTTTATTGCTATTACAAGAGGGCTAACAGGTCCCCTATGTGATGGCAAAGGCTGGTGATGGGCAGGGCAGGACTTAGGGTGGTGGGGGCCCCTGGGCTTGAGTCACTTTCTGGCCCTACCTTCTATACATTACCGTATTTATCGGTGTATAACACGCGCTGGCATATAACACGCACCCCAAGTTTAGGAGGGAATTTTAAGGAAAAAAACTTTTAGGAGGGAAGTTTAAGGAAAAAACTTACATTTAAATGCCCATCAATGCAGCCTTATCAGTGTCCATCTGCAGCCTTGCCCAGTGGCGGAATTATAGGGGTCGCCAAGATCGCCATGGCGACCGGGCCCCTTGCTGCGGGGGGGGGGGGGCCCAAGGGCCCCCTGCACTCTTCGATAGGAGGGAAGGCTGAGAGGAGCTCCCTGATCATCAGCCGAACTGAAATCGGCTCTGTGCGGGAGCTCCTCACATTAGGCTTAGTAGTGAAAGCAGTGTGTGCTCTTTGTCTCCCCCTAGAGTACAGTACCCGGCAGGAAGAGCCAGGAAGGTAAATGCCTGCCGTTTTTTTTAATAAGACTATCTACTGTATTTGTGTTTGTATGTGTGTGTGTGTGTGAGCATGCTTGTATGAGTGAACATGCTTGTATGTATGTGTGTGTGAACATGCTTGTATGTATGTGTGTGTGTGTGTGAGCATGCTTGTGTGTGCATGTGTGTGAGCATGCTTGTATGTGCGTGTGAGCATGCTTGTATGTGCGTGTGAGCATGCTTGTATGTGCGTGTGTGTGTGAGCATGCTTGTATGTGCGTGTGTGAGCATGCTTGTATGTGTGTGTGTGTAAGAATGCATGTATGTGTGTGTGCGTGTGTGTGAGCATGTATGTGTGTGTGTGAGAGCATACATGTGTGTGTGTGTGTGAGCATACATGTATGTGTGTGTGAGCATGCTTGTGTGTGCGTGTGAGCATGCTTGTGTGTGCATGAGCATGCTTGTATGTGCGTGTGTGTGTGTGAGCATGCTTGTATGTGCGTGTGTGAGCATGCTTGTATGTTTGTGAGCATGCATGTATGTGTGTGTGTGTGTGTGTGAGCCTGCATGTATGTGTGTGTGTGTGTGTATGTGTGAGCATGCATGTATGTGTGTGTGTGAGCATACATGTATGTGTGTGTGAGCATGCTTGTGTGTGCATGAGCCTGCTTGTATGTGCGTGTGTGTGTGTGTGAGCATGCTTGTATGTGCGTGTGTGAGCATGCTTGTATGTTTGTGAGCATGCATGTATGTGTGTGTGTGTGAGCATGCATGTGTGTGTGTGTGTGTGTGTGAGCATGCGTGTGTGTGTGCGAGCATGCTTGTATGTGTGTGTGTGAGCATTAATGTGTGTGTGTGAGCATTAATGTATGTTTGTGTGTGTGAGCATGCTTGTATGTGTATGAGTGTGTGTGAGCATGCTTGTATGTGTGTGTGTGAGAGCATGCATGTATGTATGTGTGTGTGTGTGTTCATATATGTATGTGTATGTGCATGTGTTTATCAGTGGTGGTGCATCCAAAAGGGTGCACAGGTTCCACCCCATCTATGACCAAAGGATAGACTCATGCATAGCATAGCATGAATCTATTCATGGCCACCGCTGCCACCCCCATATTTAGGTGTCTGGTCCCTTTTGGGGTGCCGGGTGCCTGAATTACAGCGGCGGGGGGGGGGGGGGGTGCACCACCTGATTAGAGCCATGGGCAATAATAGGCTTCAAAATAGGTGAACAGCGAGCGCCATGCTTGACGCTCACAGTCTACCCAGGTGTGTTAGAAAAGTGAATTAATATTCACTTTCCTAACACTGAACGGCCTCTCCACCAATCAGGTGTGTGGGTCTTTTACCCATCACCCGATTGGCTGAAACGATAGACACAGCTATTGGACGCCCATAATGAGGAGAGGACGGGAGATGAGGATGGCAGTAGCTGCATGGAGGACCCCGCTCATGGCCGTTACCCGCTGCCCCACCAAGACAGGGTAAGTGGCGGGCAGACAGTGAGCGGGCGGTGGGGATTCACAGTGGCAGCATTTGATGGGCACACCAACAGCATTTGATGTGCACAGTAGCAGCATTTGATGGGCACAGTGGCAGCATCTGATGGGTACACTGGCAGCATTTGATGGGCACAGCGGTGGCATTTGATGGGCACAGCGGCAGAGTTTGATGGGCACAGTAGTGACATTTGATGGTACAGTGGTGGCATTAGATGGTACAGTGGTGGCGTTTGATGGGCACAGTGGCTGTAATTGATGTTTTTTAAATCGGTTCCTTTATATGCAGCCACCCACTTGGGACTGGGCCCTGGTGTTCCACCATCGGGCTCGGAGAAAAGAGCCCTGTCCGGAGGTCGGGGGGGGGGGGGGGGGCGCCATGGTTTCCTGCATCGGGACCCTGAAGGTTCTAGTTACGCCACTGGCCTTGCCCATCCATCTGCAGCCTTGTCCAGTGTCATTTGCAGCCTTGTCATTGCAGTCTTGAAGTTTAAAAATGGCACCACCGAGATACAGAGTCCTGTGTATCTCAGTGGCTCTCGGGTCCTTTCGCAGTCCCGAGCAGAGCCGAGAGTAGCCGAGTGTACTCGGCTCGGCTCACAATCACGCCCAGTCCCTGTGTTATGCCTATCATAGGGCGGGACTGGGCGTGACTGTGAGCCGAGCCGAGTACACTCAGCTATGTATTTCGGCGGGGCCCCCTATTGTGCGGGGCCCATGGGCTTGAGCCCAGTCAAGCCCAATGGTAAGTCCAGCCCTGGCCCTACTCTTTAGGCTGCATTCACACCTGCAATTGCACCCGCACTTTGATTAGATATGAGAACCCTAGTGGGGATTCCCACAATCAGCTGTGGGAGGAAGCCCTATTGAAAGCGATGGAAGGCTGTCGCATCCTGGAGATATTCAATATGCTTGGGGGGGCCCGTGGGGGGCCCCGGGCGGGGTGGTGTTGTGGTTGGGATTTGAACCCACTGTGCTGCCCCGGGGGCAACCCAACTTTATGGATTTTTCTATTACTTAATGTCTCAAAGGTCTCCAGAAAAAAATGGAGAGTGTGACTCTCCCCAATGGAGACCCTTTTTCCTTCATCCAGGGCTTTAGATACATTTTAGTATGGCTTTATTATATGAGTCCACTTTATGGTATTTGTGTTTTTGTAGTACCCTTTAGAGGCAGTTGCAGGGCAAACCAAAGTAAACTCAGTATCATCTAAATGCATCTAAATGCAGTAAAAATTTTGGGCTACAAGGTAAGTAGAGCATAAATGCACTAACGTGTTTTGACTGTCAGGGCTTAAATTGCCCAAAACATGTGTTAACTGTTATGAAAGCCATGCATGACAGGTAAATACTATTGCTTCTAACAGCGATCATCACTGTTAGAAGCAATAATAACTGTAAGCAATAATAACTGTAGGAAGTAATAAAAGATTAGAAAAATCCCTAATTACCTCCCCCAAGGTAAGAAAAAAATTCCAAAGAATTACGACAAAAAATTACGACAAAAAATTACGACAAAAAATTACAACTTCAAAAAAACTCACCATGCCTCTTACTAAATACCTTGGACTGTCTGCTTTCCAAAAAGGGGTGGGTACTTTTAGGGCATCAAGAGAGATAGGCTGTCTGTGCATACTGTAAAGATTCATTTTCAGATATATACCATAGTTTGTAGACTATAACTTTTACACAGACTAAATAATAGACATTGATTTGGGTAATTTTTCAAAAAGAAATGTAGCAGAGTACATTTTGGTCTAAATTTATGAAGAAAGATTATTTGTTCGCAACATTTTATAACAGAAAAAATTGTTTTTTTTTTTTTTTCAAAATTGTCAGTATTTTTTATATATCAAAAAATTTAAACCCAGTGGTGATTAAATACTGCCAAAAGAAAGAAAAGTGAAAGAAAAAAATGAAAGAAATTAAATTTGTGTACAGTGTTGCATGACCGCGCAATCGCCATTTAAATTAACGCAATGCCAAATAGCAAAATATGGCCTGGTCATGAAGTGTGTAAAACCTTCCGGAGGTCAAGTAGATAAACCAATCAGGGATCCTAGGTGTTATTAATTACCAAATATGGCCATGGTCATGTAAAACCTTCTGGAGGTCAAGTAAATAAACCAATCAGGGATCCCGGGTGTTGTTATTTACCAAATATGGTCATGTAAAACCTTCTGGAGGTCAAGTTGTTAATCATTGCCATGAGTAAGCCCTGATGGCCCGAAACACGTTAGCCATATTTATGCTGTACTTACCATATAGCCAATAAATTTTACCACGTTTGGATGAAACTGAGTTGCCGGCTGGAGTTTACTTTGGATTCGGTATTCTAGTGAGAGTGGAGATACTATAAGCCTGAGCACCAATATTTCGAACCCCTATATGGGAGTTGGTTTTGAGCGATGCTTATCAGTGTTTTCGTTGTAGGGCAATGTCTTTTGCCCACAAAGTATTGATCTGCGTGTCTTCAGAAGAATTGAGAGCTGGAGAGGCCATCAGCAATAGGTTGGGGAGGCGTCAAGGGTGACCTTTCCCCCCGAAAACTTTTAGCGCTAATTGGAAAAATTGGGAGTTATTAAAGAAAGTTCTCCCACCCGTACACTCCGCTAAATCTTTTGACCTGTCACCGATAAATGTGACCGATACCCCGAGACAGCTATTTAATTATTGCTGGTTTGAGCTTGGATGAAAAACAGACCCCTCTAATGGAATCCACTCCGCATCTCGGAGGTGTGCGCCGCTCCTAATCTCTGCTAGAATTGCAGTTAATTCGACCCGCAGAGCGGAGGGCTTTGGGATTTCCTGGATAATCTATTCCAGATCGGGCCGCTGATGAATGTTCCCCCCCATCCTCCGCCGTTCACAAGTGCGAACGCTCTACGCTCGTTTGGCTGGGCTGTTCCCATCGCACCAGTAAATCCTGCCGGGCCGTGGCGTCCCAGCGTGGGAGAATTATCGGCTGTTGACGGGCATATTCATCATGGCGAGACCGTGTTTTCTGGCTGTAGGCGATCTGAGGGCCGGCGGTGTGCTTTTCCTGGATAATCCTTGCCGTTGGGTCACACGGTTTTCATTGTTGATACTCTCACTGATATTAGACACTATTCCTCCCACTGACAGCAATGATGGGGCACTATTCCCCCCACTGATACCAATGATGGGGCACTATTCCTCCCACTGACACCAATGATGGGGCACTATTCCTCCCACTGACACCAATGATGGGACACTATTCCTCCCACTGACACCAATGATGGGGCACTATTCTTCCCACTGACACCAATGATGGAGCACTATTCCTCCCACTGACACCAATGATGGGACACTATTCCTCCCACTGACAGCAATAATGGGGCACTATTCCCCCCACTGATACCAATGATGGGGCACTATTCCTCCCACTGACACCAATGATGGGGCACTATTCCTCCCACTGACACCAATGATGGGACACTATTCCTCCCACTGACACCAATGATGGGGCACTATTCCTCCCACTGACAGCAATGATTGGGCAGTATTCCCCCCACTGATACCAATGATGGGGCACTATTCCTCCCACTGACACCAAACCAATGATGGGGCATTATTCTTCCCACTGATGGGGCACAATTCTTTTTACTGATACCAATGATGGGGTACTATTCCCCCTAATGAAACCAACAATTGGACATTATTCTTTCCAATGATGGGTTACTATTCCTCCCACGGATACCAACAATTGGGCATTATTCTTCCCACTGGCCCTTTTCCCCGGTGCGATTTTCGGCATGGCAATGTGTGTCAGCAGACATTCTTCACCTCTCTGATAGGTAATTTCATCCAAAATTGATTTCTCAGTGGTTGGTGGATGCTGGAGCATGAACGTCCTTTAATTGATTCTTCCATTTCTCAGGGATATTTATGAGTTTTCCGTGCTGAGTCTGAGTCTGTACACCCACTGTGCCCATTATGAGGGGTTCCCACCATCCCTGTGCTGAGTTCCTGGGTCTGTTTACCCGCTGTGCCCATTATGAGGGGTTCCCACCATCCCTGTGCTGAATTCCCGGGTCTGAGCACCCGTTGTGCCCATTATGAGGGGTTCCCACAAACCCTGGGCTGAGTTCCCAAGTCTGCACACCTGCTTTGCCCATTTTGACTGGTTCCCACCATCCCTGTGCTGAGTTCCCGGGGCTGCATATCTGTTGCGCCCATTATGAGGGTGCCCACCATCCCTGTGCTGAGGTCCTGAGTCTCTACACCTGCTGTGCCCATTATAAATGGTTCCCACCATCCCTGTGCTCAGTTCCTGGGTCTGTATACCCACTGTGCCCATTATAAGGGGTTCCCACCATCCCTGTGCTGAGTTCCCAGGTCTGAACACCCGTTGTGCCCATTATGACTGGTTCCCACCATCCCTGTGCTGAGTTCCTGAGTCTTTACACCTGCTGTGCCCATTATAAGTGGTTCCCACCATCCCTTTGCTGAGTTCCTGGGTCTGTATACCCACTGTGCCCATTATGAGGGGTTCCCACCATCCCTGTGCTGAGTTCCCAGGTCTGTACATCTGCTGTGCCCATTATAAGTGGTTCCCACCATCCCTTTGCTGAGTTCCTGGGTCTGTATACCCACTGTGCCCATTATGAGGGGTCCCCACCATCCCTGTGCTGAGTTCCCAAGTCTAGTTTTAAGTAACATTTAGGCCCCTTGCACATGCATGGTGGGAGATTTAAAATATGCTCAAAGTAAAATCCTGGGTGTTTTCCTGCGTGCAGGAAGCTGCAGGTGCTGTGTATAGCCACCAAACACGAGAATAGGTCTACAGGGCCATACACTTGTAAACATGGATGTTTGCAGGGGCGTTGCTAGGTGGCAAAAGAACCAGGGGCTTCAGCCCGGAGTCCAAGGCCTGAATGGGTGGGGGGGGGGGTGCAGTGTTTTACGTGACTTTTTTTTGGCTGGGCCGTGACACTGACGGTAGTGACTTACATACACTAACCTACCTACACTGATGGTAGTGACCTACCTACACTCACCTGCCCGACCTACATAAACTGGACATATACATACACTGACCTACATACACTAATGGTAGTGACCTACCTACACTGACATTACCACACACACTGACCGACCTACACTGACATTACCACACACACTGACCGACCTACACTGACATTACCACACACACTGACCTACCTACACTGACATTACCACACACACTGACCTACCTACACTGACATTACCACACACACTGACCGACCTACACTGACATTACCACACACACTGACCTACCTACACTGACATTACCACACTGACCTACCTACCCTGACATTACCACATACACTGACCTACCTACACTGACATTACCAAACACACTGACCTACCTACACTGACATTAACACACTGACCTAACTACACTGACATTACCACATACACTGACCTACCTACACTGACATTACCACACTGACCTACCTATACTGACATTACCACACTGACCTACCTACACTGACATTACCACACTGACCTACCTACACTGACATTACCACACTGACCTACCTACACTGACATTAACACACTGACCTACCTACACTGACATTACCACACACACTGACCTACCTACACTGACATTACCACACCCACACACACTGACCTACCTACACTGACATTACCACACACACACACACACACACACACACACACACTGACATTACCACACCCACACCCACTGACCTACCTACACCGACATTACCACACACACACACACACTGACCTACCTACACTGACATTACCACACACACACTGACCTACCTACACTGACATTACCACACCCACACACACTGACCTACCTACACTGACATTACCACACACACACACACTGACCTACCTACACTGACATTACCACACACACACACACTGACATACCTACACTGACATTACCACACACACACACACTGACCTACCTACACTGACATTACCACACGCACACACACACACACACACACTGACCTACCTACACTGACATTACCACACCCACACACACACACACACACACTGACATTACCACACCCACACCCACTGACCTACCTACACCGACATTACCACACACACACACACTGACCTACCTACACTGACATTACCACACCCACACACACTGACCTACCTACACTGACATTACCACACACACACACACTGACATACCTACACTGACATTACCACACACACACACACTGACATTACCACACACACACACACACACACACACTGACATTACCACACACACACACACACACACACACACACTGACATTACCACACACACACACACACACACTGACATTACCACACACACACACACACTGACCTACCTACACTGACATTACCACACACACACACACACACACACACACACACTGACATTACCACACACACACACACACACACACACACACTGACCTACCTACACTGACATTACCACACACTGACCTACTTACACTGACCTTATTACACACTGACCTGTCACAGCAGCCAGTCCGAGGAGGAGAGAAGAAGGGCTCGCCCGAGTGCCAAGCGGGTATGTGGCGCGGCAGCCGCTTTGTAATTCCCGCCTTCTGGAGCCAACAGCGCCTATGATGGACGTCACACGTCCCGCGGTCCCGGCATTGGACCAGTGGGACGTCCATCATAGACGTGCAGGCTCCAGAAGGCGGGACCTGCTCTGGCACTCGGCCGCACTCGGCCACACTCGGCGGTGCTCGGGATCAGATTGGTCCCGGCGCTCGCCGCAGAGCTCGGGGCTAACAATGAAGACCCCGCGGAGCTGACACTCGGGGCTTTAGGGGTCTCATTCGGGGCTTCAGCCCCCCTAGCCACCCCCTCCCGACGCCCCTGGATGTTTGTATGCATTGACCTTTACCTGCACATGGATGGCGTATACAATGTATTTCCTGAACATGAAAATTCCACGATTGGGAAATACATCATATGCACACGTGTGGGAAAACACAGATTCAAGGAGTCGTGTGCTGCATATAGCAATTCATAATGTGAAAAGCTGTCAGCCAATGACAGCTGATCACATGATCAAAACAAAAGCTCGGTGACCGCTTTTTTTTTCTCCTCACGCTGACAGCGGATGAGAAAAAAAAGCCGATCACCGGCTCACCTTAAAGGGACATCAGTCCCGAAACGTAAGAGGCAATTATGCCTCATAATTGCCCACAAGTGCCACCTATCAATGTCCACAAGTGCCACCTATCAATGCCCACCAGTGGTGCCAATCAGTGCCACCTGGAAGTGCTGCCTATCAGTGTATCCGATCAGTGCCCATCACTGCCACCTATCGGTGCCCATCACTGCCGCCTCATCAGCGTACATCAATGACGGACATAAATTACCCATTTTAAAATTTTATAACAAAATAAAAAAAAATTGGTCTTTTTAAATTTTTTTAACAAAAAATAAAAATCGCAGTGATCAAATACCACCAAAAGAAAGCTCTATTTGGGGGAAAAAAATGATAAAAATTGTATTTGGGTACAGGGTTGTATGGCCGCGCAATTGTCATTCAAATTGCATCAGCACTGAAAGCTAAAAATTGGTCTGGATAGGAGGGGGGTTTAAGTGCCCAGTAAGCAAGTGGTTAATTACATTAAATTGTATCTGTTAACAATGTAACAGTGATAACAATGATGACAATGAAACAATTACATAGCTTATATCCAAAAACATTTGCAGTTTAAAGATGTACAATTTTATTCCAACAGTGTTCGTTACGGAATGAATTTCTAAAAAGACGTTCGCAAATTATTCCGCCGGTGAAACTGTTTAAATATTTGAAAGGAAAAAAAAAATCATTTACCTTTTGTCATTAGCGTTCGCAGTTCCTGGAGGTTGTCGGGAACCTGAGGGGGTGCACCTGCCAAAATAAGCATTCTGGGCCCGTTAGCCACTCAGGGACATCTCCGCTCAATAAATCAGCCGGACGCCATGACAGCTAAATGTGTTTTATATCATAAAGGGAGCTGTGTTTATGAACGGCAGATAAAAGGGTTTTAGGCAGTGCAAACACTGGGACTACTGTGCGGAGTCTGGCACTTCCACTGCACCAATTATTTTTTCTTCTTTTTCCCCCTTTGCTCTCGCGGCGCTTTACTCCGCGCCTGGAGAGGGGGCTGGACTCTCATCGCTGACCGCAGGATGGCTTGTCACGTCTACACCAATCGCTGAAATTTGACAGGATGGGATATGCTGAAAGGTGTGGGAGAGGGCAATTTATTTTACAACCTTTGCTTTTTAGTAAATATACAGCTGATTAAACTAAAGAAATATTCAAAGTGACATTCGTGTCTCTGCCCCTCCCACAATGGGGAGATTTCCCTGCAGTAGTTTGTGTCTCTGCCCCTCCCACAATGATGCAATTTCCTGCAGTAGTTTGTGTATCTGCCCCTCCCACAATGATGAGATTTCCCTGCAGTAGTTTGTGTCTCTGCCCCTCCCACAATGGTGAGATTTCCCTGCAGTAGGTTGTGTCTCCGCCCCTCCTACAATGGGGAGATTTCCCTGCAGAAGTTTGTGTCTCTGCCCCTCCCACAATGATGCGATTTCCTGCAGTAGTTTGTGTCTCTGCCCCTCCCACAAAGGTGAGATTTCCCTGCAATAGTTTGTCTCTTCCCCTCCCACAATGATGAGATTTCCCTGCAGAAGTTTGTGTCTCTGCCCCTCCCACAATGATGCGATTTCCTGCAGTTGTCTGTGTCTCTGCCCCTCCCACAATGGGGAGATTTTCCTGCAGTAGTTTGTGTCTCTGCCCCTCCCACAATGGGGAGTTTTCCCTGCAGAAGTTTGTGTCTCTGCCCCTCCCACAATGATGCGATTTCCTGCAGTAGTTTGTGTCTCTGCCCCTCCCACAAAGGTGAGATTTCCCTGCAATAGTTTGTCTCTTCCCCTCCCACAATGATGAGATTTCCCTGCAGAAGTTTGTGTCTCTGCCCCTCCCACAATGATGCGATTTCCTGCAGTAGTTTGTGTCTCTGCCCCTCCCACAATAGGGAGATTTCCCTGCAGTAGTTTGTGTCTCTGCCCCTCCCACAAAGGTGAGATTTCCTGCAGTAGGTTGTGTCTCTGCCCCTCCCACAATGGTGAGATTTCCTGCAGAAGTTTGTGTCTCTGCCCCTCCCACAATGGTGAGATTTCCTGCAGAAGTTTGTGTCTCTGCCCCTCCCACAATGGTGGGATTTCCTGCAGTAGTTTGTGCATACCTCCCAACTTTTTGAGATGGGAATAAAGGGACACCTATCAGCAAAAGTATGCAGGCATAAGACACACCCCTTGTCACGCCCCCTTAAAGGAGATTTGTACAAAAAACAAGATGGGTTAAACCCACAAGTCCTTTTTTTACCACTACTATTCTTTTATATTGGCTTCTGGAATTTACAAATGCAGAAATTTAGAAATCAGATTAAATGTTTAGCGCTGGAAAACACTTTTTGATAGATAAAAAGTGCATTTTATATATCTCTATATAGATCAGACCAAAATGAGAGACGGAGGAGGAAGAATGAGGGACATTGCTCCAAATCAGGGACAGTCCCTTGAAATCAGGGACAGTTGGGATCTATGGTTTGTGTCTCTGCCCCTCCCACAATGAGGAGATTTCCTGCAGTAGTTTGTGTCTCTGCCCCTCCCACAATGGAGGATAAATTTGCCGTGCCCCCATACATGCTGCTTCTGCATTCTCACCAATAATCCTCCATTATTCTATGAGTTATTCCATTATCTTCTACCTCCTTATTCTTACCCATAAAGCTTTGGCAGCTTGTCCTGCAGAATGATTTCCCATAAGTCCTCCAGCATATAATGGGTTAAAGGCGGGGCGAGGATGGAGCTGCCATGTGCGATATTCATGCATAATATGACTTTGACAAATGACCGCGTCTGGATAGTTTTTCCACCTCGTTTTCCCTGAAAACTGAGAAACCTGAAAAAAAAAAAAAAATCTGATTTTTGTTGCCAATTTGCATTTTAATCAACAATGAAGTTCTGTCTGTGAGGTTTGAAAGAACGCAGGGCGACTTCAGAGGGCGAGGCGGAGATGGGAAAGGGAGCACCATTCGCAGTCCCGCCCACAAACCAGCCTACAGGAGGAAACAAGGGCGACCTGCGCCTCCAGAAGTCGCATCAAAGTCGGATCAAAGTAGTGCAGGGACTACTTTGAAGTTGCACAGGTATGAACGGTACTCATTGGAAATCATGGG
The DNA here is from genome assembly GCF_037356315.1 of Lithobates pipiens. NCBI lineage: Eukaryota > Metazoa > Chordata > Amphibia > Anura > Ranidae > Lithobates > Lithobates pipiens. The sequence continues at coordinate 26,297,368 of NW_027507686.1, forward strand.
GTACGACTTGTTATGCGACGTCGCAGTCCCAAGTCGCACAACTGTGAAAGGGGCCTAAAAGTTACTTTTTTCACACCCAGCATGCGTGAGGGCAGAGGCTGCATTCACACCCAAAGCCCCTTTCATACTTTTGCGACTTGTCCTGTGACTTGGGACTGCATGACAAAGTTGCATGACAAGTTGTACCCCATGATTCCCAATGAGAACCATTCATATCTGTGCGACTTTAAAGTAGTCCCTGCACTATTTTAGTCCATAGACCTCAAGATTACACAGGTATTGCTTCAAGTCGTGTCAAAGTCACAATAAAATCGAGGGGGGGGGGGGGGGGTAAATCGCACGACTTTCAGGTCACAGAAGTGTGAAAGGTGCCTTACTGTTCCATGAATGCGTCAAAAGCATGTTTATGAAACGCATGGAAAGCGGATGTTGTGCTTGTGGTAGCTTTTAATGTTAATGGCACCCCAAATGCGGCAACCAAACATGTGACAAACATAAAAAAATGTGTGAAGCTCAACGCCCAAGAAGGTACATGAGCGACTTTGGTGCATCTGTCATGTGTAGGGAAGCTCATTGAAATTAATGGGTTGCCTCATGTGTGTAGCACCAAAATACACAAAAACAAGCAACAAAAAGAAAAGCGTGTTCACAAAACAGTAGTAGGTAGCTTAACCTAAAAAGACGTTCGTCAGCGACTTTGCCTAGGCTGAGGTGATGCTGTCAGTCTGCTGCAGGCAGGAGGAAGCATTTCCTCAGTCTCTCCTCCCCCAGTGATCAGACTGCAACAAAAACTTCTGTGATCTCTGTAATGTGATTTCTATACTTTGGTCTTTATAATGTGATCTCTGATCTCTATAATGTGACCTCTATACTGCAATCTATATACCATGATCTCTACATTGTGATCTCTACATTGTGATCTCTACATTGGGATCTATATATTATGATCTCTATACTGTGAGCTCTATACTTAGTCTCTATATTATGATCTCTATAAAGTGACCTCTAGTCTATACTGTGATCTCTATATGGCGATCTGTATACCGTGATCTCTACACTGTGATCTCTATATTGTGATCTCTATACTGTGATCTCTATATTATGATCTCTATAATGTGATCTCTATATTGGGATCTCTATACTGTGAGCTCTATACTTTGTATCTATATTATCATCCCTATACTGAAATCTCTATATTGTGATCTCTATACTGTGATCTCTATATTATGATCTCTATAAAGTGACCTCTATACTGTGATATCTATATTGTGATCGCTATACTGTGATCTATACACTGTGATCTCTATATTATGATCTCTATAAAGTGACCTCTACTCTATACTGTGATCTCTATATGGCGATCTATATACCGTGATCTCTATATTGTGATCTCTATATTATGATCTCTATACTGTGATCTCTGTACTATGATCTCTATAATGTAATCTCTATATTGTGATCTCTATAATGTAATCTCTATATTGTGATCTCTATAATGTGATTTCTATAATGTAATCTCTATATTGTGATTTCTATCATGTAATCTCTGTTCTGTGATCTCTATATTATGATATCTATACTGTGATCTCTATATTGTGATTTCTATAATGTAATCTCTGTTCTGTGATCTCTATATTATGATATCTATACTGTGATCTCTATACTGTGATCTCTATACTGTGATCTCTGTACTGTGATCTCTATAATGTGATTTCTATAATGTAATATCTATATTGTGATCTCTATACTGTGATCTCTGTACTGTAGTCTCTATACTGTGATCTCTATACTGTGATCTCTGTACTGTAGTCTCTATACTGTGATCTCTATACTGTGATCTCTGTACTGTAGTCTCTATACTGTAATCTCTATACTGTGATCTCTGTACTGTAATCTCTATACTGTGATCTCTGTACTGTGATCTCTATATTGTGATTTCTATAATGTAATATCTATATTGTGATCTCTATACTGTAATCTCTATACTGTGATCTCTGTACTGTAGTCTCTATACTGTGATCTCTGTACTGTAGTCTCTATTCTGTGATCTCTATACTGTGATCTCTGTACTGTAGTCTCTATACTGTAGTCTCTATACTGTAATCTCTATACTGTGATCTCTGTACTGTAATCTCTATACTGTGATCTCTGTACTGTGATCTCTATATTGTGATTTCTATAATGTAATCTCTGTACTGTGATCTCTATATTATGATCTCTATAAGAGTTTTGCAGAGTTGCGATATGAGGAAGGGGATACTTTCTATGTCTCACACCCAGCACTGATTGCACCCCCCCCCCCCCCAGGAGGCAAGCAGTGACACCTCGGATCGCTCCGCTCGGATCGCATTGAAGGGGGTCGGATCATCAACCTGTGTTGAAGGTTTTCTGTGTGAAGCTCTCTGGTCAGAACATTTGGGGCTTTCCTAACAGGCGTTTTCCCCCCTCCCTCGGTGTTGTCAGCGAAGCGTCTTGGATTTTTCCTGTGTAATGACGGGGGATTTCAATCCCGCCACATTCGCAACAAGATCTGCGCGAGTCTTCGCTGAACAGAGGGGGATTCTTGGAAGTGCGGGGTCTGCAGACATGTCTCGGAATCCGCCAGCCTCCAGTGCGGTCGGAGGGGCATTAAGATAATTGCGGCCTCTCTTTGTCACTGAAATCTCTTTTTATGACTTTTTCCCCCCCCCTGGTTGAGCGGTATGAAGAGATCGGCGCTTGATTGGGGCGGGGCACAAGCTGATGAAGCGTTTCGCCCACCCCTGAGCTTGCGAGGATTCTGCGGGCGGAAAACAAAATTCGATCTGATTGGAAGCCGCTACTTTACTTTTTGGAAGTTCAGAGACATCATAGAAGACTCATAAAGAAAATGTCACAAAAAAAAAAAAAAAGTTCAAAAGTTTTAACCATTTGCCCACCGGGCACTTTCACCCCCTTCCTGCCCAGGACAATTTTCAGCTTTCAGAGCTGTCACATTTTGAATGACAAATGTGCGGTCGTGCGACGCTGTACATATATGATATTTTTTTGAGACAAATAGAGCTTTCTTTATTCCGACAACAAAATCCATGGATTTTTTCCGACGGATGTTGGCTCAAACTTGTCTTGTTGCATACACACTGTCACACAATGTTTTCAGAAATTCAGACCGCCAAGAACGCGGGGACGTACAGCGAGCTGAGAAAATTGAAGTTCAATAGCCAGTGCGGCTCTTCTGCTTGATTCCGAGCATTCGTGGAACTTTGTGCGTCGGAATTGTGTACACATGATCGGACACACAAAATTTGAGATCCAGATCTCAAGTTTTGTGTGTCAGAAAGTCCCGATGGAGCCTACACACGGTTGGAATTTCCAACAACAAGCTCCTATCAAACATTTTCCATCTGAAAATCCGACCGTGTGTACGGGGCATTCGATGTAATGGCTACATTTGTTTTCTTTTTTAGTGTTTTTTTTTTTTCCTTGTCATCACCTGGTAATCCTGCCAGTAAGTCTGTTGTTTTTCAACAGAATGATCTGATCTACCAATATAGCAGTTAGAGTGTTGAGACAAACCATGTACCACTGACAGAGGTGCCCCTGTGCTACTTCATCCATAGTAGGGGACTAATACAGCAGGTGCGTTACTGGCCAGATCACCAGGTGAAAACAGAGAGGGGGGGAGCCTAAAAAAATAAAACGAATGCAGCCACCACATCTAATGACAGGTAAGAGACAGTATATTACAGTTTTGAGTTTAGGTTTCATACCACTTTAAATGGAAACATAACAGAGCTTCCTATAGGACTACATGATAAAACTCCTGGAAAGTGTTCTGTCAGGACAGGAGGAATACATTGTGCTCTAGTACCTCCAAGACACGTCTATTGTGATTATTTATTCCTCCTGTCTTAACATAGAACACTTTCCAGGAGTTTTATCATAGAGCCCTATGTGAATCGCTGTCATACTTCCATTTAAGCCTTGATAAAATTTGGATTGTTGGCCCTGAAACGCGTTGAGCACCTTTTTTCTTCCTGTTGTATCATCTTTATTAACAACAATATGGACTCCTAAGATGACCATTTGGCGAATGAGCCCCCTCTGGGTGGTTTTAATTTAATGAACACCAGGGTGAAGGGGCAAAATGATCAGTTTTAACCAGCTGGCACTTTGGAGACTATTTATAGAAAACTCAAAAAATATATATATATTAATTAACCACTTGCCACCGCTCAGCTCCCGTTGTGATTATACACACCGGGGGTCTGTCAGCAGGTCCTGGCTAATGATTCATGGCCGGGACATGCTGATTGGCTTAGTCCAATCTCAGCCCAGAGCTCTGTTTTGCTAAACAATCGCAGCCCGAGTTGCTGATCACCGCCATTAGTAGTATAAAAAAGAAAGAAATAAGAAAACATTCCAGTATATATCCCATAGTTTGTAGACACTATAACTTTCATGCAAACCAATCAATACACACTTATTGGGATTTTTTTTTTTAAATCAAAAACATGTAGCAGAATACATTTTGGCCAAAATATAAGACGAAACTTGATTTAAAAAAAATGTTTTATATCCAAAAGCAAAAATATTGTTGTTTTTTTGCAGTCTTTTTTCATATATATATAATAATAAAATAAAAAACCCAGTAGTGATCAAATACCACAAAAAGAAAGCTCTATTTGTGTCAAAAAAATTATATAAATTGAATTTGTGTACAGTGTTACATGAGCACGCGTTTGCCAGTTAAAGTGACACAGTGTCGTATTTCAAAAAATGGACTGGTCAGGAAGTGGGTAAAACCTTCTGGAGGTCAAGTGGTTAAAAAAAAAAAAAAAATATATATATATATATATATATATATATATATATATATATATATATATATATATATACACACACAGTGCCTTGCGAAAGTATTCGGCCCCCTTGAACTTTTCAACCTTTTGCCACATTTCAGGCTTCAAACATAAAGATATAAAATTTTCATTTTTTGTGAAGAATCACCAACAAGTGGGACACAATTGTGAAGTGGAACGAAATCTATTGGATAATTTAAACTTTTTTAGCAAATAAAAAACTGAAAAGTGGTGCGTGCAAAATTATTCGGCCCCTTTACTTTCAGTGCAGCAAACTCACTCCAGAAGTTCAGCGAGGATCTCTGAATGATCCAATGTTGTCCTAAATGACTGATGGTGATAAATAGAATCCACCTGTGTGTAATCAAGTCTCTGTATAAATGCACCTGCTCTGTGATAGTCTCAGGGTTCTGTTGAAAGCGCAGAGAGCATCATGAAGACCAAGGAACACACCAGGCAGGTCCGTAATACTGTTGTGGAGAAGTTTAAAGCCGGATTTGGATACAAAAAGATTTCCCAAGCTTTAAACATCCCAAGGAGCACTGTGCAAGCGATCATTTTGAAATGGAAGGAGTATCAGACCACTGCAAGTCTACCAAGACCTGGCCGTCCCTCTAAACTTTCAGCTCAGACAAGGAGAAGACTGATCAGAGATGCAGCCAAGAGGCCCATGATCACTCTGGATGAACTGCAGAGAACTACAGCTGAGGTGGGAGAGTCTGTCCATAGGACAACAATCAGTCGTACACTGCACAAATCTGGCCTTTATGGAAGAGTGGCAAGAAGAAAGCCATTTCTCAAAGATATCCATAAAAAGTCTCGTCTAAAGTTTGCCACAAGCCACCTGGGAGACACACCAAACATGTGGAAGAAGGTGCTCTGGTCAGATGAAACCAAAATCCAAATTTTTGCCCACAATGCAAAACGATATGTTTGGCGTAAAAGCAACACAGCTCATCACCCTCAACACACCATCCCCACTGTCAAACATGGTGGTGGCAGCATCATGGTTTGGGCCTGATTTTCTTCAGCAGGGACAGGGAAGATGGTTAAAATTGAGGGGAAGATGAATGCAGCCAAATACAGGACCATTCTGGATGAAAACCTGTTGGAGTCTGCAAAAGACCTGAAACTGGGACGGAGATTTATCTTCCAACAAGACAATGATCCCAAACATACAGCAAAATCTACAAAGGAATGGTTCACAAATAAACGTATCCAGGTGTTAGAATGGCCAAGTCAAAGTCCAGACCTGAATCCAATCGAGAATCTGTGGAAAGAGCTGAAAACTGCTGTTCACAAACGCTCTCCATCCAACCTCACTGAGCTCGAGCTGTTTTGCAAGGAAGAATGGGCAAGAATTTCAGTCTCTCGATGTGCAAAACTGATAGAGACATACCCCAAGCGACTTGCAGCTGTAATCGCAGCAAAAGTTGGCTCTACAAAGTATTAACGCAAGGGGGCCGAATAATTTTGCACGCCCCACTTTTCATTTTTTTATTAGTTAAAAAAGTTTCAAAAATCCAATAGATTTCGTTCCACTTCACAATTGTGTCCCACTTGTTGGTGATTCTTCACAAAAAATAAAATTTTTATATCTTTATGTTTGAAGCCTGAAATGTGGAAAAAGGTTGAAAAGTTCAAGGGGGCCGAATACTTACACAAGGCACTGTGTATATATATATATATATATATATATACAGTATCTCACAAAAGTGAGTACACCCCTCACATTTTTGTAAATATTTTATTCTATCTTTTCATGTGACAACACTGAAGAAATTACACTTTGCTACAATGTCAAGTAGTGTACAGCTGTGATCACCGGTCGAGCACACAGGCAGGGAATGTGATACAGCGCAGCCAGTGCAGTACAAGTTGGGAGCTCTGCTACTCACCCCATCTTCCAGCCACCTGGGTGCTGCTATTCCTACCCATCTCAAGCTCTTTAATTAGGCAAATTAGGTGGTTGCGAGGCCCCTATGAGTGTGAGGCCTTAGGCGACCGCCTAATTAGAGAGCCTCTGGATGGTGTCAAGCATGTGTGGCCGCAACCAGGTGAGGAGTACAAAGACAAGTGTGTCTTGCCTAAAGTCAAGCATGGTGGTGGGAGTGTCATGGTCTGGGGCTGCATGAGTACTGTCAGCACTTGGGAGCTACAGTTCATTAAGGGAACCATGAATGTCAACATGTACTGTAACACACTGAAGCAGAGCATGATCCTCTCCCTTAGGAGACTGGACCGCAGGGCAGTATTCCAACATGATAACGACACCAAACACACCTCCAAGATGACCACTGCCTTGCTAAAGAAGCTGAGGGTAAAGGTGATGGACTGGCCACGCATGTCTCCAGACCTAAACCCTATTACGCATCTGTGGGGCATCCTCATATGGAATGTGGAAGAGCACAAGGTCTCTAACATCCACCAGCTCCGTGATGTCGCCATGAAAGAGTGGAAGAGGACTCCAGTACCAACCTGGGAAGCTCTGGTGAACTCCATGCCCAAGAGGATAAAAGGCGGTGGTAGAAAATAATGGTGGCCACACAAAATATTGACACTTTGGGCCCAATTTGGGCATTTTCACTTAGGGGTGTACTCACTTTTGTAGATAGGCAGTTTAGACATTAATGGCTGTGTGTTGAGTTATTTTGAGGGGACAGCAAATTTACACTGTTATACAAGCTGTACACTCACTACTTTACATTGTAGCAAAGTGTCATTTCTTCAGTGTTGTCACATGAAAAGATATAATAAAATATTTACAAATATGTGAGGGGTGTACTCACTTTTGTGAGATACTGTGCATATAACTTTTTTTATTTTTTTTAGCTTTCTGTATTAATCCCGTAATATGCCCCCTTAAACATTGTGATCTTGCTACCTTTAAGAATGATTTCCTGTATTTAACCTCATCACACGCCTTGGGGTCGCTTCACACCAAAATTGGATAGGACTGCAGTCCATGTTCCTGTGCAATTCCTGTGCATTCCCCTGCAGTGCGAATGGGCTGCAAATTGAACCGGATCACACAAAAAAACCATACCTCCCAACTTTTTGACATGGGAATGAGGGACACCTATCAGCAAAAGTAGGCAGGCATAGGACACACCCCTTGTCACGCCCCCTTAAAGGAGAACTGTACAAAAAAAAAAAAAACAAGATTGGTCAAACCCACAAGTGATTTTTTTTTTTTTTTTACCACTACTATTCCTTTATATTGGCTTTTGGAATTTACAAATGCAGCAATTTAGAAATCAGATGAAAGGTTTAGCACTGGGAATCACTTTTTGATAGATAAAAAGTGCATTTTATATACAACTATATGGATCAGACCAAAATGAGGGACAAACAAGGGGGACAGAGGGACATTACTCCAAATCAGGGACAGTCCTTTGAAATCAGGGACAGTTGGGAGTTTTGCAAAAAGTAGTGCATGCCCTACTTTTGGAAAAACGTGCTGCACGAAATCACATAGTTCTGCGGTACCATGGAATCTGGTGCCCACAAACGCATTGTGCTTTCAATTTGTGTTTGGGGTGCTGTTAACCATATACTGGCGCCTGTGGCAAATGAACGTGGAGAGGAAAATGTGCACGGAACGTGCCTTTCCCACTCCAAATTCTGGTGTGAACCCGTCCTCCATGGACACATTCCTGACAATATCCACATAACACATAGCAACCATAGGCGTGTGCACAGGGTGCGCCGGCTGTGCCTGGGCGCACCCTAATCACCCCGTGCACATTAGCATTATTGTGTTCCATTGCGAAGATGGGAAAGATCTCCCTGTTACTGGCTTGGCCACAAGAGAAGTGTTTACGTGCTTCTCTTTCAGTGTGCCGGGGTCATATATATGTAGACACACATACACACATACACACATGTGTGTTTGAGCTTTAGGGCGCACATCGTAATGCAATAGGCTGCGTATACGTATGATAGCAACAGCATAATTTCCCAGAAAAGCTCCACCTTTTATCAATAAAAGGCCTTCCTTGAGCTCCAGCCTAGTGACTTTGCCTAGGCTGAGATGATGTCATCAGTCTGCTGCAGGCAGGAGGAGGCATTTCCTCAGTCTCCCCTCCCCCCATTGGGGGGGGGGGGGGGGTGATCTGTGTCAAATATGTGAACAAGAACTGCACAGGGACCAGGATTTAAATGATAGTGAGCCGACATCTGAGACTAGGCAGTAGGTGGTGACTTTGGATGATGCCTGAGCAAAGATGGCGCCGTCATTCTCAAGAGAAAAGCAAGTGAAGGCTTTGTCAGGGGGAGCCCTTTGATCTCTGTGAGAGGTAATAAACATCTGGAAGGAGTACACCCACCTTTGACTTAATTTGGTGGGCTTGGCATTAAAAAGCTTGTGGGTCTTAAATAAGCCGCAGAGCCCCCCCCCCCCTCCCCCCATGCATATGCTGCGGTTTGCTAAGTTAAAATTTGGCCTCTCGTCTCCGGATCGTTATTCGGTGAAATCTCTTCTGTCCTCCTGGATGTATCTCTGACCAGAAATGTTCTCAGCCTAATCGCAGGGATGCACGCCGCGGCGCCGGGCCAAGAACAACCTTCTTCCCGTCCAGTTGCGCAGCGGGCGGTCGCAGACCAGCGTCCTCGGGACGATCCGCTGACCCCTCGGCGCTCATCTCCGCAACGTCCTGCAAAAGTTGAAAGCAGAGCAAAGTTTATCTGAGCGCCGGTGACAGGTGATCTTTACCCTCCTGGGGGCCCCCGGGGGCCGATGAGTGGGGCAGGTGGAGCTGCAGTGAAGATTTTGGCACCATGACTCGGCACTCGCCACCGCGATTGTTGTTATTACGGAGCGGACACCGCCGCCCGTGTAGAGTGCTTCCTGATTGATAAGAGCGAGGCGGGGGAGGGGGCTGTGCTATCAGCAGGCCATGTGTTTGTGCTGCGTGTAAACTCGGCCATTGTCACCGGAGTCGGGGGCGCTGAGTCGGTGTGGGGCGCTTTATCTGCGCCGGTCACATTGGTCGGAGCGTTTGATGTACCTGCGATCGCCCCAGGACATGGCCAAGGTCAATAAGGAGGACGATGATTACACTGCGATAAGATCGGACGCGGGACTGGCGGCACGGCGGAGAGAAGAACAACAAACACCCCGAAAATCCCATCATGTGCTTAAAGGGGAACTCCGCCTGGAACAGGCACAGAAAGCTCAGATCCCTCCTCTATTGAATTGTATTGTAACTGTACAGTCTGCCCTCATGTTGTACAGCGCTGAGCAAACTGATGGTGTGATATAAACCCTGTATAATAATAATAGGGCAGTGATAGGAAAAGAAGAACAACCCCTGAGAGGAGAGAAGACTCATCACCTACCTCATCACCTACCTGAACACCTACCTGAGTGACCAGAGAGGAGAGCCCAATACAAACTACTACTAGAGGGTCTGAACACTGGGGGAAGGGAAACTCTATAGAGATCACAGTACAGGGATCACAGTATAGAGGTCATAATATAGAGATCACAGTTTGGAGATATAATACAGAGATAATATAGAGATCACAGTACAGAGATCACAATATAGAGATCATATTATAGAGATCACAGTATATAGATCACAGTATAGAGATCATAATATAAAGGTCACAGTATAGAAATCATAATATAGAGATCACAGTATAGAGATCATATTATAGAGATCACAGTATATAGATCATAATATAGAGATCATATTATAGAGATCCTAGTATAGAGATTACATTATAGAGATCACAATATAGAGATCACAGTATAGAGATCACATTATAGAGATCATAATATAGAGATCACAGTATAGAGATCACAGTATAGAGATCATAATATAAAGGTCACAATATATAAATCATAATATAGAGATCACAGTATAGAGATCACATTATAGAGATCATAATATAGAGATCACAGTATAGAGATCACAATATAGAGATCACAGTATAGAGATCATAATATAAAGGTCACAATATATAAATCATAATATAGAGATCACAGTATAGAGATCACAGTATAGAGATCATAATATAAAGGTCACAGTATAGAAATCATAATATAGAGATCACAGTATAAAGATGACATTATAGTGATCACAGTATAGAGATCATAATATAGAGATCACAGTATAGAGATCATAATATAAAGGTCAAAAATATATAAATCATAATATAGAGATCACAGTATAGAGATCACATTATAGAGATCATAATATAGAGATCACAGTATAGAGATCATAATATAAAGGTCACAGTATAGAAATCATAATATAGAGATCACAGTATAGAGATCACAGTATAGAGATCACAATATAGAGATCACAGTATAGAGATCATAATATAAAGGTCACAGTATAGAAATCATAATATAGAGATCACAGTATAGAGATCACTATATAGAGATCATACTATAGAGATCATAATATAGAGATCACAGTATAGAGAGCAAAATATAGAGATCATATTATAAAGATCACAGTACAGAGATCACAGTGTAGAGATCATAATATAAAGGTCACAGTATATAAATCATAATATAGAGATCACAGTATAGAGATCACAGAGGTGACTTGTTACAAAGTTCCAATGTTGCAGTCTGATCACTGATTGGCTAACCCCAGTGATCACATGACCGGGATGAAGGAGTCCCATCATTAGTGGGGGTCCCGGGGGTGTCAGGGCTCAGATCACACGATGGAGCGCACTTCCAACACACACGGAAGCGCACATACGAGGTGTGCGGGAATGAAGCCCACTTCCCGGACACGGCACATGTGTGTTGGGAGGTTGTAGACGGGTAGAGAAGGTTCCGGGATTTCTGACATTACTTCCACAATCTGCCTGCATGGCATAGAGAAGCACACAGACCCAGTGAGGACATCCCCGGCTATAACATGAGGCATGCCATGAAAATGGGGGGCTTTCTCTGAATAAAATGAAATCTGGACATTATATGTTCTGCTTTTGTCACTTTCCTCCTCGCACCCCTGAAAATATAAACCCGCCAGGGGTTCTAGTCCTCCCACATGCTATAGACCAGTGTTGGCTGGTGCTGGTTTTTAAAGAGACAGACTTGACAACAGATGGTCCTCCTGACACGGGGAACCTATTAAGGTATTTCCTTGAAGAGCTGACCACTTGGCAGGAGGGACCAGGCACTGATATGGGGCCCCGAGTCCCAGCAGGGGGGCCCCTCTGTCACTTGGTCTTCTCCAATGAAGAGAACCTGACATGCGGCCGCCATATTTGGATACTTTGCAGCTGTCGTTGTTGGGGGGCGATCTATCACAGACCTGCCATGGTGCACAGCGGGGGTCATGCTATAGTCTTACCCTGAGCATCTGCTACAAAGCGGGGCCAGACGTGGCCGGGGCCCGGCACAAGGCAGACACACCGTGACAACCAATCCTGGAAATTCTCTATAGATGGAGATGGGGGTCACACTGGGACTTTCCTGGAATATGCTGTACTGTGTGTGTTGCATGGCAGTGCTATTCATTGGAACTGCAGGAAGACACATGCTTGGGGCCCATTCACACACACTTTGATCACTGAAGAGTGATCTGAGTTCTGATCACTCTTCGGTTAGGAGGTGTATAACCGCATACAGCCGCATGCAGCCGTTTATGTCTATGGGAGGCTATACATAGCCAAGTGCATGCTGTACCCCCCAATAGACCCATGTGCATGAAGCCTGCGTGTATTGTTGAATATTAATTTAATGAATATAGTTTAATAATATAATATGATATAATATAATAATAATATAATATATTATAATATAATATAATATAATGATAAAAAGTAATAATATAATATAATATGATAATAATACAATATAATATAATATAATATAATGTAATATAATCTAATATGATAATCATATAATATACTATAATGATAAAATGTAATAATATAATATAATCTAATATGATAATAATACAATATAATATAATGATATAATGTAATATAATATAATATAATATGATAATAATAAAATATAATATAATGATATAATGTAATAATATGATAATAATACAATATACTATAATGATATAATATAATATAATATAATATGATAATAATAAAATATAATATAATATAATGATATAATGTAATAATATAATATAATAATTAGGTTAATATTAAAGTCATACTAATCACACACACTATTTCATTTACATTGTCCCTTTTATTTCTGTATGTGGACGATGGAACTGTAATTATTTTAATTAAAACAAAAAACAAAAAAAAACCTAATTACCTTTTTTGTACTCGATATACAGCTGTCACATGACCCAGCTCTCTCCCAGCCTGTCTGCAGGGAAACAAACAGGATGAGCTTCTAATCCTCTGCTGCTGGTCACATGTTCAGAATATTTTTTTTTTTAAAACGGCCTTTGGAATACAGAGTACAAATAAATAATTCATATCAAAAAAATGTTTAAAATTGTCTGACAATACATATATTTGAAATCAATTTATTTTTATTTTTTTGGCAATAATAGTGTGGGTGGTTTTCTGCCAGTCACAGGCCGTGCCATGCCCCTTCAGCCTGTGTCTTAGAAAAAGAGGGAGGTGAAGCCTTCATTAATCTACATGTAATATCCCGTCCCCCATTGTGTTTAGCTGGTTAGTGGGCATGGAGGAGGAGGGAGGGAGTGGGCTGTCACTTACCACTGTGTATACGCCCCACATGTGTGACTCTGTAGTCACATGGGCTGCTCAGATGTGATGGGGAGGAAATCCTCTGCTTAGAAACTCACTGAAAACTGAGCATGTGCAGAGTTTCCACCACAGCTGCAAAATCCCTAGCTGCAGTGGGGACATGGGCAGAAGGGGGAGATAGAGAGCAGCAGGATCAACCAGATTTTTTTTTTTGTAGAATACAGAAAATTAATCTCATAGTGACTGAGTATGAGCAGCATGTAGTGACACTTTAAAGGGTAAATTCACTTTCATGGGAAAAAAAAATGCAAAAAAAAAATGCAAAAAAAAAAAATTGCACTTACAATTGTAACAAAAGCCATATTGTAACTGATTACTGTTGAAAATTCGATTTTCATTTTAAACTGCAGCCGCTGCAGTACTTTTCTATGTAATTCAATGCAATATGGCAGCCTGGAGGTGTTCTGTACGCAGAGGGTATAGGAAACGCCCCCTGAGATGTCATTTCCTGCTTGTGTGATTGGCTCACTGATTTTCCCAGAAGTCTGTACAAATAAACGTCTGATTTTAGGCATCCCCTGCAATGGTTTCACTTTTGGTAAAATTCAAATAAGAGCTGTGAGGCTGCATTCACACCTGAGTGAGACATTTTTGTAGCATTTTTATGTTTGTGTGCACATCTCTGAGTGTTTCTGTACAGCAGTTTTAAAGCATTTTTGAGCTTTGACACTTTTTTTTATTAGCCAATAGAGAAAAATACCATATACCTGTATTAAATTTTTTGTTGCTCTAGTTTTCATCCTTTTCAGCTGCCTTTATTTATCATGTATTCATTATTTATTTATTTATTTTACCCTTTTTTTTGTTAGGGGTTGAGATTAGGGGTTAATAGTTGGGATTAGGGTTAGGGGTTAATAGTTGGGATTAGGGTTAGGGGTTAATAGTTGGGATTAGGGTTGGGGTTAATAGTTGGGATTAGGGTTAGGGGTTAATAGTTGGGATTAGGGTTGGGGTTAATAGTTGGGATTAGGGTTAGGGGTTAATAGTTGGGATTAGGGTTGGGGTTAATATTAGGGTTAGGGGTTAGGACTAGGGCTGGGGTTAAGATTAGGGTTGGGGTTAAACTGGAGTTCCACCCAAAAGTGGAACTCATTTGTCTCCTCTACCCCTCCGGTGCCACAATTGGCACCTTTCGGGACAGAGGGCAGACAGGATACCTGTCTTTGTCAGGTATCCCGTTCCCTCTTCTGGGAGTCCGTGCCGCGACCCATGACATTACCGCGGGGCTCCTTCCTCCTCCCTCCTCCTCCCCCTGTCGCTGGGGCCAATAGGAGAGAGGAGCGTGGCCTCGCGCATGCGTAATAGGGTTCCCGGCGTGAAGCATAGGGTAAGTGGTTAGGATTAGGGTTAGGGGTTAATATTAGGGTTAGGGGTTAGGCATAGGGTTAGGGGTTAATATTAAGTTTGGGGATAATATTAGGATCTGGGTTAGGGTTTAGGATTAGGGATGGGATTAGGGTTAATATTAAGGTTAGGGGGTTAGGATTAGGGTTGGGGTTAATATTAGGGTTTGTGGTTAGAGTTAGGGTTGGGGTTTATATAAGGGTTAGGGGTTAATATTAGCGTTAGGGGTTAGCATTAGCTTTGGGGTAAACTTTAGGGTTAGAGTTGGGGTTTATATTAGGGTTAGGGGTTAATATTAGGGTTAGGGGGTTAGGATTAGGGGTTAATATTAGGGTTAGAATTAGGGTTGTGATTAATATTAGGGTTAGGGGTTAGGATTAAGGTTAGGAGTTAGGATTAGGGCTGAGGTTAATATTAGGGTTAGGATTAGGGCTGGGGTTAATATTAAGGTTAGGATTAGGGTTGGGGTGAATATTAGAGTTAGGATTAGGGTTAATATTAGGGTTAGGATTAGGGCTGGGGTTAATATTAGGGTTAGGATTAGGGTTGGGGTTAATATTAGGGTTAGACTGCTTTCACAATGAGGAGCTTTGCAGGTGCTACAGTGCTAAAAATAGCGCCTGCAAAGTGCCCTGAAAGAGCCGATTCTGTGTCTCCTGTGTGGAAGCCCCGCTTACTTCTCTTGAGTAAGCGATTTTGCCGCAATTTGTTGTGTGAAAATTAATGGCATCGCAAACGCGCCCCACGTTTTAGAATTGCTGCGATTCCACCTGCGATCATCTAGGTTGAGCCCTACTCTGTGATTATGGTAAACAGGACAAATAGAGAGGGTGAATCTCCCTAATGAGGGCACAAACAGCAATAAAACCTGACAGGGGTTCTAATCCCTTTCCACTCCATCCAATACAAAAGAAAAAAAAGTGAGGCCTTTAGTTCTACTTTATCTTATATGGTCTGATCTATTACACTGTATTGTATTAATGTGTATCTATGGTCAGAATGTAAAATCATGTAATCATTTCCACATTGTATTCCAGCCGTCTCCTGTCACTCTTGAACCATCTTGAACTTTGTAAACTTTGTGACGATCCCCACACATCTACCACCTTGAATTCTGTAACCTGTAGTAGTCACTATGCGCTGTGAGTAGGCACTGCTGTGCCACACATTTCACAGAGCCTGCCTTCTGATAGGAGGAATTTCAGTAGGCGGAGTCAGTACAGGAATCACAGCTTGCAGGCAGCAGGGTACCATGGGATATGTAGTCCTTAGACTAGAAAAGCTGCAAAGCATGCTGGGAATCCAGGAAGTAGTGGAAAGAGAAGGCCAGCAGACAGGCAGCACTCGCAACATGAAAGGAGATTTTTCAAGTAAGCTCACATTGGATGGTCAGTAATAACTATCGTTTGTGTTGTTATTACAATGCTGATATTATAAAATGAAAGTCTATGCTGCATCCATAGATTTCCTTTATCCTATGTTAAAACAATGTAGTCGCCCTAGAACAGGAAATGGGTTAGACCCTCTGTGTTATAGAGATGGGGAGATGGGAGTTCTGTAGCTCTAAAACACTTCCTTTTGCAGGGTGACAACATTGCTTCTCCATAGATACAATACAGTGAGTGAGCGTTGTCACCATAGGACAGGAAGTGCATTACTGGCGGGATCACCGGTGATAATTAGGGGGGAAAAAAACGGAAAAAAGGAAACAAATGCAATGACCTAATGCATCTAAGGAGCAGTAAGCTGCAATATATGACATCTTTGTTCCTCCTGTTAGGTCCACTTTAAGTTTGTGGTGGGCTTTGTGCATCCCCCATGCTGACAATGATGGGGCCAATGATGGATTATTATCGCCCTCATTTCCAGCACTGGCTCTGGGATCCCATCCACACAGTGCTAATGATGAGCAATTTGCTAATTGTCACCAAAGTGTTAAAGAAATTTGTTTTATCTTTTTCAGGGGTCACGGGGGTCACTGATAACATCCTAACAGTTTGGTTGGGCCATTCTAACCTCAAAAGCGGATTTATAAAGAGGCCTCAAATTATGTAATGACAACAGGTAATAATAATAAAAAATGTTTTATATACACACACATACAGTATACAAAAAAAACTCTAGACAATATATATAGAAAATTCTATATATATTGTATATACAGAATAGTAACTCAAGATGGATTCAAAATAAATGCTTCTTTTATAAAAAAAAAAAATAATATATATATATATATATATATATATATATATATATATATATATATATATATATATATATATGTATATTTTATATATATATATATATATATATATATATATATATATATATATATATATATATATATATATATATATATATATATATATATATATATATATATATATATATATATATTTTTTTTTTTTTTTTTCATAATAATATATACATAATACTTTTTGTTAAATTTTTTCTTTTATAGCAGCATTTATTTGTAATCCATCTTGTCTTGAGTCAATAGATAGATAGATAGATATAAATATATTAATTTATTTATATTATTATTATTTTTTTAATAATAGATGTGCCATTTATTTATACATACTGTATCATACTGTATATTGTATATTGCATACTGCATACTGTATATACAATATATATATATAATTGTTTAATTGTTTATTTTTTGTAATTTTTGTATTTTTAGTAAATATAGGGCTAAACATTTATACATATATATATATATATATATATATATATATATATATATATACACATACATATATATATATATATATATATATACACACATACATATATATATATATATATATATATATATATATATATATATACAGGGTGTATCATTATTTTTTTTCAGCTTATTATTAGAAGCAAATTAATTTTTAATCCCATCTTAGTTATCAAGGCGTGGTAGCCGACCAACTTGATTCAGTCAACACCGCAGTGAATTTTTTATTTTGTTTTGTGGATCCACTTAATTTTCCTGCTAAACAATTTTTTTATTGTTTATTTTTGGTAATTTTTGTATTTTTAGTAAATATAGAGCTAATATATATATATATATAAATATATATGTATGGGGTGTGTGTGTGTATATATAATATACACGCACACACACATATATAATATATATATATATATATATATATATATATATATATATATATATATATATATATATATATATATATATACAGGGTATATTATTTTTCTTTTAGCTGATAATTAGAAGCAAATTTATTTTTAATCCCATCTTAGTTATTAAGGCGTGGAAGCCGACCAACTTGATTCAGTCAACACCGCAGCAGATTTTTTTATTTTGTTTTGCGGATCCACTTAATTTTTCTGCTAAACAATCTCGCCACCAAAATAAACGCTGCCATCGAAGTAGATTGCCTTGCGGTAAAGCCCGCGCCCAAATCCCCCGATGCCGCGCGCAGCTCTGGGCGCTGACGGACACTGACTGACTTCTGTACACAATAATCGCAGACCGCAGATTGCACTGAGAGCGTGTTTGGCCCGGCCAATCCTTTTCTGAAACAAATCTGGTGTTATTTTTGGATGCCTCGCTCAGTCGCAGACTTACCTCCGCCTCAGCGGCCAGCCCTGGTGTGCCAACGCAGACATTAAATTGTCGGAGACGAGATGGAATTTTTTAACTGTCCTGCTTTTTTTTTTTTTTTCTTCCATGAACAGCTGGCGCTTAACAAGCGTCCCGACTCTCCTGCGTGATGTGAGAAAGCCAAATAATCACCTGCCAATGGGGTTCATAGTGGTGGAAAGGCAAGGTGTACGATCGGGTTTCAGGAGGAGTAGGCGTCGTGAGCGCCCCGTGACATCAGACCCAACTCTGGGAAAGTCAGATCCTGTTAACTTTAAAAACAGAACATTTGTCTCCGCCGTGACCCGGCGCTGCCAGCTGCCAATTTATTTTTTTTGGGGGGAATTTTATGCAACCGAGAAAGATAACTTTCTAGAAGAAAGACAGAAAGGAGAGAAGGGAAGAGATTTGGCAGAGCCGGGACGTTCCCAGCCAAATCCGGCGGCCTTCAGTTTGTTTTTACTCTCACTGAAAAGTATTATGTTAGCGGGACGGGCCGGTCCGGTGTCCTGCCTCCGACTGGAGCTGGAATGTTTTTGCACTTTGGGCGCCTTGAGAAAAAATCCCAGGCGTTCGGCGGATGGGCGGGCGTGGTGGGGATGGACGACACTTAGGCCGGGGGGTTTGGGTTCACTCCACAGCCTGGGATACATGGGAATTAAAAATGTGTAATTCTCAGTATCTGTTCTTATTCTGTATGTATGGACTCTGCACAGTACCACTTCTCTTGTCCTGTATGCTGAGTGTAATTATCAGTATCTGTTCTTATTCTGTATGTATGGACTATACACAGTACTACTTCTCTTGTCCTGTATGTTGGGTGTAATTCTCAGTATCTGTTCTTATTCTGTATGTATGGACTCTGCACAGTACCACTTCTCTTGTCCTGTATGCTGGGTGTAATTCTCAGTATCTGTTCTTATTCTGTATGTATGGACTCTGCACAGTACCACTTCTCTTGTCCTGTATGCTGGGTGTAATTCTCAGTATCTGTTCTTATTCTGTATGTATGGACTCTGCACAGTACTACTTCTCTTGTCCTGTATGCTGAGTGTAATTCTCAGTATCTGTTCTTATTCTGTATGTATGGACTATACACAGTACCACTTCTCTTATCCTGTATGTTGGGTGTAATTCTCAGTATCTGTTCTTATTCTGTATGTATGGACTCTGCACAGTACTACTTCTCTTGTCCTGTATGCTGGGTGTAATTCTCAGTATCTGTTCTTATGCTGTATGTATGGACTCTGCACAGTACTACTTCTCTTGTCCTGTATGCTGAGTGTAATTCTCAGTATCTGTTCTTATTCTGTATGTATGGACTCTGCACAGTACCACTTCTCTTGTCCTGTATGCTGGGTGTAATTCTCAGTATCTGTTCTTATTCTGTATGTATGGACTCTGCACAGTACTACTTCTCTTGTCCTGTATGCTGAGTGTAATTCTCAGTATCTGTTCTTATTCTGTATGTATGGACTATACACAGTACCACTTCTCTTGTCCTGTATGTTGGGTGTAATTCTCGGTATCTGTGCACATAGTAGAATATTATTGTAGGGATTGATGGGATTCCAGGCGGTGAGCTCACCTTGGCTGGCTGTTATCAGTGGTGGTCTGCCAGTGTAATGAATCATATGGGGGAGATGTGGGAACGTGAGCGCCCCCAGAGCTGCTTAGGAGATGCTTAATTATAGGAGAATCCTTCCCTGGGCCACCCAAACAGAGACTCCTCTTCCATCCCTCCTACTCTGATTTCAGATCTGCAGACCGTTATCTGTTAATGAGCCAATCGCCTCCTCCATTGTCACACCTTCACTGTCTCATTATCCCGGTGAGGACCTTCCACAGGACCACCGTCATGTATGAAATGATTACTTTAATATTCTTCATTTAAAGGAGAACTCCTGTGTGTCTTCAATATGTTTGGATACACGGCGGTACCGCGTTTAGCCGCATGTAGCCACGTTTGGCGTCGGTAACTTCGGCGTCTGAACACATTTTTTTGCCTTCAAAGAAAAGCCTCTAAAGGCAACCGCCTAAAAATGACATCATTTTCCTTCCACTTCACAATTATGTGCCACTTTGTGTTGGTCTATCACATAAAATCCCAATAAAATACATTTACGTTTTTGGTTGTAACATGACAAAATGTGGAAAATTTCAAGGGGTATGAATACTTTTTCAAGGCACTGTATCTGGGTATTTTACTGGTTGCTCGTGAAAAAGACAACAATTGCTTTCTGGAGTTCCTCCTTACAGGGCTGGTGCAAGGATTTTTGACACCCTAGGCGAAACCTAATTTTACTGCCCCCCATTGGCTCCACCCCTCACTCCACTCCCTTTGCCGTGCTCGTGTGACAGGAGGTGGCGCTATACCGGAAGCATCGGCTCTGCTTCCTCTAGCGCTGGCTCCAGTGCTGCACCTCTAATTACACTACCGGTCAGACGAAGCAGCTGCCTGAGACTGAGTTAGTTACAAGCTGCAGCCTGCAGACACGGAGGAAAACCAGTGGTCGGGCGCCCCTAGGCAGGAGTGCGCCCTAGGCGGCTGCCTAGTTTGCCTAGTGGTAGCACCGGCCCTGCCTCCTTAGCATGTGGCACCATGAAGTTGTCTATTGCCGACCGGCTCGGGGCCACTAAGGGCCGGTAAGAGCCGGTTGCTTTTATACTCCTGTAGTTTGAGGAGATCCACGTTTATCCAGGAAAAGAAAATGATAAAAGCTGAATGTTGATCTGATTAACGGAATTGTGGAGGAGCTAAATTCTGATTGGTGGGGTAGATGTGTGGGCATTGGTGGAGGACGCTTGCTGGTTGCCCCGAGTACTAGATGTCATTGTCATCAAACCTAAAGACTTAGGCCGCGTACACACGCGGGGACTGTTCGCTCAACTTTGTCCGCTGAACAGTGTTTCGGCGGACAGTCCGCCCGTGTGTGGGCTTTCAGCGGACAGTTTCAGCGAACAGTCTGCTGAACAAAGTTTTTCGGAATTTCCGAAAAACTGTCCGCTGAAACTCTGTTTCAGCGAACAGTCCCCTCGTGTGTAGGCTTGTTCGTCAAACTAAGTTCCGCGCATGCTCAGAAAGGATTTACACGCCGAAAGTTGTATTGCAGTGTATAGGACGTCGTATTTTTCGTCCCGTCGTACGTGCCGTTCACGTCATCGCGCACGGTTTCAGCGGACTGTTCGTTCGTCGTGTGTGGGCAAGTCCGTCCATGCTAATTTTGAGCGGACTGTCCGCTGAAACTGTTTGACGGACAAAGTTGAGCGAACAGTCCCCGCGTGTGTACGCGGCCTTAGAGAGTGGATTAAAGTCAGGTGGGTGACCCCCGGTGGCCGGGTTAGTGGTGTTGACTCACGTGGCTTCTATCTGGGGGGGGGGGGGGGATTTACACTTCGAAAAGCTCGCTGGCAGCGCTGGTGAAACTTGCCACATCCAACGTCTTCCCCTGATATTTCTGACAATGTCCAGACCTTCCATCCAATGACGAATCTTTCCACATACATTATCCACACCCCCCATCCTTCCCACATAGTCTCTCCGTAGCCTCGTCTTTGTAGATGGCTCTGCCCAGATTGGCGTTCCTAAGAGGATTACGCACATAATTGTACGCAGAGATTTTTCTTTTTCTTTGCAGACGTTGGGAACAGTTTGTAAACATTTCAAAAATAGAATTGGGAAGACACAATGAAAACTGGAAACAAAAACTCAGCAACCCAAAAAAAAAAAAAGATATCTAAAAGGCTTGAGGGTCTTCTTGTTTTGTCTGGTCCAGAGTCCAGTTGAACGTTAAATTGTATCCGTCTGATCTGATAAATGTGAAGGAGGCCTAAGGACACCCAAGTGCTCTTTCTGATGGGCAGATGGTGGGGTGGGGGGGGGGGGGTAAAAACACATCCCTGAGCCATATGTTCAGATCGCTTTTTAGAGGTGATTGACAGATGGTTAGGAGGCGATGAGATGCCTGTTTTTGACCTCATTCCTGTTGATAATCATGTGCATCACTCTAATTTCAGAATTCTGACTTTAAAAGTCAGAATTTAGTTTCATAAGTTTCCTTTAGGATGGCCGCAGAGTTTTTCCATATAGATTTATTCTTTTTAAATTTCATGATTTAAGCTGACATGTTTCGGGGGAACGCACCCTTCTTCAGGGCTCAAAGTGGAAGGCTGACAAAGACTGGAAATCTGAACTGACTCATTCACAGATGGTCACCCAGGTTGCTCAGAATTGTATATATCAAGTGTTCACTGGGTTCATTAATTCTCCTTAGGTGGACATCAGATAACGTCCTGGACTTTAAGTGGTTAAATATAAATGATGCCTGCATCTGTATTTTTTTAGCAGGCGCTTCCCTGTAATGTAAAAACAATCATAGCGGCTATTTAGCTTCTAGAGGTTTGCCCGTGCGATCGGCGAGGCGGAGAATGAATGGGTCCCCACCCATATCTATGACCTTTGGAGGCCAGGAACGACATCATGACATTACTTCCGGCGCCGGCAGATGTAAACACTGCCATTTTTTTAGCTGGAAAGCCTGAGATCATTATTTGTTTTTTTTTTTAAATCTTAGCCCACGTACACACGGTCAGAGATTTTGCCAACCAAATCCGTCGGATTTTGTCCGTCGGATCTTGTCCGAAACTGTTGCATACACACGGTCGGGCCAAGTTGGCGAAAAATCCGATCTTTCAGAACGTGATGATGTAATTTCGTTACGATGGGACTAGATTCAGGCTAGTAGCCAATAGCTTTGATGTAGGAATTTGATCTGAGCATGCGTGGCACTTGGTCCAATAAAAAATGCTCTACACATGATCGGATTAGGTCCGTCCGGCCCAGTTGGTCGGGAAATATTTCCAACATGTTGGAAAATTGGGTCGGACGGAGATTCGGACGGAATCAGTCCAATGCATACCACACACAGTTGGATTATCTGACGACACGGTCCGATAAGACTCATTCTGACAGATTCTCCGACCGTATGTACAAGGGCTTAGGCTTTCCAGCCTAGAGGAGAGATGTGGGGACTTAGGCCCCTTCACACTGGGGGGCTTTGCAGGTGCTACAGCACTAAAAATAGTGCCTGCAAAGTGCCCTGAAACAGCCGCTGCTGTCTCTCCAGTGAAAAAACAATGGGGCCCCTTCCCATAGAAAACAATGGGGCCCCTTCCCATAGAAAACAATGGGGCAGCGCTGCAAACCTGCTGCAGCCGCGCTTTGCGGGCAGTTTTAACCCTTTTTCGGCCGCTAGCATGGGTTAAAACTGCCCTGCTAACAGCCGCATACGCCACTTTACTGCCAGCGCCTGCAATGTCCCAGTGTGAAAATAACCTTATAGATCCCAGATTTCTCTGAAAAGACCACCTGGCCTGCCCTATTTCTATTACAAGGGATGTTTACATATCTTGTAATAGGAATAAAAGTGATCACATTTTTTTTTTAAAGGGAAAGTGCAAAAAAAAAATACAATAAAAAAAAATACAATTAAAAAAGAAAAAATGTAAATGGACCCTGCGTACCTGCATGCAGAAGTGAACGCATATGTAGGTCACGCCCATATATGTGAACGGCATTCAATCCACACATGTAAGCCCTTGTACACACGATCGGAGATTCCGACGGAATGTGTCCGATCGGAGCGTTTTGTCGGATATTCCAACTGTGTGTGGTCTGCATCGGACTGTTTCCATCTGAATATCCGATGGACCAAATTTTCCAACTTGCCGGAAATATTTTCCGACAAAATGCTCTGATAGGACATACTCCGATCATGTGTAGAGAATTCCGATCGGACAAAGTGCCACGCATGCTCAGATCAAATTCCTACATCAAAGCTATTGGCTACTAGGCTGATGGTAGTCCCGTTGTAACGAAATAACGTCATCACGTTCTGAACGATCGGATTTTCCGACAACTTCGTCCGACTGTGTGTATACAACAGTTTCGGACAAAATCCGTTGGACAAGATCCGACGGACAAAATCCGATGGATTTGGTTGTCGGAATCTCCAACCGTGTGTACAAGGGCTAAAGTATCACTGGAACATTAGAGCGAGAGCAATAATTCTAGCGCAAGACCTCCTCTGTAAGACCCCTTTCACACTGAGGCGCTTTCAAAAATGCACCTAAAAAACTCACGAAAACCTATTTCCATTCAAATCAATGAATGCATTCACACTGGGGCAGTGGGCTCGCAGGGCGGTGAAAAAACGCCCCTCTCCATTGAAATTAATGAAAAGCTCTTCAAAAGCGCTCAAATGTTTTACTGGCCGTTTAGAGGCGCCTTAGTGTGAGATTTTTAATTACCAAAGTTTGGTGCCATTCCATGAGTGTGCGCAATTTTAAAGCGTGACATGTTAGGTATCTATTTACTCGGCGTAACATCATCTTTCACATTATACAAAAAAATTGGGCTAACTTTAGTGTTTTTTTTTGTTTTTTTTATTCATTAAAGTGTATTTTTTCCCCAATTTAGTTTGAAAAAAAACTGCTGCGCAAACACAGTGTGATATAAAAAAATGCAACGACCGCCATTTTATTCCCTAGGGTCTCTGCTAAAAAAAAAAAACCATATATAATGTTTGTTCTGAGTAATTTTCTAGCAAAAAAATGATGATATTTACATGTAGGAGAGGAGTGCCAGAATTGTCTTGGGCTGGAAATGTATCTTATTTTATTAGAGGTACTTATATAGCGCCGTCAATTTACGCAGTGCTTTACATATACATTGTACATTCACATCAGTCCCTACCCTCAAGGAGCTTACAACCAAAGGTCCCTAACTCACATATAAATGGTTAATGTTAGTTTAATGTATGAAAACTCTTGGGCCTAGGGCAGCATAGGGAAGCATAGGGCTGCCCTATATGCACCATAAATGCACCAAAGAAACTCTTGCATCCTTTTCTGGTGCAGAGCTGATTTTTTTTTACTGTGTGTTTTTCCTAATGGCACCCCAAATGTGGCTAGCAGACATGCGTTTTATCATGTGACAAAATGCATGTCTCCTAGCCACTTAAGAATTAGTGGCACTGTGCGATTTCGTCACGTCTTTCACGCATTCCAAGAAAGTGAGCAGAGCCTTCCTGGAATGCTCAGGTGTGAATAGTGCCTTAAGTGGCTCCTTCACATGGGCGGCCGTGGGGTGGTAAAAATAGGTGCTTGCTACTGCCTCCCCCACCTCACCTCCTGTGAACCACCCTCTTTAGGGTAGATTTAGATGTGCTTCTAAATATCCCTTGCACTTCCGGTGCAATGCCTCCTCACTGCCTGATTTAACCCTATTTTTGCCTAAAAACGCGCCATAACTGCGTGCATTGCATGCCGTTGCGAGGAGTTTGTGGCCCTTCCCAATTTACTTCAATGTGTATCGCTACATGCCAGCTAAACTTTGCTGCAGGTGTGCCCTCTGCATGGAAACACTGCTGTCTGCTGCCTATTAAGGCTCAAGGTTTTTTACTCTTATGTATTCTATGCATGAAGTTTAAAACTTTCCCTATGCAGCAGCACGGTGGTGCTTTTTGGCAGTTAAAACAAGCCTGGAGGAGGCGACATATCACCACCTCCCAGCCGCCTGTCGACCATCCTATGCCGCCTGTCGACCATCCTATGCCTCCTGACGACCATCCTATGCCTCCTGTCGACCATTCTATGCCTCCTGTCGACCATCCTATGCCTCCTGTCGACCATCCTATGCCGCCTGTCGACCATCCTATTCCGGCTGTCGACCATCCTATGCTGCCTGTCGACCCATCCTATGCCGCCTGTCGACCATCCTATGCCACCTGTCGACCATCCTATGCCGCCTGTTGACCATCCTATGCCGCCTGTCGACCATCCTGTGCTGCCTGTCGACCATCCTATGCCGCCTGTCGACCATCCTATGCTGCCTGTCGACCATCCTATGCCGCCTGTCGTCCATCCTATGCTGCCTGTCGACCATCCTATGCGCCTTTCGACCATCCTATGCCGCCTGTCGACCATCCTATGCCGCCTGTCGACCATCCTATGCTGCCTGTCAACCATCCTATGCCGCCTGTTGACCATCCTATGCCGCCTGTCGACCACCGCAGATTGAGGTACAAAGACTTGGCAATTCAGCAATTTACAAATGAAATCAAGTGACATTTATCGCAGATCCCCCGCCTCCTTCTCTATGCTCCTTTCTCCTGTGGAGTAGCGGCTCGCTGCAAAAGCCACCAAAACTCAAAATTTTCCACTTCTGACTACTCAGCAATGGTGGTCGGAGGATGACAGATGAAAAACATTTCTGCATTGCTTCCTTCTGCTCTGTGCAATGATGTTACTTCACGCCGGTTTGGCTTTGAAGGTAAAAATGTAAACTAAGGAGAATAATTTGTAGTATGGTCGACCCCAAGAAAGCTTTCAAATGTCCCTAAAAATCCCCATCATGGGGGTCCCAACCTGACACATGCCAGGAATGCCCCCTCTGCCACTGTGCTTGCCCCGCAGTAAGCCGGCCCCTTGTTTACTAGTGCAAGAGTTCACCAGTAATTGTGAACAGACTGCCGCTGGCTCGATCGCTCGCACATCTGACCTCAATTACGACCCCCCCCCCCATCCTACATCAATGGCGTACACAGCATTAGAGAATTAGCAACATGTATTTAATGGGACCACCTGGATCCGCCCTGAAATTCCCCTCTACCTGCGCCGTTTTATTTTTATCCCCCTAATTACGATGCAAACAAAAGCCAGGTGCGGGCGAGGACATCGGCGCGGCCCGCCTGGCGAAGGGTTAACCGGCCGCACAGCTGAACAAATTGGTGTTGACTTTATTGCCAGACTCGGAGGGAATGTTACATATTAGAAGGAGCAGGAAATATGTTTTCAGTTTATTGTTTATAGCGTACAGTTATGAGGCAAATGCCCTCCGTATGTTGCCTGACATGGACGCCTGCCGCGCTCTGTGCAGCTGTTACGCCAAACGGGAGGTGGAAGCACGCCGTCTCCAATGGGAAGTATTAAGATATTATGTGATGAAGAGAGATGAGAGCGGACAGACCTGGGACAACCTATCAGAAAATAGCGGCGGAGCAAACCGCGGGGGGCCCATTTACATCAGGGCATTGCGAGAACGCACAAATTAACGCGTGCATTATCGCAAGGCTTGGCTACACGTGATACATGTTGCGTTCTTCACAGGGGCTGCAAAAATGATACCCTTTGTTACATCCAGCAAGCAGTAGTCCCGCCAAACGTGACTCATTCAAGTGAATAGGGCCTCACCGTCACCTCCCTGCTATCACCTGTAATGCATGCGGTTCTGGTTCTATCTGGGTGCAACTTCAGGGAGCCTTGGCAGGTGACGTGAATCTGACATTACATAACATTATATAGACTGATTTATATGTATTTTGTGTATCCAGTTTTTCTAATTATGATTATATTTTTTCATATACAGTAGTTGCACTGTAGCACTTTAATATGTCCCGAAGAAGCCCAATGTGGTGAAACACGTAGACAAAAGTGTGCTGTGGGCCCAGGCACATGTGCTTTTTTTGCATGTGCCTGTGCATCGCATTTTAGAACTGCTGTACACTTATCAAATTCACAAAAAAAGTACCGGCACTATTTAAAAAAAAACCCTGGGGGTTATTTACTAAAGGCAAACCCACTGTGTACTGCAAGTGCACTTGGAAGTGCGGTCGCTGTAGATCTGAGGGGGACATGCAAGGACAATAAAAAACAGCATTTTTGCTTGTACATGATTGGATGATAAAATCAGCAGAGCTTCCCCTAATTTCAGATCTACCCCTCAGATCTACAGTGACTGCACTTCCAAGTGCATTTCTAGTGCACAGTGGATTTGCTTTCAGTACATCAATCCCACTGTGTTGCAACAGTCCAACTTTTGTGTAGTGTGGGAAAACACATTATTTTGCATGCAATTTGCACACCAGGCTCCTGTGCGTTCTTCTGCATTTTAATGGCAGCCCCTTTGTTTCAATGGGTTACCCTGTGTGTGTAAAATATACAAAAAAGGTGCCGCCATACCATGTTTTGAGAGAGAGAAAGAAAGAAAGAAAGAAAGAAAGAAAGAAAGAAAGAAAGAGAGAGAAAGAAAGAGATGGGGGGTGAAAGAGAGAGAGAGAGAGGAAGAAAGTGTGCGTGTGAGGGAAAGAGAGCGAGAAAGAAAGAATGGATGAATGAAAGAGAGAAGGAATGAAAGAAAGAGAGAGAGAAAGTGTGTGTGAGGGAAAGAGAGCGAGAGAGAGAAAGAAAAAGAAAGAAAGAGAGTTATAATGAGCAAGAGATAGAGCAAGAATGAAAGAGAGAAACAGAGCGAAAGAATGAGAGAGAGAGAGAAAGAATGAAAGAGAGAAAGAATGAGAGAGAGAGGGTGGGGGGAGAAAGAGAGAGGGGAAGAAAGAAAGAAGGGGAGAGAGAGAGAGAGAAAGAAAGAGAAAGAGAGAGTGAAAGAAAGTGTGTGTGTGTGAGGAAGAGAGAGAGAGAGAGAGAGAAAGAAAGAAAGAAAAAGAAAGAAAGAAAGTGAAAGAAAATAAAGAAAGAAAGAAAAGAAAAAAAGAGGGATAATGAAAGAGAGAGAGACAGAGAGAGAGAGAGAGAGAGAATGAAAGAGAAATAATGAGAGAGGGTGGGGGAGAAAGAGAGAGAAAGAAAGAAAGAGAGAGGAAGAAAGAAAGGAGAGAGAGAGAGAAAGAAAGAGAAAGAATGAAAGAGAGAGTGAAAGAAAGTGTGTATGTGAGGAATAGAGAGAGAGAGAAAAGAACGAAAGAAAGAAAGAAAGAAAGAGGAATAATGAGAGAGAGACAAAGAAAGAATGAAAGAGAGAAAGAATAAAAGAGAGAAAGAATGAGAGAGAGAGGGTGGGGGGAGAAAGAGAGAGAAAGAAAGAAAGGAAAGAGAAAGAAAAAGAGAGAGAATGAAAGAGAAAGTGAAAGAAAGTGTGTGTGAGGAAAAGAGAGAGAGAGAGAATAAAAGAGAGAAAGAATGAGAGACAGAGTGGGGGGGGAGAGAGAAAGAGTAAGGCCGCGTACACACGGGCGGACTGTTCACCCAACCTTGTCCGCTGAACAGTGTTTGGGCGGACAGTCCGCTCGTGTGTGGGCTTTCAGCGGACAGTTTCAGCGGACAGTTTGACGGACAAAGTCTTTCGGAAATTCCGAAAAACTGTCCGCTGAAACTGTGTTTGAGCGAACAGTCCGCCCGTGTGTAGGCTACTTTCGAAATGAGCAAACTGTTCCCGCTCGGAGGAAAGTCTGCTCATTTCGAGCACGTGTGAAGGTAGGTGGGGCCCGCGACGGAGACGTTGCGGGCTCCGCCGCCTGGAATGGGCTTAAAGGGGAACCCCAACGCCGAAAAAAATCGGCGTGGGGGTTCCCCCAAAGTCCACAACAGACCCTTGTCCGAGCACGCTACCCGGCCGGCCAGGAAAGGGGGGCGAGCGAGCGCGCCCCCCCTCCTGAGCCGTACCAGGCCGCGTGCCCTCAACATGGGGGGGTGCCTTGGGGAAGGGGGGGCCGCGCGGCCCCCCCACCCCAAAGCACCTTGTCCCCATGTTGATGAGGACAAGGGCCTCTTCCCGACAACCCTGGCCGTTGGTTGTCGGGGTCTGCGGGCGGGGGGCTTATCGGAATCCGGGAGCCCCCTTTAAGAAGGGGGCCCCCGGATACCGGCCCCCCACCCTATGTGAATGAGTATGGGGTACAATGTACCCCTACCCATTCACCTGTGAAATAAAGTACAAAAAAAAACACAACACAGAGAAAAAATATTTTATTGCACAGCTCCGGGGGTCTTCCGTCTTCGGGGGTCTTCTCGCCAGACTCCTCCGCTATCTTCGTGTAGCTCTTTTACTAGCGGAGGAGCCCGGCTTTCTTCCTCCCCGCCGCCGGCCTCTTCTCCCGACTTCGGGGGTCTTGTCCCCCTCTTCGGTTCTTCTGCCGGGCCACCGCGCCTTCTTGTAGCTCTTTTGCAGGCGGTGGCCCGGTCTTCTGTCGCCGCTGCCTTCCGTTCTTCTGTCGCCGCCTTCGGTTCTTCTGCCGGGCCACCGCGCCTTCTTGTAGATCTTTTACAGGCGGTGGCCCGGTCTTCTGTCGCCGCTTTCGCTGTCGCGCCTTCCGTTCTTCTTCTTCTTCTTGTTCTTCTTCTTCTTCCCCAGGAGATGTTGACACGTCGCTCTCTCCGGCCGGAATGCCAGAGCCGCGCTGTGCGGTCACTTATATAGTGACAATGGGGCGGTGTCACATGGTATATGTCACATGGGTTGGTCACATGGTGACCCCGCCCCCTTACGATGTCATAGTCCCCATGTGACATCAACCCATGTGACCAACCCATGTGACATATACCATGTGACACCGCCCCATTGTCACTATATAAGTGACCGCACAGCGCGGCTCTGGCATTCCGGCCGGAGAGAGCGACGTGTCAACATCTCCTGGGGAAGAAGAAGAAGAACAAGAAGAAGAAGAAGAAGAACGGAAGGCGGCGACGGCGACAGCGACAGCGGCGACAGAAGACCGGGCCACCGCCTGTAAAAGAGCTACAAGAAGGCGCGGTGGCCCGGCAGAAGAACCGAAGGCGGCGACAGAAGAACGGAAGGCAGCGGCGACAGAAGACCGGGCCACCGCCTGCAAAAGAGCTACAAGAAGGCGCGGTGGCCCGGCAGAAGAACCGAAGAGGGGGACAAGACTAGTGATGGACGAACTTCCGACGGGACGTTTCGCGAACGCGAAACGCGAACGGGCACAAACGTTCGCGAAAACGACCGTTCGCCGCGGGCTCCATTGACTTCAATGGGAGGCGAATTTCGCAAACCTTTAGGTCGAATTTGCGGCCACGGGGTAATTATTAGGGGGTAGCACGTAGTCCCACCACCTGGACAATAGCATAATACATGTATGAGGTGAATTTGGGATCGATAACTACAAGCATTTTTTTTTTATTTGGGAAATTGTTCTGACAATTCAGGACTATGGAGCTAATGAAGGCAATGGAGGAGAGGGAAGGTCAGGGACCAGGGTAGGCAAACAAGAGGGTGCAGGAGATACAGAGCACTGACAGCAGCACCGTAATACAGAGCACTGACATCAGCACCGTGACATACAGCGCTGACAGCAGCTCCGTGACATACAGCGCTGACAGCAGCTCCGTGACATACAGCGCTGACAGCAGCTCCGTGACATACAGCGCTGACAGCAGCTCCGTGACATACAGCGCTGACAGCAGCTCCGTGACATACAGCGCTGACAGCAGCACCGTGACATACAGCGCTGACAGCAGCTCCGTGACATACAGCGCTGACAGCAGCTCCGTGACATACAGCGCTGACAGCAGCTCCGTGACATACAGCACTGACAGCAGCTCCGTGACATACAGCGCTGACAGCAGCTCCGTGACATACAGCGCTGACAGCAGCACCGTGACATACAGCGCTGACAGCAGCTCCGTGACATACAGCGCTGACAGCAGCTCCGTGACATACAGCGCTGACAGCAGCTCCGTGACATACAGCACTGACAGCAGCTCCGTGACATACAGCGCTGACAGCAGCTCCGTGACATACAGCGCTGACAGCAGCACCGTGACATACAGCGCTGACAGCAGCTCCGTGACATACAGCGCTGACAGCAGCTCCGTGACATACAGCGCTGACAGCAGCTCCGTGACATACAGCGCTGACAGCAGCTCCGTGACATACAGCGCTGACAGCAGCTCCGTGACATACAGCGCTGACAGCAGCTCCGTGACATACAGCGCTGACAGCAGCTCCGTGACATACAGCGCTGACAGCAGCTCCGTGACATACAGCGCTGACAGCAGCACCGTAAGCAGCCCCAGGAGGAAGTCAGCACAGCACAGGGATGGTGTGATCCCCTCATAATAAGAACCCCCAGGAGGAAGTCAGCACAGCACAGGGATGGTGGGAGCCCCTCATAATAAGAACCCCCAGGAGGAAGTCAGCACAGCACAGGGATGGTGGGAGCCCCTCATAATAAGAACACCCAGGAGGAAGTCAGCACAGCACAGGGATGGTGGGAACCCCTCATAATAAGCAGCCCCAGTAGAAATATGACACCGCTCAACCTCTTCAAAGAGGAGGGTAGGGGCATATAGTACGGTGTGCTTTTTTGGGTCAGGGAAGTGAGCCAAATGAATTAAGAAGGTCTGTGTGCTTGATTCCAAAAATTGTTTATAGACATATACATGGTCTACTGATCACATGTGTTGAATTCCTCCGAGATCCATGCCTCATTCATTTTTAGAAATGTGAGGTAGTTAACACTGTCGTGAGCTAGGCGAGTACGCTTATCGGTCACAATCCCCCCTGCTGCGCTGAACGTCCTTTCGGACAGGACACTGGATGAGGGGCAAGCCAACAGTTCGATTGCAAATTGGGCAAGCTCTGGCCAGAGGTCAAGCCTGCCCACCCAGTAGTCTAGGGGTTCATCACTCCTCAGAGCGTCCACATCGGCCGTTAACCCAATGTAGTCGGACACCTGACGGTCTAGGCGTTCCCTGATGCTGGATCCGGATGACACCTGTCGATGGGTCGGCTGAAAGAATGACCTCATATCCGAAGTCACCAACACATCTTCAAACCGGCCTCTTCTTGCAGGCGCTGTTGGATTGGTACCCGCAAATCCTTCTCTGGGAGTGGGAATTGCTCCTCTGCCAGCGCACGCAAAAGCAGAATGCAGCATTTCTCGAAGCAAGGCCTGGAAGTGCTGCATTCTGACAGCCCTCTGCGACGGCGGTAACATTTCCGCCATTTTGTGTTTGTACCGGGGATCTAAGTACGTTGCCACCCAGTACTGGTCCTTGACCCTCATGCTTTTTATACGGGGGTCCCTATTAAAACACTGGAGCATGAAGGCCCCCATTTGCACTCAAGCGGAAGGTATGTGGTGGTGGTGGTGTTGTTGGTGGTAGTGTCTTTGGGGGTGCACATAGCAGAGAGTGAAGAAGAGGGTGCAGATCGAGAGGATGAGGAGGGTGCAGAAGAATAAGGCTGAGTGAGCCACTCAACCAAGTCTGGTGCGTCCTTTAAAGTAATTGAACGCACCTTCTGCAACTTCCCACTTTGGCTCAAGGCTGTTGCTCCTGCCCTACCCCTACCACCCCTGCGGAAGGGCCTGCCTCTTCCTCTGCCTGTCATTTTTTAAATATACCGCTGAAGGACTGCTGCAGTATAGGGCAGCGGTCAGCAGTAGTGCACGTCAACCCTATGTATTGTGGACCGATAGCGGTCCTTACAGAACAGCAGACTGTACTGCACTCAGGCCTATGTACCGTAGCACCCTATACCAAGTTACCAGTCCTTATAAAAACTTTTGTGGACCAAGCAGGTTGTGTGTTAGTGATTAGCAGACTGTACGTCAGTCCCTATACCAATGAAGGACTGCTGCAGTATAGGGCAGCGGTCAGCAGTAGTGCACGTCAACCCTATGTATTGTGGACCGATAGCGGTCCTTACAGAACAGCAGACTGTACTGCACTCAGGCCTATGTACCGTAGCACCCTATACCAAGTTACCAGTCCTTATAAAAACTTTTGTGGACCAAGCAGGTTGTGTGTTAGTGATTAGCAGACTGTACGTCAGTCCCTATACCAATGAAGGACTGCTGCAGTATAGGGCAGCGGTCAGCAGTAGTGCACGGCAACCCTATGTATTGTGGACCGATAGCGGTCCTTACAGAACAGCAGACTGTACTGCACTCAGGCCTATGTACCGTAGCACCCTATACCAAGTTACCAGTCCTTATAAGAACTTTTGTGGACCAAGCAGGTTGTGTGTTAGTGATTAGCAGACTGTACGTCAGTCCCTATACCAATGAAGGACTGCTGCAGTATAGGGCAGCGGTCAGCAGTAGTGCACGTCAACCCTATGTATTGTGGACCGATAGCGGTCCTTACAGAACAGCAGACTGTACTGCACTCAGGCCTATGTACCGTAGCACCCTATACCAAGTTACCAGTCCTTATAAAAACTTTTGTGGACCAAGCAGGTTGTGTGTTAGTGATTAGCAGACTGTACGTCAGTCCCTATACCAATGAAGGACTGCTGCAGTATAGGGCAGCGGTCAGCAGTAGTGCACGGCAACCCTATGTATTGTGGACCGATAGCGGTCCTTACAGAACAGCAGACTGTAACGCACTCAGGCCTATGTACCGTAGCACCCTATACCAAGTTACCAGTCCTTATAAGAACTTTTGTGGACCAAGCAGGTTGTGTGTTAGTGATTAGCAGACTGTACGTCAGTCCCTATACCAATGAAGGACTGCTGCAGTATAGGGCAGCGGTCAGCAGTAGTGCACGGCAACCCTATGTATTGTGGACCGATAGCGGTCCTTACAGAACAGCAGACTGTACTGCACTCAGGCCTATGTACCGTAGCACCCTATACCAAGTTACCAGTCCTTATAAGAACTTTTGTGGACCAAGCAGGTTGTGTGTTAGTGTTTAGCAGACTGTGCGTCAGTCCCTATACCGCTGAAGGACTGCTGCAGTATAGGGCAGCGGTCAGCAGTAGTGCACGGCAACCCTATGTATTGTGGACCGATAGCGGTCCTTACAGAACAGCAGACTGTAACGCACTCAGGCCTATGTACCGTAGCACCCTATACCAAGTTACCAGTCCTTATAAGAACTTTTGTGGACCAAGCAGGTTGTGTGTTAGTGATTAGCAGACTGTACGTCAGTCCCTATACCAATGAAGGACTGCTGCAGTATAGGGCAGCGGTCAGCAGTAGTGCACGGCAACCCTATGTATTGTGGACCGATAGCGGTCCTTACAGAACAGCAGACTGTAACGCACTCAGGCCTATGTACCGTAGCACCCTATACCAAGTTACCAGTCCTTATAAGAACTTTTGTGGACCAAGCAGGTTGTGTGTTAGTGATTAGCAGACTGTACGTCAGTCCCTATACCAATGAAGGACTGCTGCAGTATAGGGCAGCGGTCAGCAGTAGTGCACGGCAACCCTATGTATTGTGGACCGATAGCGGTCCTTACAGAACAGCAGACTGTACTGCACTCAGGCCTATGTACCGTAGCACCCTATACCAAGTTACCAGTCCTTATAAGAACTTTTGTGGACCAAGCAGGTTGTGTGTTAGTGTTTAGCAGACTGTGCGTCAGTCCCTATACCGCTGAAGGACTGCTGCAGTATAGGGCAGCGGTCAGCAGTAGTGCACGGCAACCCTATGTATTGTGGACCGATAGCGGTCCTTACAGAACAGCAGACTGTAACGCACTCAGGCCTATGTACCGTAGCACCCTATACCAAGTTACCAGTCCTTATAAGAACTTTTGTGGACCAAGCAGGTTGTGTGTTAGTGTTTAGCAGACTGTGCGTCAGTCCCTATACCGCTGAAGGACTGCTGCAGTATAGGGCAGCGGTCAGCAGTAGTGCACGGCAACCCTATGTATTGTGGACCGATAGCGGTCCTTACAGAACAGCAGACTGTAACGCACTCAGGCCTATGTACCGTAGCACCCTATACCAAGTTACCAGTCCTTATAAGAACTTTTGTGGACCAAGCAGGTTGTGTGTTAGTGATTAGCAGACTGTACGTCAGTCCCTATACCAATGAAGGACTGCTGCAGTATAGGGCAGCGGTCAGCAGTAGTGCACGTCAACCCTATGTATTGTGGACCGATAGCGGTCCTTACAGAACAGCAGACTGTACTGCACTCAGGCCTATGTACCGTAGCACCCTATACCAAGTTACCAGTCCTTATAAAAACTTTTGTGGACCAAGCAGGTTGTGTGTTAGTGATTAGCAGACTGTACGTCAGTCCCTATACCAATGAAGGACTGCTGCAGTATAGGGCAGCGGTCAGCAGTAGTGCACGGCAACCCTATGTATTGTGGACCGATAGCGGTCCTTACAGAACAGCAGACTGTAACGCACTCAGGCCTATGTACCGTAGCACCCTATACCAAGTTACCAGTCCTTATAAGAACTTTTGTGGACCAAGCAGGTTGTGTGTTAGTGATTAGCAGACTGTACGTCAGTCCCTATACCAATGAAGGACTGCTGCAGTATAGGGCAGCGGTCAGCAGTAGTGCACGGCAACCCTATGTATTGTGGACCGATAGCGGTCCTTACAGAACAGCAGACTGTACTGCACTCAGGCCTATGTACCGTAGCACCCTATACCAAGTTACCAGTCCTTATAAGAACTTTTGTGGACCAAGCAGGTTGTGTGTTAGTGTTTAGCAGACTGTGCGTCAGTCCCTATACCGCTGAAGGACTGCTGCAGTATAGGGCAGCGGTCAGCAGTAGTGCACGGCAACCCTATGTATTGTGGACCGATAGCGGTCCTTACAGAACAGCAGACTGTAACGCACTCAGGCCTATGTACCGTAGCACCCTATACCAAGTTACCAGTCCTTATAAGAACTTTTGTGGACCAAGCAGGTTGTGTGTTAGTGATTAGCAGACTGTACGTCAGTCCCTATACCAATGAAGGACTGCTGCAGTATAGGGCAGCGGTCAGCAGTAGTGCACGGCAACCCTATGTATTGTGGACCGATAGCGGTCCTTACAGAACAGCAGACTGTAACGCACTCAGGCCTATGTACCGTAGCACCCTATACCAAGTTACCAGTCCTTATAAGAACTTTTGTGGACCAAGCAGGTTGTGTGTTAGTGATTAGCAGACTGTACGTCAGTCCCTATACCAATGAAGGACTGCTGCAGTATAGGGCAGCGGTCAGCAGTAGTGCACGGCAACCCTATGTATTGTGGACCGATAGCGGTCCTTACAGAACAGCAGACTGTACTGCACTCAGGCCTATGTACCGTAGCACCCTATACCAAGTTACCAGTCCTTATAAGAACTTTTGTGGACCAAGCAGGTTGTGTGTTAGTGTTTAGCAGACTGTGCGTCAGTCCCTATACCGCTGAAGGACTGCTGCAGTATAGGGCAGCGGTCAGCAGTAGTGCACGGCAACCCTATGTATTGTGGACCGATAGCGGTCCTTACAGAACAGCAGACTGTAACGCACTCAGGCCTATGTACCGTAGCACCCTATACCAAGTTACCAGTCCTTATAAGAACTTTTGTGGACCAAGCAGGTTGTGTGTTAGTGATTAGCAGACTGTACGTCAGTCCCTATACCAATGAAGGACTGCTGCAGTATAGGGCAGCGGTCAGCAGTAGTGCACGGCAACCCTATGTATTGTGGACCGATAGCGGTCCTTACAGAACAGCAGACTGTAACGCACTCAGGCCTATGTACCGTAGCACCCTATACCAAGTTACCAGTCCTTATAAGAACTTTTGTGGACCAAGCAGGTTGTGTGTTAGTGATTAGCAGACTGTACGTCAGTCCCTATACCAATGAAGGACTGCTGCAGTATAGGGCAGCGGTCAGCAGTAGTGCACGGCAACCCTATGTATTGTGGACCGATAGCGGTCCTTACAGAACAGCAGACTGTACTGCACTCAGGCCTATGTACCGTAGCACCCTATACCAAGTTACCAGTCCTTATAAGAACTTTTGTGGACCAAGCAGGTTGTGTGTTAGTGTTTAGCAGACTGTGCGTCAGTCCCTATACCGCTGAAGGACTGCTGCAGTATAGGGCAGCGGTCAGCAGTAGTGCACGGCAACCCTATGTATTGTGGACCGATAGCGGTCCTTACAGAACAGCAGACTGTAACGCACTCAGGCCTATGTACCGTAGCACCCTATACCAAGTTACCAGTCCTTATAAGAACTTTTGTGGACCAAGCAGGTTGTGTGTTAGTGATTAGCAGACTGTACGTCAGTCCCTATACCAATGAAGGACTGCTGCAGTATAGGGCAGCGGTCAGCAGTAGTGCACGGCAACCCTATGTATTGTGGACCGATAGCGGTCCTTACAGAACAGCAGACTGTAACGCACTCAGGCCTATGTACCGTAGCACCCTATACCAAGTTACCAGTCCTTATAAGAACTTTTGTGGACCAAGCAGGTTGTGTGTTAGTGTTTAGCAGACTGTGCGTCAGTCCCTATACCGCTGAAGGACTGCTGCAGTATAGGGCAGCGGTCAGCAGTAGTGCACGTCAACCCTATGTATTGTGGACCGATAGCGGTCCTTACAGAACAGCAGACTGTAACGCACTCAGGCCTATGTACCGTAGCACCCTATACCAAGTTACCAGTCCTTATAAGAACTTTTGTGGACCAAGCAGGTTGTGTATTAGTGTTTAGCAGACTGTGCGTCAGTCCCTATACCGCTGAAGGACTGCTGCAGTATAGGGCAGCGGTCAGCAGTAGTGCACGGCAACCCTATCTATTGTGGACCGATAGCGGTCCTTACAGAACAGCAGACTGTACCGCACCCAAGCCTATGTACCGTAGCACCCTAGACAGACCAAGTTACCAGTCCTTATAAGAACTTTTGTGGAACAAGTGAGTTGTGAATGATTAGCAGACTGCAGCAGAAGGGCAGCAGTCAAGTATAATATTCTTTCTATATTTGGAAGAAAGAATATTATACGTGTACAAGCCTATTACCGTACCACTGATACCAGTCCTGAAAAGAACCTTTGTGGAACTAATAGTAACAGCAAGTCTTTAAAATTATCCTCACTGCCTGACACACTGCTTCCTGCCTGTCCCTATACAAATTGGCAAAAAAGAGTAGGCTGGAACGATTAGCTGGAACAGCTCTTTTGTGGACCTGATAGTAACAGCTAATGATGATGATGATGATGATGATGAAGAAAGACTAATCTGGCTGAGCTGTCCCTAAAATAGCAGCATACAGCGCTCTGTCCCTTTATCTAAACTGACAAAAGAAACTCAGGCTGCTGACCTAACACCTATACCAGTCCTGAAAAGAACTTTTGTGTACCAAATAGCTAGCGTTTTCTCTGTCCCTACTCCACACAGGATCCTTTCCCTACAGTGACAGAAGAAAGAATGTAAAATGGCCACCGGATCGGGTGTATTTATAGGTTAGGGGGAATGTCCAAGTGTCCATGAGCTGTCATGTCTCAATTGGTTGTCCTGTAACACATGATAAACGTGTCACGAAAGGTTAAAGTTCTTGTATACATTAAACACGTAAGTCCGCCGGGGCGAACGACGGAAAAAGGCGTTCGAACCCGCGGACGGCGAAAGTCGGAAATTCGCCGCGAAACGACCGCCGGGCGAACCGTTCGGCCATCACTAGACAAGACCCCCGAAGTCGGGAGAAGAGGCCAGCGGCGGGGAGGAAGAAAGCCGGGCTCCTCCGCTAGTAAAAGAGCTACACGAAGATAGCGGAGGAGTCTGGCGAGAAGACCCCCGAAGACGGAAGACCCCCGGAGCTGTGCAATAAAATATTTTTTCTCTGTGTTGTGTTTTTTTTTGTACTTTATTTCACAGGTGAATGGGTAGGGGTACATTGTACCCCATACTCATTCACATAGGGTGGGGGGCCGGTGTCCGGGGGCCCCCTTCTTAAAGGGGGCTCCCGGATTCCGATAAGCCCCCCGCCCGCAGACCCCGACAACCAACGGCCAGGGTTGTCGGGAAGAGGCCCTTGTCCTCATCAACATGGGGACAAGGTGCTTTGGGGTGGGGGGGCCGCGCGGCCCCCCCTTCCCCAAGGCACCCCCCCATGTTGAGGGCACGCGGCCTGGTACGGCTCAGGAGGGGGGGCGCGCTCGCTCGCCCCCCTTTCCTGGCCGGCCGGGTAGCGTGCTCGGACAAGGGTCTGTTGTGGACTTTGGGGGAACCCCCACGCCGATTTTTTTCGGCGTTGGGGTTCCCCTTTAAGTCCATTCCAGGCGGCGGAGCCCGCGACGTCTCCCTCGCGGGCCCCGCCTACCTGTACACGCGCTCGAAATGGGCGGATTTGCCTCCGCCTTACGTGGGCGAGTCCGTTCATTTCAAAAGTTGAGCGAACTGTTTGGCAAACAGTTCGCTGAAACAGTCCGCTCAAAAAGTGCCGTGTGTGGCCATGTCCGTCCATGCTAATTTTGAGCGGACTGTTTGCCGAAACTGTTTGACAAACAAAGTTGGGCGAACAGTCCGCCCGTGTGTACGCGGCCTAAGGCCGCGTACACACGGGCGGATTGTCTGCCCAACTAAGTCCGTCAAACAATCCGACAGACAGTCCGTTCAACTTTTGAATGAACGGACTTGACCACACACGATGAACAGACAGTCCGCTGAAAACATGCGCGATGACGTGTACAGCACGTACGACGGGACTAGAAAAACGACGTCCAATACACTGCAATGCAACCTTCAGCCGTGTAAACCCTTTCTGAGCATGCGCCATACTTAGTTCGTCCAACTTGCCTACACACGAGCGGACTGTCCACTGAAACCAAGTTTGGACGGACAAAACCAAGTTTCAGCGGACAAAATTACGGAAATTCCGAAAGACAAAGTCCGTCGGACTGTCCGCTGAAAAAGTCCGCTGAAGCCCACACACGAGCGGATTGTCCGCTGAAACACGGTTCAGCGGACTAAGTTGGACAGACAATCCGCCCGTGTGTACGCGACCTAAGAGAGAGAGGGAACAAGAGACAGATATAAATATATATAGAGAGAGAATGAAAGATATAAAGAAAGAGAGATACATATCACCTCTGACCACCCTTTGCCGCCTGTCACCCACTGTGTATGCATTGATCCTTACCTCTCTCTATCATGTGATATCTTAGGCTACATTCAGGTCTGTGTTTAAGGCAGGGCAAAAGGGGCAGCTGCCCTGGACCCTGTTATTGTTGTGGGGCCCAAAGCAGCTGCCTCATACTTGCCAAATATCCCAGTTTATATTCCCTCATCCCTTGAAATATTAGTCCTGTGTTGTGTCCTGATATCTCAGTGTGAGGTGCTGCTACTAATGCGGCCCAGCTCTGCCCTATTGTGTACAGTTGACTCACCTGCAGACCCTGTGTTTACATGTAAATAACCGGAATTCATATGTAAATAGAGGCAGCATATTTCTTTAAATAATTGATATGTAGATCACGACCCCCTGCAGTGAGCAGATGATGTGCTGTAACCTCTAGCAACCAATCAGTGAGCAATATTACTGTACAGTAATCTCTAGTAACCAATCAACAAGCAGAAATCATGTGCTGTAACCTCTAAGTCAGTAAGTGGTAATCATGCACTGATCTGATACAGTAAACTGATTTTAAGTCTAGCTGCTATTTATTTTATGTCTCAGGTGGAGAGTGAAATTGCTTGGAGGGGGGCAAGAAAAGTTTTGCCCAGGGTCCAATAAATATCAAAGACGGCCCTGGCTCCATTCACACTTTGCGATTTGGAATGAATGGCACCCAAATGCACAGAAAAAGTGTTGGTGCCATTTTAAAAACCCACTGCATTGCAACAGTCTTGCTTTTGTGTAGTACAGTAAAACGCATTAATTTGCGCGCATTCCCCCACCGCACCTGATGTGTACACCAGGCTCCTGTGCTTTCTTCTGCATTTTAATGGCAGCCGGTTCATTTCAATGGGCTACCCTGTGCGTGTGAAATACACAAAAAGGTGCCGCCGTACCATGTGTTTTAGCGGGGCGCCAATGCACGTGCGTTTTTTTAGATGCATGGAGAATTTATCTTTTTATATATTTGATCTAATGATATCAGTATTTGGATGTAAGTAGCAAAACACGCACTTTATACGTTGAGTTTTCCCGCAAACACAAACACGGGTTAATTTTTTTTTTTATTTCTGGACAAAAACTGTCTACGCAATAAAAAATGGAAAGCGTTTTGTCCATAAATATTGTGTGCCTCGCGGTGACCCCTCTGCCATTGCTCCCATGACTTGGCATTAGACGCGGCCCGCTGGTGATCGGCCCCGAATCCACCATGTGCACTCTGACCTCCGACCCCGAGAACACAAGATAACGAGCCGAGTTACGTCCCAGAGGGACGGTGCAAAGTTCTGCCGCAGATTAAGGATTGTAAGGGCTGATTATTCTCATGGAAAAAAAGAGGCCGGGGATAAAATGCCAGGAGAGAAAAATGCAGAAAATTGGCACCTGAAACATTTCTGACTTTTTTTTTTAGTTTTTCTATTTTGGTCTTTTATGTTTTTTATTACAGCGAGAAAAAAAATGCAAGGAAGGGAAAAAATAAAAATATGATGTACTAAAATGACAAGTATGGGTGGGCGGGATTAAAGGGAGAGCGTCTTCGGTTTGGGTCAGTTTTTTTGGTCGGCATATTATAAAAGAAAAACAAATGTGTTCTGTCTTTTCAAGTAAAACTGAAGGCAAAACTTTTTTTTTTCCAGTTTTGGATAGAGTGAGGAATTAGACCCCCTGTCAGGGTTTTATTCTCTTTATTTGTCCTGTTTATCATTATCATTGAAAATGAAAGTGAAAGAAAATCCCAAAAATTTTGAGTTGTCATCAGAACAGGAATAGAGGAAAAATCGTAAAATGGGGTCACTAGTAGGTAGTCCCTCTCACTCTCACCTAATAGATAAGACATGTACTCAGAATGATCTCCTTACATACAAAGATAAATAAATAATAAAAAAATATATATATATATATATATATATATATATATATATACGTTATGTGCAAAGTTTAAAAGACAGAGATGTTTAAAATAAGTTTAAAAGTTTAAAAGAAAAGAGAGAGAGAGAGTAAGAGAGAGAGAAAGAAAGAAAGAAGGAAAGAGAAAGAAAGAGAGAAAGAAAGAGTGAGAAAGAAGGGAGAGAGGGAGAGAAAGGGGAGATAGAGAAAGAGAGAGAGAAAGAAAGGGATTGAGAGAGAGAGAGAGAGATAGATAGATAGATAGATAGATAGATAGATAGATAGATAGATAGATAGATAGATAGATAGATAGATAGATAGATAGAGAGAGAGAAATAAACAGGAGAGAATGAAGAGAGAGAGAAAGATAGAAAGGGAGGGAGAGAGAGAGAAAGTAAGAGAAAGAAAGAAAAAAGGGAGAGAGAGAGAAAGGGGAGATAGAGAGAAAGAAAGAAAGGAAGAAAGAAAGAAAGAAAGAAAGAAAGAAAGGGATCGAGAGAAAGAAAGAAAGAAAGAAAGAAAGGGATCGAGAGAGAGAAAGAAAGAAAGGGATTGAGAGAGAGAGAAATGGGTGACCCCGCCCCCCTCTGATGTAACACAGGCAGGTTTCCGTTACATCAGAGGGGGGCGGGGTCACCCATACGTCACAGGGAACCCCGGGTTTCCCCTTGCGTCAGAGGGGGACGGGGTCAGGTGACGGGTGGCCCCGCCCTCCGTATATAAGAAATGTCAGGCTCCGGAATCCTTGCAGTGTCTCCTCCGTGGAGACAGAAGAAGGATGGATTCGCTGCGCTGGATGAGATGAGACATCACTGGAGAGATGACCGTCCGTCGCTGGATAGCAAGAGTGGATTAGCACCGCTGGAATCTTTTTTTTTTTTTTTTTTAATAAAGGAATTTTTCAAAAGTGTGTTTGTTTTATTTAATTATTTTTTACACTCTCTTTGTGAAATGGTAGGGGTACTTTTGTACCCCCTTACCATTTCAAACAGGGGGGGGGCCGGGATCTGGGGGTCCCCTTGTTAAAGGGGGCTTCCAGATTCTGATAAGCCCCCCGCCCGCAGACCCCCACAACCACCGGCCACGGTTGTGGGGATGAGGCCCTTGTCCTCATCAACATGGGGACAAGGTGCTTTGAGGGGTCACAGACCCCCAAAGCATCCTCCCAATGTTGAGGGCATGTGACCTGGTACGGTTCAGGAGAGAGGGGGGGCCGCTCTCTCGTCCCCCCCTCTTTTCCTGCGGCCTGCCAGGTTGCGTGCTCGGATAAAGGGTCTGGTATGGATTTTTAGGGGGAACCCCACGTCAATTATTTTTTTAATTTGACGCGGGGTTCCCCTTAATATCCATACCAGACCTGAAGGGTCTGGTTATGGATATTTAGGGGGAACCCCACGTCAATTTTTTTCTTAAATTTGAGGCAGGGTTCCCCTTAATATCCATACCAGACCTGAAGGGCCTGGTAATTGAATTTGGGGGACCCCCACGCTTTTTTTTAAATTTTTTTTTTATTTTTTTTATCAATGACTTTCAATGAGTGTTCTCTGTATTACGGAGCCGACAATTCATAATAGCTGCGAGTGATTTTAAAGGACTTTTTTTCCTGCATAAATGACACTTTGTGCAGGGACAATTCTAAGCACCAGAAACATGCGCCCCTTCACAGGCATACTATAGACAACCCCCCACTACGAAATTTAAAGGAATATTACACTTTTATTGTTTCACTTTAATCATTATTAAAATCACTGCTCCCGAAAAAACGGCCGTTTTTAAAACTTTTTTTTGCATTGATCCATGTCCCCTGGGGCAGGACCCGGGTCCCCAAACACTTTTTAGGACAGTAACTTGCAGAATCTTTTCTCTCTGTCAAATCTTTTTTCTCTGTCGAATATTTTCTCTATATAATCTTGGGCTAATAGAGGTAAGGTTAGGCACATTCGACCACAGGTTCTATAGACACAGATTGTTGTCAGAGTCAC
Source organism: Lithobates pipiens (assembly GCF_037356315.1). NCBI lineage: Eukaryota > Metazoa > Chordata > Amphibia > Anura > Ranidae > Lithobates > Lithobates pipiens. The sequence continues at coordinate 26,342,342 of NW_027507686.1, forward strand.
ATCGAATCTCCTATTCTATATCGAACTGTTGTAACAATGAAAACCAAAATAAAGCATTTATTTATGTCGGATCTTTCGTTTTTCGGATTCTGTGCTTTCCTTATCGTTTGTCAAAACGAAAACGAAAATAGCTGAAATTCGGACGAAAATGCATTCGGACGAAAACGAATGCACATGTCTAGAAATTAGTGCATACGCTCCATTTGCACGTTTTTGTGCACATTCGTATGTGTATTTTTTGTGCAATTTTCTGCTCAAATGAATAATGTAAAAAAAAAGATAATAATAAAAATCATCATAAATAAATAATAAATAAATAAAACAAATGAATACTATGTAATAATACATAATTAAATAATAATTAACCCCTAACCTTAAAAAAATATATTAAATAAATTATTATTATTAATAATAATAATAATAATAATAATAACAATAATAATAAATAAACACCCAAACCCAAACAAAATAAATCAAATTATTATTAATAATAATGAGAATAATAATAATATTTATTTATTTATTTTGTGTTAGGGTTAGGATGTTTAGTTATTTATTATTATTTTATTATTTTCATATAATAAATAACCTCATCCCCTAACCCCTAATCCTAACCGAACCTTAACTCTAACCCCTTAGCCTAGGTTTCCATCATCGCCACCTGAAAGTCACGTGATTTTGCTGTGATTTTTTTGAAGTTGCATGACAAGTCGCACTAGTGGAAACGTAGCCTAACCTTAACAAAATAATAATAATAAATTAATAATATTATAAAAAATAAAAGCTAACTGAAAATCTAAAGAAGCTGAAAAACCTAGCAACAAAATGATGATAGTTTTCTCTTCTACTGGCTATCAAAAACGCTATATAAAAACACGCAAAAAAACGGAAAAAAACGCTCAAAAGCAAACATTTACTTTATTGCAACTTACCAATTCTTAGAACTGATGGCTGCATTTGTTTTTCTTTTTTAGGCTTTTTTTCTTCTATTTTCATCTGGTGATCTGGGCCAGTAAATCAGTTTTTTTTCAACAGAACAAGCTCTCTTTCAGATGCTACGCTCAGGTGTGAATGCAGCCTCACCCCAAAAGGATAAAACCTGTTTCCTGTAACTGCAATGTGAGCTGGAGTTTGGTGTCAATTTGTCAGTGTATTTAAATCTGCTAGTTCATCTACAACTCCTGTGTTGCGTTTGACTCCCCTCCTCTGTGACTGACAATGCTGATGTTCAAAGGTGCCCCTTTTGATCCTTCATCCAGAGTGGGGGGGGGGCACTCTACTACAGGAGGTGTGTTACTGGCCTGATCACCAGGTGAAAACAGAAGGGAAAAAAAGCCTAAAAAAAAAAAGAAAACAAATGCAGCCACCACATCTAATGTTTGGTAAGCTGCAGTATAATCCATTTTTGGTTTTGGGATTAAGCCCAGGTTCACACTGCTGCGGCATTAAAGTTGTGCAAGTTTAGCTGAACTCGCACAATTTCATTCCCGCATGTCAGTCCGATGAATTCACAGAGATATTTGTGCGGTTTCCTGCACCGATGTCTATTGAAATCGAACCTGAAATCACCAAAAGTAGTACAGAAACTACTTCTGGGAATGGGTGCAGCGTCACACCAATTCAGACGGTTCCATTGTGGGCAATGGCTGCCGATTTGGCATGCGATTTGACATGTCAAATCACATGCCAAATCACATTAATGTGAGCCAGGGCTTATATCGCTTTAAGGGAGGGGCACAGAAAAACGTAGTCTGAGTCAAATTCAAGTACAGTGGAACCTTGGATTTCGAGCATAATGCCGCGTACACACAACTGGGCTTTTCAACATCAAAGGTCCAATGGAACGATTCCGGCAGACCATTCGATCGTGTGTGGGCTGCAGCGGACTTTTGATTTGCAAAAATCCGACAGACTTTAGAAATGAACATGTTTCAAATTTTTCCGCCGGAACTCCGCCAGACCCAGTTCCTACCGAGAAATCCGCTCGTGTGTATGCTAGTCCGACGGACAAAAACCGACGCGAGGGCAGCTATTGGCTACTGGCTATGAACTTCCTTATTCTAGTCCGGTCGTACGTCATCACGTCCGAATCCGTTGGACTTTGGTGTGATTGTGTGTGGGCAAGTCCGTTCATTCGTAAAGTTCGTCAGAACTCTGTCAGAACTCCGTCAGAACTCCGTCGAAAGTCTGTCGGACCTAGTCGCTCGAAAAGTCTGGTCGTGTCTACGCGGCATAACCCGTTCCAGGAGAATGCTTGTAATCCAAAGCACTTGCGTATCAAAGCGAGTTTACCCATAGAAGTCAATGGAAACTAAGATAATTTGTTCTGCATTGACTTCTATTACATGCAATACCGCATATGGCCAGAGGTGGGGGGTGCTGGAGAGCCTCTGAAATACTCAGGGACAGCTCGGCTGAACTTGAAAAGCCTCGGAATGGCTCAGAAACACCCAGGAAATTAGTATTTCCAAGTGTTTCCGAGTGATTCTGAGTATTTCCGAGAATTTCCGGGTGATTTTGAGTATTTCCGAGTGTTTCCGGAGGATTCTGAGTATTTTCGAGTTTTTCCGGAGGATTCTGAGTATTTCCGAGTGTTTCCGAGTATTTGCGAGTGATTCTGAGTATTTCCGAATGGCTCTGAACCGTTCTGAGTGTCCCCGGCGCCCCCCTGCACCTCTGGCCAAATGGGGTACTGCACACCACATTAGCTTGAATTATGCTCGTGTTGCGAGACAACACTCGCAAACCGAGTCAGGATTTAAAAAAAAAAAAGTTGCTCGTCTTTCAAAACGCTCATTAACCGCGTTACTCATAAACCAAGGTTCCACGGTACTCACCCAGTATAAAAAAAGATATATATGGATGTATTATTGGATACAGAGTATTAATTTGTATCTTTTGTATCCACCTGGAGTTTGCACCTGCGTGCTGGAAAACATTGCCCCTCCCCCCTCTGTACCACCTTCTGTTTGGAACTTCTCCTCCAATCATCTGATCCTTCGGCATCCTCATCCAACAACCTTCATCATACGCAGAAGCCGCCAACCTGAAAACGATGTCACTCGCTCCCCTATCACAGGTGTGGGCCATCCAGGCATTGCGTGCGATGATGTCAGCGATAATCTCGGGGGCCTCCCAGAATCCTTTGCGCTGCCCGGGCCGCACCTGCTCATCATCACCGACCTTTCCACGGCATTGGAGGTCGCTGATTGCCTAAACAGGCTGATCCGGGCCTCGCTGCAGATGGCGGGGGGGGGGGGGGGGGGAATCTCCGGCTTCGTGTTTCCAGTTTAGCGCTCAGATACAGCTGGGAGTGTCATGACATCATCGGCAGAACGCGCTCAATCAAAAGAGCGCTGATTTCAGACTTGGAAGGGTAATCCTCGTTTTATCTCCTGGCCGGGATGCCGAGAAAACCGACTTCTGGTTATCATCACCAGCTGAAAATGTAAAAAGTGAAAAAAAAAAAAAAAAAAAAATAGGCCATCGCTGACGGAATCCGCTCCCGCTGCCAAAACCAGCGTCATCGCGCTGCGAGATTTAAAGAATATTAAATACATGTGGAGGTGTTTAACGGGCAACCTGTGAATTCTTCTCCTTGGTCATTCGTGGGTTAATGCACCAATTAATTCTGTCCTCGGATTCTTCATGTTGTCCCAGATGTGCCGTAACCAACAACCAACCAATCGGATTCTGGACTAGACCTGCCTGGCAGACCTTTAACCAATCGACCTTCAGAAGGTTTTACCCCCCCCCCATCCTCTTTCATGACCAGAGCATTTGTTTTGCTATTCAGCACTACGCTACTTTAACCACTTCAGCCCTGGAGGATTTGGCTGCATAATGACCAGAGACATTTTTACAATTTGGCACTGCGCTACATTAACTGGTATTATTATTATACAGGATTTATATAGCGCCAACAGTTTACGCAGCGCTTTACAATATAAAAGGGAGACAATACAGTTATAATACAATAAAATCCAAGAGGATTAAGAGGGCCCTGCTCAGAAGAGCTTACAATCTAAAAGGCAGGTGGTACAAAAGGTTGTAACGGTGGGGAATGCGCTGATGGTAATTGCGCGGTCATGCAACAACTGTACCCAAATTATATTTATTTATTTTTTTTCCACACAAATAGAGCTTTTTTTTATTTTTTCGCAGTTGTGTGACGCTGTACCCAAGCAAAATTGACGTCCTCCCCCTATCCAGACCAATTTTCAGCTTTCAGCGCTGATGCACTTTGAATGACAATTGCGCGGGCATACAACACTGTACCCAAATTAAATTTTTTGCATTTTTTTCCCACAAATAGAGCTTTCTTTTGGTGGTATTTGATCGCCTCTGTGGTTTTTATTTTTTGTTGAAAAAATGTAAAAAGACCGAATTTAAAAAAATTATATTTTTTATATTTTTTATTTTGTTATAAATTTTTAAAACAGGTAATTTTTGTCCGCCATTGATGTACGCAGATGAGGCGGCAGTGATGGGCACTGATAGATGGCAGTGATGGGCACTGATCACTTACACTGATAGGCAGCACTGCTAGGTGGCACTGATTGGCACCACTTGTGGGCATTGATAGGTGGCACTTGTGGGCACTGTGGGCACTGTAAGATGGCAATGGCAGGTGGCATAGATGAAGCATAATTGCCTCTTCCTCTTTGGGACTGATGTCCCTTGCAGATGAGCCGGTGATCGGCTTTTTTTTTCTCCTCTGCTGTCAGCGTGAGGAGAAAAGAAAACGATCACCGAGCTTTTGTTTTGATCATGTGATCAGCTGTCATTGGCTGACAGCTGATCACATGATAAGGGGCCAGGACTGGCCCCTTACTCGAATTGATGATCACCCGAGCCTCAGTGACTCGTGATCACAGTGCACTCTGACCGCGCCCTGTAGGGCATGCGCAGGGAGCGTGCACAGGGGAGGCCATCGGAAATTCACGTCATTCGGCTATGGAGCGGACGTCAAGAAGTTAAGGATCAGGCCTTTTCTGGTACATTTTGTTTACAAGCAATAATCTGTATTTTTTGCTAGAAAATTACGTAGAAACCCCAAAAAATATATATTTTTCTTTAGAAGAGACATTTATGTCACATGGTGCAGTGTGTTTTTTTTTAAAGGATACACTTTCATGAATTTTAATGTAAAAAAAAACACAATATATAACCCGATTTTTGGGAGGGTATAAAAGATGATGTTACACTGAGTAAATAAATACCTAACATATCATGCTTTAAAGCGGTTCTTCACCCTAAAGGGGAAGTTCCGCTAATCTGATCCCTCCCCCCCTCCGTTGCCAGAAATCGGCACCTTTCAGGGGGGAGGGGGGTGCAGTTACCTGGATAATCCAGGTATCTGCACCCACTTCCGGGCAGACCACCGCAGACCCCTGCAGACGTTCCCCCCCCCCCCCCCCCGTTGTGTTCTGGGAAACACACAGTTCCCAGAGACACAGCGGGGGACCATAAGAGACGCACAGCGCGACTCGCGCATGCGCAGTAGGAAACCGGGCAGTGAAGCTGTAATGCTTCACTTCCCGATTCCCTGACAGAGGATGGCGGCGGGGGCAGCAGCGAGACGAGCGATCGCTCGTCATCTGCCGCCGACATCGCTGGACCCTGGGACAGGTAAGTGTGATTTTATTAAAAGTCAGCAGCTGCAATATTAGTAGCTGCTGGCTTTTAATATTTTTATTTTAGGTGCAGAACCACTTTAAAATTGCACGCGCTCGTGGAATGGCGACAAACTACGATACCTACAAATCCCCATAGGCAAAGCTTTACATTTTTTTACAGGTTACCAGTTTAGAGTTAAAGAGGAGGTCTAGTGCTAGAATTATTGTGCTCGCTCTAACGTTTATTCTATCTTTTCATGTGACAACACTGAAGAAATGACACTTTGCTACAATGTAAAGTAGTGAGTGTACAGCTTGTATAACAGTGTCAATTTGCTGTCCCCTCAAAGTAACTCAACACACAGCCATTAATGGATAAACCACTGGCAACAAAGTGAGTACACCCCTAAGTAAAAAATGTCCAAATTGGGTCCAATTAGCTATTTTCCCTCCCCGGTGTCATGTGACTCGTTAGTGTTAAAAGGTCTCAGGTGTGAATGGGGAGCAGGTGTGTTAAACTTGGTGTTATCGTTCTCACTCTCTCATACTGGTCACTTGAAGTTCAACATGGCACCTCATGGCAAAGAACTCTGAGGATCTGAAAAAAATAATTCTTGCTCTACATAAAGATGGCCTAGGCTATAAGAAGATTGCCAAGACCCTGAAACTGAGCTGCAGCATGGTGGTCAAGACCATACAGCGGTTTAACAGGACAGGTTCCACTCAGAACAGGCCTCGCCATGGTCGACCAAAGAAGTTGAGTGCACGTGCTCAGCATCATATCCAGAGGTTGTCTTTGGGAAATAGACGTATGAGTGCTGCCAGCATTGCTGCAGAGGTTGAAGGGGTGGGGGGTCAGCCTGTCAGTGCTCAGACCATACGCTGCACACTGCATCAAATTGGTCTGTAAGTCGTCCCAGAAGGAAGCCTCTTCTAAAGATGATGCACAAGAAAGCCAACAAACAGTTTGCTGAAGACAAGCAGACTAAGGACATGAATTACTGGAACCATGTCCTGTGGTCTGATGAGACCAAGATAAACTTATTTGGTTCAGATGGTGACAAGCGTGTGTGGTGACAACCCGGTGAGGAGTACAAAGACAAGTGTGTCTTACCTACAGTCAAGCATGGTGGTGGGAGTGTCATGGTCTGGGGCTGCATGAGTGCTGCCGGCACTGGAGAGCTACAGTTCATTGAGGGAACCATGAATACCAACATGTACTGTGACATACTGAAGCAGAGCAGGACCCCCTCCCTTTGCAGACTGTGCCGCAGGGCAGTATTCCAACATAATAACGACCCCAAACACACCTCCAAGACAACCACTGCCTTGCTAAAGTAGCTGAGGGTAAATGTGATGGACTGGCCAAGCATGTCTCCAGACCTAAACCCTATTGAGCATCTGTGGGGCATCCTCAAACGGAAGGTGGAGGAGCGCAAGGTTCTCTAACATTCACCAGCTCTGTGATGTCATCATGGAGGAGTGGAAGAGGACTCCAGTGGCAACCTGTGAAGCTCTGGTGACCTCCATGCCCAAGAGGGTTAAGGCAGTGCTGGAAAATAATGGTGGCCACACAAAATATTGACACTTTGGGCCCAAGGAGGGAGGGTTGACTCCTCCAGCTGCTTCTAAAAACGATCCAGTAGCCTAGGGGCTATTCAGCCATTTAGATTGCTCTTATGGGAATTTCTGGCTAAAAAAAATAATACTGGGGTTATGGCTGATAGCTTTAGCCATAACCCGGCAAACCTCTTCTGTAACGTATGTGTACTTAGTGCGATCGTGAAGCGGGGTAATGTGTGTATTATGTGTTGTTTTACTTTCTGATCTGGCTGTTTTTTTCCCCCTGCTTTGACCGTTAATATGGAGTTGTCACCCCCTACCCATGACCATTAATGTGGACTTGCCCCCTCCATCTTCACCATGTTCATTAATATGAAGTTGCCCCCCCCCCCCCAACACCCCAACCCCCCCCCCCCCCCCCGTCTATCTCTCATGACAATCAATATGGAGTTCTTCCCTCTTGACATTAATATAAATATGGACTTGCCCCACATCCCCCTCCATTTCCCCATGACTATTAATATGGAGTTGCACTTATCCTCCCTAAAACCACTATTATGGAGTTGGTCTCCCTCTAGAGCTATACTATCCTCCACTCTTCTGGAAATGTTTTCTACAAGATTTTGGAGGGTGTCTGGGGGGAATTTGTGAGGTCATGTACTGATGTTGGATGGGCAGATTGGCGTTCCTAGTCATCCCACTTCAGTAAGATTGAGGTCAGGACTCTGTATAGGACACTCCAGTCCCTCCACACCTAACTGGTCACACCATGTCTTTATGGAGTGGGCTGTCTACATAGGGGCACCGTCATGGTGGAACATAAAAGGGTCTCCACCAAACTGCTAAGACAGGGTTGAAAAAGTATGATTTTCTACAATAGTTACATAGTTAGTAAGGTTGAATAAAGACACCAGTCCACCCTGAGTGAGTGTCTACAATTGTCCCTATCCCTGTACATTGCACACTCACATCAGTCCCTATCCTCAAGGAGCCCACAATCATATACTAGGGCCAATTTTTGGACAGAAGCCAATTAACCTACCTGCATGTCTTTGGGGTGTGGGAGGAAGCTGGAGTACCCAGAAGAAACCCACGCAGGCACAGGGAGAAAATGCAAACTCCAGGCAGGTAGTGTCATGGTTGGGATTCAAACCAGGGACCCTTTTTACTGCTAGGTGAGAGTGCTAACCACTACACCACTGTGCCGCCCATACAATGATAATGATAATATATTTAGGGATAATTGCGATCTTTAGCCAAAACATTTTAATTCAGTTAGGGATAGATTTGGAGAGTCTTGGAAATATCTCCATGTTCGTCCTTCATTGGAAGGAAGGTGAGATTGAGTGATCCGTCCAGTTTGGTGCTGGTGGTGTCAGGTTGGAGGATGCTGGAGTTGGGGGTTAGATGCCTCTGATGATCAGACCACCCTGGGAGGTGTCACTTGCTGGCTGAAGGGAGTCTCGCCTGTCAATCACTTCTACGCTTCATTAAACCCCAGGAAGGTGTTGTAAAGCACGGAGATAATTACCATCTTCATTTCACCATATGTTCAGCAGCTTAGACCCGGCCATTAAAGGGGGCTTTCCACTTTAATCTAAAAGCTGTGCCCTTCCTAAGACCCTTTTGTGCAGGGAACATTATAAACACTGTGTGTCCTGTTAAACTTATTCATTTTCCTGTTTTTTTTTTCAGTCTGGAGGTCAAAATGAGGCCCAAAAAATTTGGTAAAATTTTTGAACAGAGAACAAAACAGTAACAAGACGTATCAACATGCAGCATAAACAACAATGACATCACCTTGAGAAATGTTCCTCCCTCATCCTCCCTGCCTTGAAAATACATGACACCAGGTTTACCAAGGCATTAATTATCGTCAAAATTTGCGGAAGACAGGGGAGGACTAGGTTGGGGGGAGACATTTTCAGCCGGGGGCTAGGAAAAATAAAAGGGCATGTCTAGTTTTGGATCCGGAATTGAAGGGTTAGACTCAAGTTTTTATTGTAGTCTGAATCAATTGGGGAGATTAACCTTTCTATTTCTATTATATATTAGTGACCTTTGTCACCAAGAAAGTGAGGGAATATTCGAAAATTTTGAAGTTGCCCCAGAAAAAGATGGATTGAATTTTTTTCCAATAGGGATACATGTTCTGGGAATAAATAAGAGGGGATTACCCCCACTTTGGGTGGTTTCCTCTAACTTCCTGTTGTAATGGTCACTAATGCAAATATCCCCAGTTAACACAGACTGCAATAAAAACATGAGTCTAACCCATAGATCTCTAAGCTTTCTAAAATAAAGGGCCAGTTTACTGTCCTTCAGACTTTGGAGGGACCAGACTGTGTCCATTTGGAGTAGAAAATGTCCCAGCATCAGTGGAACAAAAAAAAATGCCTTTGGTGTCAGTGAGAGAGATGTTGCCCCATCATTGGTGTCATTGGGAGGAATTGTGCCCCATCATTGGTGTCATTGGGAGGAATTGTGCCCCATCATTGGTGTCGTTGGCCCCATTGTTGGTCGCATTGGGAGGAATTGTTCCCCATCTTTGATGTCATTGGGACACATTGTTGGTGTCATTGGGAGGAATTGTGCCCCGTTGTTGAGGTCATTGCGAGGAATTGCACCTTTGTTGGTGTCAGAATTGTCCTTCATTGCTTGTGCCAGTGGATGAAATAGTGCCCCAAGGGCCAGATAAAAGCAAGCAAAGGGCCACGTCCGGGCCCCCGGGCCGCAGTTTGGAGACCACTGGTTTAACCCATTGGTGGGCAGCTGTGACCCTCCAGCTCTTGTGGAACTACATGTCCCATGAGGCATTGCAAATGTGACAGTTACAAGCATGGCTCCCAGAGGCAGAGGCATGATGGGACTCGTAGTTCTGAAACAGCTGGAGGGCCACAGTTGCCCACCCCCAAGCTGACCCTTCAACACTATATCCCAAACAAGACATACCCTTTCATTTTTTCTGGCCTTGGTGGCAAATGCCCCCAAGACCAGTCCTAACCTTCTCTACTGTATACATAGCTACAAAAAAAATCAGCCCAGTATAGCTTTATTATTCTCGCTAAAAGATCAGAAAGTAAATCCAATGCATTTTGGGTGCCCACAACTCCCCTTTCATCGGGGGGCTCGAACTCTCGCTGTGATAAGAGAAAATACTGGATAACGATTTCAAAGTAGCAAGGTTAAAATTTCAATATTTATTTTTACAGTTTTCAAAAACCTCTTTGCATACAGTATATAAATCATGTATAATATCTTCCAATATAGATTGAAACATCACAAATATACAAACCCAATGCTATCCCCCACAGCTGATAGTCAACCCGCCACCATGAGACTTGAATGTTGGCCGGCTCAGCCTGGGGACTCCATTATATATACAGTGGTGTGAAAAAGTGTTTGCCCCCTTCCTCATTTCCTGTTCCTTTGCATGTTTGTCACACTTAAGTGTTTCGGAACATCAAACCAATTTAAACAATAGTCAAGGACAACACAAGTAAACACAAAATGCAATTTGTAAATGAAGGTGTTTATTATTAAAGGTGAAAAAAAATCCAAACCATCATGGCCCTGTGTGAAAAAGTGATTGCCCCCTAAACCTAATAACTGGTTGGGCCACCCTTAGCAGCAACAACTGCAACCAAGCGTTTGCGATAACGTGCAATGAGGCTTTTACAGCGTCCTGGAGGAATTTTGGCCCACTCATCTTTGCAGAATTGTCCTAATTCAGTTACATTAGAGGGTTTTCGAGCATGAAAGGACTTTTTAAGGTCATACCACAACATCTCAATAGGATTCAGGTCAGGACTTTGGCTAGGCCACTCCAAAGTCTTCATTTTGTTTTTCTTCAGCCATTCGGTGGTGGACTTGCTGGTGTGTTTAGGATCATTGTCCTGCTGCAGAACCCAAGTTCGTTTCAGCTTGAGTACACGAACAGATGGTCGGACATTCTCCTTCAGGATCTCTTGGTAGACAGCAGAATTCATAGTTCCTTTTATCACGGCAAGTCTTCCAGGTCCTGAAGCAGCAAAACAGCCCCAGACCATCACACTACCACCACCATATTTTACTGTTGGTATAATGTTCTTTTTATGAAATGCAGTGTTCCTTCTACGCCAGATATACTTGGACACACACCTTCCAAAGAGTTCCACTTTTGTCTCATCGGTCCACAGAATGTTGTCCCAAAAGTCTTGGGGATCATCAAGATGTGTTGTGGAGAAATTGAGACGAGCTTTGATGTTCTTTTTGCTCAGCAGTGGTTTTCTCCTTGGAACTCTGCCATGCAGGCCATTTTTGCCCAGTCTTTTCCTGATGGTGGAGGCATGAACGCTGACCTTAACTGAGGCAAGTGAGGCCTGCAGTTCCTTGGACGTTGTTTTGGGGTCTTTTGTGACCTCTTGGATGAGTCATCGCTGCGCTCTTGGGGTAATTTTGGGCGGCCGGCCACTCCTGGGAAGGTTCACCACTGTTCCATGTCTTCGCCATTTGTGGATAATGGCTCTCACTGTGGTTCGCTGGATTCCCAAAGCTTTGGAAATGGCTTTATAACCCTTTCCAGACTGATAGATCTCAATTACTTTCTTTCTCAATTGTTCCTGAATTTCTTTGGGTCTCGGCATGATGTGTAGCTTTTAAGGATCTTCTGGTGGACCTTACTGTGTCAAGCAGCTCCTATTTAAGTGATGCCTTGATTGTGAACAGGTGTGGCAATAATCAGGCCTGGGTGTGGCTAGAGAAATTGAACTCAGGTGTGGACAACCACAGTTATAGTATGTTTTAACAAGGGGGGCAATCACTTTTTCACACAGGGCCATGATGGTTTGGATTTTTTTTCACCTTTAATAATAAACACCTTCATTTACAAATTGCATTTTGTGTTTACTTGTGTTGTCCTTGACTATTGTTTAAATTGGTTTGATGTTCCGAAACACTTAAGTGTGACAAACATGCAAAGGAACAGGAAATGAGGAAGGGGGCAAACACTTTTTCACACCACTGTAGAAATGCGTTGGATTTACCCTCTGATCTTTTACCAAGATTTCCTTCCCAGGCTTTCAGCGCGGTTGCACTTTGAATGACAATTGCATGGTCATGTACATATATATTTTAGATATTTTTTAAAGACAGATAGAGCTTTCTTTTGGTGGTTTTTAATCATTTAATCAAACCTGCATTTTTTATTTTTTGCTAAACAAAAAAAAAAGTCCAAGCATTTTGAAAGAAAAACCCCGTTTTCTTTGTATCTTTTATAAAATTTTGTAAATAATAAGTGATTTTTCTTCTTCACTGATGTGCTTTGATGAGGCTGCATTGATGGGCACTGATAGGCTGCACTGATGAGGTGGCACTGATGGACACTGATAAGCTGCACTGATGAGGAGGCACTGATGAGGCTGCACTGATAAGGTGGCACTGGTAGGCACCACTGATGGGCACTGATATTCAGCACTGATGGACACTGATAAACTGCACTGATGGGCACTGATATGCAGCACTGATGGACACTGACGGGCACTGATAAACTGCACTGATGGGCACTGATAAGACTGCACTGATAGGTGGCACTAATGGACACTGATTGGTACTGATGGGGCTGCACTGATGATCAGTGTAATTGTCCCGTCACAGTAAAGCTTTCCTTTTCTCAGTGACAGCACTCAGGAAAGGAAATGCCGTTAACCAGCATTTATTTACATGTGATGAGCTGTGATTGGACACAGCCGATCACATGGTAAAGGGCGGCTGCTCTTTACCTCCATCTGTGATCGGACACAGCTGATCACAGAGCGTGCCCCATGCCCACCCTGGTGGCGCCTGAAAGGGCAGGGTTCTGGGAGGACACCAGTAGACGCCTTCCTGGAAATGTGCGACTGCGTTGTAGCCGTCATTCCACTACAGTGCAGTCAGGAGGAGGCTAAAGAACTTTTTTTTATATAAAATGAACTTTTTATCTTTCAAAAAGTGTTTCCCAGTACTAAACCTTTCATCCAACTTCTAAATTGCTGCATTTGTAAATTTCAAAAGCCAATATAAGGGAATAGTAGTGATAAAAAAAAAGCACTAATGGGTTTAAAAAAATCGTTTTTGTTGTTGTATAATCCTTTAAGAGGCGTGGCAGGGGGTGTGTCCTATGCCTACATATATTTGCTGATAGGTGTCCCTGTTCCAATCTCAAAAGGTTGGGAGGTATGCAATTCTACTGCTTAAACGTCATTTGGTCAGAATGGAAAGTTCTACAAGATCCTCTCTTCTCCTTATTATTCAATAAGCATGTGTTTACATATCAGCTCCCTACAGCAGGGGGTCCCTAATTGTTGTGGGGGGATTTCTGTACTGGATGCTGTAGATTAGAGGATGAGAGGCACAGAGGGAAGTTTAATTATCACCTCTCACCTCCGCCTGTTCATGAATGACTTTGAAGGGTTTGGCTTTAAAGGGATTGTCCACTTTTTGATAAACAATTCCACTTGTGCCCAAGGTGGAGGCCCTCTGCTCAGTACCCTCATAGGTCTAATGTTTGCATTGCGAAAATCTCAGTCTCTTTATAAGGATTCTGTCCCAAGACCACACAGTGCTGCACTTCACATAAAGAACACACGTCCTCCACCACATTATTTCAGCCTTGTGATGGTCATTTTCAGGTCTCATTGGACTCACCAGAAAATAACTGTCACTTTTTTTTTTTAAAGTTTCCTTGTCCTGGTGTGTTAGCTTTGTGAATTGAGCCTTTTGTGTCTAAGGCTGGGTTCACACTGCTGCGATGCGGGAACGCTGCGAATCTACTGCGGGTTCCCGCATCGCATGCCTCCCGGCGGCAGTTCACACTGCCCTATGCGAACTGCTTGGAGTGTCAGTGAAAAGTTAATGACACCCCCAGATCAGTTCGCATATCGCAGTGCGATCTGCAAACTGGGACAGGAATCGGATCGCATGGTGTGAACACCCATGAGATCCGATTCTGCTGCGGACCAAAAAAAGGGTCCTGTTCGAGTTTGGGCCGGATGCGATGCAAATTCAGCCATACTATCTGTATGGCTGAACTCGCATCGCACAGAGATCGCATGTGATTTGCACTGCAGTGCGGTGTGAATCACATCCGATCTCGTACACCGCAGCAGTGTGAACCCAGCCTTACAGCCAATAATGTCATTGGATTATTATTAAAGCCATTAACCACTTCAGCCCCGGAAGGATTTATCCCCTTTCTGACCAAAGCGTTTTTTGCTGTTCGGCACTGCGTCGCTTTAACTGGCAATTGCGCGGTGGCTCCCAAACGGTGCGACGTGGCTCCCAAACAAAATTGACGTCCTTTTTTTCCCACAAATAAAGCTTTCTTTTTAGTCTGTTGGATAGATTTTAAAAACATGTTTTATTTCTAGGTCCGTCTGACTTTTGGGGAAAAAAAAGTCCGCTGCTGCCCACACACGATCGAATTGTCCAACGGATTCCGGTCTGCCGGACCAAGTCTGCTGGAAAGTCTGATCGTGTGTACGCGGCATTAGATTAAAAAAAAAAATAAAAAAATATTTATAATATAAAAAATATGTTTTTTTTCAAAATGTTCTGTCTTTTTTTTTCTTTATAGCGCAAAAAAAAAGAAAAAAAAACAAAAAACCACCAAAAGAAATTTCGATTTGTGGGAAAAAAAAAAGGTCATAGATTTAATTTGGGTACAGCGTTACAGGACTGCGCAATTGTCAATTAAAGTAACACAGTGCTGTATCGTAAAAAAAATGGTCTGGTCATGAAGGGGGGTAAATCTCCTGGAGGTCAAGTGGTTATTATTATTGTTGTTTTTGTTGTTGTTAATATTTTTGTGGTTGTTACTGTTGTTAATATTAATAATCCTATGACATTTAGCTTGCATCGTGCAATAAAATACTTCTTTTCAGTTTATATTTCGTCATTCTTCTATGTGTTGTAAAGGCTACCCTTCGGAAGCCCATGTGACAGGGTGACAACAAAGGAGAACAATCGGGTGACAGGAAGTTCTGGAGCCGGGACCTTCATGGTGGGATCATTTTGAGCTACATACTTTTGGTAAATCTAAAGAAGATTGTACAATCAGTTTGTAACGTGTGTGGTCAGATTAAAACACAAGAGATCCAGACTGCAGCACCGGCCAGGTTCAGCTGGGATTTGTAGTTCCTATAGGGAGCAGTAAAGGTTTGATATAACGATGACATCACTGGCGGAGAAAGGGATTTTCTCATACTATCAGGATTTCCACGGCTCTAATTATGGCAGCGGCACTTCCTGTGTATCGCTCCAATCTGGTGTGTGATCAGTGGGAAGCGGAGGACAATAAGACGTGGGCGATGGTGGAGCCGAGCCCAGGAATTTGCAGCGCGCAGCTATCACAAGTGTGACACGGGCTTATGTGAGGGGCCGAGGGCCCGGCCTATCAACACCTCCCATTAACTAAGGGCGTGAGCGGGCCCACCAGCATTACAGATAGCGAGTGGAAGGAAAATACAGCACTGGCGGGGACGCCGTTCCTCACACAGGACGGAAGACAAATGATGGCTTGTTTTGTAAATAAATTGGCCCGAGATGACGAGGGGCCCCCGAAAGGTGCGACAATGGGGCCCAGTCTGGTTAGCTGGCTAGAAACTATTGTGAAAAAAAAAAACAGAAAAAAGGCTGCTATTTACCTACACTGCACTGCGCTGAGTGTTAAATAAGGACACGGACTTTGCTGTCCACGTGGCAGGATCTGCTAGGGGTAACCAGACTGTGTGACTGCTGCAGGGCCCAGCCACACAAGGGGGCCCAATATATACAGTAGACACGCGTGTGTGTGTGTGTGTGTGTGTGTGTGTGTGTGTGTGTGTCTCCAAACACATATTGCTACATTCCATTTCTTGTGGGTTTTAGTGCAGAACTCCCAGAGCAGAGATCAATGCCGTCCTTCGAAGTCTCCCAAATACTAACCCCCCCATAACCCTCACTGAACCCCCCACTGTATTAACTTTACCCACATAGTACAATCCTCTCTCAATCCCTCTCCCTCCACTCACCGGCCTCCTATCTCTCTCTCTGCCCCAAACTCTTCTCCCCTCCCTTCCTCTCAACTCCTCTATTCTTTCCTATATCTCCCTCACTCTTCTACACACACACCTCATCTTTTTGTTTTCTTCATTTTTGTTCCCCTTCTATCTTTCTCTCCTCCCCACCCGCTCTCTCTACTCCCCACCCACTTTCTGTCCACTCCCCACCTGTTCTTTGTCTACTCCCCACTCGCTCTCTCTCTCTCCTCCCTACTTGCTCTCTCTCTACTCCCCACCCACTCTCTGTCTCCTCCCCACCCGCTCTCTGTCGTCTCCTCCCCACCCGTTCTCTCCCTCCTCCCCACCCACTCTCTCTCTACTCCCCACCCGTTCTCTCCATCCTCCCCACCCGCTCTCTCCCTACTCCTCACTCGCTCTCTCTCTACTCACCATCCGCTCTCTCTCTACTCCCCACCCGCTCTCTCCCTCCTCCCCACCCGCTCTCTCTCTCTACTCCCCACCCACTCTCTGTCTCCTCCCCACCCGTTCTCTCTCTACTCCCCACCCACTCTCTGTCTCCTCCCCACCCGTTCTCTGTCATCTCCTCCCCACCCGTTCTCTCTCTCTACTCCCCACTCACTCTCTGTCTCCTCCCCACCCGCTGTCTGTCATCTCCTCCCCACTCGTTCTCTCTCTCTACTCCCCACCCGTTCTCTCTCTCTACTCCCCACCCACTCTCTGTCTCCTCCCCACCCACTCTCTGTCGTCTCCTCCTCACCCGCTCTCTGTCTACTCCCCACCTGTTCTCTTTCTATTCCCCACCTGTTCTCTCTCTCTACTTCCCACTCGCTCTCTGTCTACACCCCACCTGTTCTCTTTCTATTCCGCACCCGCTCTCTCTCTACTCCCCAACCGCTCTCTCTCTACTCCCCACCTGCTCTCTCTCTACTCCCCATCCGTTCTCTTCCTCCTCAACACTCGCTCTCTCTCTATTCCCCACCGGTTCTCTCTCTCCTCCCCATCCGTTCTCTCTCTCCTCCCCATCCATTCTCTCTCTACTCTCCACCCGCTCTCTGCTCCCCACCCGTTCTCTCTCTCTTCTCCCCACCCATTCCCTCTCTTCTCCCCACCCATTCTCTCTCTTCTCTCCACCTGTTCTTTCTCCTCCCCGCCCATTCTCTCTCTCTGTCTCCTACCCACCTATTCTATCTCTATTCTCCATCTATACTCTCTCTCTCGCCTCTCCACCCATTCTCCCTCTCCTTCCCACCTGTTCTCTCTTCTCCCCACCTTTTTTCTCTCTGGCTCCCCACCTATTCTCTCTCTTCTCCTTACCCATTCTCTCTCTTCTCCTTACCCATTCTCTCCTTCTCTCCATCCGCTCTCTTTCTCCCCGCCCATTCACTCTCTTTTCTCCCCACCCATTCTCTCTCATCTCCCCCCCCCCCGTTCATTCTCTCTCCTCCCCACTTGTTCTCTCTCTCTCACTTCTCCCCAACCATTCTCTCTCTCTCCTGCCCAATCATTCTCTCTCTTCTCCCCACTTATTTTCTCTCTCTACTCCCCACCCATTCTCTCTCTCTTACCCACCCCCTCTCTCTCTTCTCTCCATCCATTCTCTCTCTCCTCCCACCCATTTACTCTCTATTATGTCCCCTCTCTCCTCCTACGCATTAACTCTCTCTTTTCCACCACCCTTTCTCTCTTTTCTCTCCACTTTTTCTCTCTCTCCTCCCCACCCATTCTCTGTCTCGCCACCCGACCTGCTCTCTCTCTACTCCTTCGCTTTTTTCCCTCATTCCTCTCTTTTTCTCCTCTCTCAATCCCCCCTTACCCCATCCATTTTATCATTTAAATGTGAATAAGCTTTACTGGCAGGACCAAATACATTTTACCATTGCCAAATAAATTGAGAAGTTATTATGGGTGTGATTTGGGGTGGGAGAGCGGTGTAAGGAGTAAGTCCTAGAGCAGTGATGGCGAACCTTGGCACCCCAGATGTTTTGGAACTACATTTCCCATGATGCTCATGCACTGTGCAGTGTAGTTGAGCATCATGGGAAATGTAGTTCCAAAACATCTGGGGTGCCAAGGTTCACCATCACTGTCCTAGGGCATAATTAGGGGTAAATGATAAGGGGTAAATATAAAGAAAATAGGAGGTAAGTCCGAAAATGTTGTCAGGTTAAGGTATAACTTTCTTTACTTTTTCTTTCAATTTCTCTTTAAGTTCTCTTTCTCTCTCTCTCCCTCTCTTTTTCTCTTTCCCTCTATTTTTCTATTTCTCTCTCTACCTCTCTTTTTCTTTTTCTCTCTCTCTTTCTCTTCCTCTCTTCTTTCTTTTTTTCACTCTCTATGTCCACCCCCCACCTGTATATTACTGCTATGTTCAGATGAAGTACAATATAAACACTGAATATTCTGTTTGGCCTTATTACAAAGCCCAGCTCTTGGCCTGGTCTCTATTTCTGCAACAGTAAAAAAAAAAAAAATCATAAAATAACAAAACTTTTTTCCCAAGATCCCGGTCACTGCCTGTGCTTCCTACAAATAATGTCCGTGTTCTCTGCAGCCTTTGATCTGCCATGTTTTCCAGCTTTGGGCGGCACAGTTTGGGCAGTGTCATTATTATCAGTTCCACCCCAGGGGGGCAGGACAGGTTCTCTTACTTAAACTAGATGATCTGGATCTCACTGATGATCACCATTACAGCTTCAGAGAGCTCAAGTCAAGGGCAGACAAGGTGTGCTGGGACTGATGGTTCCTCAATTGCTTTCTAGATCGCTAAAGCTGGCCATACATTATATAATTTCTTGTACAATTTTCTTTTAGATTTACCAAAACCATATAACATGAAGTCAAAACTAAACACTTTCAATTCATATGCAGTCAAGCAGGCCCTTGCACTGCATAGTTGAAGGTAAATCTAAAGGTAATAATTAAATAGGAAAATGTTATAATGTATGGCCAGCTTAAAACAGCCACTAAAGTAGTATGGAAAGTAGAATAGTAAAAAAGAAAAAAAGTTTACGTTTGCAAATATATTTCTTTTAAGGGCTTGTCCAATTTAGAACATATGATTGGTCTATAATGAGTTGTTGCGCACCAGCTAAAAGCTGAATTCAGGCTTCCGGTGGCAATGTTTGCCCTGTGAGGGACGGGGAGGTTGTTTTGTGAGCTTATGGTAAAGGGGGAAATTCGGGGTGGACATTGCTAGTGACTTGCTATTCAGTAAACAGACAGGCGTAGCGGAACTGCAGACTCTGAAGAGTGTTGCCACCCTCCTTATATATTATACAGGCATGTGGCATATGGGGGTTGGGGGAATCAAATGAGAGCAGGAAATACTGCAGAAATTCCTTGGCAATAAAAAATCTCCCTGTACTCACACTGGCATTGCCATTCAGGAACAGACAGGAGGATTCCATAAACTTTGTCTCAGTCTGAAGTTTGTTTTAGATAATTACCCTGCGGTAACAGCAGAGAGCAGTGTTCAGTGTCATTCTACTTCTGTTTCTGCAAATTTGGCAACTCAGCCATGGCGAAGGTGGGGGGACATAGGACAGTGTGATACAATATAAGATTAACCGCTTAGTTACCCAGACTGAGTTCACTGCTGTGATAAGGGGGGATTCATCCTTACTGAAAGAGAGAAAAAGACAAAATACGTCTGTGTCCCAAAATATAATATATACTTATCATGTCTGAAGAGAATAGATAGATAGATAGATAGATAGATAGATAGATAGATAGATAGATAGATAGATAGATAGATAGACAGACAGACAGACAGACAGACAGATAGATTGATAGATAGATAGATAGTTACAGAGATAAAAATATATGGTAATATGCAATGTTTGTAAAAGATGAATATAAAGAAAGGAAGGAAGAGAAAGAAAGAAAAAGAGAGAAAGCAAGAAAGAAAGGAAGCATAAGAAATAAAGTACGAGAGAGAAAAAAAGAAAGAGTTAGCAAGAAAGAGAAAGAAAGAAAGAAAGAAAAACAAGAGAGAGAGAGAGAAAAAAAGAATGAAAGGGAAAATAAAGAAAAAAAAATAAGTACAAGTGGGAGAAAAAGAAAGAAAAAGAGAGCAAGAAAGAAAGAGAAAAAGAAGGCGAGAGAAAGAAAAAAAATGAAAGAAAGAAAGATAGAACGAGAGAGCATGAAAGAAAGAAATTAGGCCCCTTTCACACAGGGCTGTCCGTATTTAGCCATCCGCTTGCTCAGTGGGGATCGCTCCGTTGATCCCCGCTGAGCCGGCGGATGACAAGTCCGTCTCTGCACTCTGTGCAGGGACGGACCTGTCAGAGAGTCCGCTCTCCCCTATGGAGGGATCAGATGATTACGGACCGCCTGTCCATTTTCATCCGATCCGGTCCACCAGACAGATGGAAAATAGGGTTTGCATCCGTCTGGATTTTGCGGATCGGTATGTGAGATAGAAAGAAAGAACAAACAGGAGAGAAAAAGAGAGCGAGGGAAATAAAAATAAATAGCGAGAGAAAGAGAAAAAGAAAGGGGGAAAAAAGAAAGAAAGTAAAAGAGAGAGAAAAAGAAAGAAAGAGAGAGGAAGAAATAAAGGGAGAGGAAAAAAAAACAGGAGCAATGAGAGGGAGAGAGAAAGAGAAAAAAGAAAGAAACAAAGACAAGAGAGAGAGAGCGAAAAAAAGAATGAAAGGGAAAACAAAGGAAAAAAATTAAGTACAAGTGGGAGAAAAAGAGAGCTAGAAAAAGAGAAAAAGAAGGAGAGAGAAAGAAAAAAAATTTTAAGAAAGAAAGATAGAACGAGAGAGAGCATGAAAGAAAGAAGTTAGTGAGATAGAAAGAAAGAACAAACGAGAGAGAGAGAAAGAAAAATAAATAGCGAGAGAAAGAAAGAAAGAGCAAGAAATAATAGCGAGAGAGAAACAGGAGGAATGAGAGAGAGAGAGAGAAAGAAAGAAAGAAAAAGAAAGAAAACGAATAAAGAATGAACAAAGAGAGAGAAAGCAAAAGAGAGAGAAGGGGAAAAAGAGAGCAAGAAATAGAGTGAGAGAAAAACAGGAGGGATGAGAGGGAGAGAAAAAGAAAGAGAGAGAGAACAGGAGGAATGAGACGGAGAGGGAAAGAGAAATGAGAATGAGAGAAAGTGTTAGAAAGAAGGAAAATAAAGTATGAACAAAGAGAGAGAAAGAGAGAAAGGGAAAAAGAAAGAACGTACAAAACAGAAAAAGAAAGACAGAGCAAGACATAAAGAGAGAGAGAGAAACAGGAGGAATGAGAGGGAGAGAGAAAGAAAGAGAAAGAAAGAAAGAAAGAAAGAAAGAAAGAAAGAAAGAAAGAAAAAGAGAAATGAGAACGAGAGAAAGAGTTAGAAAGAAAGGAAGAGAAAGAAAATAAAGAATGAAAAAAGAGAGAGAGAGAGGAAGAAAAAGATAGAAAGGGACAAAGAAAGAAAGTACAATAGAGAGACAGAAAAGGAAGAATAAGATACAGAGGGGAAAAAAAGAGAGACAGGGAAGGAAAGAAAGAAAACAAGAAAGATATAATGAGAAAGAAAGAAAGAAAGAAAGAACAAGAGAAAAAAAGAGAGAGAAAAAGAAAGAGAGAGGAAGGAAGGAAGGAAGATAATATATCATTGATAGATGAATTGGTTGTGGAATTAGTGATAATGTTATAAGTCAGGCATATTAATGACTTGTGTGATGACGGATAGATGCTGCACTCTCTCAGTTCTATAGATAATCATAGTTGGGTTTATGTACATTGTGTGTACAGGACGTATGTCATGATTGTTTCTAATCTAAGAATCCGTTGTTCATGAAAGCTCCTCTATAAATCTATCGATTTAAAGTTAGTTCCATTCTATGGAAATAAAATGAATTTGATAAAGTTCAATTGGGCTTTAAATTCTCATTGTGATTGAAGATTATGTAGTACTTTTAGTGTATGTAACGAGCATTTGCCAGCATTGGGCTGAGCAGTGGGGATGTGGAAGCAAATGCTAGACAAACATGATATTCTTCATACAATCTAATGCCGCCGACAAACATGTGTGGAATGTCCAACAGAAAAAATCAGACGGGAGCTTTTCATCGTATATTCCGATCCTATGTATGCCCCATCGGACTTTTTACGTCGAAAATTCTGATGGACCTAGAAATAGAACGTGTTCTACATTTTTCAGACGGAACCAATTCCTATCGGGAAAACCGCTCGCCTGTATGCTGTTCCAAAGGACCAAAAACGACGCATGCTCTGAAGCAAGTACGAGACGGAAGCTATTGGCTACTG
Organism: Lithobates pipiens; assembly: GCF_037356315.1. Classification (NCBI taxonomy): domain Eukaryota; kingdom Metazoa; phylum Chordata; class Amphibia; order Anura; family Ranidae; genus Lithobates; species Lithobates pipiens. Next base: position 26,364,795 of record NW_027507686.1, read on the forward strand.
GCTATCGAACTTCCTTTTTCTAGTCCCGTCATACGTGTTGTACGCGTTCTTGATGGTCAGACTTTGGTGTGATCGTGTGTACGCAAGACAGTTTCAGCGGAATTCCATCGGAACTCTGTCGGAAAAACCTTCAGAGTTTATTCCAATGGGAAAACCAGTCGTGTGTACAGGGCATTAGAATATGGTATAACTAATGGCATTTTTAGGTTTTGTTTCGGATAGAATAGGGAGGGATTAGAACCCTTGTCAGGTTTTTATTGCTGCCTGTGCCCCCTATTAGCCCCTGTACACACGGTCGGAGATTTCGACAACCAAATCCGTCAGATTTTGTCCGTCGGATCTTGTCCGAAACTGTTGCATACACACGGTCGGACTAAGTTGGAGAAAAATCCGATCTTTCAGAACGTGATGACGTAATTTCGTTATGATGGGACTACATTCAGGCTAGCAGCCAATAGCTTTGATGTAGGAATTTGATCTGAGCATGCATGGCACTTGGTCCGATCAAAATTCGCTACACATGATCGGAGTACGTCCGATCGAACCAGTGGGTCGGGAAATATTTCCAACAAGTTGGAAAATTGGGTCCGATGGATATTCCGACGGAATCAGTCTGATGCATACCACACACAGTCTGATTATCCGACAACACGGTCCGATAGGACACATTCCGACGGATTCTCTGACCGTGTGTACAAGGGCTTAGGGAGATTTACCCTCTCTATTTGTCTTGGTGACCGTTATCACCGAAAGTGAAAGAAAATCCCACATTTTAGGTTGTCACCAGAACAGAAATAGAGGGCAAATTTTCCAATGGGGAGACTAATTCTGGTGGCAACCAGAGAGTCCCTCACTTTGGAGGGATTTCCTCTTACTTCCTGTTGTGGCTATAGAGAAAGTGAAGTAAAATCTCCGTGATGGGACACAGGTGGTTATAACCCTCCCTTACTCCATCCAAAATGAAAAAAAAAAAATGTTGCTTTTAGTTCTACTTTAAAAGACTCCAATGTGCCTTTGGTGTGTATTGCCGATGCTACAATGTTACATTGTGAAAATGTATTTCCTTCAGGTGGAACGCTCTGCATGGTGACTGAAGGCCGATCCCCTGGCTGTGGGCATCTCCCACCCTGATGGGTGACTCGGAGGTATTTGGGACGTGATCTAACACACTCCCACCTCTCCTTATCAGACGTCCCATCACACGGCAATTACACGAAGTTAATAGGGCATTAACAAAACAACAGGACTGGAAGCCACAGAATTCATCGCCCGTTTCACTATCCATTAAAGAAACATTATACCCGGCTGCCTTGGCGCTGCCCGCGATGGCGCACTAAGGTCAGCTTGAAGTAATTTGGCCGTGTCGCCAAAGTTACGGGTGACCTCCGCCTCCACGCGGGTCAGCGAAACTGTTTCAGAGAGAGAGAGAAGAAGTGAATTGAGCTGAGCTTTTCACGACCAACGTTTGGCGAGCCCAGAACAATGGTTGCCAGAGAGGCTGTCAAGATGGTGCTTCTTGGGGGAGGGGGGGGGAGGGGTTCAATGGAATTTAAAATTTGAAGACGCAGTTTATAAAAAACACAACAAATAAAGTGTATGTCCTCATCCCAACACAACCAAAAATAAAAATGCCTCATTTCCAGTAGGGTAGAGAAAGGCTGAAGCTCTGAATTTTTATTTTCACTCTGGGTCCTTGTTGCAGATATTTCCTTACTTCCTGTCTGGCAAAACTGTTGTCACCAGGACAGGAAGTGAGCAGTAATCCCTCTAACGGAGCCCCAGATAGCAGTAAATTGAATCAGAAGTTCTCATCCTACCTTACTCTATCCAAAACTAGCCACTTTCTGACCGTCTAACTGGGAATGTACATCATGCATTTGACATTAAATACCAGGTATATGGCTGCAGCTAGGTGCCATAACCCCGCTATCGGTTTTTCCCTTAGGCAGCCGGCTTTCCGAAAAAAGTGATTCCAGTGGCAGATTCCCAATAAAATCTTTTTTATAGGCGGCAGGAGAGGTTCCCCCTCTCTCGTTGCTTCCTGGTAGTTTCCGAGCTTACTGGAACCAACGGCAAGCCCAGAACCGATCCGATGCGGCTGCCGGCTAGGCAGGAAATCGAGTGAAGGCAAGATAGCCCCCACTTGCTCTATGCCCTTGGAGGACTGGAGCGACCTCTGATGTCACTTCCGGTTCTTGGGCTTAAAGACATTTTAAAAAAAATGTTTTTATTAAGTCAGTATCAACATTTTTTATTTCTATTGCCTTTAAGGGTAAATGGGAGATCTGGGGTCTTTTTTCAATAAAGAGGACCTGTCATGCTTATTTCTATTACAAGGGGTGTTTACATTCCTTGTAATAGAAATAAAAGTGATCAAGTAAAAAAATTAATAAAGGGACAGTGTAAAAATATAAAAATAAAAAGTGAAATAAATAAGAAAAAAAAAAATAACTTTTAAGCGCCCCACCCCTCCGTGATCGCACACAGAAGCGAACGCATATGTAAACGGTGTTCAAAAACCACACATGTGAAGTATCGTTACCATTGTTAGAGTGAGAGCAATAATTCTCCTCTGTAATTCCAAACAGGTAACCTGTAAAAACGTTTAAAGCGCTGCCTTCGGAGATTTTTAAGTACCTTAGTTTGTCGCCATTCCATGCTCAATTTTAAAGCATGACATGTTAGGTATCTATTTACTTGCCGTAACATCATCTTTCACATTATACAAAAAAATTGGGGAATCGATTGTGGTTTTTTTTTTTTTCATTTATTAACCGATTGCCTCACGCAGATATACTGCAGCAGAAGGGCACATACAGGCAGAATCATGTACCTGCAAGTTGCCCTTTAAGAGGCAGTCTGTGGGCATGCGCGCACCCGCCGGGAGCTTCGTGAGCGTGATCGATAATTGCACTGAACGTTGTATAAATGTGAATGGTCCCAAAATCGCACCAAAAGTGTCCGATCTGTCCGCCATAATGTCGCAGTTATGATAAAAATCGCTGATCGCCGCCATTACTAATAAAACATTTTTTCATAATAATGGCATAAAACTATCCCCTATTTTGTAAACTCTATAACTTTTGCGCAAACCAATCAATAAACGATTATTGCGATTTTTTGTTTACCAAAAATATGTAGAAGAATACGTAACGGCCGAAACTGAAGAAAAAAAATGTTTTTTTGTATATTTTTGGGGGTTATTTATTATGGCAAAAAGTAAAAAAAGAATGCGATTTTTTCAAAATTGTTGCTATTTTTTTGTAAAATTGTGGTGATCAAATACTACCAAAAGAAAGCTCTATTTGTGGGGAAAAAAAGGACGTCAATTTTGTTTGGGAGCCACGTTGCACGACCGCGCAATTGTCAATTAAAGCGACGCAGTGCCGAAATGCAAAAAAAGCTCTTTGGCCAGCCTAATGGTCCGGGGCTTAAGTGGTTAAAGTGTATTTTTTCCCCCAAAAAAATTGCATTTGAAAGACTGCTGCGCAAATACTCTGTGACATAAAATATTTTAGTGGTTCTAGTGGTTAGTAATTTTCAAGCAAAAAATACTGGTTTTAACTTGTAAGCAACAAATGTCAGAAAAAGTCTCCCCCCCCCCCCCCGGTGTCACATTTGGCACCTACCTTTCAAGGGGGAGGGGGGAACAGAGACCTGTTCTTGACAGGTTCCCCTTCCCCACTTCCAGAGACGGCGCCGCTGCATCATCTCTCGGGAGTTCGGCCCCCCTCCAGCTTCCTCCACTGCTGGGCCAGTTAGAAAGTGCAGCACACTTCACTGGACATTGACACTTTGGGCCCAATTTGGACATTTTCACTTAGGGGTGTACTCACTTTTCTTGCAAGTGGTTTAGACATTAATGGCTGTGTGTTGAGTTATTTTGAGGGGACAGCAAATTTACACCATTATACAAGCTGTACACTCACTACTTTACATTGTAGACAAGTGTCATTTCTTCAGTGTTGTCACATGAAAAGATAGAATAAAAGATTTTCAAAAATGTGAGGGGTGTACTCACTTTTTCTTTGTGAGATACTGTGTATACAATATGTGTGTATATATTATATATACATTTTTATTTATTTATTTTTTTACTATGAATATCTGGAAATATAAAATAGGAGCTTCATTTTTAGTGCAGTGTGTTGTTTTTCGGGCTGTACACAGCTATGTTGTGGGAGAATTTCCCAGTCTTGTGGGTGTTGAAGATGAAACAAATTTGCCACTCCAACAATTTATTAAAAGGTGTAAATTTTCCTGTGGAATGACAGCAATTCTTTGGTTGGCTAAACAGTTCATAAGAGCAGGCCGTACTTTATCTACTGGAGGTTGTGGTGTGAAAATTAATGTGTGATATCTCAGTCACCCAGAACTACTCTCCATCCATCCATCCAAGTTCAAAATTCCCATCGTCAACCATCCATGGAGGGAACTGCGATGGGGGAGAGCGAACTGCCGAGGTGACCCTCCGTGTCTGCTTCTTAAACCTAATAAAGGAAACACAATTACATATTGTGTCATGTAGAAGAAATAGTAAAATATGCTTCCAAAATGAATCATTGACCAGACATTAAAGTGTTATTTTTGCAAAATCGTTCAACTGCACCGATCGTTCGAGCAAAGCCACTCATTTTTTAAATATCTTTAATGCCAACATTTTGTGCAGTTACTATTATTATATTATTTATATAGCTCTATCATATACCACAGTGCTGTACAGAGAACACTGAGACCGTCACATCAGTCTCTGCACCAGAGGAGCTTACACTCTAATGTCTCCCCACAGGCACTCACTATTATTATTATACATTTATATAGCTCTATCATATACCGCAGTGCTGTACAGAGAACACTGAGCCAGTCACATCATCTCTGTACCAGAGGAGCTTACACTCTAATGTCTCCCCACAGTCACACACTATTATTATATATTTATATAGCTCTGACATATGCCATAGTGCTGTACAGAAAACACTGAGCCAGTCACATTCGTCTGCATAAAAAGGAGCTTACACTCTCTCTGCCTAACGTCACAAGCTATTATTATTATTATACTTTTTATATTTTTTATATCTATAGTACCAACATACTGTATCCTCCAGACACACTATTATTATTATTATATTATTTTATATTTATATTGCTCTGACAGTGCTGTACAGAGAACACTGAGCCAGTCACATCAACCTCTGCACCAAAGGAGCTTACACTCTAATGTCCCTCCACAGTCACACAACATTATTATTATTATACATTTATATAGCTCTGACATATACCACAGTGCTGTATAGAGATAAGGATGAACAAAACAGAGAATTACATTTTTCAAGGGACATATAGAAGAGTTTGGTGAAATACTTCTATTTTGTTAAAATTAAGAATTTAAAGTTCAGTTTTAGGGGCTCATCTTTTAAATAATTTCCCAAACCTCGTGAGTGCAACCTCCCGAGCTGAACACTTCCACTACCTTCCTTACATAGCTGTGCTCTGCTGGTACTCACCTATGAATGGGGCCACAGAGTGTCCCCGCACTAACAAGAGGAGCCCACAAGGGGGAGTTAAGCTGGCGAAGTTGTGCAGTGAAGAATGATATAACAGGAGGTAAGTATTACGAGGAGGTAATTAAAGCCTTGGACCGAGAGGTGGCTCAGTGGCTGTGGACTTGGTATACTTGGATTTTGCAAAAGTGTTTGACACAGGACCCTTACTTTAATATCTTCATAAATGATATTGGGTCTGGGATTAAAAGTACCATTTCAGTCTTTGGAGATAACACCAAGCTATGCAATAACGTCCTTACAGGATGTCTCCAATTTACAAGCCAACCTCAATGCTCTGTTTAATTGGGTGACTATGAGCAAATGAGGTCTAAAGTGTAAGTTCACCTTACAGAAAATCTGACATATGACCCATGTGATGGCGCCGACCAATTAGAATGCTCCTAAACAGACCTCCTGATGAGGTACGTTTAGGAGATTAAAGCGGAGCTTCACCCTAAAGTGGAACTTCCGCTCATCGGATTCCTCCCCCCCTCCGGTGCCACAATTGGCACCTTTCAGGGGGGAGGCGGGTACAGATACCTGTATACTACAGGGTTCTGCACCCACTTCCAGGCATAGATAGCCAGAGAATATCCGCAGATGCCCCCCCCCCCCCCCGTTTTGTTCCAAGAACACAATGGGGACCAGTGACGAAGCGCAGCGCGAGTCGCGCATGCGCAGTAGGGAACTGGGCAGTGAAGCTGCAACGCTTCACTTCCTGATTCCCTGACCGAGGATGGTGGTGAGGGCAGTCAAGAGACGAGCGATTGCTCGTCATCTACTGCCGACATCGCAGGCACCCTGGACACGTAAGTGTCCATTTATTAAAAGTCAGCAGCTGCAGTATTTGTAGCTGCTGGCTTTTAATAATTTTTTTTAAGGTGGAGCTCCGCTTTAAGAGATTAAGATTGTTCTGTAAAAGTGAACTTACACTTTAATGTTGATAAATGTAAAGTTATGCACTTGGGGGCTAAGAATATGCATGCATCATAGATGCTAGGAAGAGAACAGCTGGGCGAATCAATGGTGGAGAATGGTGGAGAAGGTTTTGGTAGATCATAAGCTTAATAATAGCACGCAATGTCAAGCTGTGGTTTCCAAAGCGAGCAAAGTCCTTTCTTGTATAAGAGAGGTATGTATGGACTCCAGAGAGAGAGATATCATTTTGCCCCCTTGTACAAATTATTAGTAAGACCTCATCTGCAATATGCAGTTCAGTTTTGGGCACCAGTTCTCAAAAAGGATATCGGGGAACTGGAAAAAGTGCAGAGAAGAGCAACCAAACTGAGGAACTAAATTTATTCTCTTTTGGGAAGAGGAGATTAAGGGAAGATATGATCTCCATGTACAAATACATAAGGGGTCCATATAGTGAACTTGGTGGTGAATTACTCACTTTAAGGTCATCACAGAGGACAAGGGGGCACTCTTTAGCTCTAGAGGAAAAAGAGATTTAATCTCCAAATAGGGGAAGGTTTCTTTACAGTTATGCCCCTGTACACACGTTCGTACTTTCCGATGGAAAATGTGTGATGGGAGATTGTTGTCGGAAATTCTGACTGTGTGGGCTCCATCTGACTTTTTCCATCAGAATTTCAGACACAAAGTTTGAGAACTGGATCTAAAATTTTACGAGAACAAAATCCATTTGTGTAAATTCCGATCGTGTGTAGACAATTCCGATGCACAAAGTGCCACACGTGCTCAGAATAAATTACGAGACGAAAGCTATTGGCTACTGGCTATTGAACTTCCTCTTTATAGTCCCGTCGCACATGTTGTACGTCACCGCGGTCTTGACGATCGGAAATTCAGACAACTTTGTGCGACCGTGTGTATGCAAGACAAGTTTGAGCCAACATCCGTCGGAAAAAATCTGATGGATTTTGTTGTTGGAATGTCTGGTTGTGTGTACAGGGCATAAGAGCTGCGGAAATGTGGAATAGACTCCCTCCAGAGCTGGTTCTGTCCAGCTCAGTAGATTGCTTTAAAAAAGACCTGGATTATTTCCTAAATTTACATAATATAACTGGATACTAACATTTATAGGTGAAGTTGATCCAGGGATTGCCTCTTGGGGGATCAGGAAGGAATTCTTTCCCCTGCTGGGACAAATAGGATCATGGTTTACCATTTTGTTTTTGTTGCCTTCCTCTGGATCAACTGTGGGTATAGAATTGTATATATAGGATTGTATCAAATTTTTCTTCCCTTTAATTGGTTGAACTAGTTGGACTCTTTTTTCAACCACGCTAACTGTAGCTGGGGAGCTATAGTTCATTGAGGGAACCATGAATGCCAACATGTATTTTGACATACTGAAGCAGAGCATGATCCCCTCCCTTCGGAGACTGGGCCGCTTGGCAGTATTCCAACTTAATGACCCCAAACACACCTCTAAGATGACCACTGTCTTGCTAAAGTAGCTGAGGGTAAAGGTGATGGACTGGCCAAGCATGTCTCCAGATCTAAACCCTATTGAGCATCTGTGGGGCATCCTCAAACGGAAGGTGGAGGAGCGCAAGGTCTCCAACATCCTCCAGCTCCGTGATGTCGTCATGGAGGAGTGGAAGAGGACTACAGACCTAAATCCAATTGAGAATCTGTGGCAAGACTTGAAAATTGCTGTTCACAGACGCTCTCCATCCAATCTGACAGAGCTTGAGCTATTTTACAAAGAAGAATGGGCAAAAATGTCCCTCTCTAGATATGCAAAGCTGGTAGAGACATCCCCAAAAAGACTTGCAGCTGTAATTGCAGTGAAAGACGGCTCTACATAAGTATTGACTCCGGGGGGCGCCATACAAATGTACCCCACACTTTTCACATATTTAAAAAAATATTGAAAGCCATTTATCATTTTCCTTCCACTTCACAATTATGTGCCACTTTGTGTTGGTCTATCACATAAAATACTAATAAAATACATTTACGTTTTTGGTTGCAAGATGACAAAATGTGGAAAATTTCAAGGGGTATGAATACTTTTTTAAGGCACTGTAACCATCTAATAAAATGCTACACTCACATAATCCACAGACATCTTTTGTCTGGGCTGAAGCCAGTCACCCCAAAAACCTCAAGCTGGGATGGTGCTTTGACTGTATCAGGTCAATGGTATGAGCCCCCCCCAGAGGCGATGGGTCGGATAGAGATACAATCAGCTGCTCATTGTCTGCTAATAGCTGGATAAAGGCAGAATGATTGCGTGCACTGAACCGTGAAATGGTTGTCACTCAGAAGCAATTTGTAAGCTGCACTTTGTGGGAGGGGTACAGGTGAGAGGAGGCTGTCAACTATTCATGTACAAGAATCTGCTGCCAGGAATGTGTAACCGTACCAGTAAAGATTGTGTGCACCCCTCTCCCCCTGGACTGTGTACCCCTTCACTGAGGATTGTGCACCCCTCTCCCCCTGGACTGTGTACCCCTTCACTGAGGATTGTGCACCCCTCTCCCCCTGGACTGTGTACCCCTTCACTGAGGATTGTGCACCCCTCTCCTCCTGGACTGTGTACCCCTTCACTGAGGATTGTGCACCCCTCTCCCCCTGGACTGTGTACCCCTTCACTGAGGATTGTGCACCCCTCTCCCCCTGGACTGTGTACCCCTTCACTGAGGATTGTGCACCCCTCTCCCCCTGGACTGTGTACCCCTTCACTGAGGATAGTGCACCCTTTCCCCCTGGACTGTGTACCCCTTCACTGAGGATTGTGCACCCCTCTCCCCCTGGACTGTGTACCCCTTCACTGAGGATTGTGCACCCCTCTCCCCCTGGACTGTGTACCCCTTCTCTGAGGATTGTGCACCCCTCTCCCCCTGGACTGTGTACCCCTTCTCTGAGGATTGTGCACCCCTCTCCCCCTGGACTATGTACCCCTTCACTGAGGATTGTGCACCCCTCTCCCCCTGGACTGTGTACCCCTTTTGGCTTCACAGCTGACTGCTTACTCTGCATGCGTGAGCTGCGCTGCACAATCTGATTGGCCCTGCAGCTTTCTGGGACTTGTGATAGAAGGCTGCAGGGGGGAGGAGGGGGTGGAATTTCTGCTCAGATCGCTGTTGCAATCTCACCGAAAGTGGGGGGGCTACCTGTTAGACATGTGCGCCGTCAAAATTTGTTTAGTTCTGTTTCATATTAGCCGTTAATTCGTATTTCGTAATTCGTGTTCGAAATTCAATTTGAATACGTATGAAATAAGAATTTTCATTAGGTTCGTTAACTTTTCCCTGTGCTGTGCTCATTATTAAGGGTGGCCACCATCCCTGTGCGGTGCTCATTATGAGGGGCTCCCACCATCCCTGTGCTGTGCTCATTATGAGGGGCTCCCACCATCCCTGTGCTGTGCTCATTATGAGGGGCTCCCACCATCCCTGTGCTGTGCTCATTATGAGGGGCTCCCACCATCTCTGTGCTGTGCTCATTATGAGGGGCTCCTACCATCCCTGTGTTGTGCCCATTATGAGGGGCTCCCACCATCCCTGTGTTGTGCTCATTATGAGGGGCGCCCACCATCCCTGTGCTGTGCCCATTGTGAGGGGCTGCCACCATCCCTGTGCTGTGCTCATTATGAGGGGCTCCTACCATCCCTGTGTTGTGCCCATTATGAGGGGCTCCCACCATCCCTGTGTTGTGCTCATTATGAGGGGCGCCCACCATCCCTGTGCTGTGCCCATTGTGAGGGGCTCCCACCATCCCTGTGCTGTGCTCATTATGAGGGGCACCCACCAACCCTGTGTTGTGCTCATTATGAGGGGCGCCAACCATCCCTGTGCTGTGCCCATTGTGAGGGGCTGCCACCATCCCTGTGCTGTGCTCATTATGAGGGGCTCCCACCATCCCTGTGCTGTGATCATTATGAGGGGCTCCTACCATCCCTGTGTTGTGCTCATTATGAGGGGCTCCCACCATCCCTGTGTTGTGCTCATTATGAGGGGCTCCCACCATCCCTGTGCTGTTTCATATTAGCTGTTAATTCGTAATTCGTGTTCGAAATTCAATTTGAATACGTACGCAATAAGAATTTTCGTTAGGTTCGTTAACTTTTCCCTGTGCTGTGCTCATTATTAAGGGTGGCCACCATCCCTGTGCTGTGCTCATTATGAGGGGCGCCCACCATCCCTGTGCTGTGCCCATTGTGAGGGGCTGCCACCATCCCTGTGCTGTGCTCATTATGAAGGGCTCCCACCATCCCTGTGCTGTGCTCATTATGAGGGGCACCCACCAACCCTGTGTTGTGCTCATTATGAGGGGCGCCAACCATCCCTGTGCTGTGCCCATTGTGAGGGGCTGCCACCATCCCTGTGCTGTGCTCATTATGAGGGGCTCCCACCATCCCTGTGCTGTGCTCATTATGAGGGGCTCCCACCATCTCTGTGCTGTGCTCATTATGAGGGGCTCCCACCATCCCTGTGTTGTGCTCATTATGAGGGGCTCCCACCATCCCTGTGTTGTGCTCATTATGAGGGGCGCCCACCATCCCTGTGCTGTGCCCATTGTGAGGGGCTGCCACCATCCCTGTGCTGTGCTCATTATGAGGGGCTCCCACCATCCCTGTGCTGTGCTCATTATGAGGGGCACCCACCAACCCTGTGCTGTGCCCATTATGAGGGGCTCCCACCATCCTTGTGTTGTGCTCATTATGAGGGGCTCCCACCATCCCTGTGCTGTGCCCATTATAAGGGGCTCCCACCATCCCTGTGCTGTGCTCATTATGAGGGGTGCCCACCATCCCTGTGCTGTGCTCATTATGAGGGGCGCCCACCATCCCTGTGCTGTGCCCATTATGAGGGGTGCCCACCATCCCTGTGCTGACTTCCTGGGTTTTTAACTTCATCATAACGAATAATCGTAATTAACGAAAATTCTTATTTTGTACGATTCTGAATCTCCCATCGACTCCCAAGACTAGTCTCTCCCACTCCCATAGTGTTCACATCCGACAAAAATTTACATAATCTGCACATCCAGATTTTGTCTGACAAAAAAGTGAAATCGGCTGTTGAAAGCACAGTACTAACGATCCGAAAATTGCCAGAAGCTCGCTGTATAAATTTTTCCATCCGATTTTCGTATTGTGTGTATGGGCCTGTACAGAGGACTATGCATCCTTATCACAGAGGACTGTGCACCCCGATCACCTGGCCAGAGGCGGCTCTAGACTTTGTGAGGCCTTAGGCAAAACTTAGACATGAGGCCCCATTCACGCCCATAATGGGAAAAATATTATAAAAACGATAAAAATGAACTGTATAAATGTGCATATATTAACTTAAATTCTATGAACTATGAATTTACAGTTTCTATAAATTTCTCTAACCAATTATTCTAATGATACAGGAGACAGTCAGAGACTGTGCAGACAATGCTCCAGGAGACGGTCAGAGACTGTGCAGACAATGATACAGGGGATGGTCAGACTGTCTGGCCATGATACAGGAGATGGTCAAAGACTGTGTAGACAATGATACAGGAAATGGTCAGAGATTGTGTGGACAATGATACAGGAGACGGTCAGAGACTGTGCAGCCATGATAACAACAGAATGAGCATAATTGATAACTTAACAGTCTAATGCTTCTTCATCGTCAGCAGGTTTATGGAGAGGGTAACACTGCTGTATTACTTAACTGTAATAGAGAAGGTGGTACTGGTAAACCATTCTGGGTGTACTGTCTGGCAGAGGAATATGAATGACAAAAATATCTGCACAGAATTATAAATCTTTTGGTAGAGTAAACATTTCACATATGTGTGTGAATAGATGTTTGCCTGGCGTTAATTTTGAAAGCAGAATGAGCAAGATAAGCAGCAAGATAAATAATTAAAATAAAAAATAAAATAAGCCCTCCAGTTTGAACGACAGCCTGTCTCATTAAATGGCATTCAACTGAAATGTACATGCCCTCAGCCTGTCATTCAACAAGTGGTGGCTGGTGCTCAAAATTTTTGGGGGGGTGCAAGCAAACTGTGCCATCAATTGCAGCCACTGTGCCATCAATTGTTGCCACGGTGCCATCAAACGCAGCCACTGTGCCCATCAAACGCAGCCACTGTGCCCATCAAACGCAGCCACTGTGCCCATCAAACGCAGCCACTTTGCCCATCAATTGCTGCCACTGTGCCCATCAATTGCTGCCACTGTGCCCATCAAACAAAGCCACTGTGCCCATCAAACAAAGCCACTGTGCCATCAAAAGCTACTAAAGTCCAAAGAGAATAAGAGAACCAACCTTCAGTATGGTGGAACTATTTTAATCCTATTGATCCAGGCAAACCAAAACCTCAGTAAAGCAGATGACAAGTTATTTTTACAATGTGGGAAAATAAAACTGTACATGATACATGAACTATTATTAATTTGAGAAAAGAAGCACTTTGCCATGAATGAAGAAGCCCCTCCAAGAATTCATAATATGACTTAAAGCCGGGTTCCACCCTAAAGTGGAACCTCCGCTGATCGGAACCCTCCCCCCCTCCGGTGTCACAATTGGCACCTTTCAGGGGGGAGGGGGGTGGAGATACCTGTCAAAGACAGGTATTTACACCCACTTCGGGGCATAGACTCCCGTGGGAGTCTACGCCATTTCCTGTCCCTGCGCGCTGTCTGCTGGGACACACACGGGTCTCAGAGACAGCGCGTAGAATTCCTATTGCGCTGCGCGACTCGCGCATGCGCAGTAGGGAACTGGGAAGTGAAGCTGATTCGCTTCACTTCCTGATTCCCTCACCTAGAATGGTGGCGGCAGCAGCAGACGAGAGCCGAGCGATCGATCGGCCTCGGCTGCCGGGATCGCTGGAACCCGGGACAGGTGAGTGTCCATTTATTAAAAGTCAGCAGCTGTAGTATTTATAGCTGCTGGCTTTTAATATTTTTTTTGTAGGTGGAATCCCTCTTTAAAGCCCATGCAGAGATAATATGGTCTTTGACTTGGGGGTGCATTGTTGTAGTAATAAATATATATATATAAAATATTGTGCTTTCGACAAGTCAATGCTGTATTCTAACAAATTCTGACATTACATTGGAGCAAGTACAATTTACATATTATATATATATATATATATATATATATATATATATATATATATATATATATATATATATATATATGAATTAAAATTTATATATATATATACATATATATATATATATATATATATAAATAAATAATAGTAGTGCTTTATATAATATATATATATATATATATATATATATATATATATATATATATATATATATATATATATATATATATATATATATATATATATATATTATAGTGCATATATATATATATAATATCGTGCTTTTGGCTAAGTAAATGCTATATTCTAACTTGACATTACATTGAAGCAAGTACAATTTACATAATAAATAAATAAATAAATATATATATATTTATATAAATATATTTATATAAATAAATATATATATATATATATATATATATATATATATATATATATATATATATATATATATATATATATATAAATTATATATATATTACAGTTATAGACACTACCTGCTCCTGCTCCTCGCCTTGGTGACTTTGGTAGCAGGACTCAGAGAAGCAACACACAATGTTCTCTCTCTGCCCTGCAGTGCACTCTGGGAGTTGTAGTCTCTGCAGAGCACAGGCACCAGACGGCCATGTTGAAGTCTGTGTGCCTGTGCTCTGTGGGAGAACTACAATTCCCGCCATGCACTGGGGCCGCCGTCGCCGACTTTAGGGGAAGGGCTAGGACTCGAAGGACGGCGCTGCAGCAGTCGAGCCTGCTATTGGACGCAGGCAGCATGACCATGCCCACACCATCCACCACCATGATGTCGAGCGACTGTGCACATTAGTTTTATCCCCCCTACTCGTCCACCACCGCGGAGCGCGGCGGTGGATCAGCTCACTCTACACCGCAGCTGTGTGCAGCGTGCCCGCCGCCCACTCACCCCACCACTTGCGAGTCCCAGTGCCCCACATTGTACACAACAACAGCACAACACCTGAAAGGCAAATTAGGCAATTGCGCAACGGCGAGGCCCTTTCTGTGGGCGAGGCCTAAGGCAATCGCCTAATTTGCCTAATTAAAGAGCCGCCTCTGCACCTGGCAATGTGTACCCTCCTTACAGAGGACTGATGTGTTTAAGTGGATCTTCACCCTTGAAAACAACTTCCCCCCCCCCCCCCCCCCCCAGCACAAATAGCATTTTTTTTTTCTTGTACTGACTTTTTTTCATGGCAAGGTTTTCGGCATCCCTCCATTCTCTGATATCACCTAGGCAAATGGCATCAATGCCCCCCGCTGCCGGCACTGCACGTCATTTTGTTCAGTAAAGTGTGTGTGTGTGTGTGTGTGGGGGGGGGGGGGTTGGGCCTGGTCAGAATGCCGCATACACACGGTCAGATTTTCCAATGGAAAATGTTCGATGGAAGCTTTTTGTCGGAAATTCTGACCGTGTGTGGGCTCCATCGGACATTTTCCATTGGAATTTCCGACACACAAAATTTCCGATCTGGATCTCAAATTTTACGACAACAAAATCTGTTGTCGGAAATTCCTATCGTGTGTACAAAATTCTGACGCACAAAGTTCTACGCATGCTTGGAATCAAGCAGAAGAGCCGCAGTTGTATGTCACCACGTTCTTGACGTTTGGAATTTCCGACAACCGTGTGGCTGCAAGACAAGTTTGAGCCAACATCCGTCGGAAAAAAATCCCATGGATTTTGTTGTTGGAATGTCTGATTGTGTGTATGCGGCAGAAGGATTCACCTGAACCCGGAAGAGCCAACAGCCTTCCCATGCCGAAGAGGATCTTAGTAGGAAAATTATGGATCCGCTGGGCGGGTGCATATCTGAATTGAGGACAACCCAGCATTAGGTAAGCAAGGGAAAATAAAATAATGGGGGGGGGGGGGGTAAAGATCCCTTTTAAAGTGGTGAAAAAGTCAAAATAATTTTTTTTAAACAACAAACATCCTATGCCTTCCTGTTCTGTGCAATATTATTGCACAGAGGAGCCCCAAACCTGCCGGCTCTCTCAGCTCCTACTATTATGTGTCCATGAGGAAAAAATGCAGGTAACTGCACATAGGGTGAATGGTCCCTTATTTAAAAAAAAAAATTCAGTGATATCTACAGAATGTCCTTCTAGTAGACTACTCTGTATTCCGGCACCAGCATTATCTTCATCAGAGTCCTTATACACCAGTGCCCATATGCAGCACCCAAAATTTCCACTCGCCTGCCCGCATTAGGTGAGTAGAAGTATGCTGAGGACGAGTGTTCCGGCTTGGCTCGGTGAGTGGACCCGCACCCCGCCAAGCCGGAACACTGGTCCTCAGCTTATTCCCAGGGTGGGCGGGCAGGCTGGCTGGCTCGGCTCAGGTCGGTTCCAGTCGGCTTGGGCGGGAAGGCGGGCTGCCCCCTGCCTGAGCCAGCACACTCGCCCTCTGCATATTTCCGAGCTGACAGGCCAGTGGGTCCGCTCAGATGGGGAGGCAGGCTATCTCGGCTCAGTTAGACTGCTCAGTTTCTGGTGATTACTTGCAGTCCTGTGTGCAATTCCCAGCAAAAGTGGAAAGAGTTTGAAATTAACGGAAAATTGCCATGTGCATGAGCAGCTTACCTGTTTCTGAGAAACATTGTGTAGCGCCAGCTCCTGAAGAGCACGCGCTATGTTTTTGAAATTTAATGTTACACCTGAACTGCAGTTTGGTTTGGGTATAATTATTCCAAATTTTGACCTCAGCATCAGTCTGACTGGACTATAGGGTGTTCAGCCTGGCCACCGGGGCACTGTTTCTTCTGGCAGGCATGGAACCACAGTCTGTTTGGGTGCTTTAAGGTTACTTTCTCTCGGAGGCCCACCCAGTGGGAGTTTCACTCTTGCTGTGCTTTCTGGGAGAGGGTACTTAAGATGCGGATGTCACGTGGTTCAGGGTTTCCGGTCCAGAAGTATGTTCTGACTCCATGGTCCTGGTCCTCCTGACCAGCCCCCAGGAAGGCTATGGCCTGGGGTGTGGATCCACTCGACTTTATGTCTCGGGGCTGGCCAGCCCGAGACAAGGAAACTAAAGAAAGGATTCCGAGGTGGTCCGGCGCCGTCTCCGGTTGTGGAGAGGCCCAGCAACTTCGTAGCTATCCAGGGGAGGATTCTTCAGAAGAAGGCCATGTACGGGTTGGCTTCTTAGCAAGAGCCTGGTGAGGCTGAGGGACCTAAGTGAATCCTGTCTCGTGGGTATCGCCAAACCGGCTAAAAGATCCAGGTATCACACGAGTGTTCTACAAGTTCTAGATTCCTACATGTTCTACAACAACGTCTGTGGCAGAGACTTGTTCCTGATTTAAGCACCTTGTTGGTTGCTAGGCCTTGTGAGAGAAGGACTGTCCAACTAGAGTGAACATCCAGCTGTGACTGGCTATTCTCTGGATTTAGTCAAAGTAAGAGAGTTCTTTATTATTGACTTTGACACTAAGAGTACCTGAACCTTTCCTCCTAACCCTCTGATCCTATACTAAGAGACTGTTTGTTAACTACGTTTTTTGCAAATAAAAATCCCTTTAAGCGGACCTGTCGTCAGTCTTTAAAGTTTCTGGGCCATCTACCACGGGAAACCCCTAGATGCAAATCAAGGTGAAGAAGGTAACGGTAAGCCCAATTAAACCAGCAGCTCCTTCGGGGGTCAGTGCTACAATTGTTTTTAGGTGTACAACACTTAACAGAAATACATGTGATGATCAAATGATAGTCATGGGAATTGCAGACACAACTGCAAGTAATCACCAGAAACTGAGCAGTCTAACTAAACCGAGCCAGCCTGCCTCACCATCCGAGCGGAGCCACCGGCCCACCAGCTTGGAAATATGCTGAGGGCAAGTGTTCATGCTTGGGTGGGCGATTCCGCTTTGCTCAGATGGACGGACATGCCCAAGTCGAGCCGGACAGCCCGCCTCCCCGCCCTAGCCGACTGGACCCCAACCGAGCCAGCCGGATTTTTTTAGCAAGACAGTGGTCATCTTGGAGGTGTGTTTGGGGTCGTTATCATGTTGAAATACTGCCCTGCGGCCCAGTCTCCAAAGGAAGGGGATCATGCTCTGCTTTGGTACGTCACAGTACATGTTGGCATTCATGGTTCCCTCAATGAACTGTATCTCCCCAGTGCCGGCAGTAGGGATGAGCTTCGAGTTCGAGTCAAACTCATGTTCTACTCGAACATTGCCTGTTTGCCTGTTCAGCGAACAGTGAACAATTTGGGCTGTTCGCAGCAAATTCGAAAAGCCGAAACACCCTATACAAGTCTATGGGAGAAATCTAAAGTGCTCATTTTAAAGGGTAATATGCAGGTTACTGTCCTAAAAAGTGTTTGGGGACCCGGGTCCTGCCCCAGGGGACATGGATCAATGCAAAAAAAAGTAGTGATTTTAATAATGATTAAAGTGAAACAATAAAAGTGTAATATTCCTTTACATTTCGTAGCTGGGGGGTATCTATAGTATGCCTGTGAAGGGGCGCATGTTTCTGGTGCTTAGAACTGTCCCTGCACAAAGTGTCATTTGTGCAGGAAAAAAAGTCTTTTAAAATCACTTGCGGCTAAATTGTCGGCTCCCCGTAATACAGAGAACACTCAATGAGTGTTCTCTGTATTAGCCGACAATTCATTCATTCATTGATAAAAAAAAAAAAGCGTGGGGGTTCCCCTAAATTCAATTACCAGGCCCTTCAGGTCTGACATGGATATTAAGGGGAACCCCGCATCAAATTAAAAAAGAAATTGACGTGGGGGTCCCCCTAAAAATCCATACCAGACCCTTTATCCGAGCACTCAACCTGGCAGGCCGCAGAAAAAGAGGGGGGGACGAGAGAGCGCCCCCCCCTCCCTCCTGAACTGTACCAGGCCACATACCCTCAACATTGGGAGGATGCTTTGGGGGTCTGTGACCCCTCAAAGCACCTTGTCCCCATGTTGATGAGGACAAGGGCCTCATCCTCACAACCCTGGCCGGTGGTTGTGAGGGTCTGCGGGCGGGGGGCTTATCAGAATCTGGAAGCCCCCTTTAACAAGGGGACCCCCAGATCCCAGCCCCCCCCCCGTTTGAAATGGTAAGGGGGTACAAAAGTACCCCTACCATTTCACAAAGAAAGTGTCAAAATGGTTAAATAAGACAAACACACTTTTGAAAAATTCCTTTATTAAAAATAAAAAAAATAAAAAAAAGATTCCAGCGGTGCTAATCCACTCTTGCTATCCAGCGACGGATCTCCGGGGTCCAGCGATGGATGATCATATCCAGCGACGGGGGATCTCTCAGTCCAGCGCTGTCCATACATCCTTCTTCTGTCTCCACTGCGGAGACTGCGGAGATCCCAGCGCTGACGTTTCTTATATTAGGAGGGCGGGGCCACCCGTCACCTGACCCCGCCCCTCTGATGCTGGAGAGGGAAGCCAGGGGTTCCCCAGTGACGTATGGGTGACCCCGCCCCCTCTGATGTAACGCAGGTTTCCATTACATCAGAGGGAGCGGGGTCACCCATGCGTCACTGGGGAACCCCTGGCTCCCTTCACCAGCGTCAGAGGGGGCGGGGTCAGGTGACGAGTGGCCCCGCCCTCCTAATATAAGAAACGTCAGCGCTGGGATCTCCGCAGTGTCTCCGCAATGGAGACAGAAGAAGGATGTATGGACAGCGCTGGACTGAGAGATCCCCCGTCGCTGGATATGATCATCCATCGCTGGACCCCGGAGATTTGTCGCTGGATAGCAAGAGTGGATTAGCACCGCTGGAATCTTTTTTTATTTTTTTTATTTTTAATAAAGGAATTTTTCAAAAGTGTGTTTGTCTTATTTAACCATTTTGACACTTTCTTTGTGAAATGGTAGGGGTACTTATGTACCCCCTTACCATTTCAAACAGGGGGGGCCGGGATCTGGGGGTCCCCTTGTTAAAGGGGGCTTCCAGATTCTGATAAGCCCCCCGCCCGCAGACCCTCACAACCACCCCCTTACCATTTCAAACAGGGGGGGCCGGGATCTGGGGGTCCCCTTGTTAAAGGGGGCTTCCAGATTCTGATAAGCCCCCCGCCCGCAGACCCTCACAGCCACCGGCCAGGGTTGTGAGGATGAGGCCCTTGTCCTCATCAACATGGGGACAAGGTGCTTTGAGGGGTCACAGACCCCCAAAGCATCCTCCCAATGTTGAGGGTATGTGGCCTGGTACGGTTCAGGAGGGAGGGGGGCCGCTCTCTCGTCCCCCCCCCCTCTTTTTCTGCGGCCTGCCAGGTTGCGTGCTCGGATAAAGGGTCTGGTATGGATTTTTAGGGGGACCCCCACGTCAATTTTTTTTATTTGATGCGGGGTTTCCCTTAATATCCATATCAGACCTGAAGGGTCTGGTATGGATATTTAGGGGGATCCCCACGTCAATTTTTTTTTTTTATTTGACACGGGGTTCCCCTTAATATCCATGTCAGACCTGAAGGGCCTGGTAATTGAATTTAGGGGAACCCCCACGCTTTTTTTTTTTATTTTTTATCAATGAATGAATGAATTGTCGGCTAATACAGAGAACACTCATTGAGTGTTCTCTGTATTACGGGGAGCCGACAATTTAGCCGCAAGTGATTTTAAAAGACTTTTTTTCCTGCACAAATGACACTTTGTGCAGGGACAGTTCTAAGCACCAGAAACATGCGCCCCTTCACAGGCATACTATAGATACCCCCCAGCTACGAAATGTAAAGGAATATTACACTTTTATTGTTTCACTTTAATCATTATTAAAATCACTGCTCCTGAAAAAATGGCAGTTTTTAAAACTTTTTTTTGCATTGATCTATGTCCCCTGGGGCAGGACCCGGGTCCCCAAACACTTTTTAGGACAGTAACTTGCATATTACCCTTTAAAATGAGCACTTTAGATTGTGAACGTTCGAGTCCCATAGACTTTAATAGGGTTCTAAAGTTCACACGAAGTTTAGGTCTGTTCGCAGGTTCTGGTGCGAATCGAACGGGGGGGTGTTCGGCTCATCCCTAGCCGGCAGCACTCATGCAGCCCCAGACCATGACACTCCCACCACCATGCTTGACTGTAGGCAAGACACGCTTGTCTTTGTACTCCTTAACTGGTTGCCGCCACACACGCTTCACACCATCTGAACCAAATAAGTTTATCTTGGTCTCATCAGACCACAGGACATGGTTCCAGTAATCCATGTCCTTAGTCTGCTTGTCTTCAGCAAACTGTTTGTGGGCTTTCTAGTGCATCGTTTTTAAAAGAGGCTTCATTCTGGGATGACAGCCATGCAGACCAATTTGATGCAGTGTGCGGTGTATGGTCAGAACCGACAGGCTGACCCCCCCACCTCATCAACCTCTGCAGCAATGCTAACAGCACTCATACGTCTATTTCCCAAAGACAACCTCTGGATATGACGCTGAGCACGTGCACTCAACTTCTTTGGTGGACCATGGTGAGGCCTGTTCTGAGTGGAACCTGTCCTGTTGAACTGCTGTATGGTCTTGATGACCGTGCTGCAGCTCAGTTTCAGGGTCTTGGCAATCTTCTTATAGCCTAGGCCATCTCTATGTCGAGCTACAATTCTTTTTTTCAGACCCTCAGAGAGTTCTTTGCCATGAGGTGCCACGTTGAACTTCCAGTGACCAGTATGAGAGTGAGAGAGCGATAACACCAAATTTAATACACCTGTCCCCATTCACACCTGAGACCTTGTAACACTAAAGAGTCACATGACACTCAAGAGGGAAAATGACTATTTGGGCCCAATTTGGACATTTTCACTTAGGGGTGTACTCACTTTTGTTGCCAGCGGTTTATACATTAATGACAGTATATTGAGTTATTTTGAGGGGACAGCAAATTTACACTGTTATACAAGCTGTACACTCACTACTTTACATTGTAGCAAAGTGTCATTTCTTCAGTGTTGTCACATGAAAAGATAGAATAAAATATTTACAGAAATGTGAGGGGTGTACTCACTTTTGTGAGATACTATATATATATATATATATATATATATATATATATATATATATATATATATATATATAAACAAATAGTTACAATGTTATGTATTGTTATAAATCGTTGCAATGTTATGGTGTTATTTATATATATATATATATTTATAGTTACAATGTTCTATATAGTTATTAATAGCATTTGGATGGACTTGTGCTCTGACCCGATCTTATAAAAAAAAAAAAAACAGCTTACATGGATTAAAACAGTCTTTAATAAATCCCTGCTACTTTAAAGACTTAATACTTTGGCACTGGGGACCCGTATTTAACTTATTTTACTCATATCCTGCGTGGCGAGATTGTAAGCCGGCTGTATTTGGAACATATGTCAGACCAGCTGAAATGTTATATCCGCCCAGCTCCTCGCTGCTCTTTTATCAAACCGCGGTGGAGAGGCTTTGCCGTGGGACCGAGGAGTGTTAATGATAGGTTGGCCAGTGCCCGTCTCTCACCCAGGAGTTTTTTGTTGTGCAATATGTTATTGCTAGATGCTAATTTAGCAGTTTGTAGCCGGTCAGAGTCACAGACTGGAGCTTGCGCCTTGTGGGAATTTTCTGTTCTGGGTTTATTTCACGAGCGGGAACTTGGTATCAGCTGACCGCGTTGCCCTCATGGCACTGCTGAGTCATCCGAGCTGCGGTTCGGCTATTATATGTCAGTAGCAGAAAATGTGATATTTCAGTCGTAGCCGTGGCCGCACTGACATCAGTTCAAACATTAAAGCAGACCCAGTGTCAGATATATTTTTTATGTTATGTTAAAGATGAACTCCGGGCACAAAAACTTTAATTTAACCACTTCCTGTCTGCACTATAGCCGAAAGACGGTTACAGCACGGACTTAATTTGCCAGGAGGGTGTCCATGGACGTCCTCCCGTGCTCGAGCGGCCTGCGGTGCCCCCTGCATCGCGCGCGGTGCGCTCCGTGATCAGCGAATCTATAGTGCCTTGCGAAAGTATTCGGCCCCCTTGAACTTTTCAACCTTTTGCCACATTTCAGGCTTCAAACATAAAGATATAACATTTTTATTTTTTGTGAAGAATCACCAACAAGTGGGACACAATTGTGAAGTAGAACAAAATCTATTGGATATTTTAAACTTTTTTAGCAAATAAAAAAACTGAAAAGTGGTGCGTGCAAAATTATTCGGCCCCTTTACTTTTAGTGCAGCAAACTCACTCCAGAAGTTCAGCGAGGATCTCTGACTGATCCAATGTTGTCCTAAATGACTGATGGTGATAAATAGAATCCACCTGTGTGTCAAGTCTCTGTATAAATGCACCTGCTCTGTGATAGTCTCAGGGTTCTGTTAAAAGCACAGAGAGCATCATGAAGACCAAGGAACACACCAGGCAGGTCTGTAATACTGTTGTGGAGAAGTTTAAAGATTTGGATACAAAAAGATTTCCCAAGCTTTAAACATCCCAAGAAGCACTGTGCAAGCGATCATTTTGAAATGGAAGGAGTATCAGACCACTGCAAATCTACCAAGACCTGGCCGTCCCCTCTAAACTTTCAGCTCAGACAAGGAGAAGACTGATCAGAGATGCAGCCAAGAGGCCCATGATCACTCTGGATGAACTGCAGAGAACTACAGCTGAGGTGGGAGAGTCTGTCCATAGGACAACAATCAGTCGTACACTGCACAAATCTGGCCTTTATGGAAGAGTGGCAAGAAGAAAGCCATTTCTCAAAGATATCCATAAAAAGTCTCGTCTAAAGTTTGCCACAAGCCACCTGGGAGACACACCAAACATGTGGAAGAAGGTGCTCTGGTCAGATGAAACCAAAATCCAACTTTTTGCCCACAATGCAAAACGATATGTTTGGCGTAAAAGCAACACAGCTCATCACCCTCAACACACCATCCCCACTGTCAAACATGGTGGTGGCAGTATCATGGTTTGGGCCTGCTTTTCTTCAGCAGGGACAGGGAAGATGGTTAAAATTGAGGGGAAGATGGATGCAGCCAAATACAGGACCATTCTGGATGAAAACCTGTTGGAGTCTGCAAAAGACCTGAAACTGGGACGGAGATTTATCTTCCAACAAGACAATGATCCCAAACATACAGCAAAATCTACAAAGGAATGGTTCACAAATAAACGTATCCAGGTGTAAGAATGGCCAAGTCAAAGTCCAGACCTGAATCCAATCGAGAATCTGTGGAAAGAGCTGAAAACTGCTGTTCACAAACGCTCTCCATCCAACCTCACTGAGCTCCAGCTGTTTTGCAAGGAAGAATGGCCAAGAATTTCAGTCTCTCGATGTGCAAAACTGATAGAGACATACCCCAAGCGACTTGCAGCTGTAATCGCAGCAAAAGGTGGCTCTACAAAGTATTAACGCAAGGGGGCCGAATAATTTTGCACGCCCCACTTTTCATTTTTTTATTAGTTAAAAAAGTTTCAAAAATCCAATAGATTTCGTTCCACTTCACAATTGTGTCCCACTAGTTGGTGATTCTTCACAAAAAATAAAATTTTATATCTTTATGTTTGAAGCCTGAAATGTGTCAAAAGATTGAAAAGTTCAAGGGGGCCGAATACTTTCGCAAGGCACTGTATGAGACTCGACTGATCACAGATTGGAGTAAGGGGTGGAACCCGACCCCTTACCACGTGATCAGCTGTTAGCCAATGACAGCTGATCATGTGATGTAAACAGAGCCGGTAATCAGCTATTTTTTCTCCTCACGCTCGTGGCATGGCGATCACTGGCGGCTGTGAGAGGGACATCGGTCCTGGTCGTGGAGAGCCTCAGCAGAGGCTTCTATGCCCACCAGCTTCACCTACCAGTGTCCTACCAGTTCCCACAGTACCACCCATAAGTGCCCACAGTGTCACCTATCAGTGCCCACAGTGCCACCTATAAATCACCAATCAGTGCGTCTGCAGCAGTGCTGCCTATCAATACCACCTGTGCCCATCTGTGCCACCTACCAGTTCCCATCAGTGACGTCTATCAGTGCCACCCATCAGTGCCACTCATCAGGGCCCATCATTGCTGTCTTATCAGTGCCGTCTTATCTGTGCCCATCAGTGCAACCCATCAGTGCCCACCAGTGCCCATCAGTGCCCCCCATCAGTGCAGCCTCATCAGCGAATATCAATAAAGGAGAAAAATGACTAGTTTGCAAAATTTTATAACAAACTATGAAACGTGTTTTTTTTTTTTTTCAAAAAATTCTGTCTTTTTTTTGTTTGTTTAGCAAAAAATATAAACCCAAGTGGTGATTAGATACCACCAAAAGAAAGCTCCATTTGTGTGAAAAAAATTATAAAAATTTCATTTGAGTACAGTGTAGCATAACTGCGTAATTGTCATTGAAAGTGTGACAGCGCTAAAAGCTGAAAATTGGTCTGGGCAGGAGGGGGGCCTAAGTGCCCAGTAAGCAAGAGGTTAAATATACTGCTCAATAGCCACAAGGGATATAAATCCACTCTGTGTGCACCAACTGCCTTTGCTAACCCAGATATTATAAGTAGCAGTGACATCATCATTGTGCTGTATGTAACCTGTGTAGACAGCAGAGCTGTGGGAGGAACATAGCAAGCTCCGCCCTCTACAGGCTGCCTGCAGAAAACTACTGGAGAGGGCGGAGACAAGACCAACCACCCTGCACAAAGAGAGGGAGTAGGAGTGCGTGGCCTTTTTTTTACAGGAAGTTTCTGCACAGAGGTAAAATTTGTACAGATTTGGAGATACAGAAAGCACACCAAGATTCAAGAAGAATACACATGATGAGTGTATTTAGACAATATTTGCTTATCTCTAAGCCAGGGGCATAACTAGAAATCACAGGGCCCCATAGCAAAATGTTGTATGCCCCCCCCCCCTTCAAACAGCCCCCCCCCCACAAAAAAATGGCGGGGCTTAAATTAAATAGTGGGCGTGGTTTAAAATGCGTAGTTCAAAGGGGGTGTGGTTCGAGTCTGAGATGAATGAGGAAGGAAGGAAGCAAAGAAAAGGGATGGAGGGACAACAGGCCCAGATCCTACACCACAATAGCAATATAAATATTCCAGAAAGTTTAACAATCAACAAATAAAGATACTCCAAACAGCTGGTGTTAGCGCTTCAATAATCCTCACCTGTACCCAATGTGGCCTGCCTGTTCCCAATGCAGCGTGGCCTGCCCGTGCCCAATACTGCCTCACCTGTGCCCACTTGTGCCCAATGCAGCGTGTCCAGTGCCCAATACAGCCTCACCTGTGCCCCAATGCAGCCTCGCCTGTGCCCAATGCAGCCTCCCCTGTGCCCAATGTAGCGTGACCTGTGCCCAATGCAGCCTCACCTGTGCCCAATGCCGCATGACCTGCCTGTCCCCAATGCAGCATGTCCAGTGCCCAATTCAGCCTCACCTGTGCCCAATGTGGTCTCACCTGTGCCCAATGCAGCGTGACCTGCCCGTGCAGGACAGTGCCATCTTTGTTCAGTCATCACTCAGGATCACCATCTACTTCCTGGACTGAGATGGAAAGCACAGCGGCTTAGCAATTAGACCTTCTAAGCCTTGGGGCAATGGGCTCCTCAGTTCAATTCCTGGCCAGGACACTATCTGCATGGAGTTTGCATGTTCTCCCTCTGCTTGTGTAGGTTTCTACTCTGTGGATTACCATTTCAGCCCCGGAAGATTTACCCCCCTTCATGACCAGTCCATTTTTTGCCCCACAAATAGAGCTCTCTTTTGGTGGTATTTGATCACCTCTGCCTCTTTTTTTTTATTTTATTTTTTTGTGCTATAAACAAAAAAGACTGACAATTTTGAAAAAAAAACAATTTTTTTTACTTTCTGCTATAAAACATATCCAATAAAAAAAAGTAAAAAAAATATATGTCTTCATCAATTTAGACCAATATGTATTCTGCTAAAAATCCCAATAAGCGTATATTGATTGGTTTGCGCAAAAGTTATAGCGTCTACCAAATATGTGAAATATTTATGGAATTTTTATTAATTTATTTATTTTTACTAGTAATGGTGGCAATTTTTAGCGGGACATTGCGACTGACAAATCAGACACTAAGTGACACTTTTTGGGTACCAGTGATACCAATACAGTGGTCGGTGCTAAAAAAAAATACACTGTCACTGTACTAATGACACTGGCAGAGAGGGGGTTAACATCAGGGGGCAATCAAAGGGTTAAATGTGTTCCTAGGTAGTGCTTTCTCATTTTGGGGGGGGGGATGCTTTGACTGGGGGAAGACAGAGATCCATGTTCCTGCTTAGCAGAGACACGAGATCATTGTTGCTGGTGGAGGATCTATTGTTGCTGGGGGTCTTATGTTTCTAGTAGGGATCTACTGTTGAGGGAGAGGTCTATTGTTTCTAGCTACTGGGAGAACTGCACAAAGCAAGGTCCATAAAGACATGGATGAACGAGTTTGGGGTGGAGGAACTTGACTGGCCTGCACAGAGTCCTGGTAAGTGATTATTCCTGCGCTGCCACTTGATTAAGCTAATTATTGGGAAAAGCTGTGTACACCGAAATGGATCAAACTAAATCCACTGATGTGAAATTGCTGGGGTGTGTTGATGCCGTGCTAATCGAATTGATTTATAAGTCAAAGGGCTATCTGACCTTCTTAATCTACCTTGCTCAATACAAGGTTAACCTCTTATAAAATGGTTTAAGAAATTAAGAAATATCTTTACAATATTTCAATATACAGCATACTCTTGCTGTTCAGTCCTGACCTCAACCCGATAGAACACCTTTGGGATGAATTAGAGCGGACACTGTGAGCCAGGCCTTCTCGTCCACATCAGCGCCTGACCTCACAAATGCACTTCTGGAAGAATGGCCAAACATCCCCATAGACACCCTCCTAAACCTTGTGGACAGCCTTCCCAGAAGAGTTGAAGCTGTTATAGCTGCAAAGGGCGGGCCAACTCAATATTGAACCCTACGGACTAAAGCCTCATACACACGATCGGACTTTCCGATGGGAAATGTTGGATGTCAGGCTGTTGGCGGAAAAAATCTGACCGTGTGTACGCTCCATCAGAGAATTGGTGTCGGACTTTCCACCAACAAATGTTGACTAGCATGTATTCAAATTTTCCGCAGACAAATGTCTGTTGTCGGACTTTCGTGTGTACACAAGTCCGTCGGACAAAAGTCAAAAGTACAAACACGCATGCTTGGAAGCAGAAATAGTCGGTCTTGTAAACTAGCGTTCGTAATGGAGAATTAACATTCGTGACGTGGAAAATTATGAAATCTGGAAATACAGCGCACAATTCTCTTCTTCTTTAATGGGATAATAATGAAGCTGCTTTGCTGGTGATACTGATGGAGTTATGGCAAACTAATTTACAAAGGCTTTTTTTTTCTAGTGATATCAAGAATAATATTATTATGTTTGTTTTTTGTTTTTTTTTGTTTTATTTGGTGCAAGTCACCACAACACCATCATCCTGTAGTTTATAAGATCAAAGATACAAATATGTTGGTGTCCCTTGTTAATTTTACATTGTATTTTTTTTAAACGTAACTGCCTACTCCCAAACTGTCATTTGACGTAAAACACACAGCCAACTATTATTCTACACAATTTTTTTTATTGTGCATTAAAAAAAAAAATAATTAGACATGATATCTGCCAATAAAACTTAACCAAAAGTGCATTTTATACATCCAAAAATATAGAAAATATACCAAATCAAATCATTATTCAACCAAAAAAATAATGTCAAAGCAATAACTCCAAGGCCAATAATAAATAACACGTTATCTCCTCCGATTCCGCAACATGTCTGGCTGACGAACGGCCGCTCAGAAACGAACTGAAAAGCACGGAAAAAAAAAGCGCGAATCAACACTCACCAAACTTCTACTAACACGAAAATTAGCAGAAGGAGCCCAAAGGGTGGCGCTAAAGAGCTGAAAAACCACGTAGTACGTCACTACGTTCGTAATTGTTGGCCAACATTTGTGCGGCCGTGTGTATGCAAGACAAGTTTGCGCCAGCGCCCTTCAGACAAAAAAGTCCATGCTTTTGTTGTCCAACAATCCGATCGCGTGTACGGGGCATAAGACTGGGATGCCATTAGTCCTTGTACACACGGTCGGACATTCCGACAACAAAATTCATCGGACTTTGTCTGACGGATTTTGTCCGAAACTTGTGTTGCATACACACGGTCGGACAAAGTTGTCGAAAAATCTGATCGTTCGTAACGTGATGGCGTTATTTCATTACGACAGGACTACGTTCAGGCTAGTAGCCAATAGCTTTGCTCTAGGAATTTGATCTGAGCATGCGTGGCACTTTGTTCGATCGGAATTCCCTACAAACGATCGGACAAAGTCCGATCGGATCATGTTGTCGGAAAATTTTATAGCCCAGCTCTAAAACTTTGTCGGTCGGATATTCCGACGGAAACAGTCCGATGTGTACAAGGGCTTAAAGTTCATGTGCGCATAAAGGTAGGTGTCCCAATACTTTTGACAATGCAGTGTAAATCTATTGACGGGTCCACTTTGAGAGCTGGAAAAGTATTTCTTTTTATTCTTGTGCCCTGTACACACGGTCGGACTTTCCGACGGAAAATGTGTGATCGGATCTTGTTGTCGGAAAATCCAATCGTGTGTGGGCTGTATCGGACTTTTTCCGTCGGAATTTCCGTAACACAAAGTTTGAGAGCTGGATCTAAAATTTTCCGACAACAAAATACGATCGTGTGTAGACAATTTCGACGGACAAAGTGCCACGCATGCTCAGAATAAATTTACGAGAGAAAAGCTATTGGCTACTGGCCCGTTTATAGTCCCGTCGTACGCGTTCTACGTCACCGCGTTCTGAGCGATCGGATTTTCCGACAACTTTGTGCGACCGTGTGTATGCAAGGCCAGTTTGGGCCAAAATCTGTCGGAAAACATCCGACGGATTTTGTTGTCGAAATGTCCGACCGTGTGTACAGGGCATTGGAGTTCCTCTTTAACCCACAGGAAACGTTTCATATCCCCGGCAGGTGTACTCTCGTGTACAAGTTCTTCATATTTGCAGGCAAACCCTCGGTGGTCTCTCTCTCTCCAAACAACTTTCCTTTGATGGCGGAGGTGAAAGAGTCCCATTGAGGGCGTACGTGTTTCGCCATCTCTGGGGGCGACCATTACAGCCGCTTAGAATAACAAACACAGATCTGGTGTTGATGGCACGGCGGCAGCGCCCCAGTCCCTGCCCCGCCACCGCTTACAGTAGCCGCATCTATTTCGCCCTAACCAAAGCAGCGAGCTACTTCGGGGTAATTACGGGCTGTTTTGGGGGGTTTTTTTTCAGGTTTTGTGTAAGCAAACGAGAGCGCGGCATGAATGGAGTCAGTGAAGTCACCTCGCCTCTGTCCGCCCTGGAGATCTGCTTTGTGTCACTTTCCTAAGATTCCCGAACTTCTGAAGCCTTCGCAGGATCCCGCCGGGTGGTGGCGAAAGACGGAACACTTGTGTCTTTCTGAACAAACTCAGAGATTCCAGAACGTTTTCTGATGAGCGGTGATCAGAACTTTCCCGGCAATGTCCCTTTTTTGTTCTTTTTATTTATTTTTTTCCCCCGGCTTCAAAAATAGAACTCCACCTAAAACTTGGCGAAGGGTTAGAGCCTCTGTTGGGTTTTTATTGCTGTCTGCGTCCGCCTTGGAGAGGCTTCCCTTTGCTCCCTGTCCTGGTGGCAGTGGTCAGTGGTAGGAGGTCTGATCTATGTGGGCGGGGCTATGTGGAGAACTAAGAAAGAGGGGGTGTTGTAACCAGGGAACACATTGGCCACATTCTTGCAGATTCAGATTTAGGAAATAATAATAATATAGGAAATTAACTAGCGGAACCCCCAGGTAATAGTGCTAAATTCTCATTTCAGCCTGCGGCCTTCCTTTAACCACTTCAATACCGGGCACTTTCCCCCCTTCCTGCCCAGGATAATTTTCAGCTTTCAGTGCTGTTGCACTTTGAATGATAATTGCGCGGTCATACAACACTGTACCCTAACTACATTTTTATAATTTTCTTCCCACAAATAGAGCTTTCTTTTGGTGGTATTTGACCACCTGTGCGGTTTTGATTTTTTGCTAAACTAACTAAAAAAGGCCAAAGGGTTTGAAAAAAAAAAAAGGTTTTCTTTGTTTCTGTTAACAAAAATTTGTTTTCTCCTTCGCTGATGGGCACTGATGAGGCGGCGCTGATGGGCACTGATGAGGCGGCACTGATGGGCACTGATGAGCACTGATGAGGCGGCACTGATGGGCACTGATAAGTTGGCACTGATGGGCATTGATGAAGAGGCTCTGATATATAAAATTGATGGGCACTGATAGGCATCACTGATATGCAGCACTGATAGGCAGCACTGATAGACTTCGGTAGATGGCACTGATGGGCACCGATAGGTGGCACTGATGGGCACTAATAGGTGGCATGGATAGGCTGCACTGATGAGCACTGATACGTGGCACTGATGGGCACGGGTAGGCGGCATTGATGGACACTGATATGTAGCACTGATGGCCACTGATAGGTGGCACTGATGGACACTAATAGGTGGCACTGATGGGCACCGATAGGCTACACTGATCTGAAGCAATGATGGACACTGATAGGTGGCACTGATGGGCACGGATAGGTGGCACTGATGGGCATTAATAGGTGGCAATGATAGGCGGCACTGATGGGCATCACTGAATGACAGCACTGATAGGTGGCACTGATAGATGGCTCTGGATAGGCAGCACTGATGAGGAGCTACTGACAGGCATTAGTGATTGGCAGCTGAAGGGCACTGACAGTCATTACTGATGGAGCACTGATTGGCACATTTATGGGCACTTTTTTGCCATCCGTCTTTTTTCATCTCACTTCCTGTTGTCTCCTTCAATTTGCAAGTAGGAGACATTTGTAAGTTGGATTTTTGAAAATAGGGGCCTGCCCTATATGCTCTGCAGAAATTTGGCCCTAAGGTGTTGGTGTTGCCACAAGTTAACACTGTAAGCCCACTATAAGCCCCAAGTGACTCTTGGTGGGCGCTGGAGCGCCCTGCTGTGAACGATTATATCAAGAATTGTAATTACATGCCATTGTTGAACAGTGGTAGAAAAATTAGGCCTTTGGTGGGTGTGGTGGTGGTGCTGGTGCCACAACACTGTAAGTCCTCACAGTTACTCTCGGTGGGCGCAGGAATGGGCCCTGCTGTGAAATATTATATCAAGAATTGTAATTACATGCACCTGTTAAACAGGTGCTGAAAAATTGGGCCTTAGGCACTGGTGCTGGTGACACAACACTGGAACTTCTCCCAGATACTCTAGTTGGAGCACAGAAATTAGCACTGCTGCAAAGCATTGCATCAAATATTGTAATTACATGCCCCTGTTAAACAGGGGCTGAAAAATTGGGCCTTAGGCACTGGTGCCGGTGCCATGACACTGCAACCTCTCCCAGATACTCTAGTTGGAGTGCAGGAATGAGCCCTTCTGCATTTGCATCAAAAATTGTAATTACACATCCCTGTTAAACAGGGGCTGAAAAATTGGGCCTTAGCCACTGGTGGCGTCACCCAGAACCAAAGGTGTCCAAATCTGACCTTGCCCCTAGGTATTCCTGCACCATGTAAATCAGATGCTGGCGATGGTTGCTGGAACCGATCATACCTTGCTGCGGACTAAAAAACTGTCTGAATGCATCGGTCAGACGGCCACCTTCTCCACCACTCCTTCTGTGACTGACCGAAGCCTCAGCAACACGTTGTCCAGGACAAGGAGTTTGTAACCTCCCAGTCTCTGGGAACGCATTGCACAGACCTTTCTGCAAGGCCTCCCGGAGATGTCTCATCCTCTGCTCCCTTTGCGACAGCAAGATAAGGTCCACAACCCTTCAGGCGTATACTGTGCAGGAGGCACACAACACCCACTTTAACTGCTGCAGATGCCTGTATTACAGAAACAGAGCAACACCAGCAATAAGGGGTAGCTTCAGGTGTATACTGCGCAGGAGGCACACAACACCCGCTCTAACTTCTGCAGATGTCTGTATTACAGAAACAGAACACCAGTAATAAAGGGTAGCTTCAGGTGTATACTGTGCAGGAGGCACACAACATCCACTGTAACAGCGCTAGGTTCCCACGCAAAAAGACACTGTCCCTGCCTATCTTGCTGTTTCCCTGCACGCCAACACACTACACAAGCCCCCCGCGCTGGCGACCTTATATAGTGTGGGGCATGTACTAAACCCTACTGAGCTATAATTGGCCACAGGCATTGTGCATTGTGGGCCGTTCACGGCACATGAATATGGTGAGAACGGTCCACAAATTTCTGAATTTGCCGAAACAGGCGAGTGGCCTGTGTTCGAGTCGAATATGCGTTTGAGTCGAACACTGAGCTCATCCCTAATCCTAATAGAGGTTCTGACCCTTCCCTTCTCTCTTCACCTACTGTGCCCATTATGAGGGGCTCCCACCATCTCTGTGCTGAGTTCTCAGGTATATACATCTACTGTGCCCATTATGAGGGCTTTCCACCATCCATGTGCTGAGTTCCCGGGTCTGTACACCTACTGTGCCCATTATGAGGGGCCCCCACCATCTCTGTGCTGAGTTCTCAGGTATATACATCTACTGTGTCCATTATGAGGGCTTTCCACCATCCATGTGCTGAATTCTCGGGTCTGTACACCTACTGTGCCCATTATGAGGGGTTCCCACCATCCATGTGCTGAGTTCTTGGGTCTGTACACCTACTGTGCCCATTATGAAGGGCTCCCACCATCCCTGTGCTGAGTTTCTGGGTCTGTACCCCTGTTGTGCCCATTATGAGGGGCCCCCACCATCCCTGTGCTGAGTTCCTGGGCCTGTACACCTATTGTGCCCATTATGAGGGGTTCTTACCATCCATGTGTTAAGTTCCTGGGTCTGTACACCCACTGTGCCCATTATGAGGGGTTACCATCATTTCTGTGCTGACTTCCCAGGTCTGTACACTTGCTGTGCCCATTATGAAGGGCTCCCACCATCCCTGTGCTGAGTTTCTGGGTCTGTACCCCTGTTGTTCCCATTATGAGGGGCTCCCACCATCCCTGTGCTGAGTTTCTGGGTCTGTACCCCTGCTGTGCCCATTATGAGGGGCTCCCATTATCCCTGTGCTGAGTTCTTAGGTCTGTACACCTGCTGTGCCCATTATGAGGGGTTCCCGCCATCCCTGTGTTGAGTTTCTGGGTCTGTAGACCCGCTATGCCCATTATGTCAGGCATGCATACAAACTTCTGAGTACCATTTTTTCCCCATAGAAATCTCATGTGTTTTCAAGGTGTTCCTTTCATTTTTGAGCAGTGTATATGGTTACATCTTCTAGATGAGCTTTGCGGGCTCTGGTCACATGACTCCACACCGTACAACCTCCTTTCCCTTCTCCAATAGGAGTAAGAGGGACTGCTGAGTGCAGAGAGAGGGCGGGACCAGAACCTTGGAACGCGCTGGCTGTATTTCCATCTTCCCATATCCGGAGCCCTTTAGAAGAAATGTAAATGGGGGGGAAGTAAAATTCAATGCATCATTTTTGTGTCTGCACGGGGTGTGCCCTTAAAGGACGAAGCTGTAATCTTCTCATATAACGAGAAACACGCTTGCCGAACAGGCCGATGAAATGTTTTGACAAGATGTAAATAACTGGCTCAGCGATTTGCAAATACTTGGGCAGGCCGGCGGGCCCCAGCCGTAGAACGCACGAACGGAAACGTGGTACCCATTACAAACGCAGCCCCCTCTGCCAGCTGTGCCTGAAAGGCATCAACCCCTGGTGCTGGCGGGCTCGCCAAGCGCGTTCTGTCATACCCGAACGCGTGTGAGACGAGACATGAAACATGTGCGAGCGATAACGAACTACAGCACATGTTTCAGGAATTGCGCTTCGTACTAACACATCGTACATCATTGTCAGCTCGCCTCATCTTCCTCCGGCGTGATATAAAAAAGGCGCTTTCTCTATCGTCCGTGACATGGGCGGAGGTTTTCGGGTTATGTATACATCGACACGCTCGCATCGAATGAGAAGAATGCCCGTGCGCCCCTTTTTGTGTGTTCCATTAAAGAGCGATTTCTGGAACGCAGAAGTGTGAGGGGGGTACATCTACATGGGAGAGCGCTCCCGGGCTCCCCCTCTGCCGCGCACATGTTGGATCGCGCCTGTTTACATTGAAATAAAAAAAAAAAAGAAAAAGTTCAACGTTACAATTAACAATCCTGTAAAACAAAAAATTCTTGTTGGCGAAAAAAAAAAGTCCTCACTGAGATCCTTTGAAAGGGAATTTTCTGTTTTAGATCTTTCATCTCGGCCTGTATATACACGGCGGTGGTGAGATCGCAATGTAACCTTGACTGCCGCAGTCTTAACCCTTTAGGGAATGCGTTGCACTGAAGTCGGAGAGACGGAACGCCAGGAGGTGCGTTGAT